>NC_086017.1:59965000-60590000 GCF_029281585.2 Gorilla gorilla gorilla
GAAAATTGCATTTTGGTGATAGAAGATAAAAACTTGGCTAATTAGGCCAGGCATGGTGGGTCATGCATGTAATCCCAGCACTTTGGGAGGCTGGCATATCACTTGAGGCCAGGAGTTCGAGACTAGCCTGGCCAACACAGTGAAACCCCGTCTCTACTAAAAATACAAAAATTAGCTGGATGTGGTGGTGGACGCCTGTAATCCCAGCTACCTGGGAGGCTGAGGCAGAAGAATCGCTGAATCCAGGAGGTGGAGGTTGAAGTGAGCCAAGATCACGTCACTGTACTCCAGCCTGGGTGACAGAGTGAGACTCCGTCTCAAAAAAAAAAAAAAATCAGTCAGGCATGGTGGTGCACACCTATAATCCCAGCTACTCGGGAGGCTGAGGCAGGAGAATTGCTTGAACCCAGGAGGTGGTGGTTGCAGTGAGCTGAGATCATGCCACTGCACTCCAGCCTGGGCAACCAAGTGAGTGAGAGACAGAGACTCCATCTTAAAAAAAAAAAAAAAAACTTGGCCAATTAAACAGTTGATGTAATTCCTATTCCATGTAGAATAGTGTGTGGCAAAAGCTTTAACTGTAAATAATGTAAAACCCTGTGCAGATTCGAGAAATGATGGAGTCCTTCGAAGGCCCTCAGCCTGCGGATGTGAGACTGATGAAGAGGAAAACAGGTGAGAGCTTGCTTAGTTCCTGATATTATTGTTCTCTTCCCCATTCCCACCTCAGTCCCTAAAGAACATCCTGATTCCCCCAGTCTTCAAGCACATGAATTCAGAATGAAAGGTTTGCCATGGCTAAGGAATGTGACTCTTTGAAAACCATGTTAGCATCTGAGGAACTTTTTTAAACTTTGTTTTAGGGACTTTTTTTTCCTTAGGTAAGTAATGATTTATAAACTCCTTTTTTTTTTTGACTGTAGTCGGTTGCATGGTTACTTTAAGCGTGGAATCAAATGGAGTGGCATTTAGTTCAGGCGGCTTGTTCCTTGCCATGGCAAAGTATCAAGAAGATCCCCAAGTCAAGTCACATTTGTAAAGCTGCTTCCCAATTGGCTTTGTCACGCAGTGTTGAAGCAGTGGGAGAGAGATTCACCTGTTATAAAGGAACTGACTAACACAAGTATCCCGTCTATATCTGAATGCTGTCTCTAGGTGTAAGCCGTGGTTTCGCCTTCGTGGAGTTTTATCACTTGCAAGATGCTACCAGCTGGATGGAAGCCAATCAGGTTGCTTCACTCACCAAGTCTAGATATTCATGAAAATGGAACAAGTCTGTACAATTTAAAAAAAAGGTTGAAGGAGTGGTTTGTTCCAAAGGAGTGACTTTTTTTAAAAAAAAAGCTTTGTATATATTAAAATTGATGTTACTAGAATAAGTACAGTACCAAGGACTTCATTGTAGAATTTGTTCTGCCTTTAAACATGGCTACCTACCTGGCAGGGCTTTGTTAACTACTGAATACCTGTCTGGTAATCACTAAAACATCTTAATGTTTCCCTTTTTTCTAGTTTGTTATATTCCTATTATGTCCATTGAGAGTAAGCTTAGTATATCAAACTCTCCATTTGACAGTGAAGAGAACATAGTGAAAGTCTGTGGCAGGCATTTTTATAAGTAATTCCTTATTTCTGCCCGAAGACCACAAAGCCTCCTGGAGGCATAACTGCTCAGACCGGTCTTCAGGGAATATTTAAGGACTTAGTGGAATTTATGAACAATAAGTCTGATGAGATTAGCCTGGGAGTGGTGTCCTGCTGCTGTCTAATCTAGTTAGAGTGGCATTAACATTCTAATCTCCCTGAGAATGCCTTTTATAGTCTGCTCAAAGCAAGTCATTGATGGTTCTTCGAGGTAGTGTTAACTGAAGTGTTCTTCAGTTTGTCAAGATAATGTTCAGTGCTTGTCACTTAAATAACATTTTTTGCAAGAACTCCAAGGCACATTATTGAATGCCTTTAACCAAGTGCATTCTGGGAAGTTTGCTTGACTCATTATCTTGCTTTTCTGCAGCATTCTGTGATTTGAGTCATCCATGAATCCATGAATAAAAGTTACATTCTTTGATTGGTAATATTGCCATTTATAACAAGACTCACTAATGAGGGTATCACTTTGACTGACTGATTTGTTAAAGTTTTTAAGCCTCTCATTTTCCTAACCGAGAAATCACAGCCTGATTTTATTAGAAGTAGAGCTTCATTCATTTCATACCATAGATACCATCCTAGTAAATCCAGAACATATACAAGGTTCATGTGAGTCTGCTTTCTTGATATGATAGCATTGTTTGATGCAGTGGATATGTCAGAATGACTAACCTAGGAGTTTAAAACTCCTAAGAAACTAAAACCTGTAAGACATTTAAAAGTCTCCACAATTTTAATGTATACAAAGCTATGTTACTGTGTAACACATTACAGTTCAAATTCACTCCAGAAATAAAAGGCCAGTAGGATTAGGGACTCACTGGTAGTTTGGAGTCTCCCAGCACACATCCCTCCTAGTGGGATGATCTATTGATATATCTCCCAGCTTTTTTATTTTTGCTTATGTATATCACAGTGAGTGGATGGCCCTTCAGCTTTTTCTCTCCTGGCCAGACATGCAGTCTTGCCTTTAGATATCGCAGAGACAAAATTCACAGCATGTCTTAAATCTTCCAGGATTTGCAAGAACCAAATTGCTCAACAGTATGTATGTTTAGAGGGGTTAGACTCCTTTTTAAAATCTGGATATCTAACCACCTACTTAAGTCTGTTTGATAGTGTCAAACCACCCCCACCCTCGATCCTCCCACCCCCAAGAAAAAGAAAAGATGCTCCTGTTAAATGAAGGCTCTTTAGGGGTAGGTGCTAGGTATACTCTTGGCTAGATTGATTCAGCTCAGAATTTTGACTTTTTAAAGCTAAGTCCTTATAGTCACATGGTTGACTTGAAGGATGAGGTGGTGTGTGCATTTATGAGCTTTTGCTACCCCCCTGAAGAAACTTCATTGGCCTCCTGGTTACTCACCTTGAAGAGAGTACCATCCATTTTAGTGAAAAACACATCTGTCACCTAGGACATGACATGGTTGCAGTTGACAGGGAAAAAAAAATCTCATTTAGTTGTTTTAGAGTTGGTGGCATTCAGAATAGTCCCTCTTGAGAGAGAATTGTAACCAGATTCCCTTTAAAAATGAGTTCCCCTCCCTTTCCCCCCAAAGGACACATCCTGAAGCAGAAGGTCGGGGGGGAAGGAGAAATGTAAAGGCTTTTACTTTGCATAAGGATGGGAGACTGGGGAAAAAGGTGAAGCGAAGCCCAAGGACACCATGCTAAGGGCAAAAGTAAGACTCAGAACTGAGAGAATTGTGTCTTCTGCTTTTTGAAGTAGACTGTCACACTCAGGCAGCCTGTCAATGCTGAATGTTAGGACTTCTGTCTCCGCTGGAGACACGGCCTGGTGCAAGTCAGCGTTTAGTGTTTGACAGCTTTCTCAGCACTCCCTGACTCCGTTTACCTTTACTCCGCATCCCATTCTCTTACTGCCTATCTGAAGGATTGGATGGGCAGAGTATAGGTGGCGGTGGTTGGTCCTCCCCGTATGTTGTCCATTTAATTCCAGAGCACTGATTTTTCCGAAGTGTGCTCTGCCCTGGGAAAATGGACACATGTTCCTCACAATGGGAATAACTAATTACTTCTTTTCTTACAGAAAAAGTTGGTGATTCAAGGAAAGCACATTGCAATGCATTATAGCAATCCCAGACCTAAGTTTGAAGATTGGCTTTGTAACAAGGTAAGCATATGTTCTTCCCAAATAGACAAAACTCCTTTAGGATATTGCTGTTTTTTCTGTTTGTTTATTTGACTGTCCAAACAAGGAAATTGTTACTCAATCATCAGTAATATTCATGGTTTGTTACTTTCCTTGGGTCCTCCTACACTGGTATTAGATGATAGAACTAGAGGTTTCGTTTATTAAGATGCACGTTCTGCTGGGCATGGTGGCTCACGCCTGTAATCCCAGCACTTTGGGAGGCCAAGGCAGATGGATAGCTTGAGGCCAGGAGTTAGAGACCAGCCTGGCCAACATGGCAAAACCCCGTCTCTACTAAAAATACAAAAATTAGCCGGGCATCACGGTGAGCGCCTGTAATCCCAGCTACTCGGAGGTTGAGGCAGGAAAATCTCTTGAACACGGGAGGCAGAGGTTGCGATGAGCCAAGATCGCGCCACTGCACTCTAGCCTGGGTGACAGAGTGAGACTCTGTCTCAAAAAACAAAAAAGGACAACAAAAAGGATGCAGGTTCTAAGCCCAGTGATTAAGATTTTAGGTGTTTCATGTTACTGTTTATTGAATTCTAGAGCTCTCAGTTTTTGGCGTAGTCTCTTAACTGTATTAACCAAAATAGTTGAGAACCCTGCTAAAGTTATATAAGGTTTACCATTTTGAACTTGAATGTTGACATTGATATTTTGAGAGTGCTCAAACTGTGTCCCCTGTCCAGTAGGGGACTAGACAGTGGTTAGTTTACCTTGTGTTTGTGTATGTAGGATGGGATGTATAGTGCTCTGTTGATACAAGGAAGAACTTCACCAGTGGCTTGCTGTAGAGTTTTCAAATTAACTGAATCCTTTCCTCGGCTTGATAATAATGGGATTCTTCTTCAACATACAACAAACTTTGTTTTTCTTGGGAGATTTTAACAGTGTTACATTCTGAATTTTTTAGGTTATGTCCCCATGTCTCAGCTACATGAGACTTTCTGCTTTTCTGTTAGTTACTGGGACCTACCCGTGGCCCCACTGTTATTGTTACTAGAAAGCCTGGCCTAATGTGAGAAATAATTACAGATAAAACTTTTTTTTTCAGTGCTGCCTTAACAATTTCAGGAAAAGACTAAAATGCTTCCGATGTGGAGCAGACAAGTTTGGTAAGACTGGATTCAGCTGTTTGCAATATGCATTAAAACCTACTAACTGGGGCAGGGAGCGGTGGCTCACTGTAATCCCACCACTTTGCAAGGCCAAGGTGGGAAGATCACTTGAGGACAGGAGTTCAATACCAGCCTGGCAAGAGATAGCAAGACCCTGCCTCTACAAAAAAAGAAATTTTAAATTATCTGGGTGTGGTGGCACACACCTGTAGTCCTAGCTACTCAGGAGGTTTAGGTGAGAGGATTGCTTGAGTCCAGGAGTTGAAGGCTGCAGTGAGCTATGGTCATACCACTGCACTCCAGCCTGGGCAACAAACAAGACCCTGCCTCTCAAAAAAAACAAAACAAAAATCTGACAAATAGGGTTGTTAACTGTGAGCCTGAGGAAAAGTATAGATTTTAGTGTACTTAAACAACTTGTCTGTTTTCTTTAAATCTTTTCCCTTAGGTTAGATAATGCTGCTCATGATTGTGAGAGCACAGAAAGTTCTTTTGTTTTCTAGAATTAAGTCTGCTCACTTGGTTTGCATTCTGCATCTGCCTTTCTTTAGTGCAGGGTAGTGTCAGTCCCACTGTGGCCCAAAGTTTGCATTCTGCGTTAACCATGTCACAATTAATGAGGTTTTACTATAGGCACAAATGCTTAAAAAAGAAAAAAAACGATTGTTTTGTGTGGTTAAAATAAAAACTTGTGGGGATTTTAATGTATTTCTTTGGTGAAAATACATTAGTTGTTTGTCTCTAATTGGATCACTTTCCCTTCTAGACTCTGAACAGGAAGTGCCTCCTGGAACCACAGAGTCGGTTCAGTCTGTGGATTACTACTGTGATAGTAAGTTCATACACGATCTTTTGGTCTTCATGTTAAAAATTGACCTCAGTTGTCAGGAGATGGAGACCATCCTGGCTAACACGGTGAAACCCTGTCTCTACTAAAAATACAAAAAATTAGCCGGGTGTGGTGGCACACACCTGTAATCCCAGCTACTCCGTCTCAAAAAAAAAAAAAAAAAATTGACCTCAGTTGGAAATTTCTGTTCTCCTACCCTTTTGTAAGGAGCAGCAGCAGCTTCGGGTTGGCCCTTAAAAGACTGGATTTTTAGAATCTTCTCCATGTCAGGGTAGAAAATACACTAGGAATGTCACAAATGGATTTGTCTGTACTTGACCCTATCTTGGAAAACTTTGGTACATTGGTGGTGGGAATGCATGTGTATGTCATTTGTCTCATTTACCCCTAGCGATCATTCTTCGGAACATAGCTCCGCACACTGTGGTGGATTCCATCATGACAGCACTGTCTCCTTACGCGTCTTTAGCAGTCAATAACATCCGCCTCATAAAAGACAAACAGACCCAGCAGAACAGAGGCTTCGCATTTGTGCAGCTGTCTTCTGCAATGGTGAGGTTCTCATCGATTCTTTCCTTTTTAAAAGAAACAGCTCTAAGAGGCAAATGTGGTTCATCCAGTTTTGAAACTGTCTGAGGCTCCTGAAGCCCAAGATGCAAGGCTCCCTAATGACAGTTTTTGCACTGCTAAATTACAGGACTGATGACTTCAGTAAGTAGTAAAAATAATGTGTATACCTATAGGCAACTGGCAGAATTTTTTGAGCCACAGTTTAGTCCTTGGTACTTTGTTTTTTGTTGTTGTTGTTCTTTTTTGGGATGGAGTCTCACTGTCGCCAAGGCTGGAGTGCAGTGGCACCATCTCGGATCACTGCAACCTCTGCCTCCAGGGTTCAAGCGATTCTCCTGCCTCAGCCTCCTGAGTAGTTGGGATTACAGGTGCCCGCCACCACGCCCAGCTATTTTTTTTTTTTTTTTGAGAGGGAGTCTCACTCTGTCGCCCAGGCTGGATGGAGTGCAGTGGCGTGATCTCGGCTCACTGCAAGCTCCACCTCCCCAGGGTTCATGCCATTCTCCTGCCTCAGCCTCCTGAGTATCTGGGATTACAGGTGCTCACCACCACGCCCAGCTAATTTTTTGTATTTTTAGTAGAGATGGGGTTTCACTGTGTTAGCCAGGATGGTCTTGATCACCACCTCTGCCTCCCAAAGTGCTGGGATTACAGGCGTGAGCCACCGCGCCCAGCCACGCCCAGCTAATTTTTGTATTTTTAGTAGAGATAGGTTTTTGCCATGTTGGCCAGGCTGGTCTCGAACTCCTGACTTCAAGTGATCCGCTCACCTCAGCCTCCCAAGTGATAGATGTACTTTGTTTTAGATTGGTTTAGCATTTGCTCTTTTGGTAATACTGGAAACCTTCACATCTTAGAGGAAAGAGAGATATTCCTTTCTTGAGGTTTCATATCTGCAAACACAATAAGGAATTAATTGCCTTTTATTTTTTAATAGAAAACTACTTCTTTGAATGGGGTGGATGGTAGGGAGAGATTTTTAATTGCATTACACGTTTTTTTCCTTCACATTCTCCTTCAGGATGCTTCTCAGCTGCTTCAGATATTACAGAGTCTCCATCCTCCTTTGAAAATTGATGGCAAAACTATTGGGGTTGATTTTGCAAAAAGTGCCAGAAAGTGAGTGGCTTCATTGTCCTTATTTCAAACTACTGCATCTGCACATTTGTACAGTGTGCTAACTGAACGCCAAGCCTGTGCCCCAAGTATGTTGAGACACTGTGATCCTCCCTGATTGCCAAGGCCAGGAGGGACACGTTTGTCTTCTTTTAGTGATTATTCCCTACTGTCCTGTATAACCAGTTGATGAAGTTGCCTGAAATGGTTTCAGATCAGGAGAAAGGCAAGTATGGCAGATGGGTTGAGAACACATGCTTTGCAAACTGCAGCCGTATAGTGCTAACCCATCCAGAAATAACCCATTCCTTCCAGAACAGCGTGCTAATAATTTCATGTATATAGTGCTTAACTCTAACACGGTAAATTTCCCTTTTTTTAGTATCATTGCACATTCAAAAAACTCTTCGTTAGATGGCAGGTTACAAGGTAGAACAATGATACTACAGGGCCACTTGCTTACTGAGGAATTTCCCCATGAAGAGCCCTCCCCCCTATGAAATGTGGCCTTGCTGGCATTTGAGAACTGACAAAGGATGGAGTGAATCAGTTGGTGGTATAGGGGCACTAATTGTGGGAATACTGAGATAGAATCACATGATTGGATCTTTGTGGTTTCAGAGACTTGGTCCTCTCAGATGGTAACCGCGTCAGCGCCTTCTCTGTAGCTAGTACAGCTATTGCTGCTGCTCAGTGGTCATCCACCCAGGTAAGATCGAGGATCTTTTTGCTCAAGGTAGTGTGGTGGTGGTGCCCAGATTCACAGACGTGACCTCTCCTGTGGTACTCGCAGTATGAGCTCTTTTTTTTTCTCTTTTTTTTTTTTTTTTTTTTTTTTTTGAGACAGAGTATCACTCTCGTCACCCGGGCTGGAGTGCAATGGTGCAATCTTGGCTCACTGCAAGCTCCACCTTCCAGGTTCAAGCGATTCTTATGTCTCAGTCTCTTGAGTAGCTGGGATTACAGGTACCTGCCACCATGCCCGGCTAATTTTTGTATTTTAGTAGAGATGGGATTTCACCACGTTGGCCAGGCTGGTCCTGAACTCCTGACCTCAGGTGATCCACCCACCTCAGCCTCCCAAAGTGCTGGGATTACAGCCGTGAGCCACAGCGCCCAGCATCACGAGCTCATTTTTAGGGACTTCTGAATTTTTTTCCTTAATGCCTACTAAGTTTGTCTTTGTCTCATTTTGATGTTTTGTAGTCTCAAAGTGGTGAAGGAGGCAGTGTTGACTACAGTTATCTGCAACCAGGTCAAGATGGCTATGCCCAATATGCTCAGGTAGGTAGATTTTAGCAGCATCCACCTTACAGTCTTGCAGAGTGTGTCTGAGAATAGCAGCTTTAATGGTGGACTTTTCTTCAGTATTCACAGGATTATCAGCAGTTTTATCAACAACAAGCTGGAGGATTGGAATCTGATGCATCATCTGCATCAGGTAGTAAACTTCATCTCCCTTTTACCTTTTGTTTAAGCACTTACGGTTGAAGAAATATGATTAAATGTCCTAACTGGACCAAAAGCTACAAGTCCATTTCTCTGTAAGATTGTAGGGGGCATGGCCGGGCACGGTGGCTCATGCCTGTAATCCCAGCACTTTGGGAGGCCAAGGCAGGTGGATCACGAGGTCAGGAGTTCAAGACCAGCCTGGCCAACATGGTGAAACCCCATCTCAGCTAAAACTACAGAAGTTAGCCAGGTGCGGTGGCAGGCGCCTGTAATCCCAGCTACTCAGGAGGCTGAGGCAGGAGAATTGCTTGAACCCGAGTGGCAGAGATTGCAGTGAGCTGAGATTGCGCCACTGCACTCCAGCCTGAGCGACAGAGTGAGATTCTGTCTCAGAAAGAAAAAAAAAAAATGTAGGGGGCATATTCAGGGCCGTCATCATGTACCCAAGGTTCTGGGGAAGAATACGGTTATTTGTGTACACCAGGAGTTAATACAAGGTCTTAGAGACCATGTTGTGATGAGTTTAATTCTTGGAATTCAACTCTGTATTTCCCCTCTCTGTGTTAGGAGTCATGAGTGCCCACATAAGTTCAGGTGAGCAGAGAGGATGTGGCCCTGGAGACTGGTGCTCAGACATCAATCAGAAGAGCTACTCTAAGAAGCCTTGGCTTTAATTTTTGTTTCAGGCTTTAAAAAGCCTTGTGAGTTAAATCTTTCTCAACCCCAGAGCAAATATAGATCCTTTCTTCTCTTCCTTTTCTCTTTTTTTTTTTTTGAGACGGAGTCTCGCTCTGTTGCCCAGGCTGGAGTGCGGTGGCGTCATCTCGGTTCACTGCGAGCTCCGCCTCCCAGGTTCACGCCATTCTCCTGCCTTAGCCTCACAAGTAGCTGGAACTACAGGTGCCTGCCACCACTCCCGGCTAATTTTTTGTATTTTTAGTAGAGACGGGGTTTCACCGTGTTAGCCAGGATGGTCTCAATCTCCTGACCTCGTGATCGGCTCGCCTTTTCCTTCCAAAGTGCTGGGATTACAGGCCTGAGCCACTGCACCCGGCCTCTTCTCTTTTTCTTAGCCATGATACAGAATCCTTAACTTTGTATATCACATCTAGTAGAATTATAAGAAAATGAAAATGTCACAGATTCCAGGGTACTTAGTGGGAGTTAGCTTATGAAGAACTGACATATACAATGACAGAAGAAGGCTAGATTGGGCATTACAAATAAAGATGTTTGGGTTGGCGTTCAGTGCCTTGGCTTTCCCTAACAATTGTGTTTATCATCAGGCACAGCAGTGACCACCACCTCAGCGGCTGTAGTGTCCCAGAGTCCTCAGCTGTATAATCAAACCTCCAATCCACCTGGCTCTCCGGTAATCCTGTTGTTCTGTATACAAAACTCGTGGCTGATGGGGAAATTTTGTTTTGCTATACAAGTATTACCCTTTCCTGTTGTATGAGCCAGGATTGAGTAATACACACTTCAACCTTATTTCTTTCTGTTGTTTTAAAATATTAATTTTATGATATATATGTGCATGTATATTTTAAATATAAAATTTCAACTGTGTATTTATACTTTATGCATGCTTGACCTTTAGAAAGTTGTCGCCGGGGCCGGGTGTGGTGGCTCGCGCCTGTAATCCCAGCACTTTGGGAGGCCGAGGCGGGTGGATCACGAGGTTAGGAGATCAAGACCATCCTGGCTAACACGGTGAAACCCCGTCTCTACTAAAAATACAAAAATTAGCCGGGCGTGGTGGCACATGCCTGTAATCCCAGCTACTCGGGAGGCTGAGGCAGGAGAATTGCTTGAACCCCGGAGACGGAGGTTGCAGTGAGCCAAGATTGCGCCACTGCAGTCCAGTTTGGGCAACAGAGCAAGACTCCTCTTGAAAAAGAAAGCAAAAAAGTTGTCAGCATGTGTTTCGCTGAGGGATTGCCTTAGATTATTGCTACAGTGTGTCTGTCAGGGGAGCCCTTCCTCCTGGATGATTGCAGTGATTTAGCTCTCTTAAAAGGCTTTACAGTTGAAATTATATTGAAGCTGCTGTTCTTTCCAGACTGAGGAAGCACAGCCTAGCACTAGCACAAGTACACAGGCCCCAGCCGCTTCCCCTACTGGTGTAGTTCCTGGTACCAAATATGGTAAGCCAAACCTCATGGGGCTGTTGACAGTTGGAAGGTCTTAGTTGTTGTCTTTGTTTAATGAGAGTTCTTCTCCCTTTGCGGGTGTCAGAGGGACACTTGGGGATGTGAGACAGAGAAGAAACATTAGGCCTGCTGCATCTCACTGGCTTAGAATTTGAAATAAAGCCAATTTCTTACCTGGAATGACTGTATGCTGGATTTTGTTTTTGCAGCAGTACCTGACACGTCCACTTACCAGTATGATGAATCTTCAGGATATTACTATGATCCGACAACAGGGCTCTATTATGACCCCAACTCGCAAGTAAATGTGCTGCTTTCCTCCTCAATTTCACTAGAAGTAGTTTCGCTTAGTGCATTTATGAGGCATAAAATGAAATATTTCCTGCAAAAGAATATATGACTCAGATTAGTTTTAACTTCTTCAAAGCCACCAAAATGTAATTTTTATTTGGAGATTGTAAGTTTTAATTGTAGGGTTAAAAAATGTTTTGAGGTATAATATACACACAGAAAAATACACAAAACAGAAATGTGCAATTCTTTGAATGTTTATACATGTCTATACATTTGTATATTACATGTGTATATACACCACCACTTACTCCCAGCCCACCTAATCCTCATGCCCATTGCTGGTCAGTAACCTATGTCTTCAATAACCACTATTTTGATTTCTGTTGCCATAGATTATTTTGTCAAGTTACAGTTTATGGAAAGACCTAGCTAGAAATTTTAAATTGTACTTTTCTCCCTATTGTTTAACCTTTTAGAGTGTACAAATCCGTGGCTTTTAATATATTCACAGTGTTGTGTAACTGTTACCACTGTCTAATCTCAGAACATTTTCATCACTCGAAGAAGAAACCCTGTACCTGTTAAACAGTCACTCCCCATTCTGTACTCTCCTCCAGTAACTACTAATCTACTCTCTGTCTCTATGGATTTGCTTTTTTTATTTTTTTTGTGGCACGATCTTGGCTCACTGCAGCCTCCACCTCCTGGGTTCAAGCAATGCTCCTGCCTCAGCCTGCTGAGTAGCTGGTAGCTGGGATTACAGGCGCCCACCACACCCAGCTAATTTTTGTAGTCGAGACAGGGTTTCACCTTGTTTGCCAGGCTGGTCTCGAACTCCTGACCTTAAGTGATCCACCCGCCTCAGCCTCCAAAGTGCCAGGATTACAGGCATGAGCCACTGTGCCCAGCCCTCTGTTCTTGACATTTCATATAAGTGGAGTCAGACAATAGATTACCTTTTGTGTCCAGCATCCTTTACTTTGCCTCCCTATGTATTCTTGAGGGTAGAATTTAGCAGATGTATGGAGTGATGTTTTATTTTTGGTGGCATATATAACTTTTAAAAGGGAAAAACAACTTTAACACCCCATAAATAACTCTATTTATGACCGGGAGCTGTATATATAGAACAGTAATAAGTGTTTTTAACAGGAACTTGGCATTGATAGGTTGTGGTTTCTGAGAGATTGAAGTGTGAAGCTGTGTGCGACGTGCCTAAGCAGGCCAAGCCTCTGCATACCTCTTCCATCCACTTCTCTCGTTTGTGAAGCCTGGCCATTTATTTCCCTGTCAGTTCTTTTTTTTTTTTTTTTTTTTTTCCCCCTGTCAGTTCTCTTTGGTGGCCTTAGAAGTTGTGTCTGTAGGCTGGGCGCGGTGGCTCACGCCTGTAATCCCAGCACTTTGGGAGGCCAAGATGGGAGGATCACTAGGTCAGGAGATTGAGACCATCCTGGCTAACACAGTGAAACCCCGTCTCTACTAAAAAAAAAAGAATACAAAAAAGTTAGCCGGGCGTGGTGGCGAATGCATGTAGTCCCAGCTACTCGGGAGGCTGAGGCAGGAGAATGGCGTGAACCCGGGAGGTGGAGGTTGCAGTAAGCGAATGTCGCGCCACTGCACTCCAGCCTGGGTGACGGAGCGAGACTCTGTCTAAAAAAAAAAAAAAAAAAAAAAAAAAAAGTTGTGTCTGTTAGCCACGCCACCTTACCCAGAAGAGACAGACACTGTCTCCTGGGTCCCTGTTGAGCAGATAGAGTGAGTGACTGGAAAATAGAGGATATGTGACACCTCTCCTCTGTTGCAATTCCTGCTGAGCTTGGGTCCCTTCACCAACACCTCCTTCCAGCTCTGTGCTAGTGTTTACACCCTGTGTGTGGTTGCCTGGTATCCAACGGATTCTGTGTGGATGGGCCCAATGATGAGCTGTTGTCATGGCAGATGTCTGAACTCCATGACACGCCCACCTGTTCTGGCTGCCTGGTTTATGTAAATAGTCTGTGGAACAGAGTGAGACAAATTGCTCTTTGGGTGCCCTGTAGGTAGGCCCAGGGATTAAATTAATGGGAACTAGACTTTTTAAATTTTTATTATCATTTTTTTTGAGATGGAGTCTTACTCTGTTGCCCAGACTGGAGTGCAGTGGCGTGATCTTGGCTCACTGCCACCTCCTCCATCTCCCAGGTTCAAGCAGTTCTCTTGCCTCAGCCTCCTGAGTAGCTGGGATTACAGGTGTGCCATCATGCCCAGCTAATTTTTGTATTTTTAGTAGAGATGAGTTATCACCATGTTGGCCAGGCTGGTCTTGAACTTCTGACCTTGGGTGATCCGCCCACCACCACCTCCCAAAGTGCTAGGATTATGGGCATGAGCCACTGCTCCCGGCTGGGAACTAAACTTTTTAAAGAAATCATATTCTATTTTTACTCTAGCAGTGTCACACCTCTTTGCTAGGTGGTTCATCACCTTTACTTATACCAAGGTGTGCCCAGGGTCTTTTCTGGGCAGGAAATATCACTAGTCCACAACATATTTTATCTTTTTTTTGACAAAATATGTAATCGACTGACATAGCAGAAAGTCTGCATTAATTGTTTTTTGTTTGTTGTTTTCTAGTACTACTATAATTCCTTAACCCAGCAGTACCTTTACTGGGATGGGGAAAAAGAGACCTACGTGCCAGCTGCAGAGTCTAGCTCCCACCAGCAGACGGGCCTGCCTCCTGCAAAAGAGGGGAAAGAGAAGAAGGAGAAACCCAAGAGCAAAACAGCCCAGCAGGTTAGAACATGACCCATATTTCTCTCATTGAGGTATTGGGCTGAACTCTTAGTTTTGGGGTTGTAGCATTTATGTCAGTAGTACTTGGATTCTTAAAAATTGGGCTCCACATTTTATTCATACTAAGTTCTTAGAGCATTTTGCAATTTGTTATTGTTACCATATCTTGACTGTCAGCCTGTGTACTTAGGGAAAAAAGCCCTGGAAATCTCAAAGCTTTTCAAGCAGTATTTATGAATGACTTTGGTTATATGTGATAACATCTAATGGAAATATTTGTAGGTGGAAGTAAGAGTAAAAGGGGTTTGTTACAGGGCATATAGTTGAGATAAGATCCTTAATGGCTCATTCTCATGGCACAGGGGATTAAATATTTTTTTGTTGGTGTTTGTTGTTTGACGTTAGATCGCCAAAGACATGGAACGCTGGGCTAAGAGTTTGAATAAGCAGAAAGAAAACTTTAAAAATAGCTTTCAGCCTGTCAATTCCTTGAGGGAAGAAGAAAGGAGAGAATCTGCTGCAGCAGACGCTGGCTTTGCTCTCTTTGAGAAGAAGGTAATAGCAGGAATGGCCAGTACGTCATGATGGGAACTTACCTAAAACTTGATTCTCATGGCTTGTCCTCTGTTTCCCAGGGAGCCTTAGCTGAAAGGCATCAGCTCATCCCAGAATTGGTGCGAAATGGAGATGAGGAGAATCCCCTCAAAGTAAGGGAGTACCACCAGTGTTTTAAAGACCCTTTCTATGGTTTGTGTCTCACTTTAAGGCTCAGCTGCATCTTGGCTAATGTGATTCCTACTTAAAACTGAATGTGATCGCTGTTGATGGGTATTGGAGCAGTTTCTGCACATAGATTCCATGTTCGGGGCTTTGTTTTCTGTGAGAGCAGATGAGATGGAGTGATGAAAGAAGCTTCAATTCCTAAGCTCAGTTAATTAAGTTTCATTGCATCTGTGAGTGGAGAGTTTTAATGGTCTGGAAAGAGAAAATTAAGACAAGAAAAAGCTTGTTTTACTAGATAGATACTGGTCTGGGTGGGCCATTATTCTGATATGTTGTATTTGGGATTTTTATTTGTGGTCAGTGGTTTGAAAATAGTCACTCAGTGTAGGCAACATTGCAAGACTTCGTCTCTACTGAAAATTAGAAACAAATTAGTTGGGTGTGGTGGCTTGCATCTGTACTCCTAGCTACTTGGGATGCTAAGGTAAGAGAAATGCTTGAGCCCAGGAGATCAAGGCTGCAGTGAGCCACTGCACTTTTTGGGGATCATACCATTGCACTCCAGCCTGGGCAGTGAGCAAGACCCTGTCTCATTTAAAAAAAAAAAAAAAAAAAAACAGTCTTGGCACAGTGGCTCACACCTGTAATCCCAGCACTTTGGGAGGCCAAGGCAGGTGGATCATTTGAGGTCAGGAGTTCGAGATCAGCCTGACCAATGTGGTGAAACCCCATCTCTACTAAAAATGCAAAAGATTAGCCAGGGGTGGTGGCAGGCGCCTGTAATCCCAGCTACCTGGGAGGCTGAGACACTTGAATCACTTGAACGTAGGAGGTGGAGGTTGCAGTGAGCTGAGATTACGCCACTGCACTCCAGCCTGGGCAACAGAGCGAGACTCCTTCTCCAAAGAAATAGAAAAAGGTAGTCACCCAGGAATCCATTTCTTAGGCTCCAAGAAGGTTGGTACCAGGAGGCTGTCAGGCCTAGCACTCAAGGACCTGACTGCTCCACGCAGTTGACAAAATGTGATTCATTACTAAAGTGTGACATGCAGTAATGGGGATTTGTTAACATTTCGGATGAGGCATTACTTTATCCAGGTACATAGCCACCGCCATCTTTCTATTGTACATTTCCAGTGACCTGTCCTCCTTTTGTCTCCAGAGGGGTCTGGTTGCTGCTTACAGTGGTGACAGTGACAATGAGGAGGAGCTGGTGGAGAGACTTGAGAGTGAGGAAGAGAAGCTAGCTGACTGGAAGAAGATGGCCTGTCTGCTCTGCCGGCGCCAGTTCCCAAACAAAGATGCCCTAGTCAGGCACCAGCAACTCTCGGACCTTCACAAGGTGGCCATGCTTCTGAGCTGATCTGAGGGGGCGAGGGGAGGCAGTGAGACAATTTGAGTGCCCTAACAGTCCTGAAGGTTCCAAAAATACCTGCCATCTAATGATGGCCTTACAGAAAGCTGTTCCCAATGACAGTGGAGGGAGTCTGGCAGCTCCACACACATCAAACTATAGTTTTTATGTGATTGTGTATTGTTTGGGCTTTGGCTCTTAAAGTACAGTAGATGTTACTAATGTTAGGACATTTCAAATTAAGATGGTCTGAGTCCTTACTGTGTCTTTCAAATCTTTTGTGTAGCAAAACATGGACATCTACCGACGATCCAGGCTGAGTGAGCAGGAGCTGGAAGCCTTGGAGCTAAGGGAAAGAGAGGTGAATGGGAAACTGTGCCACAAGGAAGAGGATATTGGGATAATCGCCGTTAGTTTTTATTTGTAGCATTTAGTTTCAGATCCCTGGGGCAGGGTAGGAGGATTTGTCATACCCTTGTCATCTGACCATTGTAGTTCATGTAGCCTAGACCCAGCCTCTGTGTGCCTTGTGAGCCTCACATTGTCCCTTCATCATAAGGGTGCACAAGGCAGAAGCACACTGCCGAGACTCTCTCACAGCAATGCCAGAGCTTGCTGCTTAAATACGCTGGATTTTGTTATGGAGAGAGTGGTCTAGTTTGGCCTGGCCAGGGAAGCCTTCATGGGCAAAGAAGGGCTCTTCAAATTAATCCCAAGGGACAGCAGGACGTGAGGTTATTGCAGGTGATATGAAAGGAAGGGTGGGCAGGGCATGGCAAGCAGATCTGGGAACAAAGGCAAGAGAGAAGCCTGTGACACAATAATGGGCAAGCAGTTAGTGCTGGTGGTTGGGGCAGGTTGGCGGCCAGGTGGGCAGGGATTTAAATGCAAATAGAGGCCTATGGTTTAGAAATGAGCAAGTGGGTTTGAAATCTCCCACCTGAGATATTTCTGAAGTGTTTGCAGTTAAGGCTTTTGCTTTTCTTCTCCCCACACCCTTCCTGCCCTATCTATGGTTCCACCTCCCCAGCGACTGCTGAACAGGTCTCTGGAAGCTCCTTGATGTTGGAGGTATGCCTTTCCAAATGTTGGAGGTATGCCTTTCCAAATGTTGGAGGTATGCCTGTCCAAATGTTGGAGGTATGCCTGTCCAAATGCTGAGGAGAAAGGGCAACTCTGCCTTCCTCTTCGCAAGCTGTACCCACTGCCCAGTGGGCTGGTTGAGTAGCTTGACAGAGGGTGGCTAATTAAATAAAACTGCTTGTTGGAGACATAGTTCTGCCCCTGGTTCCACACAATTCATATCTACAAATTTAACATTTCAGATATGACTAGGTATGATGAGGGGAACAAGGGAATTTGGTATTTCAGAGCAGTCTAAAAAAAGCATTCTTCAGATTTAAAAATACTTGAGGGGATAGTTTTGAATAGGTGCATTAGACGGTTACAGGTTGAAGTCTGTGAACATTTTCCAGCAGTGTTTTTTCTCCCATGTAGATGAAATACCGAGACCGAGCTGCAGAAAGACGGGAGAAGTACGGCATTCCAGAACCTCCAGAGCCCAAGCGCAAGAAGCAGTTTGATGCCGGCACTGTGTATGTGATGTGCACATTTTCCACTTCGTAAGCTGGGGCCCTGGCTGTTTTAAGTAACTGTGTGTTTGCCACTGGCAGGAATTACGAGCAACCCACCAAAGATGGCATTGACCACAGTAACATTGGCAACAAGATGCTGCAGGCCATGGGCTGGCGGGAAGGCTCTGGCTTGGGACGAAAGTGTCAAGGCATTACGGCTCCCATTGAGGTAAGCAGTGGGGTCAGGCCTTGATGTTTGCCAGGCTTACAGGCTGGTTCCAGAGATGAGATCAGAGCACTCATAGAACCTGGGAGCCAGGAGCAGCTTTACCTTAGCATGAAGGGGCAAATTACAGGCATGAGCTCACACCTGTAATCCCAGCACTTTGGGAGGCCGAGGAGGGTGGATTGCCGGAGCCCAGGAGTTTGAGACCAGCCTGGGCAACACGGTGAAACCCTGTCTCTACTAAAATACAAAATATTAACTGGACGTGGCAGCGTGTGCCTGTAATCCCAGCTAGTCAGGAAGCTGAAGCAGGAGAATTGCTAGAACCTGGCAGGAGGAGGTTGCAGTGAGCCGAGATCACGCCACTGCACTCCAGCCTGGGCAACAGCGACTCTGTCTCAAAAAAAAAAAAAAAAAAAAATTTAGTAGGGTTTTCACCCATGATAAGAAATCTTTAAATTGATCAGAGCCCACATTGAGGCATCATATCCCAGGATCAGAGGCCCCTACTCACTGGCCTTCTAGGCAGGAGCTCCACCCGTAATTGCCCCTGCTCTGTCCTGGGAGCACAGCTTAGGTCAGACTCTTGTAGACCATGTTCATCCTATTTATGTGAGTTCTGCTGACATTGAGCTGTCCTGTATAATCTGTGCCTGTAATTACCAGGCCTTTCCCACGCTTCAGAGGAATACTTTGGGGCCCTTTCCTAGGCATGGATGCTTGCTGAGCAGGCATTGAGGGGTGGGTGATTTGCTTCATCTGCCTGTGTTCTGTAGCCCATTTTATTCCTCCAGTCCTTATACTTGCTCCTGGTCTCTTCTGGAGAAATCCTTGTCTTCATATACAGTTTTCTCTCTTCTGTCTCCTGGTGGGTGGTCCTGCTGGGTAAGGAGTGGGCATGGTGAGAGGTGGAGCAGCCCATACCCTACCTCCCAGCTGACAGTCTCTGTGCTTTCCCAGGCTCAAGTTCGGCTAAAGGGAGCTGGCCTAGGAGCCAAAGGCAGCGCATATGGTTTGTCGGGCGCCGATTCCTACAAAGATGCTGTCCGGAAAGCCATGTTTGCCCGGTTCACTGAGATGGAGTGAGACAGAGAGAGAGAGAGAGAGATGACAAGGAGCACAAGAAGTGGTCCATCTCCCGAATTCGCTGTTACCGCCTGTCTCTTTAAGGGCATGCCTTGTGCTGTTAATAGATCCTAGGGTGAACCACTTCATTCTGCAGGGTTCTCCCTCCCACCTTAAAGAAGTTCCCCTTGTGTGGGTAGTCTGGTGAATGGCCTTCCTTCCCGCCAGAGGGCTTGTGAACAGACCGGAGAGGACAGTGGATTTTTTATACTCTAGTGTACATAGTGTAATGTAGCGTGTTTACATGTGTAGCCTATGTTGTGGTCCATCAGCCCCTCACATTCCTAGGGGTTTGAGATGCTGTAGGTGGTATGTGACACCAAAGCCACCTCTGTCATTTGTTGTGATGTCTTTTCTTGGCAAAAGCCTTGTGTATATTTGTATATTACACATTTGTACAGAATTTTGGAAGATTTTCAGTCTAGTTGCCAAATCTGGCTCCTTTACAAAAGAAATACCTTGAGAAATGGGTGTCCTGTGTCTCTTTATTCTTGGGTGGGTAGGTGGGTCAAGCATGTCTGAGCCAGTCAAGCCTGGTGATGAAATCAGTTTATTTCTTGCCCCCATCACCATGTTCTGATTGATTGATTGATTGATTTTGAGGCGGGGTTGGCCAGGCGTGGTGGCTCACACCTGTAATCCCAACACTTTGGGAGGCTGAGGCAGGTGGATTGCCTAAGGTCAGGAGTTTGAGACCAGTCTGGCCAACATGGTGAAACCCTGTCTCTACCGAAAATACAAAAAAATTAGCCAGACGTGGTGGTGTGCGCCTGTAATCTCAGCTACTCGGGAGACTGCAGCCTCGACCTCCCGGGCTCACGCGATTCTCCCACTTTAGTGTTCCAAGTAGCTGGGACTACAAGCACATACCACCATGCAGGCTAATTTTTTAATTTTTTGCAGAGATGGGGCCTCGCTCTGTTGCCCAGGCTGGTCTTGACATGTTCGGATTTTTAAATTCAAGAGTTTAACATGTTTTAGCCAGGCGTGGTGGCTCACGCCTGTAATCCCAGCACTTTGGGAGGCCGAGGCAGGCGGATCACCTGACGTTGGGAGTTCAAGACCACCCTGACCAACATGGAGGAACCCGTCTCTACTAAAAATACAAAATTAGCTGGGTGTGGTTGGCCTGTAATCCCAGCTGCTCAGGAGGCTGAGGCAGGAGAATTGCTTGAACCCAGGAGGCAGAGTTTGCGGCGAGCCGGAGGTCGTGTCATTGCACTCTAGCCTGGGCAACCAGAGCGAAACTCCGTTTCAAAAAAAAAAAAAAAAAGAGTTTAGCATGTTTTAAAACTCTTCGTGGAAATCATGGTAACTTAGTAGCTTTTCTGCTAAGACCAAAGTGACCATGAATGCTTGCGCCTCTCTAGTTTCCACAGACTTTATTCCACACATGCCGGAGTGTGGAGTTGTCACTGCTCTGCAGGGCAGATCCTCCCTGCTTTTGGCCATGATACAGGTGATACCTGGTCCACCCTCTGCTGCGATGGAGGAACTGAGGAGGTCATCTCCCCCTGGCAGCACTCCATTCACTGCGTCTTCTCAGCTGCTAAGGAGGTCCTGGGGGCATTGGAGAGTTTTCTGTATTGAATGGGTATTTCGTCCTCAGCACTCTTCCACAGGGCAGAGAACATCATTTTGACCCAGAAGACCATGCCTGACCAGGTCAGGAAGTATACCTGGATCTCAGGCTGTTCTTGGGACCAGATGATGTGATGGGTTGCTCACATTGCCAATCTAGCCAAACTGAGTGCTTGAGCTCCACAGATTGGGCATGCAGTTAAGGTGGCCTTTTCTCTGCAGTTTGCTTTTGAAGCTAGACTTGCTTTTGTGGGTGGTCACGTTTTCCTCTTTTCGGGCAGGGCCTTAAGGAATAGAAAATGCTCAGGAGGTCCTCACCCTGGCCTGTAGGGTAGTGCCTTGGAGAAGCTGAGCCTAATCACAGCTCTGGCTAGGGAGAGGTGGAGGCAAATGCAGAAGCCCCAAGCCTGGGTTTCTGCAGAGTAAGGCTTGGGAACTTCACAAATGAGGGCCCAAGCGCCCAGAGCTGGGGTGGAGAGTGTGTCACAGATCTGGTCTACAAAAGTTGGATAAGAAACTGGCCTCACCTCCAGAGCCCTCACGGCATCAGGGGAGATGCTGGTGTTCCTCGCACCTGAGCAGCAGTCCTGAGTACCCTAATTAGACCCTTTTGACATCCGGCCCGGAAAGCTCTTCCAGGTGAGCATACCCAGAATAGGATCTGGGAAGCTCTTAATTATATGCACCCAGCTCAGCAAAGGTTGGGTGGAAGCGTCTTCCCTAGGGGAGCCATGGCCAGGCATTAATAGGAGCCAGCCCTCTAGCAGCCTCAGATTGACTTCCCAGCACCCGGAAGGGCACCTGAACCTGTCCCACACTGCTGGTGCTTGGAGTTACCTGTCAAAGCTGCTCAAGGCTCTCCCATGTGTGCTGTGGACCACAGCATCTGTTGTCAACACCAGCATGGCCTTTCCTATGAACATGAAGCTGAGGGTTCCTGTGAATGTGAGGGTCTGAGCCAGCTCCTCAGAGATGGAGGCTCCCTCCTCTGGCCTCACCTGTTACCAGCATACCTAGCCAGGTGACTGCAGCCTTCACCCTGCATCTAAATTGATGACCCCAGTCCTTGAGGTTTGACAGGCTGTTATCTTGGGCTCAGGTAACAGCCAGGTAACAGCCTGCAAGACCATATTTGGGTGATCCTTCTGGTTTGGAAGCACTAGGATCCCAAGCATCCTTCTGACTGGCCCATCAGGGTTTACTCCAATCCCAAGCCCGGTTAAATGTGCTGCGTGCTGCCCATAGGGCCACCATTCCTCTTAGCCCTGTGTGATGTTGAGGTGCTGTGAGAGTAGTGCAATCCTCTCAATCAGGGGAACCCAAATCTTGAATTTGAACCGTGCTCTTACTGAACTAGAAGGAGCCTCCAAGGATTCCCAAGTCCAGACTGCCCTTGGCTGGGACAGCTGCTACAACGTGCAAGGCTTTGAGGGCCGTCCAGGAGCAGCTGTCATGGCTGTGCATCAAACAAGTTTCAAAGCCCAGATGAGCATCCCGGCCTGAGCTAAGCTCCCCAGGCATGCATAGTTTGGCTGGGGGTCTCAAGGGTGCCCAGAGCCCAGCCACCCTGATTCCGGAGGAATGAATGCCCTCAGGGACAGGTGGGGTGTGGGGGAAGATTGCCCACAGTCGATACTGGAGGAGGGGACTGTGTTGTTGGTGGCCACCAGGTGGCAGCACTCCATCATCTTTCCAGCCAGGGTGGTATAGGTGGTGGTAAGGAGAGGACTTCCCACCAAGTCCTGAGGTACTGGAGGTTCCCAGGGGCTCTCTCCACGTCTCTGGGACTCAAGGAGACCTGGCTAGAACTTCGGCCTTGAAACTTTCTGGAGTCAGGCAGGTGTCAAGTCTCCCTGCCTTGCAAGTTCCTGAGGGTCTCTGACCCCCAGGGACCCCCTCTGGCTAGATGGGGAAGTCGTCCCCACAGCGCCCAATGGGGCAAGAGCCAGGCTGACCCTGTGCACAGTAGGCACTTCCCTCTCAGCAATTCTTTCTGACCCAGGTAAATAATTTCTGCAGTCGATAGAGTGCATTTCTGCCTCTCATACTCCCTTTCCCTACCACGTGCTTATTGACTCACAGAAGCACTGTTGCTAGAGCATCAGATTCTCAGCTTCTGTCCCTACAGCCCATGGGGAGTTGGAGCCTAGCTTGTCCAGGGCTCCCAGATGGAAGCAGGGGATGCCTGTAGTCCTTCACCCCAGTCTCCCAGAAGGTGGCAGGAGGGAGGTGGACTCATGGACTTGGGTTAAGGTCAGAACCCTATAGGGTGGGCCACACCCAGCCAGAAAGAACTTTCCAGCAGAAGGCATGAGCCAGGGGCAGGGCCCTCCCATCCTGCTTAGTCCAAGCCGCACTGCCATCCCATTTAAAGAGGAAACTGAGATTCAAAGCTGTTGCTGGACTGGGCTGCTGCTGGCAACTGCTGCCCCATCACCACTCCAGTGCAGTAGAATTGGGTCTCAGCTGCAGGTACAAGGTTGAGGTCCAGCCCTGGAGTGAGCTGGGTCTTGGGATGCCTCCCAGTGCCCTGAGGAAAGAGGAGAAAGACAGGGAGAGGCAGGTGAAGACAACCAGAGGCAAAGTGAGGCCTAGAGGATGCTGGAAAGAGAAGCTGGAGGAGTCTGCAGCAGTCACAAGGGGACGGAGGAGGCTGAGGGGGCAAGACAACGTGGGATGGGGCCGCCAGGTCTAGAGGAGTTGGTTCTGCACTACCCACGGGTACCGAGATAGGCCTCTGATCTTGGGGTGAATTCTGCACACCAGTGGGGGAGGCCGAGGCAGGTGGCCAAGAGAGGAGGGGCTAGGGTGCCTGCTCGCGTCCTCTGCTGCTTTTATGTGCAATGGAGGCTCCAGGAGCCCCTGGCTCTCAGCTCTGGGCGGGCATCACCATCCTGAGTCTGGCTGGACAGGAGCTATTTGAGAATGATTCATGGATGTAATTAAGCCTCCCCCCACCATCCCCTAGTGTGGGCCTGGAACAGGGTCAGGTGCAGGTGTGGGAGCCCTGCCTAGCCTGTCCTGCAGGGTTGGGTTCAGCCTAGGGCCCCCTGGCCCAGCACAGCCTACCACCGCCTAAGGGCGCCCAGCCTCAATCTGTAAGACCTGGAGCAAGACAGGGCTAAGCCCAAATCCTGAGAGGCACCAGAGCTGGGGCTTCCTCTCCTTCCTCTTACTCCCCAACTCCTGGGCTGAGGAGCCATCCTCTGCACTCATAAGCATGCCATGTGTACGCACCCACACGCAATGCAGGCCAGCCCTCAGGCATCCGGCTGCAGCAGGCAACATGCATGCTTCCCCATCACCCTTGACATGTGAGGTGGCATTACATCCAGATCCTGCAGACCCCCTCCCTGGTTGGTGTGTGAAGCATGCACACTCGTGCATAACCCCACCCAGCCACTGGCACATAGAAGAGCACACACAAGCCAGACACATTAATGAGCAAGTGTGCAAGTGAACTTGGCTCCTGAGGGGGCAGAAATCAGATGTTCTTGCTACCCCTGAGGAAGGAAACCTGGTCTGGCAGCCTTCTGTGAAGGGAGAGGGAGTCCCCAGGGTCACAGCATGGCAGAGCACAAGCCGCCACCCAGCAGGCACACCCTTGTGCACACAATGTCATTCTGAGGCTTTCCCCTTTTCAGGTGGGTGGATCTTGGGGGTGTCCACCCAGAACAGGCTTCTGAGCTCACTGAACAGCTCCAAGTCTGCCAGCCATGGCTCAGCTCCCTGGCAGAGCTGGAGAGGGGAAGGGAAGACTGAGGAAGGGGCATCATGGTCTCTAAGACTGGCTCAAGGTTCAGTACCTTCCCTTCTAACACCTGCAGCCATACCTGCAGTGAGGACAGGAAGGAGAGGGAGCAGCCTCTCCTGTTTCCCTGACAGACTGGGAAACTGAGGTCCACACCCATCTCATCCAAACCCAGGGCCCCAGTCCCCGATCCAGTCATTTCCACGTGCTGGCATCCTATTAGCTCTGCCATCCCCTCCGCCTGGAAGGCCCTAGGACCTGGGCCTGCCACCCTGCTCAGGTTAGGAGTGTCCAGAAGTAGCTGGGCTCCGCCTCCTCCCTCCAACATGAATCCCTGAAGACTGGATGGATCTACCTTCCCCCAAGCACATCGGTGGCACTGGCTTGGCTGGGCCTCTCCTCTATGGCCGGGAGCCCCAGCCCCTTAGCCTCTACCAGACAAATGTGAGCAGCACACGTGCCCGAGCCGCCCCCCACCCCGCCCTGGCCCCGGCCCAGGCCCCGGCCCCGGCCCCGGCCCCTCCCCCACCCTGCAGATTTTTCTGGTTCTTATTAATGTAAATGAAATGAAATCTGCTCAGAGTGTCCTTAATGGAAAGCGTTCCTGGAATTTGTGCACACGTGGTGGTGGGGGGGACACCCTGAGATTAACTCTTGTGCAGCCAGACCCAGACTAGTGAGGCTGTGGTGACTGGGGCTGGGGTGGGGATTGGTGGGGACCAGGACATTCACTCATCCCCTCCCAGAACTGTGTCCTGACAACATCAAGGATGGCAAAGGCTCATCCATATTCTACCCCCTGCCCTGGGACCAGCTGTACAGGTCCAGAAGTGCCTCAGAGCCTCAGGGGAAGGTGATCTTGACAGGAAACGGGGAGCCCTGGAAGGCCTTGATCAAGGAGGAGGCTGGCCAAAGACAGGGGCATAGGGCTGGAGGGGAGAGTTGACAGACTATGCATCTTGTCCTCATCTGGCTCTACCCTGATTTTGAAGGGGGACCCAGGCAGACCCTGCCTCTCTGGACCACCCTACACAGAGAAGGCCCAGCCTCTGAGATCCCCTCCCCCAGCCCCTGCCCACCACACTCCTGAAACAGATCTGCCAGGATGCTCATCTTCATGACTATGGGACAAGAAGGGGGAGTTTGAGACCCCAGAGTGGATGCCCATGGCCGCTGGCTGCAGGGGATGGGGATGGAAGAGACTGGCCTGAGCTGCTGCGTGCCCACCCCCCGTCCTGCTGCGTGCCCACCCCCCGTCCTGCCGCTGTGTCCTCCCCACATCTGGATGCTTGTTCTGGCACAGCCCCCAGCCTGGCCCAGCGGAGCCGCAGCCGCATTCTGCTGCCTCGTGGCCAGGACAGGGATGTCTGCTTCATTGGCGGGGGTAGGGAAGAGTCTAAGATTTCAATTTCTCCCAGGTGTGGCTCAGTCTGGAGGGTGCCTTGGGGAGGCTGGCTCAGAGGCCGGCACCTGGGGCGGGGGGTGTGCAGAGGAGGGGAGGGGGCCACCGAGGGGGTCTCAGGGAGGAAAAAGGGCTCAGAGTGGGAGGTCCCTGGGAGGAGACAGGGGCTCTGTGAGGGGCAGGGGACTCAGGGAGGGGGGTTAGAGAAACAGGGGACTTAGGGGGCAGGAGCTCCAGGAGGAGGGCTGGAGGGGCAGGAGGTTTGGGGGGTTGGGAGCTGAGGGCTCAAGAAGAGGATTGAGGAACACGGGGCTTTGGGAAGGGGGTTGAGGGGGCAAGGGGTTTGTGGGGGTTGGGAGCAGGGGCTTGGGGAGGAAGGTTGGAGGGAGAAGGGACTCAGAATGTGACTGACTTCACTGGGGGACAATGGGCTGCCAATCCTTCCACCCATACCGGTCAGGTGGCTGGGGGAGGGGCGCTGACCCACTTAGCTGCCTCTCCCCCAGGCTTCCACTAATGAGCGCTCTGGGCTTTGGGAAGCAGCCTTCCCCCCCAGGCTGTGCCTCAGGCCATCCCTTCCCCCACAGCCCCTCATTATCTACTGGGGGTGTTCATTAGCTCAGGCATCCCCCCTTATCTACAGCTGCGCTTGCCTGTGGCAGTGAGGAGGAGGCCCTAGGCCCCAAAATGCGCCCTCTTTGCCCCTAGTTCCCCTACGCCCCCAGGACTGGGGAAACAAAGGCTACCAGATTGCTGTTGTGCAGCTCAGCTCTGAGCAGAGCTTTGATTCCACCTGTGGGTCCCCCAGCATGCCAATGAGGGGGGTGCTGTGGCAAAGCTCACAGGAGAGCTAGAACCCAGGCGCTGGCAGGGGCCCATGGGAAGTCTGCTCTGCTCACCCCAGGGGCTTCCAGTACCTGTGATCGGGAGTCCCATTCGGCAAGGAAAGGGGCTCGCAGAGGGTGAAGGGGGCTCCTGGATGTGTGGGGAGCACAGCTCTGAGGGATGCAGAGTAGGGGGCAGCACAGTTCTGGGGAGGAAGGTGTGGGGTCAGAAGGGATGGTGGGAAGAGGGGAGAGGGCCCTGTGGGGCATGGCTTCTCATGGACACAGCTCTGCAGGAACAGACAGCGCATCTGCATGAGCGCAGCTCTGGGCGGGCGATGTAGGGGGAGCACAGAGTGCGGGCACCATCTGGGGGAAGGATGAGGGTGGGGAGCACGGCTCTCGAGGATGTCCTATGGGAGGACAGTCCAGGGAGAAGCCCGCCTGTCTCCCACAGCCTTGGCCTCTTCGGACTCCTCCCCCACATTCCTGGGGTGCATGGGGAGGTTGGCTTGCTGGATTATGCCCAAGTCCCTGAGTCTCCCTCTGATTCTGTCCCGCTGTCCATCTGTCCTCCCTCCCCAAGGATCCCAAGGCCCAGGTGGCACTCTCCTCTCACAGTCCCCTCATTAGGGATGGGCTTTGAGATCCTTCAGCAGCATCTGCCCCCACCCCCACCCCCATCACCAAGCCAGCTGCAGGCCTGGCCCCTGGAGCCTGATAAATATTTATGATGAGATAAGCATGATAGGCCAGAGCCCAGCCCAAACCTTTGTCCTGGGAGCAGAAGACAGAGGCAGGACTTGAGCTTCCAGAGGCGGGCTGAGTCTCAGGGCTGGGGTAGGGGGAGGCCTGACTGTGTAGGTCTCCTGGGCTCTACCTGGGAGGGGGTCGGGATGGGACAGGGCTCAGGAGCCGGGGATCCTGAAGGGGCTGCCTCCAAGGTGCCACCCTGGCCAAGGCGGCTCCCCCCTACCCCTTGCCCAGCCTGTTTCGATGCTGCCTGTCTGCACTGCACGGCTGGGTCTGTTGGGACAAGGCCGGCTGGCCTTCTGTACTTGCTGCCACCCTGGCTTCTGACTTTCTCCAGGTCTTGGTGACTTTAGGAAGCTCCCAAACCAAGACTACCCTGACCATTGGGTCTGGAGCCAGGCTGGCAGGAGGGCCACCTTGGTACCCCTCTGAGGTACTGAGGTATTCCAGCCTCCTTGCTATAGGCCCCAGGGCTCTCCTGTCCCCAACCTAGGACAGGTTCCCATGGGCCGGCCCACCTTCCCCTCCATTTATCCCCTAAATATCTCCCCCTCTAGGTGCCAGAACCAACAATAGGAGGGTCTGGGCACTCCATGAGCAGGAGGCCGAGTGCTGCTGCAGGGAGGGTGACACCATCCTCAGCAGGCCTGAGCATTAGTAGGCTCTGTACCCCAGTGCTGGCCACATCCTGGACCTTCATGAGGTTCGCTCCCAAGCCAGGGCAGGGTCACCTCTTAATACACACACACACAGCCAGCTCTGTCACATGGGGAAAAACACCAGAGGAAGAAAGCAGCCAGTGTGGGGTAAACAGGCATCAGGGGAAGGATACATGTATGTCTCCCAGGCTCTCGGCCAGTGGAATGTGGGTAAACGTTGGTGCTCTCAAGACATAATATTGCCCTTGGGTAGTGGATGTATACATGGCATCTAGAACATGATGAAATACGATACACTAGGCTGGGCACAGTGGCTCATGCCTGTAATCTCAGCACTTTGGGACGCTGAGGCGGGTGGATCACCTGAGGTCAGGAGTTCGAGACCAGCCTGGCCAATATGGCGAAATCCCATCTCTACTAAAAATACAAAAAATTAGCTGGGCATGGTGCACATGTTTGTAATTTCAGCTACTCAGGAGGCTGAGGCAGGAGAATCACTTGAACCCAGGAGGCAGAGGTTGCAGTGAGCCTAGATTGCGCCATTGCACTCCAGCCTGGCAAAAAGAGCAAAACTCCATCTTGGGAAAAAAAAAAAAGAAAGAAATATGATATACTCAGGGCACGAGTGAAAATTGTATGGGAATGTGGTAAATAAGACACCCAGGAAAGAGTTAGGTCTTGTATTAGGGGCATGGGTATATGCTGCCCTTAGGACACACTGAATTCCTGCTGAAGTCTGGATGACTGCTGAACCCAGTGTGGGGTTGGTGACACACGTAGCAACAGTCCTTAGGGCTTTCAAAGCAGCCCAAAGCAAACCAAAAAGGGAACGTCATGGATGGTGAACCCAGCAAGCCTCTGGCCATTCCTGGACAAGGAGTTGGGGTCCAGGTGACTCATGGGGACACCCCTGGATTCCAAATCTGCCCACAGGGTGAAGTCCTCATTCCTCACAAGGCATCCAGCCCAGCTCTGCCAAGCAGGGCTGATGGCTGGAGATGAGGAGCAGGGGCAGCCTAAAGGAGGCCCAGGGAGGAGCCCCTACCTCCCTCACCCTCTGGCTTAGGCAGCCTGGGAGCTGCCTGTCCAAGCTCTCCAAGAGAACCTTCAGGTCCATTGGGTGCAGGGCAGAGCCAGCGTGGGTGTGTCCTCAGCTCTGGGGAACCTCTCGCCTGAGGTTCCAGGTGCTCCTGTGTGTTTGGATATAGGCCCGGGCTACTATGGGGCACCATTTGTAGTCTCTGGGGCTGCAGGGGCTGCACCCCACATGGCATGGTCCTGGTGGGAGAGAGGGTGAAGGTGGAGACCGACACAGGCTCCAGGCCAACCTGGCTTGGGAGCAACTTGAGAGTTCCTGCTCTAGACAGGGATCTCAGCCACCTTGGGGCAAGTAGTCCATGGAGGCTGGAGGGCCCCAGTTCCAGAGAGTGTGGGCACTTTCTTTTTTGTTTGTTTTTTGTTTTTTGAGATGGAGTCTCCCTCTGTTGCCCAGGCTGGAGTGCAGTGGTGTGATCTTGGTTCCCTGTAACCTCCACCTCCTGGGTTCAAGTGATCTCCTGCCTTAGCCTCCTGAGTAGCTGACGGTACAGGAGTGCGCCACCATGTCCAGCTAATTTTAGTAGAGATGGGGTTTCACCATGTTGGCCAGGCTGGTCTCGAACTCCTGACCTCAGGTGATCTGCCCGCCTCAGACTCCCAAAGTGCTGGGATTACAGGTGTGAGCCACTGTGCCTGGCCCATGTGGGCACTCTCCATCTCCTTAAGGTCTCTGTGTGTGTGTGTTCCCATGCATGTGAGCAAGAGGAGTAGTCTGGGTACACCAAGCCCTCACTCCCTCCTGGGATCAGGACCACCCCCTACCTTGTATGGTAAACGTACCTGATAGCAATAGCTTAAGCGTAACCGGAGAATGACCCTGTATGGAGGTGCACCTAAATGCGTGTTCTGAGCTAGGGAATGAGGGAGTGGCCAACCCAGAGATTCATTCCTTATCTATGAGGAACATCTGAGCCCCATCCTGGCCTATGGTACAAGGCCATACAGGGGATTGAAGCCTAAATTTTAGGTTAATTGAAGGTTTCCAGGTGGAGGTCATGGGGAGGGGGTGTTGAGTGAAAATGCTCTATAAACCACATGCTGTTCAAAAGCAGCTGCAGTTCTCCTGTCCAGCCCACTGCCACTGGACGTTCCCCCTGTATGTAAGTCTCCAGTCAAACCCCATGTTTTTTTTTTCTTTGAGACATAGTCTCACTCTGTTGCTCAGCCTGGAGTGCAGTGGCACCATCTTGGCTTACTGCAACCTCCACCTCCCAGGTTCAAGCAATTCTCCTGCCTCAGCCTCCAGAGTAGCTGGAATTATAGGTGCATGCCACCACTCCAAGCTGATCTTTGTATTTTTAGTAGAGACGGGGATTTTGCCATTTTGGGCCAGGCTGGTCTCGAACTCCTGACCTCAGGCGATCCAGCCACCTTGCCCTCCCAAAGTGCTGGGATTACAGGCACGAGCCACTGTGCCCGGCCTTCTTCAGCCTCTTGAAACTGCCTTCCCTATTGAGGTTGACAGGGGCTCGGCACGACATACCCCCAGCCTAAATCCAGCCTTAGTGGTTCCCTTTCCAGCTGCCATTCCAAGGGCCTTAGCACTGCCAGGATGGTTTTTATGCCATGGGCAGTCAGGACCCTGGAATTTGTTAACCTGGGTTGACCTAGTCTCGTGGGGAGGCAGGATCTTGAAAGGGCAAACCCGGGCCAATCTCCCTCTCCCAGAGCTGGGCCTAGCAGCTTGGGCGGGTGTAAGCCCCTTCTGGTCTCAGTCTTCCTACCTGTGATGAGGTAGTTGGGCTGCGAGAGCCCCTATCCAAGGTACTGCCTTGCCCTTGGACAGAGGGAGCCCAGGCAGGAATGTCTCCTCCTCCCTTTCACCCATCAGTTCACAGCCCCCTGGAAGAGCAGGCCAAGCCAGCCTCTTGAGAGAAGGCAGGAGGCACAAGAGTGCCTTGGGTTTGTTCTTACTTCTCCAGAGTCAGGCAGCATCTCCTTTTTGGTTCCTCTCCCTAGCCCAGGTAGCCCCAGGGTTTACCCAGCCCACCTGGGCAGCCCAGGAGGCAGCAGCCCGCCCGAGGCTCCAGTATCCCCTCGGAATTCCTGTGCCCAGGCCACGTTCTCAACAGAAGAGAAGCTTGGAGGTGGTTCTGGAAATTTGGATTTTATTTATATTATTACTCTTTTTTTGAGACAGGTTCTTTCTCTGTCACCCAGGCTGGAGTGCAGTGGCACAAACGTGGGGTTCACTGAAGCCTTGACCTCCTGGGCTCAAGCTATACTCCCTGCTCCCAAGTAGCTGGGACTACAGGCATGCACCACCATGCCTGGCTAGTTTTTTATATTTTTTGTAGAGACGGGGTTTCGCTATGTTGCCCAAGCTGATCTCGAACTCCTGAGCTGAAGCCATCCTCCCGCCTTGGCCTCCCAAAGTGTTGGGATTACAAGTGTGAGCCACCACGCCCCCGCTGGAATCTAGATTTTAACAAGTCAGCTTGAAGCTGGCAAGCTGGGAGAGTGGATACCCCCAACTCCCTCTTTGCTGATTTACTGCATGTGGGGGTGCATGTGAGCATGCAGGCAAACACACACACACATATGCATACACACGCGCGCACACACACACACACAGCCAGATCTCCAAGGCCACAGGCAGCCCATATCATCTCCAAACCTCGGAAACACTAATGCATTAATGGAAGAGCCACGATGCTCCCGGGTGTGTCTAACAAGCATCTTGTGGCATCACTGGGCAACCCAAGAGACTGACTCTGATGGTAGAATGTCAGGCCATGGGGCCAGTGAGCCTGAATGTCCAGCTGCTAGCATGGGGACTGTGGGTGTGAGAGGGTCAGTTGGGACCCAGTGGCTCCACAGGTCAGTCCTGAGCCTGAACCGCAACCTGTCAAATGTCAACTATGGTTCTGGCTGCCGGGCTGTTTGGGGCTTCCTGAGAGTATCCTCAGTAGTGGCAGAACAGGACCCTTTCTGTTCCTCCCTGGGACCTCACACTAAATCAGGAGGAGGACAGATCTCCTCCTCTAGCCCTGGAGGCTAGGTCCTTGGAGGAGATGACTGTCACCTTGAGGAGCCACCCTCCAGGTGTGTGTGGCCATACTGGTGTGTGTGGCCACGGGCCAGGTGTATACAGCAACCCTCCAGGTGTGTGTAGCTGCCTTCAGGGTATTACATGGAGCTGATCTCTGGCCATGCGCTTCTTTTTTTTCTTTTTTTTTTGGGTGGGGGGATGGAGTTTCACTCTTGTTGCCCAGGCTGGAGTGCAATGGTGCAATCTCAGCTCACTGCAACCTCCGCCTTCCAGGTTCAAGTGATTCTCCTGCCTCAGCCTCCCAAGTAGCTGGGATTACAGGTGCACACCACCACGCCCAGCTAATTTTGTATATGTAGTAGAGACAGGATTTCACCATGTTAGCCAGGCTAATCTCAAACTCTCGACCTCTGGTGATCCACCCGCCTTGGCCTCCTAAAGTGCCGGGATTACATGCGTGAGCCACTGTGCCCGACCTAATTTTTGTATTTTTAGTAGAGACGGGGTTTCACCATGTTGGCCAGGCTGGTCTCGAACTCCTGACCTCAGGTGATCCACCCGCCTCAGCCTCCCACAGTGCTAAGATTACAGGTGTGAGCCACCATGCCCAGCCTGGTCATGTGCTTCTTCTTTCTTAGGACCATGACCAATGACACTGACTCCCAGCCTGTCACTCCCTGAGGTCAGGAGCTGAGTTCCATGGTTTCCAAGCCCCACGGTCTGGCTAGTTAGGAGCCCAGTTAAGCAGGCTCATGACTCCGCCCCAGGCTTCCAGGCTGGAGATGGTGCCAGATAGGGGTGGGTGGTGGGAGCTAGGGGATTACTCCCAACAATCCATTCTGCTGTGACTCCACCGCCAGGGAGAAGGGGCCCAGCCTGGCTTTCTGCCCCCTGGAAAGGTAGGGGTGAAATTATCCCAGGCTGGATAGTTCCCCACCCCCAACTGCTCTATCCAAGCCCAGCCTCCTCTGTTAACCCCCTCCGGCCACATCCCAAATCCCCAATCCCAGCAGCAGACCTCGGTGTTTGCCTGTTGCCATGGTGATGGGATGCACCTTTCTGTTACTATGGCAACCAGCCAGGGGTTTTTAAAATTCAGTTGAGGTAATTTCCACCCCTCAATCCTCATCTTCAGACACCTCGTTTCTTCTTTCTTCTTTGAATCTTAGAAGGATGGTGGGAGGGGGGCCTGTAGCCACCAGCCAGAGGCGGAGGGTCAGAGGGGCTGGTGGGAAGACTTGGGCTGATTCCTCCCTGACTCCTCTACCCAGACTAGATCCAGAATAGGACAGCTTCCTCCCCATTCCCCTCCCAGGCCCTTATCTATGGGGAAAAGATAAGAGCTTCACATCTCTTGGCAGGCAGAGGCCAGCACACCTGGGAGGTCCAGGTGAGGGTGCGGCCAATGTGGCCCTGTGCCCACGCAGGAGCAGGGAGAGTCAGCATGGGTCCTCCTGGTCCTCCCCACTGTGTCCCCAGGGCTCATCTGGGGATCTCGGGACACTGGGGATCAGACCCTGGGATCACAGGGCACAGATGTTGTTTATGCTGTGTCCTGGTGCTAAGGAGCTTAGCTCAGTGGAACCCCAGGCTGACGGATTTGGACAGAGGGCCTCTGAGAAGGCTGGCGGGAAAGGGGGTGCGCACACTGTCCAGTACCTCCCCTCCCCCTGCTGGAGCTCTCAGTCTCTGGGCACCCGCTTCATGAAGTCTAGGCATTGTAAATTCATGAGGATCAGCACCCATCCCTGCCCCCACCTGCCTCCTGGCTGGAGAAGAGGAGCTGACAGCCCAGGACAGGCAGGTAGATGCATCGTGTCTCCCCACCCCACCAGCAAAGCAGGCTGGGACTAGGGGCAATGGAGCCCCAGGTGCCATGCACTGCCCAGTCCTTGTCTGCAGGTAACTCTTCCCCCGCTTGACTTGTCTCTAGCAGTCGGATTCTCCCACAAATGGGACCTCCCACAGGGAAGAGGTTTCAAGGAGGGAGGATCTGGGAGAGTCCTGTGGCAAGGATGCCTCCCCACCTGCCCCCACCTCTGACCTGGGCATGTTTTCCCCTCCTACCCATCAGTTGGGGAGGGGCCCTTCCATCTCACGATGGACGCTGAGCATTGCTGTAAATCTGACAGCCCCACACCTGGTTCCCCGAAGCCAAGGACTACAGGGCCATCACATGGGTGTCAGAGCCAAAGGGAAGTCACTTCTTGCCTCCCTGTCCCTTAGACACACGGGCCAAGACCCTATAGCTACAGCCCTTCTGGGGTACAGATGAGCCAACCAACCTTGAGAGAACCCCTGGGTGAGGCCCTGCCCACTCCCACTCCTCCTTGCCCAAGGCAGGGATGTCCCAGAGACCAGATGATTTGTTTGGGGTAAGCATTGTCCTCCCTAGTCTCTTTTACAGAACAACAGCCCTGGAGTCCACTCCACCTGGGGAAGGGGGTCCCTACTGCCTGCCCACCGAGGCCCCACAAGGCCATCACAAGGGTCCACAAGTGCCTGAACACCTGGGTCTGCAGCCCCCCCACGTGCAGGATAGTAAAGTCTGTGTTTGACACTTTTCATGAGTTATTATTCCCACCAGCCCTGTAGGCTCCACCAGCCCAGACAAAGCCACAAGGTTCTCCGTGGTAGGCAGCGTTAATTCTTTTCTGTCCTGCTGCCAGCTGGTGGGAAGGGTGAGGGAGGAGGGGTTACTGGGACCCCTGGTAGGAAGGTGGTGGGGCCCAGAGCTGGGGCAAGGATGGAGGAGTGCTGTGCCAACCCACCCACCACCACCTGCCCACTGTTCTTTCTACCCCTGCTCCTCCCAAGCTCCCAAACCAGAGAAGCCCCAGGCTAGGGCTGGGGAGGAGGGAGCCCAGCCCAAGCCATAGGTGAGTGTGGGGATGTCCCATGTAGGGAACCCTAGTCCTGAGCTTTCCCTCCCCACTCAGCAAGGGGTCCAGCAGCTGGGCAAGCAGAGGGGGATGCTTATCTCCCAGGTCCCTCATAACCTTCTTGGGTTGTGGAACCCAAGGAGGGCCAGACTCCCTTCTTCCCCCAGCAATCTGTGGCTCCCCGGCTCTCCAGAGAGCTCCCAATATCACGGAGCTGATCCTGAGCCCCACTACAGCTCCCCCAAGGCCTCCATGCTTGAGATCCTATGGCTGAAGTCCTGGGGGTCGGGGTGCTGGGGGTTTGTCATGTGAGCCGCAGGCATCTATCTGGTCAACCCCTCTCAGTGTGGCTGGCTTGTGCTTGGCATCAGCTAAAGCAACAGCTAGCTGGGGCAGGCCCTCCAAGAAGGTTGGCTGGCCCTGGCAGGCTTGTGCAGCACTGGAGACCCTGTCCAGTCAGACAAGGAGTGCAAGTGGGAGAGAGACCAGAAGGGCGCAGGGCTGATGCAAGCCCCTCTGCTGGGGCAGGACAGAGGTCAGCAGGGTGGGAATGGAGGCAGCTCCATCCCGAACACCTGATGGCTTAGGTTCTGGCACGGCCTAGACTCCTGGCACCGTTTTTCCTTTAGGGTCAGAGCCAGCAACCTGCCCCCCACATCCTATGTATCCATATCCTGCAGGTGGCGGGCCTCAAATTCCACCAGGCCAGTGTTCCTAGACTAGTCAGGAATTCAACATCAAGAAACTTGAATTGCTCTGTCTTAGTGGAGCAGGGTCCCTGGGGCTCCAGGATCAGGTATCAAGGCCCAGAGGTCTTCCTCCCAAAGAAGCACTTAAAAAAGAAGTGGAGGAAGGGCCCACGCTGTTTATAGCCTGTGTGATGTGCCAGCCCAAACCCAGGACATATGGCCTTGTTCTTGGGGCAGCCTCCTGCCAGTCAAGACATGAACATCCCAGCTTTAGAGCTGGGAAACTCAAAGGTTCAGAGAGGACGGGAGATTTGTCCAAAATCCCACAGCTCATGATCTCCCCAGCCTGGGAGCTGGACAGTGGGGCCAGGTGGCATTGCCTAACCAGGGCACAGGGAGGAGGCACTGATTCAGGTCGCCAAGGCAGGGCTCTCCACCAGCACAGAGGGGTAGAATGGGCCTCCTGGTAGGGAGTGAGGGCCCAGTTCCCATGGCGTGGAGCTGAGGCTTTCAGGGGATCTGTCAGCGTGGGTAGGGGTGGTTGCTGAGGGGTGGGGTATATATGCTGTACTGTCAGCTGCTTAGGCGACCCCGGCACACAGATAAAGAGGAGACCAGAGTTAGGAGTATGGGGGGTACTTGGGGGGCATTGAGGTGGTCCCCACTGCTGGCTGACGGGGCTGAAGATGAGCAGCTGAGGAGGCCCTCCTAGCACATCTGACAATACTGTGCTCCCTGAACCTCCGGAAGCAACCCTGGTGTCAACAGCCCACCTTGGTCTCTTGAAACACTGACAGGCCACCCATCCCAGGTCTCTCAGGTGCCTCTTTCCTTGCTCCCAGTCCTGTATTCCAGAAATATTCTGAGCTCCCTGCAGGCAGAAACCATATCTGGCTCATGTCCACCACCCACCCCCTCTCCCTGACCCCCCTACCCTGGGGCCTGGGAAAGGGAGGGGCACACAGGCTGTTCTGTGAGGCAGTGAGTGAGTTTTCCGTAGAGCTTTGGAAATGTACCTTGTGGTTGTCACTAGGTCAGGTGACTGAGCTTTTACCCAGGGTTGCCAGAATCTGGGGACCAAATGTGACTGAGCCAGAGGTGGTGGCCGTCCTCCCAGAGCTGAGTCTCCTGGAAAAGGAGGAAAAAGCAGATAAAGAGTGGTCCGACCTGTGATGGGGCCACAGGAGTTGTGAGATACAAGGGAGGGACTGGGGGCTTTGAGGAGAAGTCCCTGAGCTGAGCTAGCTGGGTCCAGGGGTCTCCAACTGCAGCCCAGAGCAGGAAGCTATATGAGGACCTGGGAGGAGCCCCTTATGGCTGAAGCGGTCTAGTCAGGCTTTCTCTGAGAGCTGGTCTCAGGGGAAGAGGATGAAAGGGAGCTCTGAGCAGAGGTGCTGGGGGAACTCCCTGTCCACCACGGACAGCCTAGGGACATGCAGCCGGGATGTGGCGAAGGCAGGGCCCTGGGTCACTGCCCGTCAGGAATCTGAAGCACAGGCCAGCTCAAATCTCACTGGCAGCAGGCTCCACACATCTCCCTGGAGACTGAGAATGCAACCAGGGAGTGATCAGAGGACATTCAGGCCAGGAACATTGGAGGTGCAGACTCAGGGGATACTTGTCACCTCAGCCTGGTCTGAACTCAGCTGTGTCACTTCCCAGCAGGCACCCCATTCCCAGGGACTGGATTATCTTCCCCCAGGGCCTGCCGGGGTGGCCCCGGATGCCCTAGCCCGGCATACGCCTGCCCCACTGCCTACTTCTCCCAGACACAGTGTCAGTTCCCTCACATCTGGGCAGGGGAAGCCTGCTTTTCAACAGCTGCCAAAACAGACCCAGCCTCCTTCTTTGGAAACTGTCTGCCCAGCTCAGGCTGCCTGAAGTGACCGTGGGGCTGGGGCCCTCAGTGGGGTGGGATTGGGGAAGGTGAGGGAGGAAGCCCCTCAGCCCTGCTCTGGAGCTCGCATGAGCTCCGCAGCTGTCCATTGCCCCAATCTTGCCTGATGACCACACAGACCTCTGAGCCCCCAGCCTCATGGCTGACCACTGCCTGCCCGCATTCAGCCAGGCTGAGGTTCTCTTGGGCCTTCCCCAGACAACCTGTCTCCTCTTCTGGCCTTTGCTTCCCTTCAGAGACTCTTCCCATGGCCCTGCATTCCCCACCACCACACCGGCTGAGCCGAGCTGTCTTTCTCAGTGTCCCAGTGCCCACCCCCACCCCTATGGCAAGGACAGGCTCTCACACCAGGGGTGCACCATAAGCATCGTCACCCCTGGCCATGACTCTCCAGGACAGGTGCTCTCAGGGATGACGCCTGACCACCTGGGGCCAGCTGTGCTCCCTCCTGCTCCTCCAGCCCTGGCTCCAGTCCCCTTGGCTTTACCAGGCTCTGAAGGCCTGACCTAGACTCAGGCGCCCATCTGAGGCCCACACAGCCCAGCTGTGCCTGCCCTCGCCCACCTGGAGAAGGAAGGGGCTGGCATATCTTCTTTCCCCACTCCCCTCACATCTGGAATTGGCCTTGTTAGGGGGCCCTATGATGGGGAGAGGAGGGAGGGCAGCCTGGCTAGGTCTCAGAGCTCTCTCAGCTGAGAAGTGGGGATGATTGTCCCCCCAGTCTATGGAGTGTGGGGCTGCTGTGGACAATGGGATCTGGGCCTCTGCTGGGAGGTGTTGACCTCAATGCCTCTCTCCCTGCCTGACTTCAGTGCTCTCTGTATCCTGATGGAGACTTTCTGACAGCACAGGGGGTGGGTTGTGGGGTCCTGCTGCCTGTAGAGCTGTGTGTGAGCTCCTCAATGGGGGCCCAAGGGTACACAGGGGTCTCTGACTGTACCCTTCCTGTTAGACCTTGTGCCAGTGGGGAGTGAGAGTGTACCAGCCCCTCCCTCTGGGCACTCCAAAATGCACCCCTTGGAGAGAGAGTACACCCCTCAAAGTTCATTTCCCATTTCCTGTGAGTCGGGTCTCAACCTGACAGGCATCCTCTCTCACCTCCCAATCACCATTTCCTTCCACCCTTTCCCCCTTTCCCCCACTTAATCAGAATCTGCCCCCACCCCCACAGAGTGACTTCCCCTCCTGGCTTCTCATTCCCCCTGCAGTGGGGAGGGGCCAACATCCCCAGCTCCCTGCCTCCCTGCAGACCCTGTCTTCTCCCCTCTGCCCTTCAGGGAGCCCTACCCCATCCTGAAGTACTCCACCTTTCTGAGTCCCCTCTCTTACCTGGGGTTCAGTGTCCCGGGGACCCCACCCCCAGCAAACTTGGCTCCTTTCAGCTCCCCTCCCTTGCGGGCAGAGGCAGGGCGTTCAAGCCCATTTAATCTTGGCAGAATGCAATTTCCTGCTTCAGGGAGCTGGCGGGTTTAGGAGGCTTAATGAGGGGGGAGGGGGGAGACAGGGAAGAAGAGAGGCTGAGACGGGGCTGGGAGATGGAGATGGAGAGTCCCTGAGAGGGGTGGTTGAGGAAGTCTTGGGGATGCGTGTCTCTGGGGGTCACCCTGGGGTCCTTGGGATCACACAGGGGTCAGCTCTTCTGCGTCAGGCTCTCACTGGTAGGTCAGGGGCTCCTGGGCGAACCTCCCAGCCCCAACTCTGTGGGGTGTGAATGGGGGGAGGGGAAGGGGCGTCAAAGTGGCTCACTGTCATCAAGAAGAGGGCCGGGGGTAATGAGATACGTGCCTCTGTGCACGGACAGGCGGGGGGACATGCACCTCTACGGCCGAGGGGGTGGGGGGTGCAGGTCCCAGTGCGAAGGCTGGGGAAGGGTCCTGGGGAAAATGTGCAGCTGGAGGTGCTGGGTGGACTGGACACTTTGGGTGGGTCCCACGGCAGGACAGAGGGTGTAGCTGTAGCTGGCAGCCCCAAGACCCCCAGGTGGTAGAATGGGCAGCCAGGCTGGAATTTCAGCCCCAAATGGGATGCTTATCTGTATGCTGCCACCAAGGAGGCAGAGAAGATAAAGGACAAAGGGGCCTCTGAGCTGCCGGAAGCCCCACACCTGGTGGGGGCGGGGTAGCCAAGGGCCCTGCCTAACACCTGGAGCACAGACAGCTCCTGGGGGAGACTGGAGCCCCTGCCTACAACCCGCCTGACCCCCTGACGGCACCCCTACTGCTCTATCCCCCAAACTGGCTCAGCAGATCTGTTCCCAGAGAAGCCCTTAGAGGAGCCGCAGCCCATCGGGGCAGGGAATCCCCAGGCAGGGCTTGGGGGAGGGTTAGGGATGGCCCAGGACCATCCCCCAGCCCACTCTTCCTTCTAGGAGTGCTCATTCATGGGGGCCTGGGAGAAAGGCTGGTGAGGACCCTGGGAGGCTGAAGCCCTCAGCTCCTTGGTACCTTGGGCACAGCCTTCTCCCTCAGTATCTGGGCCTCAGTATCTTATGAATTAGGGCACTAGGGCAGGGACTCTGAGGAGTAACCCCTGCCCCCTTGGAAGCAGACAGGCCCTGCCCCTGTACAAGGACCCTCCATGGGTGTGCTTGGATGGCAGCCAGGAGTGCAGAGGAGGATGCTGGGAAACTGGGGAGGGCAGAAGGTATGAGAGGGACCTGGCCTATGGCCTCATGCCCTCGTAGAAGCCTCAAGGCGTACCCGTTTGCCACCCCTCCTGAAAGCAGCTTGTCCTACAGATGGGTTGTCCCATCCCTCGGGGAAGGATGGGTCTCATTCGACCAACAGAGTCCTCGCAGAGGCAGCAAAGGCCCCCCAGGCTGGCAGTCTCCAGCAGTGCCCAGCCCCAGCCCCTGGTTCCGTGCAGCTCTGCTTCCTGGGGCCAGCTGAGCCTGCCCACCTAGCCTAGGCACCTCCGGCTGGGTCCTCCCCAAGGACTGTTCGAGGGCCCACGTCTGCCTTCACTCTGCCTCTCTGCTGCTCTGTTCAGGCCCTCCTGGCCCTTGGAAGAGCCAGCCCAGGTGAAGCTCATGTGCCACTGCCGCTGCCCTCACCCTATCACCCATCGCTAGGAGGTTGTGAAGCTGCCTGAGTCCTGCCCCAGACAGCACCACACTCTGGCCTCCAGGACACACCATGGCAGGGCATGCCTCCAGGCTCTCCCACCACTGTTCACTCATCCTTCAGGACAGGATATCTGTGATGCGTCCTTTAAGGCCCAGCAGCAGTGTCACCTCCTCTAGGCAGCCTTCCTTCAGTCACCCTCTCAGCCCCAGGGCACCCTCTGCACCCCGTCACCCGGACACCTCCCTGCTGACCTGGGGCTTCATCTTTTTGCCCTGCAGCTCCTGGTGCATAATTGTTTACAGGAACTGTGGGCTGGGTGTTGGGGTCAGAGCCAGAGTGGGAGAGCCAGAGTGGGGCTGTCCTATTTAAGGAGGGAGAGAGGTGGGGGCCCAGGAGACCCAGGTGGCCTGCCATTCCCCTGACAACCCACGTGCTGGTCCCTCCTCCACCCGCCCTGGCCCCGTGGAGGACAGTAATGTTGTCTTTGCCTGTGGAGGCTCCGGTGGGTGTAACGTGTGTGCTAGGCGGGCCACCATGCAGGCCTGGATGCCCAAAGATCAGAAGCAATGGCAGAAGACAGGGTCAAGGCGGGGCAATTGAGGACTGCCCCAACCTGAGTGGACCCTTCAGTTGGATGAGAAGATAAATGCGCCCCCACTCTCTCCTGGGGCCGCAACAGAGCAATTCTACAGTCTCTTGTGCCCCAGTGATGGCGTCTACGTCTCCCTGTCATCTACCAGGGAGGGCTGATAAGTCATAACAAAGGTGACTCAGGGAGCCTGCACCCTACACAATAGATGCTGCTCTGGCAATCTGTGCTCGGTGGCTTGTTTGATCCTTTCGGCACCCTGTGAGGAAGAAACTTGCTCTCATTTAACAGCTGAGGAAACTGGGGGCAAGTGCATACCCATGGGGGGGTGAGAGCCTCATACAGCCAGGCCTGGAGCTGGGGCCCATCATGGGGCCTGCAGGAGGCGTCCATGCACATGCGTGCACATGCACCCCCAGCCCCAGCCTCGTGAGTCCTTCTTCTCTCTTTTCTTTCTTTCCTTCTCCTTCCCTCCTTCCTTCCTTCTTTCCTTCCTTCCTTCCTTCCTTCCTTCCTTGCTCCCTCCCTCCCTCTCTCTCTCTCTCTGTCTCTCTCTTTCTTTCTTTCTTTCCATGGGGTCTCGCTCTGTCGCCCAGGCTGGAGTGCAGTGGCGCAATCTTGGCTCGCTGCAAGCTCCACCTCCAGGGTTCACACCATTCTCCTGCCTCAGCCTCCCGAGTAGGTGGGACCACAGGCGCCCGCCACCACGTCCAGCTAATTCTTCTGTATTTTTAGTAGAGACAGGGTTTCACTGTATTAGCCAGAATGGTCTCGATCTCCTGACCTTGTGATCCACCCATCTCGGCCTCCCAAAGTGCTGGGATTACAGGCATGAGCCACCGTGCCCGGCCCTTCCTTCCTTCCATCCTTCCTTCCTCTTTTTTTTCTTTCTTTCTTTTTCTTTCTTCTTTCTTTCTTTCTTTCTCTCTCTTCCCTCATTCCTTCCCTCCCTCCTTCTTTCTTTTCTTTCCTTTTCTTCTTTCTTTCTTTTTCTTTCTTTCTTTCTTTCTTTCTTTCTTTCTTTCTTTCTTTCTTTCTTTCTGTCTCTCTCTCTCTCCCTTCCTTCCTTCCTCTTTCTTTTTCCTTTTTTTGACAGAGTCTCACTCTCTCGCTCAAGCTGGAGTGCACTGGGCTCACTGCAACCTCTGCCTCCCAGGTTCAAGCAATTCTCCTGCCTCAGCCTCCCGAGTAGCTGAGACTACAGGCGTGCGCCACCAAGCCCAGCTAATTTTTGTATTTTTAGTAGAGACAGGGTTTCACCATGTTGCCCAGGCTGCTCTTGAACTCCTGACCTCAGGTGATCCACCTGCCTCGGCCACCCAGAGTGCTGGGATTACAGGCGTGAGCCACTGCGTCTGGTCTCTCTCTTTCTCTTTCTGTCTCTTTCTTTCTTTCTTTGTCTCTCTCCTTCCTTTCCTTCCTTCCTTCTTTCCTTCCTTCCTTCTTTCCTTCCTTCCTTCCTCCCTCCCTCTCTTCCTTACTTTCTCTCTCTTTCTTTCTTTCCTTTCTTCCTTCCTTTCTTTCTCTCTTTCTCTCTTTCTTCTTTCTTTCATTTTTGAGAAGGATTCTTGCTCTGTCCCTAGGCTGGAGTGCAGTGGCGCAATCTCGGCTCACTGCAACCTCTGCCTCCCGGCTTCAAGCAATTCTCCTGCCTCAGGCTTCCAAGTAACTGAGACTACAGGTGCCCACCACCACACTCAACTAATTTTTGTATTTTTACTAGAGACAGGGTTTCACCATGTTGGCCAGGCTGGTCTTGAACTCCTGACCTCAAGTGATCTTCCCACTTCTGCCTCCCAAAGTGCTGGGATTACAGGTGTGAGCCACCACGCCCAGCCCCAGCCTCATGATTCTGATGTTTGGGTAGGTCGAGTGAGGCCTGGTGAGGTCTGAAGAGCCCTGTGGACAGCAAGGCCAGAGCTGCAGGGCTTTCACCTCTGCCCAGGCTCCACACTTCTTTTTCTTTTTCTTTTTTTGAGATGGAGTCTCGCTCTGTCTCCCAGGCTGGAATGCAGTGGCGCCATCTTGGCTCACTGCAAGCTCCGCCTCCTGGGTTCACGCCATTCTCCTGCCTCAGCCTCCCGAGCAGGTGGGACCACAGGCGCCCGCCACCACGCCCGGCTAATTTTTTTGTATTTTTAGTAGAGACGGGGTTTCACCATGTAAGCCAGGATGATCTCGATCTCCTGACCTCATGATCCACCCGCCTTGGCCTCCCAAAGTGCCGGGATTACAGTCATGAGCCACCGTGCCCGGACTTTTTTTTTTTTTAAGACGGAGTCTCACTCTGTCACCAGGATGGAGTGCAGTGGCGCGATCTCGTCTCACTGCAACCTCCACCTCCTGGGTTCAAGCGATTCTCCTGCCTCTGCCTCAGCCTCCCAAGTAGCTGGGACTACAGGCATGTGCCACCACACCCAGCTAATGTTTTGTATTTTTAGTAGAGATGGGGTTTCACCATGTTGGCCAAGATGGTCTCAATCTCTTGACCTCATGATCCACCTGCCTTGGCCTCCCAAGGTGCTGGGATTACAGACATGAGCCACCATGCCCGGCTTAGGCTCCACACTTCTGAAAGGCTCAGGTTTCCCTAGATGCCAGGCCCTTTTCTGCCTGGAGTCTATCTCCCAGCCCTTACAGGACCTCTCCAAGGTGTGGGGTCTGGGTGGGGCCCGGGTCCTTAGGCACTCAAATTCCCCTAACGCTAGGCCATCAAAGTCTCCCCTTCTGCCTTTCTGAGGTGGCTCCCATCTCTCAGCTCTAGGCCTGTAGGCCTTGCCTACCACTATTCCAAGACAATTTTGTTGAAATTTCAGGCCAAATTGGGGTGGAGAAGTCAGTCTCTGTGGCTGGTGCCAACACAGGGCTGGGAGGACATGAGGTTGCAGAAAGAATGAATGACATCTTTTTTTTTTTTTTTTTTTTGAGATGGAGTTTCCCTCTTTTTGCCCAGGCTGGAGTGCAGTGGTGCAATCTCAGTTCACCACAACCTCCGCCTCCCGGGTTCAAGAGATTCTCCTGTCTCAGCCTCCCGAGTAGCTGGGATTACAGGCATGTGCCACCACGCCCAGCTAATATTTGTATTTTTAGTAGAGACAGGGGTTTCTCCATGTTGGCCAAGCTGGTCTCGAACTCCCGACCTCAGGTGATCTACCCACCTCAGCCTCCCAAAGTGCTGGGATTACAGGCGTGAGCCACCACACCCAGCATGAATGAATGACATATGACCAAGACACAGTGCATTTGAACCAGGCCAGAAGGACCAGGAGAACCCCGCTAGGGAGACAGGGAAAGGCATTCCTGGTGGGAGAATAGCCTAGGCAAAGGCTTGGGGGCAACATGATAGAAGACATGATGAGGGGTGGCCCTTCAGAAACCATAGAGTGACCTGAGGGCCTCCAGGCCCTGAGGTTTGCCTGGGAGCCCCTCCAGAGATCCCCCTGCTGCCTCTGCCTCGGCCACAAAACAGGCCAACTGTGCTTTGCTTGTTCTGACTCCGACCTTCCACGCAGCCCTTTCAGGGCCCCGTCTCCCTATCTGTCAAGTGGTATCTTTGTCTGCAGTCTGGCCTGTACCGGGTGAGGGTCTCTGCCTGGGAAGATGTGGAGGCCTCATCCTGGGCCTGTGGGGACAGCATGGGTAGGGTTGGGTTCTCTAGAGTCTAGGACCCACAGGCCATGCAGTCCCATCTTTCTTGGCGGGGGGTGTCCTTGATCAGTAGGTGACAAAGGGAGCAGGAACTGACACCTGTCCAGACAGCTGGGAGCCCCAAGATTCCCCCCACAATAAGCCCCATTGTGAGAAAACTCTAGGAGCAGCTAGGGGGATGTTCAGGGATTCAACACAGAATTTCCTCTAAACTCTGGCTGGTGGCAGGGCTCACATGTCTTGTGTCCCCACCTCAGCCCAGCCCACATGTTTTCCTCTTCCCTACCTGAAAGCCACAGGGTGGTAAGGGTCCAGCCTGGACACCGAGCCAGAGATCTAAGCAGGCCAAGGCCCCAGCACTGGGTCCCCTCTCTGAGCAACTAAAACTCCAGCAAGAAACACCCATGTTGTTGAGAGAATAGGCCCCAGCCAGCACTGCCCCCAGCCAGTTCTCTCTCTGGAGAACTGGGCCCCCATAGCCTAGCCTAGGCCCAACCAGACCCCTGGCTGGGAAACGTGGGTTTCCTGAGGCTATGGTCAACCTAGGGCCTTGGGGTGCTGCCTAAGATCCCATCTTTGGCCCCCCCAGCAGGTTATGACCCCTCTTGGTCTGGGGTCCATATGTCCTTGGCTATAGAGGGTACTGACCGCTGGGCACACTCAGCTGGTGGGGCAGCTGGGGCAAGGGAAGGTGAAGCCTGAGGCAGTCCAGGGAGGGAAGCTGGGGCTGAGCAGGTGATCTGTGGGACCTGTCCCTCAGGGGAATCTGGGAGTGGCAGACCAACCCTGGCCTGGCTCCACCCTCAAATCCAAGCACTGAGACTGGGGGGTTAACGGGGCGGGGGGGTGAATTTCCTCCTGGTTCCAGCCACTCAGATTTCCACACGCCTCCCCTTCCCTGGGCAGGAGCTGGGTGCACAGAGAGAAGAGGAGCACTGAGGACTGCAGAGGGGAGTGGGGTGGGAAGAGGCTAGGCAACCCGGGGAGGAAGATGGTCCCGGGGGTGCTTTAAAAAAAGACAAGGTGGCCGGGTGTAGTGGCTCATGCCTGTAATCCCAGCACTTTGGGAGGCTGAGGTGACAGATCACTTGAGGTCAGGAGTTCTAGACCAGCCTGGCCAACATGGCAAAAATCCATCTCTACTAAAAATACAAAAAATTAGCTGGGCATGGTGGCACACACCTGTAATCCCAGCTATTCAGGAGGCAGAGGCAGGAGAATCGCTTGAACCCGGGAGGCAGAGGTTGCAGTGAGCCGAGATCACACCACTGCACGCCAGCCTGGGCGACAGAGCGAGACTACGTCTCAAAGACAAAAGAAAAGAGGCCGGGCACAGTGGCTCATGCCTGTAATCCCAGCACTTTGGGAGGCCAAGCAGGTGGATCACGAGTTTAGGAGTTCAAGACCAGCCTGACCAACACGGTGAAAACTGGTCTCCACTAAAAATACAAAAATTAGCTGGGCTTGGTGGCATGCACCTGTAATTCCAGCTACTTGGGAGGCTGAGGCAGGAGAATCGCTTGAACCTGGGAGGCGGAGGTTGCAGTGAGCCGAGATCGTGCCATTGCACTCCAGCATGGATGACAGAGCGAGACTCTGTCTCAAAAAAAAAAAAAAAAAGAAAGAAAGAAAGAAAAAAGAAAAGACAAGGCAGAGGGGCACAGGCCTCAGTTTCCCCTCAAGGACTATGAGGACTCCAAATGTCAGTGGTAGAGGGAGGGTGGTTGTCTCCCTCTGTAGCAGCATTGCCCCTCTGTGCCCTCTACTGGTGTCCTGGGTAACCTGGACCTGTCAAGGGCTGGGCCAGCCAGGGCTGCTGCTTGAGCCCAGAGACTTCCCTGCGAGCTGTGACCATGACTAAGGTAGGGGCAGGGGGTGGTACACAGTAGGTGCGCAGGCAGGTTGTGGCCACATGAATGCATTCCTCTGGGTGGCAGGAACTAGGTTTCCCTGATTTAGTCTGTGGATGCTGGAGCCAGGCAGGACAGAGTGTGAAGTCTGGATTTATGACCTCTCCCCATGCAGCCCTCCACAATCCCTTCCTCACCCCTCCTCTGTGTCTTATCCCTCCATCTAGGTTGGTCCCTGCTCCTTCTGGCAGCAAACATGGGCTTTGCAGAAACTTGTCCTGGGATTAAATCTTAAACTGCTGTCTCAGGAGAGTGGGGGAGGGAGACCTACCCAGTGAGCCATGTGTCTGGGGTATATAGAAGCCGGGGAGGAGGCCTCTCTCCCCACCTCAAAACTCCAGATCAGGCCCAATGGATGGGCTTCTAGGGAAGGAGGAGGGAACCTGGCCAAGTCTGAAGGTACCCGGCAGCACCCCCGTGCTCTAGGCAGACCCTGTTCTTTCTCTCCTGGATATTCACAGCCTCCTCTCTGGCACCCCAGTAGCCAGGGGGATGTTTTAAAACCTGAAATCTGACTATGGCATATGCCCCATCACCCTCAAGTCAGCTGTTGTCCTTTATTCTTTCAGAGGTTGCAGTCCAACATTCAAGGGGGTCCTAGCCTGGAATCCCCAATAAGGTCATCCAGGCCCTTACTCCTCAAGGTCTCAGCATTCCCCTCTATTAAATGGGTACACAATGACGTTCCAGTCAAGGTGAGCCTGAGGCCTAATTCTTCGCGGGAGTTCATGGATAGCACCGGTGAAGCCTCCAATCCCTGGGTGAAGGGTCAGAAGTCAGGAATGGCCAAGGCCCCCACTCTGCCCAGTCACGTTTGAAAATCAAATCCTAACAGCACAAGAAGGCACCGAAACCCCAGGATAGGAGCACAGACTTGGCCTCACTGACCTACCAACCACAACACAGGGAGCAAAGGGGTTCATCTTTCTAGATGGAGTGCTCAGGAGCAAGCACCAGGCTGGCCAGGGCAGGCCTGGCTCCCCACCCACCTGGTACTGGCCCTGCTTCCCCAACCCTCCTCCAAGGCACTGAAGCCATGTGCTGTAAAGAGGAGATTCTCTGGAGGGAGCACTCCTCATTGGCCAGTCCGGGCACTGCTGTGCACAGAGGTCTTGCTGGTGAAGCCTCTCCAGTTCCTGGCTGGAGGAAGCTGGAGACCAAATAGGATGCTCTGGCCTCAGATCTCTGGTCTGAGATATGAGACAGTGATCTCATATCGCAACTCCTCCTTGGGCATGACCTGGAACCAGGCTTAGGGAGGAGGACCAGGATGGCAGGGTGCCCAGTGTCTGCCCACCAGCCCCCCCTCCTTTTGAGGGGCTGCCTTCATCTGGGCCCCACTCCCCTGCTGGGAGCAAGGAACTAGGGGAGGCCACGCCACCGCTGTCATGGAAGGGACATTCCCCAGTCATTTGGAACTAAGTAAGTCCAGATCTCAGCTTGCAGTCCTGGCTGCAGGACCCTCCTCGGGCCCCCCTCCCCCAGGACTGTGGCCACACAGACACATGGAGGGAGTGTGCGCAGCAGATGCAGGCCTGGGAGGCAGCCAGAAACCTCCCAAGATCAGAGCCCGTCACCGCAGCTTTGTCAGGGAGCTGCCTAGGTCTCTCCTAGTCCTGAGGAACACCTCTGCCTAAGGGACTATGCCTGTCCCTGGAGAGCTCACGGTTAAAGCTGCAATGCCTTTTAAGTTAAAGCAGAGTCTATCTTGAGTCCTTGATGCTGCAACTTAAGACCCTCTCTCCTCCATCCACCTCTTCAGCAGTGTGGGGAAACAGCAAATGGGCATCTCTCCATGCCCCATTCTCAGCTCCAGGTAAGGGTGAGAGGGGAAAGCAGCTCACAGCCCCATCGAGTTATTCATTCAATACCTACCACGTGTCTGTCTCCATTCTGGGTGCCGGAGGAGGAGCAATAGATAGACAACAATCTCTGCATTCTTGGTTGGCAGCTTAGCATGAAAGTAAGTAAATTATATCGTATGTTGGAATAAGAAAAAGAGAGGGAAGGTAAGGGAAGAAGAGAGGGAAGGTAAGGGAAGAAGAGAGGGAAGGTAAGTGGAGATGCAGAATGCTGGAGATGGTGGTGGTCAGGATGGGCATCACTGAGAAGGTAATATCTGAGCAAAGGTCTGAAGGAGGTGAGGGAGAAGCCATGGAGGTGTCTGGGATGGGCATCCAGGCCAAGGGAACAGTTGCTGCAGGGCCCTGAGGCTGGAGTGTGCCTGGAGTGGGAGGAAGAGGGAGGAGGACACAAGTCAGAGAGGTGGGGAAGAGGTGTGCAGGGTGCAGGGGTGTTGATGACCACTCCAAGGATTTGGCTTTGTTTTCTGTTTTAGTTTTTGGTCAAGATGGAGTCTCACTCTGTGGCCCAGGCTGGAGTGCAGTGGTGTAATCACGGCTCACTGCAGCCTCAACCTCCTAGGCTCAAGCAATCCTCCCGCCTCAGCCTCCAGAGTAGCAGGGGCCACAGGCACATACCACCACGCCCAGCTAGTTTTTTGTAGGTTTTTTTTTTTTGTGACAGAGTCTTGCTCTGTAGCCCAGGCTGCAGTGCAGTGGCGCAGTCTTGGCTCAATGCAATCCCCGCCTCCAGGGTTCAAGCGATTCTCCTTCCTCAGCCTCCTGAGTAACTGGGATTGATTACAGGCGCAGGCCACCACATCTGGCTAATTTTTGTACTTTTTGGTAGAGATGGGGTTTCACCATATTGGCCAGGCTGGTCTTGAATTCCCGACCTCAAGTGATCTGCCCACCTCGGCCTCCTGAAGTGCTGGGATTACAGGCGTGAGCCATCGTGCATGGCCCAAGGATTTGGCTTTGACTCTCAGTAAAGTAGGAGCCATGGAGAGCGATGAGTGAGAGAGGCGGGACCTGGCTTCCATCTTAACGAGGCTCCTCTGCTGGCCCAGGAGGCGAAAAGTGGCCACCTGATATTTCATGTGTTCTGAGGGTGAAATTTAACGTATTTGCTTGGCCGGGTGTGGAGGCTCATGCCTGTAATCCCAGCACTTTGGGAGGCTAAAGCAGGCGGATCACGAGGTCAGGAGATTGAGACCATCCTGGCCAACACAGGGAAACCCTGTCTCTACTAAAAATACAAAAAATTAGCCGGGTGTGGTGGCGGGCGCCTGTAGTCCCAGCTACTTGGGAGGCTGAGGCAGGAGAATGGTGTGAGCCCAGGAGGCAGAGCTTGCAGTGAGCTGAGATCGTGCCACTGCACTCCAGCCTGGGTCACAGAGTGAGACTCCATCTCAAAAAAAAAAAAACCAAACAAACAAAAAAGTATTTGCTGATGGTTTGGGTGTAGATGAGAAAGAGGGTCCAGGCTGAAAGGACAGAGCCGCCCCTGCTGAGCTGAAGGAAGCTGAGAAGTTGCTAGTGTGGGCCCCCTGTTTGGGTTCCTGATGCAATGTTTATTCCACACAGGGAGGGGCTCCTCAGCCAAGTCCCCTCCCCCTTCACCCTTACCACTTTCATGGCTGGGGCTGCCCAATCATTACTGACCCAGGGCCTAGGTGCCCAGAGACAAAACCCCTGCCAGTGCTTCCACCCCGACTCTTACTGGGGAGCCCTCACCAGAGCCAGATACAGACTGAGCTCTAGGCCCAGGACTGGGCTCCCCAGTGGGGGCTGGGTAGGCCCAAGGGAGTGAGGGACGGCTGTCTGGGCTCTGTCTAAACAGGATGTGCTCAGGCTGGCCAACGATCACAGGTCACTTCGAAGCCAGCCGAGCTTAGGCCCACTCAACCCCACCTCTCTTACTGTCCAATACACACACACAGACACACACATGCATAGACACACAGAATGAGGGGTGTGGGGTAACAGGCAAGGATCTCAGTGCCCCGTGTCCCTTTCTCGCTCTGGACTCACATGGAAGCAGTTGCTGATAGATTCATGTGGGGCCCACTGGGAGAACACAGAAGGGTCTGGGTCCCCAGGGCAGGATCTTTTAATGTCTGAAAAGGGGTGTAGGACCTGCAGGGGCCCAGTGAAGCTCCTGACCTAGCCATGAGGACTGGCTTCCTAGGAGATGATGCCTGTCTGGATCTAGAAGGAGACAAGAAAGACATTCCAGGTACAGGGGAACAGCATGTGCCAAGGCCCAGAGGTGAGAGTCTAGAGCTCCTGGAAAAGGCTCGGGATGCCTGAGGGGTCCAGTGCGGGAGGATGAAGAAGGGAGACTGAGCCTGTGCTGAAAAGGGCAGTGTTTATTGGTGAAAGAGGCAGCTAAGGGCCCACGACTAGAGGAAACACAGGGTTTAGACTGGTGCTGAAGTCCGGGAAGAACATTTGTGGTAGAGGGAACAACAGCAGAGACGGCTTGGAGGCAGCTCTGGGGAGAGGCCAGGTCATTCCAGCTTTTGATCGGCTCAGAGCCAGCCCCTGGGGCAGGCTGGGCAGGAGAGGGCTGCACACGGAACCTCATCCTGGCCCTGGGCCACCGTGAGTCCCCATGGCCTGCCTGCTCCTGGTGCCACCCAACCGCCTGCCCCGAGCCCCCTCTCCAGCCCCCTTCCCAACACTCCCCCTCCCTGGGATCCAGTTCCGGGTGGGTGGGGGCTGGGCCAGAGAGCAGGCAGCAGCGCCTGGGGCAGGGGAGATGAGAAAACCAGAAAGCAAGGAAACCTGAGCCAGCGACGCTGGGGCTGGGCGGGCCGGGGCCTGCTTGCCCTGCCAGGCCCGGGGAACAGGTTCCCCCCTAAAACTAGGGCAGGGGAGGAGGTGAGGGAGTGCCGGTGTGGCTGCCACCCTCATCCAATGGGGATGGAGGGTCTCTGAGGCCCAGGCCCTCCAAGTCCAGCCTTCGTGTGCAGAGGCCAGGAGGGCAGGCCCCAGTGCACCTCCAGGCTTCCCTCTCCCCACCTGAGGTGAGCCACGGGGAGGCAGACGACAGGGACCTGCAGCAGGAGGCCGGAGGCTGCAGTTCAGTCCCCATGCATCCTGGAAGAGCCAAAAGGAAGAGAAACAGGCACAACCACCGCCAGAAACAAAGTCCCGGCCAGGGTGAAGGGCAGGGTGTATTTGCAGGAGGAAACCTTCAAGGTTTTCCTGCCCGTTGCTGGCACCATCATCCAGGTGGGGGCTGGGCCAATGACTTCCCTGTTGTAACCCTCACTGTTGGCTCGGTCACCCCTCACAAGCTCCAGGACCTCAAGACTATGAAGTCCACCCTGAAGCTCGGCCAGGTCCACCCAGATCCGAGTGCAGTGTCTCCCAGGCAGCCGGGGCACACCTGGGAAGGAGGAGGAGGCTGCCCCAGGAGGGGATTCCAGAGGTGGATTCAGTGCAGGAGCCGGACCTGGCCTAACCAGCTGTGTCTGCACACACCCCTTCACCTGCGTGACCAGACAGCACCAGGGCAGGCCATGGGGGAGGCTGAATGAAACTCAGGCCTAAGATCTGAGTGTCCTACCCAACAGGAGGGAGGTCAGGCCAATAGGAAGCCAGCCTGTCTGTCTCCCTTCAGATGACGCCACAGGGCATCCTGGGTGGTTCTCAGGTGGAGTTAGAACAGCAGAGTGGCTTCTGGAGAGAAGGACAGAAGGACTGTGGGTGTCAAGGAGAGCACAGGGTGGGGGGCAGCCAGTCCAGAGGAGCTGAGAGTAGGGCAGGGAGTTGACTCCCTGACTCGTGGCTTCTTGGCTGTGTTCCCTCTCCGATCTGGTGCTGCAGGGATTTGCTCTCTTATTTTTGCTCTCTTATTCACATGATAAAGATGCGTGGAGTTCCAGAAGCGCCCTGTGGGACTCCAGCAGGCATCCAGCTCCTGCGTGCCTATCAGGGTTGCAGGCCCTTGGCTCCATGTGGGCCCTGCAGCCTGGCCTTCCTGTCCTGGAGCTTTCCCACAGCCGCTGAAAATGCCTTCTCCAGGCACCACAGCCTGGTGGCTCCAGGCCTCCCCCCACCCTCCCTACCTCCCCACTCTCCTCCCTCATGCTCAACTGTACAATGGGGACAACAGGGCCTGCTTCTCAGCCCAATTGTGAAGCACCTGGGGGTGAATAACCGCAAAACTTGCTGGCATGCAATGCCTCCCAACCTGGTATCCAGAGCTGGTTTTGAGGGGTCTGTGGACCTCTGAAATTGAAGACGAAATTGTGAAAAGCTATACAATATTCCCCTGAATAATATAATATACCTCGGAGATATGGCGGGTTTGGTTCCAGACCACCACAATAAAGCTAACATTGTAATAAAGCAACTCACAAATTTTTTTGGTTTCCCAGTGCATATAAAAGTCATGTTTACACTATACTGTAGTCTGTTAAGTGTGTGATAGCATTATGTCTAAAAAATGTACATATCTTAATTAAAAAATACTTTATTGCTAAAAAATGCTAATGAAGTGAGCACATGCTGTTGGAAAAATGGTGCTGATAGACTTGTTCGACACAGAGTTGCAACAAACCTTCAACTTCAGAAAACACAATATCTGCAAAACGCAATAAACCACAATAAAATGAGGTCTGCCAATATGTATATGCACACACACACACAAACTATAACAACATATTATGATGATACAAAATGCTCACCCCAGCACTGACACAGAGCAAGGGCTCAGTGTGGATTCACTGCTGCAATAACAATTTTTTTTGTATGATTATTCAGCCCTCTCGAATTGCTTAGGAAGGAATTGGCATTCCACCCCATGTAGCCAGGCTCAATTCTAGCTCTTTGCCCTCTTCCTGGCCCCCTTCCCTGGTCTCCCTGCCATTGAAGGCCTCTGTGTGCTGGGCCTATTCTGTGTGTCTGAGTGGAGCTTCATGAACAGATCAGTTGAGCCTCTTTCCTTCCCAACCCAGTACGCTGGAGTCTCTGGCAAGTCCTGACAGCTCTTCCGTGGTAACCAGCATGATGCTGATGATGCTGGAGATAGTGATAGAAGTGGCCAGGCTATAAGGAGACCATGGAGGCTGTGAAAGGATGGAAGGGATGGTGTTGGAAGCCATAGAGATGGTGGCTTAAGCTGTATTGGTGATGGTGGTGCAGTGGTGGTGACCTCAGGGGTGACCCTCATACAGATGAGTGGGGATGAGGAGAGATGGATTGTCACAGTGTTTTCAATGAGGCGTGACAAAGGGGAGAGGTGCAGGTGCTGTCACAGCAGCTCCATAACCCCAGGATGGTGTTTGCTCACCTCAAATGCCCTGCCTGTGCTTGGAGCATGAGGCAGCACTCGTAAGTCCTGAGTCAGAAGACCCTCAGCAGGATCCCTAGTGCCCAGCTCCACCCTGAACTTGGAGTCAACCAGTCAATGGGTCAGAGGGAGAGAGGTCTTTTCCTGGAGGTCTTGCTAGCCAGGGAGAGAAGTGGGAGGAGGAAGAGGACAGAGAGGAGGAGTGAGAAGAAAAAGAGAAAGGAGGAAGAGGGTAAAGAGCAGGAAGAAGGAGGAGGAAGAAGAGAAGGAAATGCATGGGGCGGAGGAAGAGAAGGGAGAGGAGGAGAGGGCAGAGAAGGAAAAATCCAGGAGAAGAGAGGAGAAGGAGGAAAAGGAGGGAGATGGAAAAGAGGGAGAAGAGGAGAGAGGAAGAGGGAGAAGAGAGGGGAGAAGGAAGGAGAGGCAGAGGGAGAAGAGGAGAAAGGAAAGAGGAGAAAGAGGAGGGCACAGAAGACAGAACAGGAAGAGGATGAAGGAGAGGACAAAGGGCCAATGCCCCTGGGAGCCTCCGCAGAGTGCCTGGGGCAGGGCTGAGAAGTGGTCCTGGTGGTGAGGCCATGACCTTGGAAAGTTGGGTTGGGCAGAGGGTCCCTTCCTGGGGTCACGGTAGGCCCTTCTCAGTTGCTGAGCCATTGGCTCATCACCAGGCCATTTGAAAGCAAGTGTCCCCTTGAGGAGAGAAGGTGCTAGCTAATCTGGCCTCTCTAAGGTATGGAACTATAAGGAGAGTCTGTGGGAGCTGCTGGCCTGAAATAAGGGCTGGCGATTGAGGCGATCACGGGGAGTCGTTGAATGGCTGGAGAGAGCTGTGTGGCTGGGCTGCCCCCGACCTGGCCTAGGCTGGAGGCTGAGCCCGCGGGAAGGTCCGGCGGTGCCAGCCGTCCCAGGGGCTGCACCGCCACCTGCTGAGCAGCCCGGGCAGTCAGGGGTCCTGCGCCGCGGGGCCCACGCACGGGACCAGGGGCGCGGCCGGCGGCGAGTGGGAATGAGGGACGCGGAAGGGGGTGCTCAGGTGAGCGCAGGCTCGTTGCTCCCTGGCGCTGCAGCCCTTCTCGCCAGGGAGTTGAATGCCAGGGTAAACACCAGGCGCGATGTGTGCGCTGTATTCACAGAGAGACAAAGCCAGGGCGGGGCGGGGGCGCCGCCCGCGAAGCGGGGGCGGGGGCGAGGGGTGCAGACTAGGCTCCCCCGGCGCGGGGTGCCCACCGCCTGGGAACCCTGAGCCCGGCCCACGGACAGGTGGAGCGGGGGCGGGGCGGTGGCTGGGCGGGTCCCGCCCCGGGGGTGGGGCTGGGCGGGCCGGGCGGGGCGGGGCTGCGCTATGCAAATGTCGCCCACGGGCGGCCAATTGCCGGCGCTCCCCGCGCGGCTCTGAGCGCCCCGTCCCGCCGGCGGCCGCGAGACTAGAGCGAGCGAACGAACCGCGGCGGTCCGGAGAGCCCCGAGCGCAGCGCAGGACCTGGGCACGCCGCGAGGAACCGTGCAGCCCAGCGCGGCCGCCCGGCCCGGGTCCAGCAGCCAGGAGAGCGCAGCGCTTCGAAGCCGAGTGCGCGCCACCGCCCGCGCCCCGCGCTGGGGAATGCGCCCTCGGCGCGCCGGCCAGGGGGCGCCCGCAGCCCACCCCAGGGGAGGCGGCCCCGAGCGCCCCTGAGCCTTCCCATGGCCCGGGCTGGGGCCCGGGCCCTCGGCTGCTGACGCGCCCGAAGCCCGCGGAACCGGTTAAGCCGCGGCCGCGGCGCCGATCCCGGCTGAGGCGCAGCGGCGAGAGGTCGCGGGCAGGGCCATGGCCCCGGGGGGCCGCTAGCGCGGACCGGCCCAACGGGAGCCGCTCCGTGCCGCCGCCGCCGCCCGGGCGCCCAGGCCCCGCCGCTGCGAAAGAGGTGAGTGCAGCGGGAACCGGGAGGGAGCGGGCAGGCGGCCGGGCCACCCCGCGACGCCTCTGGGACCCGCGGCACTGCAACTCCGCAGAAGTGTCCGGGGAGCGGGTCTCGTCGAGCCGGGGGGCTGCCCGCGGACATAGGGGCGACAAGGCTGGGGTGGGATTCTTACCTGTCCTGGAGGCCCGGACCCCTTACCTATGGGGCGGCGTATGGATGTGTGGATGATGTGGCCTGCGGGGTCACCCATGTGCAAAGCAACTTTTTCCTGCAAGGTTCTGGGTGGGTGCTCTCATACACCCCCACCTTCACGCTTCTGGAGCGGGAGTTCCGATCCCCCTTCTGCCTCAGCTCTCTCTCCCATTAACGCCCGAGGCAGCGCTCTTCCCCGTAGATGCGCTTGCCCTACCTCAGTGTCTCTATTTGAGGACTGGCCAGCCCGAAGGGAAGCGCTATACTGGCAGCCCCCACGTGGGGGGTCTCCCACATCAGCAGGGTAGGAGGACCTCCAGTCCTGAGGCATTTCTCCCAGCATTGTGCCAGCCCCTTGACCCCCAGCTGCCACCTTGGGTTTGCTTTTACAGCAGAGTCCTGCCTGGATTAGGGGCACGGCTGTATGTAGTGTGTAGGTGAGCTTGGAGAGCCTGCGGTCAATCCCTAGTTTGAACCAGGGGTCCCAGTGGTGAAGTGGGCAGGGGACAGCGGGGGCTTGGCGGGGTTGCCCCCAGCAGATGGGATAGGAGGGTATCAAAGTTGGCCTAGGAATGAGGCAGTGCTGGCGGGAGTTGGCTGGAGCTGGGGCTGGGGGCCCCACTGGATAAATAACTCCTAATTTTTGAGATAGCTGTGTTTTGCCACCAGAACATTACTGCTTGGGGGAGGTAAGGGAGACGCCAACCAAAGACACCAGTATGTCCACCCTGAAGCTGGGCCAGGTTGGGGACCTCTGTCCTCCTGAATTCACCCAGATAGTCTCCCAGTAGTTATCCTAGTTGCAGAGAAGGGAAAACTGCACCCAGGGGTTGGGAGCCCCATCTCAGCCCAGGGGGTTGGATGGAGCTGAGGCCTCTTCCCAGGCTACCCAAGGGGTGTGCCAGGACCGCGTAGAGTATAGTGTCTAGGCAGGCGGGGGGCACAGGCATGCCTACTCCTGCTGCTCCCCCTTCAGCTCCGAAGGAGCCAGGCCCGGAAGTGGGGAGGTGGGGGCCGGAGAGAAAGCAGGGGCCAGAGAGAAGGCGGCAGCCCACCCAGCCTCAGCCCCTCGCTGCTCAGCATACCTTGGGGGGAGGATGGAGCCAGGCTCAGGTGACCTTGACTGGGAAACCCTGGCCACGAAAGGGGGGTTTCAGTCCCAGCTATGCTGGGGTGGCTCTGCTTCCTGGTCCTTGAGGTGTTGGGGGATGGGGAAGCTGAGGAGCCAAGGAGACGGAGCTCTTGTTGAAGTGGGGGAGAGAATCTGAGGGGCTGGGTAGCGGGTGGGGTGCTGTTGATAATCTCCCCATGTTCCCCCACGGCCCCTGTTCCTGCCTCCCTTCCATCCAGGCAGTCCTCAGCTCGGAGGAGCCAACCTCCCTTCCTGGAGACAGGCTGTCCACCCCCACCCCCAACTCCAAGCCTGGGCGGTCAGGATCCGGCTGTACAGTTTGACCACCTGGCCCCCTGTCCCATCCCAGGTGCCTCCGGACTCCTTCCTCTGGCTGCCTCTTCCCTGCACCCCTTGCCAGCCCCAGCTCCTCGTTTCTTTGTTCAAGCGTCTCTCCTCCGTCCCTCCCTCTCTCCTCCCTCTCTCCTCCTCCCTCCCGCCTGCCTCCCTCCCTTGCTCCCTCCCACCAGCCTTCCTTCCCTCCTTCTCTGCTTTCTTCCTGGTGGGCTCCCAGGTGGCGGTGGCTGTTCCTCCTCTGTCCACTGACCTGGGCTTGGTGTGACTTGGGGGCTTTTCTGGGGCTGGGGCTGGGTGACAGGCATCTCGGGACTGGCAGAGGGGAAGGCACTGTGGGTTTGCCCTTCCTTTCCCTCTCTGTCCTTCTTCTCCTTTTCTTCCTTCCCTCTCCTTCTTTCCTCCACCTGCCAGGCTGTCCAAGAGGGGGCCTGGACTTGAGACTGAGGCCCCAGCAGACTTGAGCCCCTCCCCATTCACCTCTTTAAAGGGCCAAAGCATTTGGATGGGAAGTCCCTGTAGGGACCCAGTAGAAAGACTCCCCACCTATCTGGACACATTGGGTGACTCCAACCCTGTCCTTGGTGACACTGACTTTGTCACCATGAACATGGATGAAGGAAAAAATGAGGTCATGGGGAGGGGGGAGGTGGGAGGCAGGTTGACAGGAGCCCCCGTTACATAGTATCGAAGCTCTCTGAGGGACTCAGACGGCATCTTGCGCCAGGACAGTATCTCCCAGCTCCCCTGAGCCCCACCCCACTAGCAGGTCAAGTTCTTGAGCAAACTCATGCTTATAAGGACGTGTGTGGGCCTGCAAGTGTGAACGTGTGCATATCCACAACTGTTATCAGGGGCCTCCCAGGTGCACCTTGAGGGTGATGGTGGCTGCACAGCCATTTCTCCCACCTGCCCCCACTTCTCAGAGCCTGCCATTGAGTCAGCACTAGCTTTGTGCCTCCCAGACCTGAGGAGGGGCTGGTTCTGATTCCCCCATCCCCCAGCTAGCCTCCCCAGGAGGCAGCATCTATGACGGGGGATCTGGAAGGACCATGAGCGGTGTACCAGGCCCTCGGGAGAGAACATTAACACAGAGGGCACCGCGTAAGGAGTGGGCCAAGAGGCTAAAGCTGCACTTCCTGTCTGAGGAGCCATGAGTGGTTTGCCTTGGCAGGAGAGGCCAGGGCTGGGGGAGGTGGGTCTAGGGATGTCATCAGGGTCTAATGAGTGGGGCCTAAGAGTCAGACTGGAGCCTGGGCTTTGCCTCAGCATTGAGCAGCTATGGCAGGGGAGTCCCAGGCCATAGTACTGCCAACTCCCATCCCAGCATCCTAGAGATGGGCCTGGGGTCCTGCCTGCCATGGAAGAAGGGAGTACACAGGGCAGATCTGGGGGATGGGGCTCACATTTTCAGTCTCGATGCCCCCACCTGCAGTGCATCCGGTTGGGGGTGGTGGTAGGAGTTGGCGCTGGTTTGTGCCGGGAGGGAGCAATATGTTCTGACAACTGGTGCTGGGCTGCGTTTACCCAACAGCCAGCCTGCCTGGGGAGACAATATTTGAAAAACACAGTATTGAAACTTGGACCTGCTGGGGCTATGGGGGATTCTGAAGGTGGCAATGCCGCTGGCCCAGATCCAGCCCCAGGCCCACTGGCCATCCTAGCTTCCCTTCTTTGCCCTCTAGAGGCGGAGCTGGAAGTTTTCCCTGGCAGGAAGTCCTTCTGCCTGTCTGACCTGGGTCTCTCCTGCTTTGATTTTAGTAAAAGTGGACTCTGCCATTCTCTGCCTTTCCTTTTCTGACTGGTGCTCCCTCTCTTCCATCTTGGGCTGTCCGCATGTGTCTCATTCCCCCACTCTCTCCTGTGCCTCCCCTCTACCGTAATAATCAGGTCCAGGTTTCTCTGTACTGGGAGAAGACCTGTGGCTGGAGCAGGCAGGGATGCACCCTATCTGTTCCCGATTCCTCCAGGTGGGAGGGAGAAGGAGTAACCCACTTTATTGGCCACAGATGCAGGGGAGAAAGGAGAAAGCATGCTGGGAGCTGGAAAGAGCCCTAAGATCACCTGGTTGGTCTGGGCCCTGTGAATGGAATTCAGCATGCCATGAGGGGTAGAGTTTGAGTCTCCAGCAGCCCCCATCTGTTCTGGTGACCCCAGGCTGGGGCCCATTGGTACTATCTCCCCAGACAAAGGCAGGCCAAAGAACGCACATGAGGTGTGCACACAGGGGCATTCATGGCCCCAGGCTGGGGGTGGAAGCGTGGAGGTACCCATCAACCTCTTTGTTCACCTTGGGTAGAAATTGAACTCCCCCATCTGCCTCACATATTCCAATCTTGGTTCCCCTTCCCAGGTTTCTAGAGAGTGGAGCCTGCTTCCTGGGCCCTAGGCCCCTCCCACAATGCTTGTCACCGGTCTTCTTCTCTGGGCTTGCCTACTGACTGGGGCCTGGCCATCCTTCCCCACCCAGGACCACCTCCCGGCCACGCCCCGGGTCCGGCTCTCATTCAAAGGTAAGAAGCTGTTTTGTTCTTCCCCAGAAATCATCCTCTCTTTACAATAGCGCTTGGCTCCTCTGCACACGAGAGAAAGGGTGGGTCAGGACAAAACCAGGACAAATTGTACAGCCACATAGGTTGTGGGGGAGAAGGGAGACCAGGGAGGTGGTGGCTTGCTGGGAAAGGCTGGAGAACTGACCCACTTAGACACTTAGCAAAAGAGTCTAGAGTCTGGGCATCTTCCAGAGTCAGACTGTGGGTTCCTGGGCTGGGTGGCCTGAGGTCTGTAGGGCATGTCTTTCTGTATGATAATAGGAGAGGTGGCAATGTCACTCCTTCCAAACTTATGTCTGCTGCGGCCCCTCCTTGCCACTGCTATGCATCTGGTCCTGCCCTGAGCAGCCCCTGGGGTGGAAGGTCAGGCAGTTGGGCAGACACTGGAGCCTCTGGACACTGGAAGAGCAGGACCTACTCTCTTGGGGTGTGGGTGCTCAAGGAGCCTTCCTATGGTCTCCAAGTGGGAAGGGTTCCTAGAATCCAGGAGGGGACTGTTGGCTGTGACTGGCAGGGAGGCCGCCGGTGGGTTCAGGCAGAGCACGTGCTGCTGTGAGGGCCTGAGCTCCTGAGCTCCAGTGAGCACTTTGATGAGAAGTCACTGGGAGGTTTCAGTGATGGGCTGGGGTCTGCAGAGTGAGAGGCTGGTCGCCCGCTCCATCACCATTGCACTTAACCCACTGGACAGGTGCACGCACACGGTACACACATGGGTGTACAAATGGCTCACTCGAGAGCCACTTCCTCAAGGGTGTGTGTGGTCTGAAGAGTCTACCCTGGGCCCAGGGTGAGGGGCAGTGGCCATGCTGGGGCCTGGGGGACCTGGGGTCATTGGGAGTTCTCAGCCTTGGCCCTCCTCTGGCCAGAGGTAACTTCATCCAGCCGCCTGCCCTGGGTGGGGTCAACTCAGCCCTGGCTGGCCAGATTTCCGGGCAGCCATACTGGGGTGAAAGGCTGGGGTGACCTTTCCTTCCTCGGGCTTGGCGGAGGCCCAGCCCCCACCTCACCATGTCCCCCAGCAGGGCCCCTGCCCTGGCCTCGTCCCACCCTGCCCCTTGATGGGAGGAGTAGGGGAGTAAGCTGCTTATCATCACTCTTCCCAGTCACCCGGCTCCTGGAATTTCTGAGGCTGTGCCTGGAAGGAGTCCCCTGCAGGGCCTGAGAAATGGGCCGAGAAGAGTTAATTTGTTTGGGCTGGAAAGCACCCCCCTTCCCCGGGCCCCAGGAAGGTGAGATATTTATTCTGCTGATACCTCCACCCTTCCCTGGTGGAATTCTTCAGAGCAGATTAATAAATCTTGAAGGGGCCAGTTCCCCCGACCCCCTCCCTGGCCCAGGGTCTGGCAGTGAGAGTAGAGTGTCTCCTCCCCCGATAGTGGAAGGGAGGGGTGGCTTGGTCTCCACACCCCTGGGACCTTGCGTCCGCTCTGGGTGTTGTTTTTGTCATCATGCATGCAAGTAAGCAGGAGGGGCAAAACAGAGAGGGGTCTTCCGTGTGCTCCTTCTAAGCCTCCCTGGACCTCCAGGGGCAAAGAGTTTTGTTCCTGTTTTCCAGAGAGAGAAACTGAGGCTCAGGCAAGGGCAGGGTCAAGGTCAGGCAAGAGGCAGAGGCAAAGCCAGAAATAGAACTCTGGTGTCCTGGCCTTGCCGGCGCCCACATCGCGTCAGGTCGATTCCCTCTCAATTAGCTGTGAAGCCGACACCCGCAGTGACTAAAAGCTGAGCTCGCTGGCAGCCAGCCTGGGTGTTGCCGGTCGTGGCGGCCTGGGGTGGGGCTGCAGCGCACCTGGGGCCACCCATCCCAGGGCCCCTGTGCCTTTGCACAGGTAGGTTCCCCTGCCCTGAATGACCTTCCCTGTTCCGACCTGGTCTCGTGTCCTAATTTTGTGCTTAGACTTCACTTACTACTGTATGACAGGCCCCGTGCTGAGTGCTGGGGACTCTGTGGTGAACAAGATAGGGTGCTCACAGTCAAGCTGGTGGAAAAAGCAATGGATATCCAGTTGGTCAGGGCCATCTGGGAGCCCAGCACCTGCTGTGTACCAGGCCCTGTGTATCCCCCTACACTGGGTGGTCTCAGCCTGGTTATGCACACATGAAGTGGCCCTCAGTGAGGAGCAGGCGCTCACCAAGTGTGTGTGGAGTGAGAATGGAGACCAACACTTCAAGAAACTGGGCTCCCACCAACTTCCTCCCAGAGTACACGTGGGTGGCACAGAGAAGGTTACTCTCAGAAGCACTGCTGGTCACTGTGGCTCCACGTCATAGTTTTTTCATCTGTGCCTTGGATGGGCACAGCAGTTGACACCCCAGGCCTCAGGGGCTCAGGCTGGGCACTCCCTGCCCTGCCCTGCCCTGGGTCCTGCTGCAGTGGGGAGGTGCCGGTTCCTGCCTGGGTAGGGCTGGACCCTCCAAGCTAGAGGTGCTGGCATAAGGGGCCACACTGCCCAGGGTAGATAAAGGAACAAAGGCAGGAACTGGGCCAGGCTTGGGTTTGCTGCCCGCCCATCCGCCTGGGCACCCCAGCCAGGTCTAGAGCCAGAAGGGTGTGAGGGTCAAGCAGCCCAGGGTTCCCTCAGATTAGGGGGGCTCCTATGGCCCAGCTTCTGGGCTTCAGCAGCACAGCCAAAATCAGGCAGAAGTGAGGGTCAAATGGAGATTTCCAGGAGCAGGTGAGGTGTTTGTTCATTCCTTGCTCTTGAGAGAGTGGAGCCTGGGCTGGAAGCCTGGACAGACCCTCCTTCCTTCACCCATCCATGCCTGGGCCTGGAGTCCCCTACACTGCAGAATCACTGCCAAATCTCAGAGAAAAAGCTCTTCCTTCCCCCACCCTGAGATGACCCAGGCTCTGGGGCACCACCTCCCTCCGTGGCAGCAGCAGGGAGGTGTGAGGGCCCTGCCAGGCCCTTTGTTCAGCCTGGGGAGTGTTTACTTTTTCCCAGGAAGCTACCCCAGGACACACTGCTGCTGCCTGGGCTGGGTTTGGCCAGGGATTGGGTCCAAGAGATGTCTGGTGGGGTAGAAGGACCCTGTGATGACATGAGACAGTTGTGCTGCTAGGGAAGCTGAGGCAGAAGTAGGGAGAGGGAGCAGAAGGTCACCCTGCCAGGGGAGGTCAGGAAAGATGAACATAATCGAAACAGTAGTAGGAGCCCATGAGGATAACCAAGCAATGGTCCCTCCAAGACCTAAGGAGGGTCTGCCTAGGTTTCCTGTGAGGAAGGAGGCTTACGGGGGCTGAGCGGCTTCCCAGGTCACTCAGGAGCAGGACTGAGATGGAGCCTGCATCCGCCTGATGCCTGAGGCTGTCCCAGGACTGAGAGTGGAGGGCAGGGATGGTGGTGGTGCTGGAGGCACAGACCCTTCACATGAGCTAGGAACAAGGAAGATTCCAGCATTCTGCAGTGCTGGTTTAGGCTTCCTAGCTCGTTTCCCAAAGAAAGGGCTGGGATTGCACTGGGCAGGCTCCCCATGCCCTCTGTCTGCCGAAGCAGCGGAATTGGGGTTTGCTTATTTCCAGGCTATAAATCCGGCCCTCCATCACTCTGGCCCTTCCACTGAGCAGGGTCCCTAGGAAGGCCTCTCATGTCAGAAATGGGAACATCAGGGCCTAAGAGAGGAAAGGGCTCCTGTTCCAGAGCAGCCTGGAGTTTGGGCCGTCTGGGCCAATAGCCCAGAACAGTGCCACCGCTCACATCATTTGCATGTGGCATCAGAGGACCAAGGTTGCCAGGTTTGGAGATGATGAGGTTAGAGGTTAGGAAGGGTCACAGCCAGTTGACTTCCCCTCAGGAGTTGATGTGAGTTGAGATGCCTCTAGCAAGCCTTGATGGGGCCTTAGCCCTCAGGCCTGGTGCAGGAGTAGGGGTGGGGCTGGAGAGCTAGAGGACATGCTCTTGTCCCCCAGGGGCTCCTTGGACAGCCAGAGCAAGGCATGGGGCTTTGGTGGGGGAGGAGGGGGAGTAGGCCCAGGAGCTTTGAGGCCAGTGTGGCACCAGGGAGCTGGGCAGGGGTCAGGTGGCTCTGGCAGCTACAGTGGGGGTTGGAGCTCACAAGCCAGGGAGGGTAGGTGTTCCAGGATACGCCAGGGTGAGGGAGGAAGGAAGACCCAAAGCATGAACTTGAGCCTGATCTCTTGAGCCCAGATCTGGAGTTTCAGTTTTCTGGAAATGGGAGCTGCCTTACTCCTGAGAGACTTGGAAGTGGCCGCTTTGGAGTTGGGTGGTCCTGGAAGCTGCCCATCCCCCAACTGGCTAGGAATTGGTCTTTGGAGAGAATGGAGACAGGGTCCTTGTGCTTGCTGGAGAACCTGCCTGACGACCAGTCTGGTTCAGCCAGGCCAGGGGCTGGGGCTTTCAGCTATGGCCTTCCAGGTCCAGTGGAGCTTCAGATGGGACCTCCACTGTCTGGGCCTCCGCAGCACAGGCCTTGTCTCTGGTTCCCTGGCATGATGCCCGCCCCTCCTTCCCTGGCTCCAGCTTCCCTTGGCACTAAGCGAGGAGCTGGTGCATGCTCAAGGAGTAAATCATGTTCCTTGGCAGCCCCCACTGCTTTGTAATCGTAAAGAATTTAAAGAGAAACTGCCAAGATAAAAATCTCACCAGCCCATAAAGGCATCTTTCACCCTGCAGCTTGGGAGACAGTGAGCCTCAGAGTGGGCTCTTGGCTGTCTGCACCTGTGTGTATGCACCTCCGGCCCCTTGACTCCTCCAGAGGTGGTAATAGCTCAGAAGGTGGCTTTAGGGCCATGGGTACCTGGTCCTTGACTCCTGGGAGACCTCCATCTCCTCACTCAGGAGAGTGGGGTGCTTAAATTTGGTGTAATGCAGAAGTGGTGATGGTGGTGGCTGAGCTAGCTGGTCCCAAAGGCAAAACCCAGTTCTACCAGTGTTAGCTGTGTGAGTTCAGCCAAGTGGCTTAGCCTCTCTGAGCCCTGGTTTCTCCTGTGTAAGGTGGGAATGGCAGTGGCCCTGTGGAAGCAGCATCATGAGGGCTCAGACTGTCTTGCTTGCATCCTGGCCATGGGTAGATCTTGCTTGGTGAACATCATTCTGTGTTCCCACTGCCTTTTCTGGAAAATGGGAGTAAGAACAATACTGGCCTCATTGTGTTGTCAGGAGGATTAACTGTGTGAGTATGGTCACTGTGGAAGAAATCTCAGTCACCAGGAGCGGTCCTGAGGCTGGTATGCAGGTGAGGTCGGGTCCAGGGGCATGCCCCAAGGAGTCCCAGACTGCCTCACCCCTTCCTCCAGAATTCTAACTTTTGGTAAGGGAGATGGTATTTGGAAAGGACTCCAGGAAGGACCCTGAGTCCTGTGGGGTGGGTGGAGTAGGGTCAGGAGGAGGAAAATTCCCACCATGGGTATCTGGGCAGGCTTCATGGAGGAGGCTGCATCTTGAGCAGGGGAGGGGAGGTTGTAGGGGAGGGAAGAGCTGGAGCACAGGGAGGGTGCATGTGGTGCAGCACCTGGGGAAGAGGACAGATGCTAGATGCAGTCTTGCTTTTGGGACAAGGATGTAGAGTTCTACTTTCTGTTTCTGGTTTTTAAGCTCTTTTTCCTCATGGCAGAGGTACTAAATATGTATTATGGAAAAATTCCAGTGATACGGATGCATTTGGCGGGAGTGATGCCTTGGAAGTAGCTCCCTAGAGACTGGCTCCAAGGCCTGGTTGGGACGCACAGTTGGCTGCAATAACTCCTTCTGTGAATGCTGCTCCAGCTCCTGCCATGTGTCCTAGGGGTGACCAGACCTAGGCTGCTCACTCAGGCATCTGCAGGGCTGGGCAGAAAGCATGTTTGCCTGGCTTGGCCTGGTGCTATCCTGGGAATCTGAGCCCCGCCTCAAGAAGCCCTGGGAGCTTTGGAGAAGCAGAGAGGATTCCTGCTGCATTTTTCTTAGAAATAGCAAGAGGGCCTTTGCCAGAGGCCTGGATGCCAGAAGGCTATGGTCTGAATCCAAAGCCTAGCTCACGTGGGTGCCAGAGCTTGGCAGGCCTACAGTCCCCCACCCAGCCTGCTGGGCAGCCCCAGGGAGAGGGTGGAGGCCTCCTGGGCTCCAGTCCCTGACCACTGGTCCTGACCCAGCAACGAATGGGGTCTGGGCAGTGGCTGCTGGCCTAGGATTGGGGGGCTAGCCTGTTGGGGAGGGAGTGGGGCTCATCCGGGCTGACAGGCTGGGCTGACTTCTGGCACTCTCACTGGGCCGAGGGGAGCACTGGCTATCTGGTGCATCTCTGCAGGGCAAAGACAGACCCAAAGCAACTGGCCCGTCCAGGGATCAGGAAGCCTCAGCTCCGGATCCCCCTTCCCCCACTCTTCTTCCTTCCTTCCTCCCCCTACTCCCCCTTACCTCCACCCCTCCCTTTGCCACCCCTCTTGGCTTCCTACCCGGACATGCTCTTTCCTCGGATGTCTCTGTACCCAGCCAAGAGCCTTGTTCCTTCCCACTTGGGGCTCGGTGCTGATGCCCTCATTTCCCCCGGCCAGAGTCCACTGCCTCGTGTGTCTGCTGTTCAGCCAGCACGGTTGCCTTCTAAGGGTCATACACTACAATTGGCAGAGCGGCTAGAATTTGGGAGCCCTTTGGGCTCCTACAGCTCCAAGGCTGAGTGGCTAGCACTCCAGGGGGCCTCTCCCAGGGCTGCCTCTATTGCCATTTTTATCAGTGCCTTCCTGGCTGGGCCTGGGGCCTGTGCGGAGTGCTCACTGCCTGCCCTTGACTGGCTACCGGCTGAGTCCTGCTGAGGTCCTAACCCAGCCTCACTGCATCCTCCAAGGCTGACCCCAAGCATGCACCTGTCTGCCCTGTGCCTCGGTTTCTCCATCAGAATGTTGGGGAGGGGCTAAGACTGTCTGGAACATCCTGGGAATCTCTGGGTGGGTGATGTGAAGGGGCTGCAGGGACCGCAGGAATCCGAGGAAGGCCGCAGAGATGGGGGCTGGGCCCAGGGGAGGGGGAGGGTTTTGACACCCACCAGCCTGTTGGTCCCATCTTGGCCTGTCTGTCTGGGTGATTTATCAGAGTAAATGAGCCATGGAGAGTTTGTTGTCTTTTGCAGTCATGGGGAGGAGGAGGTGGTGGAGGAAGGAGTGAGGGGTTTCCGGGCCAGGTCTGGAATGTGGGAGGAGGAGGTGGGTCCCCCGGGGGCCTCTGAAACTGGAGGCACTCACTGAATGGCCTTTTCACTCTCCTCACCTGAGAAATGGATCAGTGCAGCCCTCCCCTTCAGAACGATCCCCTCTTTCCATCCCCTTCATACTTCTTGGGGCACATTCCTGTGTGATCTGCTTGTCTGGTCATCTTCTCCCACCCCCTGCTCAGGACCAGGTCTCTTGACCACAGTGTACTTCCAAAGCTGAGCCGGAGCCCTGACTTGCCCAGCTGGTGCAATGCCCAAATGTGTTCTCACAGGCAACCATGCACACTGTTAAGTTCCAAGTGGGACATCTAGGCCTCTGGAACTACCAGCCCAGGTCTAGGATGGTCAGGTGCATGGACCATGGGGAAGGCAGGGGTCAGTGGAGGTGCCGAGGCTGGAGAGACCGCATCTGCTGGGACAGAAGGTCAGAAGTCATTGGGTGTCCTTCAGGGATGAGGCATGGATCCCCTGGTTCCCGGCTGGTGAGTCAGGGAGTGATCCTGCTGCTCCGTCACTTCTGGCTTTTCCTGGTTTGAGGCTGAGCCGTGCCCTCAGCCTATCCTGTCCTGGGCGGAGTAGGTGAGCACTGGGGCGGAACGGGCGTGGGAACAGCATGCCTGGACCTGCTGGCCCCAGCCTCCTGCCCCCTGCCCCCAGCCTTTAGTCACTGAAATGGGAGGGAAGTGTACAGCGGCGTTTTGGCCCAGCTGGGCTTTTACCCCTGTACGGTGTTTACTGAACAGCTGGGATGTTTACAGTAGCCCTTGCAAAGGGGCCTCTCGTTGCAGGGGATTTCCCATCTTGAGGGTCCCACTGGGGCTCTTCTGACCTCACCAATTCCCTGCACCCCTGGGATAGATGTGTCAGGGATACAGAGACCATAACCATTTCCACCTTACCAGAGCCAGTGGTGCCTGTCCCCTTGGCCTCTGGCCTTCGGTTCCTCTGCTCTGGAGGAGCCAACATTTCCCACCACATTTCCTAGAGTGGCAGCTCTAGGTGGTGAAATACGGTAACTGGGTCCCCAGTTCAGACATTTAAATTAAATTCAATCAGAGCGGTTATTGAATAAAAACACGCGGAGTCATTTACATGTTAATTATGTTGAATGGACTACTAGACCATAATTAGTTGCTAATTGGGTGAGAGTGGCTGTAATTGGTTTTGTTGGCACCAACCTGGCTCACCTACCTGGGGGGAAGCGGGGGTTGGTGTGGATGGCTCCTAGGGAGGCCCTCTGGGTCTCCAATCTGGAAGGCCTGGCTAGAGATGCTATGCGGGGGCAGATCTCGAGGGGCTTAGGGTCAGAGGAACCTGGAACCTCTCCCCAGGGAGGGTGCAGCTGGGGTCTGGCTTCTAGGGTTCCCATCCAGAGCATAGGGGGAAAAGGGGGAACTGGAGGAGCTACCCCAGATCAGCAGTGATAGTCTCCCCTGCCCAGCCCGATGTGGGACCTGGGCTTGAACAAATGGTAAGTGCCCAAGAGTAGGTCTGTGGAAGCACAAGGCAAGCGTCACTCAGGTGTGTCTCTGCACATACTGGGCCCTGGGTTGGCCTGATCAGGGTGGCGTTGGGGTGTAAGTGGGTGTGCCAAGCAGGGGGAAGGTACGTGCAAAGGCATCTGGGCCTCCCTGCCCCCCCGCTTAGCTTGGCTGGGGTTCCCGGGGTTGTAGGTCTGTGGCCATGGGCTGAGGCCTTCCGGCTGGCCGCTCATTAAAAGAGGATTAGGCTGAGAGCCAGGGGGCCAGCCCAGTCCCCAGGCCTTCCTCTGGGGCTCCTCACAGCTTTGGGGGAGTGATAAAAGGGCCAGGGCCACCCCTTCCTGGATCCTGTGGGGGTATCCGGTAGGGACCACCTGGGCCCTGCCATGCCTCTTGCCGCCACTGCTACTATAGCCTTGGCTACCTCAGTTTCCCTCCTCAGAAGGTCAGGAGGTCTGTCTTTCCAGTGGGTGAAACACTGACAAAGACCCAGGCTGGCGCCTCCCCTTGTCTCCCCCAGTCCCATCTCTCTTCAGCTCAGAGATTAGGGCTGCACTGGCTCACTAGAGGTCAGAGGTCTGAGCTAGGCTACAGGGATCTGTCTATCATCCCCAGTCCCCATCACTGCTGGGGGAGGTGACGCTGTCAGTCAGGGCCTGCTGCTTTGTGGGGCTATAACCAAGGGGGCGGGCTGCCCACCTCTGCTCCAAGACTCCTCTTTTTGCAGCAGCCCACGCCTCACTGCACGCAGACCTGATGTCCTGGAGACCAGCAGCAAGGGGTAGGGGCTGCCCACTTGGGGTCTTCGGGTGAGGGCTGTGGACACGCCTCCTCAGTGCCTGTCCTCACCTGCCCCCACCTTTAAAGTAAGGTGTCACCAGCTGCTTCCCAGATATGAGGGACCAGGGGGCCCCCAGGACCCAGCCCCCTGTGCCTTGAGAAGGTCCTGCCTCTGGACCTGTGCCAGGCTGCTTTGGGCTGGGACCCCAAGTGCTTGATGGCCATGGGAGAGTCCTGGAGGCCAGGAACGGCTGCGGAAATGAGGTGTCTGATGCCAGAAAAGGTTCTTCCTTCCCGATGACGGGAAAATCCTTCCCGGATGTCACCCCTCCCAACCTGTGCCCAGCCTGGGTGAGAGTATGGGGGTGGGGAGCCCTTCCCAGGAGACAGCACCCAGGCACACCACCCTTCCCCTAAGGTCAAAGCTTATCTGGGCTGGAGTCCTGATCCCCACAGAACCCTTGATCGTGCCCAGCCCCTCCCTCAACATTGCCATGGCATTCGAGGAGGCATGGCGCTCCTGCTGCCAGAGCCGGGCGTGGGACAAGTGGAGCAGATGTGGGGATTGGCCTTAGGACATGACCAGGCTGGGTCTGCATCAGCCCTGGCCCCCACTGATGCCACCTCAGGTCCCAGGTTTCTTTGTTCCTTCTGTCCCAAGTCCCTGTCCCTTAAGGGAGCTTGGGCCTGGTAGGATCTGGCACCTGCTGACAGCAGGTTTTGGAGGAGGATACCCAGGGTTACTTGCCCACCCCCTGCTCTGACTCAGGCTACTTGGAGGAGTGAAGGCTCCCAGTTCTTTTGCCTCATGGTGGAGTGGGGAGCAGGGGACAGGACACCCTGTGACCTGGGTTGAGTACCACTCTCCTTTGGGCCTCAGTCTTCCTGTCTGCAGCTGGGGGTGCAGGGCTGTCACAGGGCTCCTTGTTTCCCTTTTCACCTACAGTCTGGCATGAGTGGGGTCAGAAGTCCAGCTGTGGGTTGAGAAGGCTGGAACCTTACACCTTCTTTGCTCTGGGACCTGGGGAAGTTCCCACCCATCTCCACCTTGGTTCTCCTCTGGTAGGCTGGGTTTGGATGAATGGTTTGGGATTTAGCTCTACTCCTGTGGGTTGGGGATGGGGTAGGGACACACTGGAGTTGGGAAGGCTGGAGCTGAGTCCACAGGTTGCCTCTTCCTGCCTTATAGCCCTCTCTGCTCCCCAATCTAGCACTAGGAAATGGGGTAGCTGGGGTGGGAATGGGGATGGATGCCCTACAAGAGATAGCGACACGTGGAAGCCTGCTTCCTTGGGGAAGGACTTGGGACCTCATCCCACTCTCCTTTCCCTGAAAGGCAGAGACACCCATGAAGGATGGGTTGGGGGAAGACCCGAGGAATGCCAGGCCGTGAGCCTCTCTCTGAGATCAGAACGAGGATCACTGATCCTCAGGGTCACTTTGAATATCAGTACCAGGAGGGCCTGAGAGATGGTCTAGACTAGAGAATGAGGCTCAGAGAGCGAGAGTGCCCCCAACTCAGGTCATGAAGCTCACCTAGAAACTCAAGCCATAGCCAAGGATCCCTGATCCTGGGTCCCACCCCTTCCCCACCATGCGCGGCCTCCTGGGGCTCCCCCTCCCCCCACACTGTTTCCACAGTGACCAAAGCGTCACGTCCTGTGACACCAGAGCCATTGACGCCATATCCCGTGGCCACTGGGAGGGGTCCCGCAGGTCCTGAGTCATGTGCCCTGTCCACGGGGAGCGAGTCACCTTCCGGCCCTGGCCCTCCTGGCAGGCAGTCTCTACCACCAGGACTGGCTTCCCCTGGGCCTCCCACTCCTTCAGCCATGGACCTAGGTGGGAATCCCACCCCCATGCACTCTGGCATGTCACGTCCCTTCCCTGTGCCCTGTGCCCTTGGTATTGTGAGCACAGGGCTTTGTGCACAGCAGGTGTTCGATAACTGAGCAAGGGGCTCCCTCCACCCCCACCTCCACCCAGGGGCAGACTGGGGGCAGCAGGCAGAGAGGGTCGAGGCCAATCCTCTGCCCCTAAGCTGGGACTCAGTTTCCTCATCCTCTGAGTGTTCTCTACGGCCTTTCTCACAGAGGGAGCTGGAGTTTGGGAGTGCTGGGGCTTTGCAAGAGGGTAGGGGACTCGGACTTGGGCCTCGGGCTCTGGGAGTCTTGGTGCAGGGTTGATATTATGGAGGCCCAAGGCTGTGCAGGGTTGGAGCGTGCGGATTATGGCTGATTGGGTTCCTGGGGGCTTGATGGCTGAAGCTTCCCTTTACCCGGAGTGCCTGTGTCTGAAGGCACCCACTTAAGCCTCTAGCCCCTCCCTCTGCCATTGCCCCCAGAGTGCCCCCTAGCCCAGGGGATGGGTAAGGGCATGACCGAGCCATGCCCCCAGCCAGGGTATAAATAACCCCTGGCGGGCTGTCCCAGCCTGGGGGGGCTCCACTGGCAGCCCCACTTCCTCTCTGGCCACTTCCCAGCCCTGGGGGTGGGGGAATGTTTACTTTCCTGTTGTCACTGTGGGTGAGCAGCCAGGCGGGTGAGCGGCCAGGCGGGGGACTCCGAGTGGCCCAACAACAGGTGCGGGACAGGTGCCTGGGCCGCCCTGCCCAGGACTTCAGAGGCACCGCCGGACAGGCGGGTGAGGCCATCGCCAGGCAGGATCGGCCCTTTGATCCCTCGGCGTCCCTGCGTCCCAGCGGTTGGCCAAGGTCATCACCTGCATTCCCTTATCACCGCATAGTCAGGGCCAGGCAGGGCAAGACCTTTCCTTACCCACTAGTTTCTCAGTGTGAGGTCCTGGGACCAGACATGGGCTCTGGGTCAGCTGGTGGAACCCCCTGACCCCAGCCCACCTCTACCCCACCTTCAGGCTGTGTCTAGGGCCTCGGATCCCAGCTGTTCTCCCCCTCCAGGTGCCTTGGGGCCTGGCCCAGGCCTCTCCCTTGACTGCCCCACTTGTGAAATGGGTTACCAGCTGGGGAGGGGAGATGAGACATGTGTGACCCCCTTGGTGAGTGCCTCATGTGTGGCAGGACATGTGTGCGCCATGTGCATGCCTGTGCCACGTGTATACATGCATGCGCTCTTCTGTGTGCTGCTATCTTAAACCCCCTGTGCGTGTGAATATTCATCATCCTCATTACAGTGTTCCCTCTTCTGCTGAGCTAAAGATAGCTGGGGGTGGGTGGAGAAGGGGCTTGCCAAGGGGACCCCTCGGCTCTCCCTCCCCTTGGAGGCAGGTTCCCAAGCTTCTAGGAGTCCTTTGTCTGTCATTGTCTGAGCCCCCTCCTGTCCTTCATCCTTAGGAAGGACTTTTCCCCAGCATCCTGGAGTTGGAGGGGCCAAGGCTGCTGGACTCATGCAAAAGGGAAACTAGAGGACCCAGTTGAACCCTGCCTTTAGCCCCAGGGTTGTAGCTCCAGGGAGAGAGCCTCTTTCCCAGAAATGACTGTCCTGGCTCATTCAAGGTGGCCTGAGAGTTCCACCATTAGCAGCCTTATAGGGTCTGGGGGAAGCTGGGGTCCATAGGGCAGTGTGTCCAGCAGGGCTTTCTTGGTCTCCTGGCTAACCTGCTTCAGACCAAGTGAGGACCTTGCTGTGCACCAGCTGTGCCGTCTACCTGGTGGGCAGCCAGGGTAAGAACAGGGCATCCAGGCTCCATGCCAGAGTCTGCGGGCTGTCCCAGATATACCCGGTCACACCCCTATCTGCTCATTAACCCTTTTAAGCCCCTGTGTGAAGCTGGCCCCACCCTGAGCATGGGAGCATTAACCCCCACCTGAGCAAAAACTCTTTGATGCTGTTGCGTACCCTGGCCCGCACCCACCGCCCTTTCATTGGGACCCAGAGACTAGCTAGGGCTGTCTATGAATCAGGGGTTTAGCTTTGGGTGTGGCGCCTTCCCTGGCCTGCCTACCTGTGCCACTTTGTCCTCCCAGTCTGTCAGGGACTGGAGAGGGAGCTGAGAAGGATCCAGGAAGGGGAGCTGGAGGTTTAAGACCACTGTGTGGGCTGGGCACAGTGGCTCATGCCTGTAATCCCAGCACTTTGGGAGGCTGAGGCAGGTGGATCACGAGGTCAGGAGTTCGAGACCAGCCTGACCAACATGGAGAAACCTTGTCTCTACTAAAAATACAAAAATTAGCCAGGCGTGGTGGCGGGCGCCTGTGATCCCAACTACTCAGGAGGCTGGGGCAGCAGAATCGCTTGAACCCGGGAGGCGAAGGTTGCAGTGAGCCAAGATAGCGCCGTTGCACTCCAGCCTGGGTGACAGAGTGAGACTCCATCTCAAAAAACAAACAAACAAAAAATAAGCTGGGTGTGGTGGCTGACACCTGTAATCCCAGCTAGTCAGGAGGCTGAGACAGGAGAATCGCTTGAACCCAGCAGATGGAGGTTGCAGTGAGCCGCAATCTCGCTACTGTACTGCAGCCTGGGCAACAGAGTGAGACTTGATCTCGTAAAAAGAAAAAAAGAAAGAAAAAAAAAAGACCACTGGGTGATGGGGGTCCTGAGGGGAACCTCAGGGCCTCAGTCTCCCCTTTATCAGAGGGGGTATGGCTGGATGGTTTCCTGAAGGTCCTAATTGGTGCCCTGCCCTCCACCCACAGAGTTGAAGGCCACAGGCACCGCCCACTTCTTCAACTTCCTGCTCAACACAACTGACTACCGAATCTTGCTCAAGGACGAGGACCACGACCGCATGTATGTGGGCAGCAAGGACTACGTGCTGTCCCTGGACCTGCACGACATCAACCGCGAGCCCCTCATTGTAAGGGCTGGCCCTGATGTGGGACGTGGGGTGGGCATGGAGCCCCACGGCTCAGGGCATGTCCAGAAGGCTGTACCTTCTGACCCCCCTCTCTGCAGATACACTGGGCAGCCTCCCCACAGCGCATCGAGGAATGCATGCTCTCAGGCAAGGATGTCAACGTGAGTTTGGTGGGATCCACAGGTGGGAAGGGGGAATCCACAGGTGGGAAGGTACTGCCCCCAGTGAGGGGGCAGGCCTGGCCAGGGCACCTATGCAGCCTTCCCTGTGGCCCCAGGGCGAGTGTGGGAACTTCGTCAGGCTCATCCAGCCCTGGAACCGAACACACCTGTATGTGTGCGGGACAGGTGCCTACAACCCCGTGTGCACCTATGTGAACCGCGGACGCCGCGCCCAGGTAAGCCCCAGCCACCCTGGCCCTGTGCTGCCCCCGCTGGTGGCTGCATCCCAGGGTCCTGATGGGAGGAGGGGCTTCAGCCCCAGCCCTGCCACTTCCGAGCCTTTTGACCTTGGGTGAGTGACTTCTTTCACCTCGCTGAGCCTCAGTTTCTTCACTTGAAAATGGAGCTAACCGCTGCCTTTCTCACAGGTTGGTGTGAGGAGGAGGCAGTGAGCTAAAGCTCCCAAAGCTCCTAGCACTGTGCCTGGCACATAGTAAGCACTTGCTCCATATGTGGCAACAGCTCTCTTGGCTATGCCTGTGGACCGTGCCCCCACGGCCGAGCCAGAGAGCCTGGTGGGGGCCTTGCAATAGGAGGCTGTACCCCTGGGTCAGCTTTTATCATGTGGCCTGGGGGAGAGCTGCCTTCCTCCCCCAGGGCCGGGGTTGTGGGGAGCTGCCCCTTCCCCAGCTCTGCCCCTTCCTGCCTGCTTCCACCCTTTTCCATTTCCATGTGGGCATGTGTGTGAGCTGGCGTGAACTTGTAGGGCATGTGTGAGAATGACTGGATCTGAGGGGCACCTGTGTGTGCAGGTATGTGCCAAGCCTGTGTGTATGTATGTACACACACATAGATGTGCTCTGGGGGGCCCATGTGTTCACGTGTGTTCCTGGCCTGTGTGGTGTTAGAGGCTGGCAGCCCGAGCCCGCTCCCCCAGCCCCTGCCCCCCCCAGCTCTAACCCCTGTTCCTCGTCTTCTCAGGCCACACCATGGACCCAGACTCAGGCGGTCAGAGGCCGCGGCAGCAGAGCCACGGATGGTGCCCTCCGCCCGACGCCCACAGCCCCACGCCAGGTGGGCCTCATCCCTCCAGGCCTTTGCCAGGCAGCACTGCCTCTGAGCAGAACTCACCCTGGGCCTGCACCTGAGGCCAGCCTCCCCAGGGCCTCCCCTCTACCTCTGTGCCCACACCCTGTCCCCACCCCTTCCCCTGAAGTGCCCTTAGGCTCAGAAGGCATGCCCAGCTGGACTCATGTCAGCCTCAGTGTGACCCCTGCAGGCAAGAAATAATGAAGCCGCCAGGTGGGGAAGACAGGAGCCCTGGGGACAGCCATGCCTTAGCCCTCAGAAAGCATGTGTGTAGACACACAAGAGCACACACCGGTGTGGATGTGGGCCTTCCTCACTCAGCACCGAGTGGAAAGTGGCACATGAGTGCAGTCTGACACCTTACTCCCAGGTGTCCGTGCCCCATGCCTCCCATGAGTCATCTGTGGACACAGGTGTCCTGCACACTCATGTGCTTGGGGCGCTCTTCTCCCGGGTGGTATCTGTCCACTAGTCATGACCTGGGTCTGGGCTGGGAGAGCTGGGGCTGGGCAGGGGCGGGCAGGGGGGCAGGGGCTGCCGGTGAATGACAGAGCATGTTTGTGGTGGGGAGTGCAGAAATGCAGGATCGTGTGGATTCTGTGTGTGCGTGTCCATGGTGTGAGCAGGGGGTTCCGTGTGCTGGCAGTGATATGTTCAGAGCTGTGTGTGCACCCCTGTGTGTGCAGGAAGTCACGTGTGCAATGTGTAACTGGAAGTAGGCCTGTGTGCACCTTCCCATCGCCATCCTGCCACCTGCTGCCACCTCCTCCTGCCTCTGTTCCTCTCTCCTTGCCCCTTTCCTTCCCTCTGCCTGGCTTTCTCTTGTGGCCTCTGTGCTCACCCCTGTCCCAGTGCCTTTTCCAGCCTTCCTCCTAGCATCTTGCAGGCTGGGCTGGGAGGCACAGGGGACTTTGTGAATTCCATGTGGTCTGGGCTGGACTCCTTGACTCCTGGCTCCCTGGGGAGATATGGAGCCTGGGGGCTGTGCTGAGGGACAGGAGAAAGGTCATGGCCCATTGGTCCGTCCTGAGGACCACAGGTAGGACACAAAGCCTGAGGATACAGTAACCTTAGAGCTCTCTGGCCTGGCTAGACCTGATGGCAAAGGACAGGACCCCAGGCCCTTAACCAGTCACTCCTGCCCTGGCCAGGTCTGCAGCACTTTCTTGACCCAAGACAGGCAGCCACAGCAAAGAGCTGTGCCTCTGTAGCCCAGGGGGCCTTGGCCAGTGTCTTTATGAGCCAGTTGGCATGGAGGGGCTTCAGCCCCTACAAGCCCACTCCATGTCCATCTCATAGCCCACAAGGCAGGGCCCCTTGAGACTTGGTCCCCAGGTCTTCCCTAAGACCTGTGACTAGGAAGCACCCCCCTTGGAGCCCACAGCATGGCCCTGCCCTGGGAGACCTGGCTGGATGGAGTTTAAGGCCAAGGAATGCTGGGGAGTGTAGGGGGTGGGCTCGGGGTATGCCTGGGGGCTCATTCTCACCCTGGGAGCCTGGTGACCCTTACACTTCCTGGCTGGGGGACTGGCCTGGATGATGCTGAGCCCCGCTCTGCCTTACAGGATTACATCTTCTACCTGGAGCCTGAGCGACTCGAGTCAGGGAAGGGCAAGTGTCCGTACGATCCCAAGCTGGACACAGCATCGGCCCTCATCAGTGAGTGCCCCCCAGCCCCGCTCTACAGTCTCAATGTTTGGCCTCTGCCCCTGGAGATGGGGCATGGCACCAACACTTACCCAAGGGCAGAGACCATGACTAGGCTGTCCCTGAACTCCCCAAAAGGCCCCACCTGGCAAGGGGGAGAGGGTGCAGGCCAGACCCCACTGTGAGCTGAGGTCAGAGACTGGGTGGTAGAAGCCTCCGCCTGGCCCCTTTGGATGGGGGACCAAGGAAGCCAGGTCCTACCCTGAAACACACAATGTGGTCCATGCAAAGTCCAGAACCCTCCTGACCATAGGCTTCCTAGAAGAGAAGATAAGCCGAGTGCATATCGGGGCTGGTCTGAGGGGCAGTCCCATAGCATGTTCTTGGTGTGTCTGAGAGGCTGGGAGAGCCCTGTAGCGAAGGACCAATGGAGAGTTCCGGCCCTGTGACCAGATGGGGAGAGCATGTTTCTGGTCTGGGTAGGTGTCTGGGAGGGTTGGGGGCTGTTCTCTGAGTAGGGGTCCTGCCGGGGTCTCCGGAGCAGCTGCTGCCCCTAACTGCAGGTTGGGTGAACCCACCACTGACCCTGGCTCATGCACGCTGCCTGTTTTCTGATTGTTCAACACAGTCTGCCTCTCAGAGCAGCTGTTGGGCACTGTGCCACCTCCAAGCCTGGGAAAGGCCCTGGGGTCAAGGGGCAGACATTATCCTCCCCCTCTTGGCAAGTGAGAAGGTCCCAGCCTGATGGCACAGCCCAAATCACTCTGATGAGGAAAGACAGGGCCTGCCCTGGGGGAGCCTCAGATGTGGTATGTTAGAGGCAAGTACATTATTAAATTTTCAGGAATTGTTTGAGCCAGTTGTTAAAGACAACTATTATTAAAAGTTAAGGCCAGGCTCAGTGGCTCACACCTATAATCCCAGCACTTTGGGAGGCTGAGGCGAGTGTATCATTTGAGGTCAGGAGTTTGAGACCAGCCTGGACAACATGGTGAAACCCTGTCTCTACTAAAAAATAAAAAACATTTTTAAAATTATATAAGTTTACGATTAAACATTAAAACAAAGGTAACAACAATAAAAAGTAACAAACACTCAAAACTAGCCGGGTGCGGTGGCTCACACCTATAATTCCAGCACTTTGGGAGACAGAGGCGGGCGGATCACCTGAGATCAGGAGCTCGAGACCACCCTGGCCAACATGGTGAAACCTTGTCTCTACTAAAAATACAAAAATTAGCCAGGTGTGGTGGCAGGTGCCTGTAATCCCAGCTACTAGGGAGGCTGAGGCAGGAGAATCACTTGAACCTGGGAGGTGGAGGTTGCAGTGAGCTGAGATCGTGCCACTGCACTCCAGCCTGGGCAACAGAGTGAGACTCCATTTCAAAAAAAAAAAAAAAAAGACTTGAAAATTGAAATTGATCTATGGGCTGCAGAATGGATGTTGTGTTAGCAGGCATGAAAACAACATTTGTCTCCTTGCACACCTCCATCAGAGCTCTGATGGAGACCAAGACCAATGAGCAGTAATATTTTGAAAGGAATCTTTTTTTCTGAGCAGTGGGTTTAAAATATTCAGAAAACCGGCCAGGCACAGTGGCTCATGCCTGTAATCCTAGGACTTTGAGAGGCCGAGGCGGGTGGATCACTTGAGGTCAGGAGTTCGAGACCAGGCTGGCCAACATGGGTGAAACTCTGTCTCTACTAAAAATACAAAAATTAGTCAGGTGTGGTGGTGTGCACCTGTAATCCCAGCTACTTGGGAGGCTAAGGCAGAAGAATAGCTTGAACCTGGGAGGTGGAAGTTGCAGTGAGCTGAGATTGCACCACTGCACTCCAGCCTGGGCAACTGAGCGAGACTCTGGCTCAAAAAAAAAAAAAAATCGGTAAACCATGCTGTAAGCAGATGTGCTGTCATTCAGGCTTTGTTGTTATTTATAGAGCTCAGGCAGAGTAGATTTTGCATAATTCTTTTTCTTTTTTTTTTTTTTTTTGAGATGGAGTCTCGCTCTGTCGCCCAGGCTGGAGTGCAGTGGTGTGATTTCAGCTCACTGCAAGTTCCGCCTCCCGGGTTCACGCCATTCTCCTGCCTCAGCCTCCTGAGTAGCTGGGACTACAGGCACCTGCTACAACACCCAGCTAATTTTTAGTAGAGACCGGGGTTTCACCGTGTTAGCCAGGATGGTCTCGATCTCCTGACCTCGTGATCCACCTGTCTCGGCCTCCCAAAGTGCTGGGATTACAGGCGTGAGCCACCGCGCCCACCCCTATTTCACATAATTCTTAAGGGCCCTAGGGTTCTTGGAATGGTAAATGAGCACTGGCTTCAACTTAAAGTAACCAGCTGCATTAGCCCCTAATAAGAGAGTCTGACTGTCGTTTGAAGCTTTGAAGCCAGGAATTGATTTCTCCTTGATAGCTGTGAAAATCCTAGGTGGCATCTTCTTCCACGAGAAGGCTGTTTCTTTCTTTCTTTCTTTTTTTTTTTTGAGATGGAGTCTCGCCGTATTCCCCAGGCTGGAGTGCAGTGGCACCATCTTGGCTTACCACAACCGCTGCCTCCTGGGTTTAAGCGATTCTCCTGCCTCAGCCTCCCAAGTAGCTGGGATTACAGGCGCATGCCACCATGCCCGGCTAATTTTTGTATTATTAGTAGAGAAAGCGTCTCGCCATGTTGACCAGGCTGGTCTTGAACTCCTGACCTAAAGTGTTCCTCCCACCTCCGCCTCCCAAAATGCTGGGATTAGAGGTGTAAGCCACTGGCCCTGGCCAGAAGGCTGTTTTATCTGCATTGAAAATCGTGTTTAGTGTAGCCCCCTTCATCCATGATCTTATCTAAATCTTCTGGAAAACTTGCTGCAGCTTCTCCATCAGCACTTGCTACTTCACCTTGCATGTTTATGTTTTGGAGATGGCTGCTTTCCTTAAACCTCATGAGCCAGCCTCTGCTGGTTTCAAACCTTTCTTCTCCAGCTTCCTCTCTTCTCTCAGCCTTCACAGAATTGAAGACAGTTAGGGCTTTGCTGTGGATTAGACTTTGGCTTAAAGGAATGTTGTGGCTGGTTTGATCTTCCATGTAAACCAGTAAAACTTTCACCATATCAGTGATAAGGCTGTTTCACTTTCTTATCATTTGTGTGTTTACTGGAATAGCCCTTCTAATTTCCTTCAAGAACTTTTCCTTTGCATTCACAACTTGGCTAACTAGTGCTAGCGGCCTAATTTGGGACCTATCTCAGCTTTCAACATGCTTTCTGTACTAAGCTTAGTCATTTCTAGCTTTTTTGTTTTGTTTGTTTGTTTGTTTGTTTTTTGACAGAGTTACACTCTGTCCCCCAGGCTGGAGTGAAGTGGCATGATCTTGGCTCACTGCAACCTCCACCCCCTGACTCCCTGCTCCCCGGTTCAAGTGATTTTCCTGCCACAGCCTCCCAAGTAGCTGGGATTATAGGCGCCTACCACCACCTCTGGCTAATTTTTATATTTTTAGTAGAAATGGGTTATGCCATGTTGGCTAGGCTGGTCTCCTGACCTCAAGTGATCCCCTGCCTCAGCCTCCCAAAGTGCTAGGATTACAGGCATGAGCCACTGCACCTGGCCCATTTCTAGCTTTTGACTTAAAGTGAGAGATAATATGACTCTTCCTTTCACTCGAACACTTAGAGGCCATTGTGGGATTATTAATTGATCTAATTTTAATATTGCTGTGTCCCAGAGAATGGAGAGGCCCAAGAAGAGGGAGAGAGATGGGAGAATGGCCAGTAAGTGGAGCAGTCAGAACACACACAGCATTTATCGATTAAGCTCACTGTTTTATATGGGTGAGGTTCACGGTGCCCCAAAATAATTGCAATAGTAACATCAAAGATCACTGATCACAGATCACCATAACAGACAGTTTGAAATATTGCAAGAATCACCAAAATGTAGGCGAGGCGCGGTGGCTCATGCCTGTAATCCCAGCCCTTTGGGAGGCCGAGGCAGGTGGATCACCTGAGATCAGGAGTTCGAGACCAGCCTGGCCAACATGGTGAAACCCCGTCTCTACTAAAAATACAAAAATTAGCCAGATGTAGTGGTGGGCACCTGTAGTCCCAGCTACTTGGGAGGCTGAGGCAAGAGAATTGCTTGAGTCTGAGAGGTGGAGGTTGTAGTGAGCTGAGATGGTACCACTGCACTCTAGCCTGGGTGACAGAGCAAGACTCCGTCTCAAAAAAAAGAAGAATTACCAAACTGTGACACAGACACAGAGACACAAAGTACGCATATGCTGTTGAAAAAATGGTGCTAACAGACTTGCTTGACACAGGGTTGCCACAAACCTTCCTTCTGTAAAAAATGCAGTATTTGCAGTGCACAAAGCCCAGTAAACTGAGGTGTGCATATGCTTCCTAATTCTTTCACTACACTTTATTGTTAGCTATGCTCTTTTTTTGTTTTTTTGTGTGTTTTTTTTTTATTTTTGTTTTTGCTTTTTGAGACGGTTGTCTCACTGTGTCACCAGGCTGGAGTGCAGTGGTGCGATCTCGGCTCACTGCAACTTCCGCCTCCCAGGTTTAAGGGATCCTCCTGCCTCAGCCTCCCGAGTAGCTGGGACTACATGCATGCACCACCACGCTCAGCTAATTTTTTTGTATTTTTAGTAGAAACAGGGTTTCACCACATTGGCCAGGATGGTCTCGATCTCTTGACCTCATGATCTGCCGGCCTCGGCCTCCCAAAGTGCTGGGATTACAGGAGGCATAAGCCACCATGCCCGGCCTCTTTTTTTTTTTTTTTTTTTTAAAGATGGAGCCTTGCTCTGTTGCCCAGGCTGGAGTGCAGTGGCATGATCTCGCTCACTGCAACCTCCGCCTCCCTGGTTCAAGCAATTCTCCTGCCTCAGCCTCCCGTGTAGCTGGGATTACAGGCACCTGCCACCATGCCCGGATAATTTCTGTATTTTAGTATAGGTAGGGTTTCACCATCTTGGCCAGGCTGGTCTCCAGCTCCTGACCTCAAATGATCCACCTACCTGGGCCTCCCAAAGTGCTGGGATTATAGGCATGAGCCACTGCACCTGGCCTATTAGCTATGCTCTTGAGGTGATTTACATTTGTTGTGTCTGTGGGGTAGAAATACTGTACAGTGGTGTTGGCAGCTCTTCCTGATTTTGCTTTCAGTGACCTCAGGTTGGTAGCTTGAAATTAGTCATGGCAGGAGTATTCACACCACAGAAATGGGCTATTGCTACTAATCAGAGCTGATCGTTACTAATCCCAACCCTCCCAGAGCCAGTGGTGAAACACTGACCAGCACTCAACTGGAGATAGGATCATGCCCCAGGGAGCTTGAGCGGGGAGATAAGGCCCTGCCCTGGAAGTCATCTGAGCTGTGCCCTGGCCCTAGCAAACAGCAGCCCCCTGACTGACCCACTGGCCCACCCACAGATGAGGAGCTCTATGCTGGTGTGTACATCGATTTTATGGGCACTGATGCAGCCATCTTCCGCACACTTGGAAAGCAGACAGCCATGCGCACGGATCAGTACAACTCCCGGTGGCTGAACGGTAAGCGCAGCCCCAGGAGCCCTTCCGTGGCCGTGTGTCTGGGATGCGGCAAGGAGGTCGTAAAGAACCACATGTGGGGGAAGTGGGGACATGTTCAGCCTATGACTACCTGGGGCAGGGGTAGTTTCTTATCTGGAGAGGAGTTGGGGGTGTTCTTGTACCTGGCTGGGGATTCTGTTGGAGAACATCAGGGGCACCATCAGAGTAGGGGCTCACCCAGCTGACCCCTGCCACCTGCAGACCCGTCGTTCATCCATGCTGAGCTCATTCCTGACAGCGCGGAGCGCAATGATGATAAGCTTTACTTCTTCTTCCGTGAGCGGTCGGCAGAGGCGCCGCAGAGCCCCGCGGTGTACGCCCGCATCGGGCGCATTTGCCTGGTATGCATTGGCAGAGCCACCAGGCTGCCCCTTCCACCAGTTCTGGCTTCATCAGCCCTGCTCCAGCCAGGGCTTGGGGTCAAGAGCTGATCTGACCTGGCCTCTTGCCCCACCCCCCAGAACGATGACGGTGGTCACTGTTGCCTGGTCAACAAGTGGAGCACATTCCTGAAGGCGCGGCTCGTCTGCTCTGTCCCGGGCGAGGATGGCATTGAGACTCACTTTGATGAGCTCCGTGAGTGCCCAGCAGGCAGGCAGGGTGCTCTGGCTACAGCAAGAGGGATAGAGGTGGGATGGGCGGTCAGGGTGCCTTTGGTGGGCCCCCTCCCCTGTGCAGGAGTGGGTGGGGCCCAGGCGCTCCCACCCAAGGCACCCTCCAATACCTTCTCCCTCTGTCCCCAGAGGACGTGTTTGTCCAGCAGACCCAGGACGTGAGGAACCCTGTCATTTACGCTGTCTTTACCTCCTCTGGGTGAGGCTGGGGTCAGGGCCAGCAGTGGCAGGGAGTGGCCCCGTTGGGGGATTGTAACTCGTGGAGAACCCCAGCCCGGTGGCGAGCTGTGGGGAGGGGGCAGTTTGGGGAGGGGCCCTAGGTGGAGGGTCTGTCCCGCTCAGCAGCACCTGTCATGCCCACAGCTCCGTGTTCCGAGGCTCTGCCGTGTGTGTCTACTCCATGGCTGATATTCGCATGGTCTTCAATGGGCCCTTTGCCCACAAAGAGGGGCCCAACTACCAGTGGATGCCCTTCTCAGGGAAGATGCCCTACCCACGGCCGGGCACGGTAAGGACCCCACTCATCCTGCCTCTCCCCTTCCTCTTCTTCTAAGAGGCCTCTGGGTCAGGCCCTTTGCAACATGGGCCCCACCATCATGGCCCTCCCAGCCAGCGGAGGCGGTGAGCTGTAATGCACACACAGACGGGCCTTCACACACAGTGTCAAGCTGTGGAGGAGCCCAGACAGGATTCTGGGACAAAGATGGTGGGTTGGGCGTGGTCGGCTGCTCCTCAGAGGGTCCTCTGTGGGGCTGTTTGGGAGCTGAAGGTTGGGGGGATGCGTCTTCCCTGCAGATGCTGGAGGCAGGCTGGAGGTTGGTTCAGCTGAAGAACAGGAGGCAAAGAGCTGGGGAGGGGCAGGGCCAGGCCTCAGGCAGGGTCTCAGAGGTCACAGAGGCATGTCACTTTATCTTGATGTGACACTGGCTGATGTGGGAGCCTAAGCAGGAGAGCAGCGGATCTGATCCAATGCAGTTCTGACTCCATGTGGTCAGGACTGGGCTGGAGAAGCTGGTCTCAATGGGGGACGGGGGAAGCTTCCCTCCAGAGGTAACCTGGAGTCAGAAGGATGGGCCAGAGGTAAGCTGGCCATGACGGGGGGCAGGCTGAGCCCAGGCTCAGGGGACAGTTTCAGGAAGGAGGAGAGTGAGCCTGGTGTGTGACAAGGACGTCGGGGCCTGCAGTCCAGCTGTGCAGGAGGGGGATGGGTGAGACCCTAGGAATAGCCAGAGAGGAAGGAGATGACAGGGGTGGGGAGGGGAACATGGAAGGGAGTGGTCCGCTTGGCCAAATGCTGCCACGAGGTCATGGCACCTGAGGCCAGGGAGGTGGCTGTGGCATTTGGCCACGTGGGACCTTGGCCAGAGCAGGACCTGTAGAGGTCAGGTGCAGGGCAGAAACTTGGAGAGCGGGTTTGGGGAGAGGAGCAGGTTGAGGTGGTGGGGACAGACAGTGCAGCGGCCTCTTCTGAAGCTAATGGCTCCAGCCTGCCCTGCCCAGGCAGCCTGGGACTGACACTCGCCACCTGTCCACAGTGCCCTGGTGGAACCTTCACGCCATCTATGAAGTCCACCAAGGATTATCCTGATGAGGTGATCAACTTCATGCGCAGCCACCCGCTCATGTACCAGGCCGTGTACCCTCTGCAGCGGCGGCCCCTGGTAGTCCGCACAGGTGCTCCCTACCGCCTCACCACTGTTGCCGTGGACCAGGTGGATGCAGCTGACGGGCGCTATGAGGTGCTTTTCCTGGGCACAGGTACCCACTGCTGCTCCCGGCCTCTCCCACGCTGGGCCCACCGGGTGCGGGGTGCAGATCCTCGGGGCTGGGGCTTGCCCTGCTAGGGCTTGCTGCAAGCTCATCAGAGTCACCTCTTCATCCTCATCCTTTGGTGCCTTCTCCCTATTGATGGGATAACAGAGGCTAGGGGTGAGAAAACCCCATTCCCACTTCCATCCCCAGGGGCCCAGGAGAACAGGGACACTGGGCATCTGGGGACTTATGTATGTATGGCAGGAAAGGGGTGGAGACAGATGGTAGGCACCTCCAGGATACAGAGGCTATACACATGCTCGTGTGTGCACACACATGCCACAGTGCACCCCGTACAGTTCCAGCAGCCCAAACACAGGAGAATGCATGCCCCAGTGTCCTGTTCTCAGCAGGGCCCAAAATCAGGGTCTGGGTTGGTGGGGGCAGACCATGGCCATGACCCCCTATGTCCTGGGCCAGTCCCCTTTGACCTGGGGAAACTCTTCCACCTTGGCACAAAGCTCCAGCTCCAATGCCCTAGGGGGGTTTGGGCCCTGGTGGGGGAAGGGGCTGAGGCTGGTACCCCTTCCCCAGCATCCCCAGCCCCACTGAGGCCCTGCCCGGCCCGTTCCAGACCGCGGGACAGTGCAGAAGGTCATTGTGCTGCCCAAGGATGACCAGGAGATGGAAGAGCTCATGCTGGAGGAGGTGGAGGTCTTCAAGGTGGGTGTGACACCACCCAGTCCTGACCTCCCCACCTTTACCCTCCCCCCGGTCCCAGCCTCTGACCTGAGACCTCTAGGTCAGGGTGGGGAGGGGGTCCCTGGCGTCCCAAGCTGATCTTTATCTTTTTCTAGGATCCAGCACCCGTCAAGACCATGACCATCTCTTCTAAGAGGGTAAGCCTTTGGCGAGGTGAGCCAAGGATGGGGACAGGGCCTGCATCCCCTCAGGGTCATGCCCTTGGCACAGGGATGGGTAAACTGAGGCATGGAACAGGGGAGAGGAGCCCAGCCTAGCTGGCTGTTGGTGGGGCTGGCTATGGGACAGGAACTGACAAGGCCCTACCCTTTGCCCCAGCAACAACTCTACGTGGCGTCAGCCGTGGGTGTCACACACCTGAGCCTGCACCGCTGCCAGGCGTATGGGGCTGCCTGTGCTGACTGCTGCCTTGCCCGGGACCCTTACTGTGCCTGGGATGGCCAGGCCTGCTCCCGCTATACAGCATCCTCCAAGAGGTGTGGACCCCTAGACACCTAGAATTTTAGCAACCAGTCCCAGGGCCCTATCCTTGGGGATTGGGGGTGCATGTGATATTACCCAGGGTGCATGTGATATTACCCTAGGGGAGTCTTATGGGTAAGACATCACTGCCCTGGGGGAAAAGGGCCCTGCCCTGGAGTCAGGGAGATACAGGGACCTGGGGGGGCAAGCTTCCTGGGAGCACTCCTTCAGGGGCTATCCTCATCCAGGCGGAGCCGCCGGCAGGACATCCGGCACGGAAACCCCATCAGGCAGTGCCGTGGGTTCAACTCCAATGGTGAGTATGCTGGGCCTCACTGTGGGGTGCTGCTCACACTGCAGAGGTCCACGCAGCCCACGAAGCTGCTCACAGGGCCCCCACTGTAAGGGTGCTCTGATGGCTAATGGAGGGTGGGGGCTAATGAAGATGGGATGTCCCTAGTTGCCCCATCAACACAGAGCTCTACATTGGTGAGTGGGTGCCCCTTGGTTCCTGCCCCGAAGCAGTCAGCAGGCTGCCCGGAGGTGATGCTGCTTTTGCTCAACCCCTCTCACTCTAAAGCCAACAAGAATGCCGTGGAGTCTGTGCAGTATGGCGTGGCCGGCAGTGCAGCCTTCCTTGAGTGCCAGCCCCGCTCGCCCCAAGCCACTGTTAAGTGGCTGTTCCAGCGAGATCCTGGTGACCGGCGCCGAGAGGTGAGTTCTGCGCCCGGTGCTACACCGTGGATGTGAGTCCTTGCGCAGTGGCGAAATGTAGTAGAGGAGTGATCTGGAGCAACTCTCATGCTGTGAAACCCCTTCCAAGCTCCCTTCCCTACATGCAAATCCTTTGAGTGAAAACAGTTACGTGGAAACTCCCTGGGATTGGCCTCATTCTATGGAAAGTGTTTCTGGGTATGCCTGTTCACATGAAAATTCCATATGCATACCAGATTGGGGGTGTACCTTCTACAAAAACATCATGTGAGTGAGCTCCAGTATGTGGAAATTCTATGGGGCCCTCATTTTTTGAAAATGCCCTACAGGTGTCCCTGTTTATGTGGAAATTCTATGTGGTTATCCCAATTGGATACTCTCATTAAATGGAAATTCTGGCTGGGCGTGGTGGCTCACACCTGTAACCCCAACACTTTGGGAAGCCAAGACAGGCAAATTGCTTGAGGTCAGGGGTTCGAGACCAGCCTGGGCAACATGGTGAAACCCTCTTTCTACCAAAAATACAAAAATTAGCTGGGCATAGTCATGCATGTGGTCCCAGCTACTTGGGAGGCTAAGGTGGGAGGATGGCTTGAGCCTGGGAGGCAGAGGTTGCAGTAAACCGAGATCATTCAACTGCACTCTAGCCTAGGCGACAGAGCCAGACCTTGTCTCAAAAAAAAAAGGAAATTCTGTGTGTGCTTCAAATTTTCCTCATTGTACAGAACCTCCTTATGGTCATCACTCCTGAAATGGAAATCTGTACAGATGCCTTATTCAAATATCTCTCATTATGTGGAAACTTCATGTGGTTTTTCTGGCATATGGAAATCCCACATGGGTGCCTCTACACAGAATGGCCACAGAGGTGGTCTGATCTGGTTGCTGGCTAGGGCCATAGGGTGGTCACAGAGCCTCTGAACCCCCTCTCCTTGCCCCTGCAGATTCGTGCAGAGGACCGCTTCCTGCGCACAGAGCAGGGCTTGTTGCTCCGTGCATTGCAGCTCAGCGATCGTGGCCTCTACTCCTGCACAGCCACTGAGAACAACTTTAAGCACGTTGTCACACGAGTGCAGCTGCATGTACTGGGCCGGGACGCCGTCCATGCTGCCCTCTTCCCACCACTGTCCGTGAGCGCCCCGCCACCCCCAGGTGCAGGCCCCCCAACGCCTCCTTACCAGGAGTTAGCCCAGCTGCTGGCCCAGCCAGAAGTGGGCCTCATCCACCAGTACTGCCAGGGTTACTGGCGCCATGTGCCCCCCAGCCCCAGGGAGGCTCCAGGGGCACCCCGGTCTCCTGAGCCCCAGGACCAGAAAAAGCCCCGGAACCGCCGGCACCACCCTCCGGACACATGAGGCCAGCTGCCTGTGCCCTGCCATGGGCCAGCCTAGCCCTTGTCCCTTTTAATATAAAAGATATATATATATATATATAAAATATCTATATTCTATACACACCCTGCCCCCTGCAAAGACAGTATTTATTGGTGGGTTGAATATAGCCTGCCTCAGTGGCAGCATCCTCCAAAACTTAGACCCATGCTGGTCAGAGACGGCAGAAAACAGAGCCTGCCTAACCAGGCCCAGCCAGTTGGTGGGGCCAGGCCAGGACCACACAGTCCCCAGACTCAGCTGGAAGTCTACCTGCTGGACAGCCTCCGCCAAGATCTACAGGACAAAGGGAGGGAGCAAGCCCTACTCGGATGGGGCACGGACTGTCCACCTTTTCTGATGTGTGTTGTCAGCCTGTGCTGTGGCATAGACATGGATGCGAGGACCACTTTGGAGACTGGGGTGGCCTCAAGAGCACACAGAGAAGGGAAGAAGGGGCCATCACAGGATGCCAGCCCCTGCCTGGGTTGGGGGCACTCAGCCACGACCAGCCCCTTCCTGGGTATTTATTCTCTATTTATTGGGGATAGGAGAAGAGGCATCCTGCCTGGGTGGGACAGCCCCTTCAGCCCCTTCTCCCCTCCCTGCCTGGCCAGGGCAGGGCCACCCCACTCTACCTCCTTAGCTTTCCCTGTGCCACTTTGACTCAGAGGCTGGGAGCATAGCAGAGGGGCCAGGCCCAGGCAGGGCTGACGGGAGGCCCCAGCTCTGAGGGGAGGGGGTCCGTGGTAGAGGCCTGGGGCCGGTAGAGGCTCCCCAGGGCTCCCTTATGTCCACCACTTCAAGCGATGGGTGTGGATGTAATTAGCTCTGGGGGGCAGTTGGGTAGATGGGTGGGGGCTCCTGGTGGCCTTCTGCTGCCCAGGCCACAGCCGCCTTTGGGTTCCATCTTGCTAATAAACACTGGCTCTGGGACTAGACTTTGGCTTCTCTCCTTGGTCAGGGGATTTAGAGCCACACGTGGTGGGCCTGGGGAGCCAGGTGGGGGGCTGGGAAGGGAGTAGATTGGCTCCATTTAAAGAAACCCAACATGTAGAAACCACATTTAGTTTGACAAACCTGGGCTGCTGCACCACCCCAAACACTTGGGTAGTGCGAAGGGCTATAGAGACCCCTCAGGGCCCACTCACTCCTCAGGGTCAGGGAGGGTGGGTGGAGCCTGAAGGCTGAAAGTGGCAGAAATGCAATGGCCTCACTCCTGGACAGATCCCCATCATCCAACAGGGTGGGTGTAGAAGCTGCCAGCCTGTGGTAGGAGCCAGCATTCACTTCCCACGCATACTATTTAGAGACAGCCGTTAGTGCTCAGTGTCTGGTGCCCCAGCACCCCCTTGTGGTCTCTTGAGTCTGTGGCAGAGTTGAGTGCTGAAAGGCAGCCAGGTTCCAGGGAAGGAGTCCAGCCAGGAGGCTCAGGGTGGCTGGAGGAGCCTTTGAGAGCCCAAGATTTGGGTTTTCCTATGGAAGTTGAGGGTGGGAAGTCTCTAGAACCTGGGAGCTCAACACTTCGGGCTCAACCTGAACAATTTCTGCCCGGCAGTGAGCGCTGCACCTGAACAGAGCACCAGACCCCCTAAGCTGAGGCAGGCAGGCCCTGGAGATAACCTTAGGCAGGCCTCAGAGCACCCACAGTAGACAGAGCAGGAGCAGGATAGGTGAGCCCCATTCCTCCATACCCCAGGGAACACTACACCTGCTCTGGGATGCAATTTCTCCACCTGGCAACAGGCCTGCAAAACATTCTCTGGAAGAGCCTGGCCACTTCTGCAGATTAGAGACTTTGTTGCACCCAAATTCAAGTGTACATATAGGCACAGGCACCTGCAAGCATGCATGCACACACACAGTCATACGCAGGCAGAGATGGACATGCACAGGCACACATATGCTCAGGTACAAACAGGCATGTTTACACCCCTGCATATAAGCAAGTGCACACATGCAAACCTACACAAACTGCAAAACACACAAGCCTATGTGTGCATGAAGAGAATACACAAAGCATATTCACACATGCATACACATGTATATACATGTGCACACATAGATAAGCATGCACACAGGCACGTGATTCCTATAAGAGCACATGCACTCACAAAGGCATAAACATGCAGGCACACGTACACACAGGTATTCATGCACAAACGTGTCAAGTTATTGCTCGCTTGGTACCAGCAAAAGACACACCCATGGCCGGGCGAGGTGGCTCACGCCTGAATCCCAGCACTTTGGGAGGCCAAGGCAGGTGGATCACAAGGTCAGGAGATCGAGACCATCCTGGCCAACATGGTGAAACCCCCGTCTCTAGTAAAAATACAAAAAAAATTAGCTGGGTATGGTGGCACGTGCCCGTAATCCCAGCTACTTGGGAGGCTGAGGCGGGAGAAGCTTAAACCAGGGAGCTGAAAGTTGCAGTGAGCCAAGATCGTGTCACAGCACTCAAGCCTGGCAACAGAGTGAAACTCTGTCTCAAAAAAAAAAAAAAAGGGCCGGGCACGGTGGCTCATGCCTGTAATCCCAGCACTTTGGGAGGCCGAGGCAGGCAGATCACGAGGTCAGGAGACCGAGACCATCCTGGCTAACACGGTGAAACCCTGTCTTTACTAAAATACAAAAAAAGTAGCCCGACATAGTGGCGGGCACCTGTTGTCCCAGCTACTCAGGAGGCTGAGGCAGGAGAATGGCGTGAACCCGGGAGGTGGAGCTTGCAGTGAGCTGAGATTGCACCACTGCACTCCAGCCTGAGCAACAGAGCGAGACTCCATCTCAGAAAAAAAAAAAAAAAAAAAAAAAAGACACATACACCAAGGCACACAGAGCAGATATGCATGCCCACCACAGTCCGTTGGAAGCAGAGGACCTCCTTGGGGCAGCTCCAGCCTGTGATATGGGATGAATGCAATGCCCACTGTTTCCCTCTCTCTGGATTCCCTGCAGGTCATAAAATCCCAGTCCAGAGTCACCAGCCCTTCTTAACCACTTCCTACTGTGACCCTTTCAGCCTTTACTTCCTCATCAGTAAAATGAGGCTGATGACATGGGCATCCATACTCCAGGGCCAGTGTGAGCTTACAACAAGATAAGGAGTGGTGCTGAGCCTGGTGCCGGGCAGGCAGCAGGCATGTTTCTCCCAATTATGCCCTCTCACTGCCAGCCCCACCTCCATTGTCCTCACCCCCAGGGCTCAAGGTTCTGCCTTCCCCTTTCTCAGCCCTGACCCTACTGAACATGTCTCCCCACTCCCAGGCAGTGCCAGGGCCTCTCCTGGAGGGTTGCGGGGGCAGAAGGACAGCAGGAGTGCAGAGTCAGCGGTTGAGGGATTGGGGCTATGCCAGCCCGATTAGAAGGGTTGGGGGGGCTGAGCTGGATTCACCTGTCCTTGTCTCTGATTGGCTCTTGGACACCCCTAGCCCCCAAATCCCACTAAGCAGCCCCACCAGGGATTGCACAGGTCCGTAGAGAGCCAGTTGATTGCAGGTCCTCCTGGGGCCAGAAGGGTGCCTGGGAGGCCAGGTTCTGGGGATCCCCTCCATCCAGAAGAACCACCTGCTCACTCTGTCCCTTCGCCTGCTGCCGGGACCATGGGGGCTGGGGCCAGTGCTGAGGAGAAGCACTCCAGGGAGCTGGAAAAGAAGCTGAAAGAGGACGCTGAGAAGGATGCTCGAACCGTGAAGCTGCTGCTTCTGGGTAGGGGTGTGGGCCCAGGTAGGGCCACTGCCACCAGGTCATTGGTCTGGAGGCAGGCAGGCAGCCCTTCTGTGAAGCAAGGGTTCCCTGGGAAGCAGTATGAGCCTGTGACAGAGTAGGGCACAGGGTGGGAGCCCTGGCCAAGCAAGGCCAGGCCTGACAGGTGGTGTCCTAGTCCCCCAAGGCTGGACATCCCACGAAGCCCCTCTCCAGATGGCTCTGCCTCAGGTGACCCACCCTCCCCAGAAGTGCGTGCCAACCACACTCTTGCACGGGTGTGTGATGCCGACTTTTCCGTGGCTGGGTTCCCGCAAGCTTCATGCAGCCTTTGGTTTGATAGGCCTGCTGGGCAATGCTCAGAAGCCAGGAGCCTCACTGGGAGCCCGTTATTGGGCTGCTACTTTGGGAAGGGGATGGCCATAGTCCTCCTGGGAGTGGGGAGCCTCTAGGACCACACCCAGATCCACAAAGAATGGCCCTCAGGTGCCAGAGGGCTGTGGCTGATAGACCTACAAAGCAGCCAGAGGGGCTGGCGGGTACTGAGGCCCAGTGGGAGTAGATAAAGCCGCATCCACTGGACAATGGGCAGTGAGGAGAGATGGGGCTGATCCAGGCCTGCCTCAAGGTCACTGCCTGACCTCTCAAGGGGAAAAAGCAGCTTCAGGAGGGGCTCCACCCAAGCTCCCCAGGGTCTGGTCAACCAGCTGGAGGTGGGTGAGGGACCAAGCCAGTCCCACTTTCCCCCAAGGCAGAGAGGCTAAGCCGGAAATCTCATTAACTGTGCCCAACGCCCTCACAGGGGCAAGCTCAGAAAGGATGTCAACTCTGCCCTCCCTCTTACCCAAAAGAGCTAATTCCCTCTGAGCCTCTTGGAGACACCTGCACCCCTTCAGGTGAAATGCAAGGGGTTTACCCGCCTCAAATAACCCAGTGCTTGCGGTACCAGAGGCTCCCACGAGGTGGCGATGACGCTCCGGGATTTCTTCATTGCAGTCTCACAGCAAAATAAAGGCTGCCTGTGCCGGGGTCTTGGGGACTCCCCTGTCCCAGAACAGTTGAGGTCGTTGATTCCCCTCGTTGGCTTCCTTTCTTCACTTTCCTGGCATTTGCAAACCTTGTGACTTCAGGATGTCAGGACTTAATTTGGATGGGGGGGGGTAGGTGTGGCTACGGGGTCGGGGCTGGCGCTCAGGCCTCTTCGCTGCGGGTCCACCCTGCCAACTAGGGAGGTCCCCGTCCTCCCGGCCTCCTTGCGGGAGGGGGCAGGCTGGTCAGCGCAGCTCTGAGGCGCCGCGTCTCTTTCAGGTGCGGGTGAGTCCGGGAAGAGCACCATCGTCAAGCAGATGAAGTGAGTGCCCCTGCCTGTCCCGAGGCCCCTGGGTCTGTCTGGGTCCTTCCCCACTTCCCCACGAGGCGCTGATTCTGCTCGCCTCGGCCTCAGGATTATCCACCAAGACGGGTACTCGCTGGAAGAGTGCCTCGAGTTTATCGCCATCATCTACGGCAACACGTTGCAGTCCATCCTGGCCATCGTACGCGCCATGACCACACTCAACATCCAGTACGGAGACTCTGCACGCCAGGTGTGCCAGGAGGCGGGCTGAGCGGGCCTCTGGGGACTCGAGGCTCGCGGCTGGGCCCGAGTCCCTGGCCGCCACCAGCCACTCTCTCCCTGCCCCCAGGACGACGCCCGGAAGCTGATGCACATGGCAGACACTATCGAGGAGGGCACGATGCCCAAGGAGATGTCGGACATCATCCAGCGGCTGTGGAAGGACTCCGGTATCCAGGCCTGTTTTGAGCGCGCCTCGGAGTACCAGCTCAACGACTCGGCGGGCTAGTGAGCGCGCGGGCAGCGCGGGGCGCGGGGCGCGGGGCGCGGGGCGCGGGACGCAGGGGGCCCTCCTCGCCTCCCCACCCACCTACGGCCGGGTCTCGCGCAGCTACCTCTCCGACCTGGAGCGCCTGGTAACCCCGGGCTACGTGCCCACCGAGCAGGACGTGCTGCGCTCGCGAGTCAAGACCACTGGCATCATCGAGACGCAGTTCTCCTTCAAGGATCTCAACTTCCGGTACGACCCATACGCTAGCCCAGGAGGTCACTGCCCCAGGCCCCGTCCTGCCCCGGGGACCCCATCCCTGCGATAGACCCTGCCCCTTTCCTGATACCCCGCCAGCAGAAAGGGTGGTAGTCCCAGCCGAGAGCTCCCTGACCAGCACAGGGCGAGGGGATGCTGCCTGTGGGGCCCGGGGCGCAGGTTCAGGCCCCCGCGGCCCCGCAGGATGTTCGATGTGGGCGGGCAGCGCTCGGAGCGCAAGAAGTGGATCCACTGCTTCGAGGGCGTGACCTGCATCATCTTCATCGCGGCGCTGAGCGCCTACGACATGGTGCTGGTGGAGGACGACGAAGTGGTGCGTGCCAGGCAGGGCCTGTGTTCCAGGGGGGCGAGGAGGAGCTGCTGGCCCCTGGAGGCGGAGACCGCGCGCTGGGCTGGGGGAGGGCACGGGAGGGGATGCCGGTCCCGGGCGGCCTGAGGAGGCCGGGAGGCGTTCAGCAGGCCCATCTGGGGCAGTGCGGGGAGCCCTCTGAGAGCCAGCTGAGCGGGAAGCCCCGCGTGCCCGGGAGCCCAGAGAGCAGGTGCTGCGGGTCGGACGCGGCCCCGGGTGCCCAACAGCTGCTGCCCTCCTCAGAACCGCATGCACGAGAGCCTGCACCTGTTCAACAGCATCTGCAACCACCGCTACTTCGCCACGACGTCCATCGTGCTCTTCCTCAACAAGAAGGACGTCTTCTTCGAGAAGATCAAGAAGGCGCACCTCAGCATCTGTTTCCCGGACTACGATGGTGAGAAGTCCGCATGGCCGCCAGGCGGCGCCCCCGCCCCACGATCGCGGCGCGCACCGCCCGCACGGGGAAGGAAGGGCTGAGCCGAGTGAGAGCTCCCGCCCCCGCAGGACCCAACACCTACGAGGACGCCGGCAACTACATCAAGGTGCAGTTCCTCGAGCTCAACATGCGGCGCGACGTGAAGGAGATCTATTCCCACATGACGTGCGCCACCGACACGCAGAACGTCAAATTTGTCTTCGACGCTGTCACCGACATCATCATCAAGGAGAACCTCAAAGACTGTGGCCTCTTCTGAGGTAGGTCGCTGCCCTCTCCAGGCCCTTGCCTCAATACCCCAGCCCCGTCCAGCTCCCCACCCCACACCACGGCCCTGGAGCCTCACCCCCAAATCCTGGAGCCTACTGCCTCCAGGCCCCACCCCAGCTCCTCAGGCTCCACCCCACCGACAGAGGCCCCGCCCCACCCCACAAGTCCCACCCATTGAATTTCTTTTGGCCCCGCCCCAAGACCTCAGGTGTCACAGCTTCCAGGGCCGCCCCACCACACGCAATGCCTAAACCCATTTATTTTGGGTCTCAGGGATGCTGACTGGGTTTCCTTTTCACAGGTGCCTGAATTCATGCGTGTCAGTCACCCTGAGACCTGGTAGCCCTAGCTGCCTTGCAGCCCCAACCCCCAGGACCCTATCAGCCCCCTGGGACTCCCTGGCCTCAACCTGCCACCTCACCAAAGCTCTCAGCCCTGCTAGCCTTGAGGCGCGGACCCTCCCCCATACCTCCCACAGTATCCCAGCGCCTCATGCCCCCAACCCCAAGCCCTGCCCTTCACCGCCTGGCTGCACTGGCCTCTAGGACTCACAGCAGCCAGCCCCAGCTAGGAACGGGCAGGACTTGGGGCAGCTGAAGCTCACGGTGACTCAGCAGTGCCCAACTGACCAATCTCCCGCAGCTCTCCTGCCCCTGGGGGCCCACGACTCACCTGGTGGGCCTGGGCTCAGCAAACAGCCCTCCCTCCCAGTATTTCATCAAGGACAGGGAATATCCCTCCCACACACAGGCCAGCTGCTCACCCTGCCACCTCCATGTGACAAGTTTGACACCTGTCTACCCAGAGCCAGTGACTGTCCCTCCCAGCAGCCTCCAAAGGGTCCAAAGTCCAAGCTAGCTCTGGCCTGTGTGGCCCCCACATAAATAAATTAGTGGGGAGGGGGCAGACCTGGGGGCCCTTGGTTACCAGAGTGAGACACAGCAGGACCCTTCCCCAAATACTAGGCTCAGAGCAACCTCCAGCCTTCTCCAGCAGGATCTGCTCCCTGTGTCCTTGGACAGCAGATCCACACACCACTTCCCCACCCACACACAGTACCCTGGGCTGGTTGGACAACAGGATGGTGTGTTAAGGGAGGGTACTGTTGACACCAGCTATGGCCAATAGCTGGGCTGTCCTGAGGGGTGGCTGGGGACAGAGTCCAGCTCCCTTGGATCAGCCCAGAGGATTCAGGATAGGACAAAGGCCCTGGCTGTGCCCAAAGGGGTCTACCTCAGCTGGGGTTACAAGCAAACCTGGGTGACCCTCTTGTCTCTACCAGCAGCTTCTCTTGCCCCTTCCATTCAGGGTTCCCTGGTAGGGGAAGCTGAGAGCCATGCCTGAACTATCAGGGACAAAGGCCCATGTCCCCACATCCCTGCTCCCTCCTTCCTCATCCAGCACCAAATCTTTGCTTATGTCCACAGGCCAGGGCCTGTGCTGCAGTCGGGGACAAGGAGCTTCCGTCTGGCAAGGCCGGGGCACAATTTGCACTCCCCTCAGCTAGACGCACAGACTCAGCAATAAACCTTTGCATCAGGCCCCAGCTGTCCTTTCTTGGTGGAGGACTTAATTATCACAAGTCATGGGCATTTATTAAGTGCCCAGTGCTGGGCTGGGCATGAAGTGGGAAGATGGCCCCTCCCAGGAAGAAGTACCTGGCCTGACAAGGTGGGGCACTCTTGGGTGTATGGGGCCAACTCATGGCTTTCTACGGGGGTTGAGGAGAGAGGAGCTGTGGAAAATATTCACTGGGACAGTCTTGGATCAAGAGGGAGTTTTGAGGTGGAGGCTCATTCTGGCAGGGACAGTAGTGTCTACCAGCCCTAGAAACATGGGCTTATGGCCACAGGAGTTCAGTGGAGCAAGAGCAGGGGAGGAGAGACGTGGACAGGTGCCCAAAGCCAGTCGGAGGGCCTGGGCTTTCTCAAAAGGTGATGGAGAGTCTTGGAAGCCCTCGAGGCAGGAACATAATTGCAGGGCTGGGATTAGGGTGAGGGAAGTGAGGCACACTCACCTTGGGTGCAAAATTTAAGGCGATGCCAAAAAATTTAGTAACCAAGGTAAATAATATTAGGATAATATTTTTAAAAATCAAATGAATGCAAAACCCCACAATGAATGAAATATCAAAATCCAACAGAGGATCAAACAGAGGCATGCTAAGATATATTGGGGCTTGAAGCAAAGGGAAAACTATTTGTTGCTATATGTTTGTAGGGATTTTTTGCCGGTTTTAAAAATACATGTATCATAAAGTTTACTATCTCAGCCACTCGCCAGTGTATAGTTTGGTGGTGTTAAGTACATTCATAATGTTGTACAACCACCACAACTGTTCATCTCCAGAACTCCTTTCCTCTTGTAAAACTGAAACTCTGTACCCATGAAAAAATAACCCCCCATTCCTGCCTTCCCCCGGCTCCTGGCATCCACCATTCTACTTTCCGTCTCTATGATTGTGACTGCTCTAAGTGCCTCAGATGTGTGGGTCCGTGGAGTCTTTGTCTTTTTGCAACTGGCTTATTTCACTTAGCGTCATGTCTTCAAGGTTTATTCATGTGTAGCATATGGCAGAATCTCCTTCCTTTTTTAAGGTTGAATAATATTCCATTGTATATATTCCACACTTTGTTTATTTATTCATCTATTGATGAATGGTTACATCTGCCTTTTGGCTATTGTGAATAATGCTGCTATGAACATGGGTGTACAAATCTCCCAGCCTCTGTTTTTTATTATTTTGTGTGTATACCCAGAAATGGAACTGGCAAATCATATGGTGAATCTTTTTTTTTTTTTTTTTTTTTTTTGAGACAGAGTCTCTCTCTGTCGCCAGCCTGGAGTGCAGCGGCACAATGTCGGCTCCCTGCAACCTCCGCCTCCCAGGTTCAAGCAATTATCCTGCCTCAGTCTCCTGAGTAGCTGGGACTACAGGCACACGCCACCACGCCCAACTGATTTTTGTGTTTTTAGTAGAGACGGGGTTTCACCATGTTGTCCAGGATGGTCTCGATCTATCTCTTGATCTCAGGTGATCTGCCCGCCTCGGCCTCCCAGAGTGCTGGGATTACAGGCGTGAGCCACTGCAACTGGCCTCATATGGTGAATCTATTTTTATTTTATTTTATTTATTTATTTATTTATTTATTTATTTATTTATTTATTTATTTTGAGACGGAGTTTTGCTCTTGTTGCCCAGGCTGGAGTGGCAATGGCATGATCTCGGCTCACTGCAACCTCCTCCTTCCGTGTTCAAGTGATTCTGCCTCAGCCTCCCAAGTAGCTAGGATTGCAGGCATGTGCCACCACACCCGGCTAATTTTGTATTTTTAGTAGAGACGGGGTTTCACCATGTTGGTCAGGCTGGTCTCGAACTCCCAACCTCAGGTGATCCACCTGCCTTGGTCTCCCAAAGTGCTGGGATTACAGGCGTGAGCCACTGCACCTGACCCCTTTTTTTTGAAATGAAGTCTCACTCGGTCGCCCAGGCTGGAGTGCAGTGGCATGATCTCAGCTCACTGCAATCTCTGCCTCCCGGGTTCAAGTGATTCTCCTGCCTCAGTCTCTCAAGAAGCTGGGAGTATAGGCACCCACCACCATGTCTGGCTAATTTTTGTATTTTTAGTAGAGATGGGGTTTCACCATGTTGGCCAGGCTGGTCTTGAATTCCCGACCTCAAGTGATCTGCCCACCTCGGCCTCCTGAAGTGCTGGGATTACAGGCATGAGCCACTGCGCTCAGCCTACTTTTAATATTTTGAGGAACAGTTTTCCACAGCAGCTGTACCATTTTACATTCCCACCAACAGTGCACAGGTGGTCCTCCTTCCTCTACATATTTGTGAACTCTTGTTATTTTCTGGGTTTTGTTTTGTTTGAGATGGGGTCTCGCTCTGTCGCCCAGGCTGGAGTGCAGTGGCACAATCTCGGCTCTGCAACCTCTGCCTCCTGGGTTCAAGCAATTCTCCTGTCTCAGCCTCCCGAATAGCTGGGACTACAGCTGCACGCCAGCATGCCCGGCTAATTTTTTTTTTTTTTTTTTGAGACGGAGTTTCATTCTTGTTGCCCAGGCTGGAGTGCAATGGTGTGATCTCGGCTCACTGCAACCTCCACCTCCTGGGTTCAAGCCATTCCCCTGCCTCAGCCTCCCAAGTAGCTGGGATTACAGGAATGCGCCACCACATCTGGCTAATTTTGTATTTTTGGTAGAGACGGGGTTTCTCCATGTTGGTCAGGCTGGTCTCAAACTCCCGACCTCAAGTGATCCGCCCGCCTCGGTCTCCCAAAGTGCTGGGATTACAGGCATGAGCCATCGCACCTGACCTATTTTTCTTTTTTAATAGTAGTATCTTGGTAGTTTTGATTTGCATTTTCCTACTGCTTAGTGATGTTGAGAATCTTTTCCTGTGCTTATTGGCCATCTGTATATCTTCTTTGGAGAAATGCCTGTCCAAGTCCTTTGCCCATTTTTGAATTGAGTTATTTTAATGTTGTTGTTGAGTCTTAGAAGTTCTCTATATATTCTGGAGAATAATTCCTTATCAGAGATAGGATTTGCAAATTTTTTTCCCACTCCATGGGTTGCCTTTTAAACTCATTTTATGTATTTTTAATGGTTAATTTTTTTCCAGAACATTAAATAGTTGAAAAAACTTGTAAAAGTAGGTATGTTAAAACTCACATTATTTTAAGCTTAAATATTTTATTTATAACTTAAACAGAATTTTTTTTTTTTTTTTTGAGATGGAGTTTCACTCTTGTTGGCCAGGCTGGAGTGCAATGGCGTGATCTTGGTGCACGGCAACTTCCGCCTCCTGGGTTCAAGCGATTCTCCTGCCTCAGCCTCCTGAGTAGCTGGGATTACAGGCATGCACCACCACGCCCGGCTAATTTTGTAGTTTTGGTAGAGACGGGTTTTTTTCATGTTAGTCAGGCTAGTCTTGAACTCCCGACCTCAGGTGATCTGCCTGCCTCACCTCCCAAAGTGCTGAGATTGCAGGCGTGAGCCACTGTGCCCGGCCAGAATTTCTTATAATTCTATTTTCCTGGCTTTAATGGAGACAAAAATAACCAATACCATTTTCAAAATCTGCTTCTTGAAAAAATAATTATTAAAAGTTTTCATTAAGGCTGGGCGTGGTGGCTCATGGCTGTAATCCCAGCATTTTGGGAGGCAGAGGGGGAAGAATCACCTGAGGTCTCGAGACCAGCCTGGCCAACATGGTGAAACACCATCTCTACTGAAAACACAAAAATTAGCTGGGCGTGGTGGCACACGCCTGTAGTCCCAGCTACTAGGGAGGCTGAGGCAGGAGAATTGCTGGAGCCAGGAGGCAGAGGTTGCAGTGAGATTGTGCCACTGCACTCCAGCCTGGGCGACAGAGGGAGACTGTCTAAAATATATATATATATTTTTGGCCAGGTGCGGTGGCTCACGCCTGTAATCCCAGCACTTTGGGAGGCCAAGGCGGGCGGATCACGAGGTCAGGAGATCAAGACCATCCTGGCTAACACAGTGAAACCCCGTCTCTACTAAAAATACAAAAAATTAGCCGGGCGTGGTGGCGGGTGCCTGTGGTCCCAGCTACTTGGGAGGCTGAGGCAGGAGAATGGCGTGAACCCAGGAGGCGGAGCTTGCAGTGAGCCAAGATCGTGCCACTGCACTCCAGCCTGGGCGACAGAACAAGACTCTGTCTCAAAAAAAAAAAAAAAAAAAAAAAAAAAGAAAAGAAAAAAGAAAGAAAAAAAAAGAATATATATATATATATATATTTTTCATTAAAACATGTGTATAGGGGCACATATTTTTCCTGGAACCAGTGTGAGTGTGGAGGAGGAGAGGAGTGTGGCTCGGGTCCCCATGAGGCATAGGTTATGTCTCCGTTATCTGACAAAACCAAGGGCTACAAGGCAAGGGGCTCAGTGACAGGGGTTGGGGTCTGAGTGGTTGACCAAGCACAGGCAACGCCCCCACTAAGCCAGTATTGTGGAGGGGTGTTGGATGGGCTGAACTTGCAGGACCTGTAGTGCTTGGGGGAGATGTCCAGGAGGCCGACTGATACTCAGTGCTGGGCAGAAAGCTAAGTGTAGGCATCATCCTCAATGTCCAGGTGGTGGGGAGCTGTAAGCCTGTCGGAGGCTGGAAAGGGGAGCATGAGGGCACCCAGGCCTGAGCACAGGAAGAACACTGGATGGGGTTGGGAGTCCAGTGCACATGTGGGCAGTGATATTGGTGCTGCTCAGAAGCCTGGGCATGGGGGCGATCTAGCCAGTGGTGCAAGACCCCTGCTGGGTGCTGTTGGCCTGGCTGAGCCAGGGCTGTTCATCTCTACTAAGGACCTGCTCCCCAAACAGTTTGCTAGAGTGAGGTGGGATGTGGGTAGTGACAGAAGGAGGTAGTGGGCATGGGATAGGAGGCCTTGAGGAGCTGGAAGTGTTAGGCTTGAGAGGGAGGAAGCTGTCAGGAGAGGTGACTTAGTGGGGTCTTCTGCATAGCCACCTTGTCTTGGCAGAAAGGTAAGGCGCTCCCCGGCCTTCCTGGGCAAGGGACAGAAGAGCCCCAGCAACATGCAGGGGCTGGACCCTGCCCTCCAGGGGGTCCCGCCCCACATATGCTTCTGACCCCGGGGTCTGGGATTCAGGGTTGGTACTCCCGGATCCTGTGAGTTGGGGACGCTGCCTGGCCTCAAACTGCCCTGTCCATGGCCAGCAAGTGTGGAGGGGCCCTGAGTCTCCCAGCCTGAAACCTGCTTAGCCCTGCTCACCATACCAGTGTAATTACACCCTAAGGAGCAGGATCAATGGGTGCCTGATGCCTGATTCACAGTCCAGGGCAGAGGATCAGAGAGCACTGGCCCAGAGTCAGCACAGTGGCCACACCCCAGTCTTGTAGGTGGGGTGCATTTACTGTGGGCACCTCTAGCCACCACCATCCCTGCCTGGCCTACAACCTCAAGGTGCCCCTGAGGGCCCCCACAGCCTTCAGCTCTGGCTCTGGCGGGACTAACCTGGCCCGGCCACCGACCAGAGATTAGACAAGACTGGTGGATGGTTAATGCCACTGACGTCAGGGCCTGGCCGGGTGGCCACTAGGGGTTTGGGCCCTCCCCACAGGCAGTAGCATAGTCCATGTGACCAGGGTTCATTAAGCCGCTTCAGTGGCCAGAGAAGCTGGGGGCCAGATCTCAGGAGAGAGACAGCAGGCATGTCAGGGCTGTGGGGGCCAGGCCTTAGCCACGAGGTCACCAGCTCTGGGGGCCCAGGCCGGGGAAGGGCTGGATAAGAGGGTTGCCTATGGGTCCCCTCCGTACTTCTACACTCTGTGTTGTGACACTAAAGCCCTGTTCATGCCCAAAGAGGAGCCTCCCAGGCACCAAACAGCAGGGCATAGTCAGCAGCTAGGGTGTGGTAATAGACCCTGAGGTGTGGGGGTGAGAACCACCTTCTCCTGAGGATTTCAAACCCCTGATCATGAGCCCAGAAGGAGCGTGCTGCCCTGCACGCAGCCCTCCGCCCACCAGGGCTAGCCCGACGTCCAGGCTCCTTTCCCTCTGGCCGAGCTCCTTTCTCCATCCACAGTGCCCTTCCCCTCCCGACCCTTGCTTGTGCCTTTCTTCCCCTTCGCAGAGCAAGTCTGTGGGCTACTTTGCCATCAGGCTCTCCTTGATTTGCGCCCTCCAACCTCGCAGGCACTTTCCCATCTAGATCACCTGGAGACAGCGCTTGGAGACACTAGGGCTGGGGCTGTGTGGGTGGGGTGACAAGAGCAGCAAGAGCAGTAAGTGTCGGACTGGCTGGCTCTTCACAGTGACTCAGGCAGGGTTCTCAGAGGTGCCCTATGAGGGTGACGAAGGACAAGTAGGAGTCTGCCAAGGAGGTGGAACAGGGTAGGGAACCTTCAGCCCTGGGAAGCACGAGGGCAGAGGCACAGGAGCATGAAAGCTAGCAAGTTCTGCGAACAGCAGGAACGTGTGCAGCGTGGCCAGCCAGGCCCGGGGGAGGTGAAGAGGCTTGCTGGGAGCAGGTGGGGGGATATGAGGGAGGCCAGCCAGGTGTGGGGGCAGGAGCTGCAGGGGGTCTGAGGAGTCAGGGGACACAGATACTGGGCTCTGGAAGGGCTGGGTTGGAGGCGAAGATGGGGCATTGCTGTTGGAGATGGTCTTGGGCCACTGTGTGGGTAGCATGTTAGCAGAGGTGGTGGCATGGTGAGAAGAGGCAGCCTAGCTAGAGGCTAAGAGTTCATGACTAGAAAGGAAGAAGGAGAGCCAAGGGCTATTGGGGCCCTGGAAGGAGGATCTGAGTGGTCCTGGAGCCCTGAGCTCTGCTGCATGGGTCTGGCAGTCTTTCAGGCCTGGGTTTAAGTTTTCAGAGATGGGGCAGTGGAGGCGGAGGCTGGGCTGAAGCTTGGGATAAAGCTTCCCCCATCCTCCATCCCAAGGGGCCGCCTGCAACTCTGTGGTTGCTTGGATGGACATTCCCTCTAGCCTCTGGAAGAAGGCGACCGGCAGCTCTCAGAGCCACATCCTAGCTGTCCAGCTGTCCGGTCACCACAGGCTGGGTTGGGAGATTCGGCAGGTGGTGGGAAAGGCCTCCGAGCTGTGTTTGCCCTGGCTGGGGCCCAGGCCTAGCAACAACAAACAGACAGCCCCTCCCCGAGCCTGGCCACAACTGGTCTGACCCAGGGACCCCACATCATACCCTCCTCTGGGCCTCCCACAGCAGCCCAGCCCAGTCAGCCCCTGCTTCCTCCAGTCTAGATTGAGGACCCCAACACCCATATCCCAGGTGACCTTGAGCCAGCCCTGGCCCCTCAAGAACTGCCAGTGGGAGCCACCAGCCCTTTGCAGATAGCTCCTGTGAGTATCCAGGGTGTCTGCAAGTGGGAGGTTGAGAGGTGGGAGGCAGGCCTGAGACCCTCGTCAGTGTCTCTTCTATATGGCTGTCCCATGGCAGAACCATGCCCATTTGGAGGGTGGGAGTCAAAGTGAGCTCTGATCTAAGGATGATATCAGCCCCAGACCAGGAGTGAAAGGCAGCCCTTTCCCATTTTCCAGGCACCAGCAAGGCAGAAGTTTGAGTGGCTTGAGGTTTTCAGGGGTTGCCACCATCCCAATGCCTTTCTCTCTAGCCCTGCCAGCCAGAGCTGAGTCCCCTGCCCGGTCTCACAGCTTCCCCTCCACCCATTTCCCTCAGGAGAAAAGACAGCCATTTCCATGTCACAGAGGGAAACCAAGGTATGCCAGGGCTTGGCTGTGGTGGTTCTGTGAGTCAGCAGGAGAGAATCCTGGAGTCCTGACTCCCAGCCCAGGGCAGGGGAGGGTCGGGTATGTCCTCTCAGGGCATTCCCCCCGCACTGGGAAGTGGGGCAGGCATGACACAGAGAAGACCAGCTTGAATAGGAACAGCAGAGGCCATGAGATTAATCGGATCAGAGCCAGTGACTGAGAAGCAAGGGGCACAGCTGTTCTGAGAACCCCCCCACTTCACCCCGAAGGTCAGCATCTCCCCCAGCTTCCTACTGGTGGAACCTGGGACCTTAACACCCACCACCCGTCTCTGAGCACCAAGGGCCTGTGTGGAAAGCAGGCAGGGGTGGGATAAGGAGCCCCCAGCCAAGAACAGGGCCATCCTAAAACCCCTGTCTGTCCCCAGGACACCAAGTCCCAGCCCCCTTCTTGCGGACAGGCTGACAGCTGTCTCCTACACCTTCTAAATAAGGACGGGGGTCATGGTCGGGGGGCCCCAGGTGAGGCTCAAGCAAGCCAAGCCTTACTCCTTGCCTGACCTCACTGCCTCTGCCCTCTGTGTTCCAGCCTCAGCCTCCTCTGAATATCTGGGGTGGAGACAGAATTGATATAAGAAGCCCTCCCACCCTCGTCCCCACCCCACCCCTGGTTGGGAAGGGGGAGGCAGGTAGAAAAGGTATTTTGTTGCCTAAGTGTCGCCTGAAAGTCCCCCATTCAAGCATCCCTCACTGAGGCTATGCATTGCCAGTCCTCTTGGCTGAAGCTCCCCTTCTGGCTTTGGGGGGTGTGGGCAAAGCATTTCAGGGGTTAATGTGACACCCACAGACCTCAGAGAGAATCTGCTTTGGACTGAAGCATTCCCCCCACAAGACTCAACGGAGCCCCTCTGGCAGCTCTGCTCTCCCACCTAGGGGCTCCCTAACGCTCAGGCCGCCCTTTTGCTCCCGGCCTGCCCCGGCCCCCGCCATTCCCCGGACCAGCCCCTCCTCCCGCGGGCCGCCAGGGATTGGCGGGCGAGGGGCGGGCCGGGGGCGGGGCCGGGCGCCCTTCATCCCGCGTCGCTGTTGTCGCTGTTGCCGCTGTTGCAGCCCTGAGTTCAGTCGGGAGCAGAGCGAACCGCACCGGCCCGAGCGGAGCGCCGCGCGTGCCCAACCGCGAGGCCAGGTACCGCTTCAGGAGTTCATCCACCCGCACAGGGGAATCGGGTGGGCCGAGCCCTACTGTCCACCCTCCTGTCCATAGCCGGGCTCTGGGCAGCTCTCCTCTCCCGTCCTGACCCGGGCAGGCGCCCCAGCCTCCGGCGAGCCAAAGCCCCGCGCGCTCCAGGCGCTGGTCTTGGGGACCTGCCAGTCGGGACTCAGCGCCGAGCTTAAGCAGGGCCCTGGGGGTACCGGGAGGGACACGTCGTCGCCTTGGGGCCTCTCGGCGGGGCTGCGAGGTACAGCAGGAGGTCGGCGGCACCCGGGGCTGGGACCACAGGACGCCTTGTTGGGGGCTCGGGCGGCACACCACAGGCTTCCTGAGGCAGGGCCCATGGGGCAAGCTGGAGAGGGCCCGAGGGGAGGACCCAAGAGGGGCCTGGAGCAGTCCCTGGAGCGCTGCCCCGACGGGCGCCTGACAGGCAGAGCAGCCCGGCTGGCACGATGGGAATCCGGGTATATTTATCTCGGCTGCTCCGGACAAGGGCTTGAGGGCAGATCGGGCCGGGCCGCCTGAGGGGCCGCGGGGTACATGCTGGTCCCAGAGCCGGTGCCATTTGCAGAGGAGCCAGCGGGCACAGCGGGCGCAGGGCGCGAGTGGCTCCCTGACCTGAGGCCGGGGCGCCGTGCGAGCTCCTCCCCACCTGGCGCTGTATAGGGTGTAAGTTAGAGCCCGCGCAGCGCACGGCGGAGAGAAGGAACCAAGACTTGGTTTGCAAGAGCCCGCCCCCGCCCGGTTGGCCCCTTCGATTGGCCACAGCAAATGCGTGCGTTTGTTTACACCCGGGCCGGGGGAGGCCAGGGGCGGTACCTGCGGGGACCCGCCCTTTTCTCCCCACAGGGACCTGAGTCCTGAGTCCAGGTAAGGGCTCTCAAACAGGTCTGAGAAAGGCTAAGTCAAAGGCTCTTGAGCCCTGAGGAACACCATGGAGGACATCCCCACTCATGCCCATCCTTCCTTCAGCCTGCCAACCCTGTCCTTTCTTCCATGACCGACTCTGGCCACAGAGCTGCCCCTGGAAAAGGCCCTTGGACCTTTCACCCCTTCCTGTTCTGTTCTGTAAAAGGTCTGGGATGGGGCTCATTTCCTTCTGGAAAGGAAGCACATCCCTCGGGGCTCTCAGTCTGAGGGATGGAAAGCTAAAGAGACCCAAGGATGGTTCCATTTTGAATGGGGGAAATTCGGCACAGCCACGGTACCCTTCCTGCAAGAAGCATCACTGACGGGAGGGATCAGGACTGGAAGAGGCCAAGCCTGGCACATCTCTGAGAGGGCTGGAATGACTGAAACCAGAAATGGGAATCTGATTTCTTGACATTGGGAGCAGGGGGCTGAATCTCTGGGGAGGGTAGGAGTCTGTATCTCAGAATTTTGTTCTGCCTGGGCCCATGGGACCCATGTCTTCGCTGGCCTCTCAAGCCACTCCTTGTTGTGTGCTGGTTCTTTTGGCCCATGTCACAAATGGTCCCCATACCAGTCCAGGGCTCCAGGTTGCCAGATCATGACAACTGGTTGCTCCTGTCCTTGTGCCACTGCCCTAGCAAGTAGCCTTGAAGCCCTGGACAGATGGAGAAACTGAGGCACAACAAGACTGGCTGGCTGGTTCATGGTCTCTGGGTTGAGTCAGAGAAGGATTTTAAGCTGAACTGGACACACCCTGGAAGTCTGGGCTGGGTGTGAGGACGAGCATCCAGTTTGAGAGGGAAACATATTTGGAGGGGAGTGGTGTGGGGTGGGCCACCAGGGAGGTGCAGTTTTGGCGTCTCTGTGAACAGAAAGCTGAGGTGGAATGTGCAGTCTATGCTATAGTAGAATTGGGACCCAGTGGGAGGATGTTTTAGTGTAGACATGGCCAGGGGCCAGGCCTCACTTGGAGCAGGTAAGAGGGCTTGCCGAGGGCCTCAAATGCATTCCATTCATTTATTTTTTTTATTTTTTTCATTTTTTGAGATGGGGTCTCACTCTGTTGCCCAAGCTGGAGTGCAGTGGCACAATCTCGCCTCACTGCAACCGCCACCTCCCAGGCCCAAGCAATTCTGCCACCTCAGCCTTCTGAGTAGCCAGGACCGCAAGTGTGCAACATCAAGCCTGGATAATTTTTTTTGTATTTTTGGTAGAGACAGGGTTTCATCATGTTGTCCAGACTGGTCTCAGACTCCTGAGCTCAAGCAGTCTGCCTGCCTTGGCCTCCCAAAGTGCTGGAATTACAAGTCTAAGCCACCGCGCCCGGCCATTCCATTCATTTAACATTTGCTGAGCACCTACTGTGTGCCCGGGGTACACTCTTGTCTAGTGGGTGAAGGGTAGGCCTTTGACTCTGGGTGGTAGGACAGACATAGGAGAACAGGGTGGGGCTCTAGAGGACCAGGCGGGGCTTCTGGGGACCAAAGGGAAGGACCAGCTGCTGGGCAGGAGGGGCTTTCCGGCCAGTGGCCTGGGGTGGCTTGGTTTTGAATTTCCGCTCTGCGGGCCACGTCCTGTACACAGCCTCTCAGCCAGCACGTCTGCACACGTGCATGGCTGCTGGGAATGGGGGTCACTCTGACTGACCATCATCTCCACATGTATTTTCCATTGCTCAGGTAGACAAGTCCTGGGTGCTGGACCAGGGATCTCTGAGCTTTCCAGTTGGGCCTGGCCTTGTGGCCCTAGTGGGCTCAGCCCCACCCTCTGGGTGTCATAGCACCTGGTTGGTAGGGGCATAACCTGCTCTGTGGGGACCTGGAGGTGCAGCAGCCTTTTTGTGGGGTCCTCCAGGGTTCCGCCTGGCCATCTTGGCAGTGCCCATTGGGCCTACTGCCCCCTCACCTGTGCCCCCTGGCTCCCTCTCCCCTTCTCGCTCTTTCTGGGGCTCTCTTTTTCTTCAGCTTTCTCTTTTTTTTTTTTTTTTTTTTTGAGATAGGATCTCGCTGTGTTACCCAGGCTGGAGTGCAGCGGCGTGATCTTGGTTCACTGCAGCCTCTGCCTCCCAGGTTCAAGCAGTTCTCCTGCCTCAGCCTCCCGAGTAGCTGGGATTACAGGCACCTGCCACCATGCCTGGATAATTTTTGTATTTTTAGTAGAGATGGGGTTTCGCCATGTTGGCCAGGCTGGTCTCAAACTCCTGGGCTCAGGTGATCTGCCCGCCTCGGCCTCCCAAAGTGCTGGGATTACAGGCGTGAGCCACCATGCCCGGCCTTACAGCTGTCTCTTGCTGTCTTGTTGTCTGTCTCTTCCTCCATTTGGCTGTCTCTGACTGGGTGCTCACTCTGTTTCTCACCTCCCTGCTTGTTTCTGTCGCTGTCTGTCTCCTGTCTAAATGTCTGTCCGCTATCTGCATGTGATTTTTGTCTGTGTGTTTTTCTGTCTGTGTCCCTCTGTGTGCATCTGCATTTCCCTGTCACCCTGGGCCGCTGCATCTCTGTCTGTCTGTCTCTCTGTATGGATCAGTATGCATGGACGCATGGAGCTAATGACTGTGTTTTCTCTCCCTGCTCTGTCCCTGTCTATCTCTCTTCCCTCCCTCTGCCTTTTCTTCCTGATGTTGGATGTCTCCCCTCCTCCAGGCCGACCTTGACTTTAGCCCCCCATTGGACTCTCTGATGAGTCCTGAACTGCCCGAGGCCTGTGCTTCAGCTTTCTTTGGGGCCAGAAGTCCGGCTGTCTAAATATTTGGCCGCCTCCAGGGGATTCCGAGTCAGCAGGGAGGAGAATGGGCTGGCTGGCGCAGGGTCTCCCCTGCCCCTGGGGGGCCACAGTCACGTGATGTCCTGTCCTTTGCCTCAGCTGGGACTCCGGCTGCACGTCCTTCTCAGCAGGCTGGCAATGGGTGAGGTGGGGGCTGCTGTTGCTCTAGCCCACTCGTGAACCAAGAGCTTCTGACTGCAACCTCTATGGGTGGCAGCCTGAGCTAGGAGGGTCCAGGGCTGGGTGGGAAGGGAAGCTGAGGTGCCTAAGGTTAGGCCCAGCTACAAGCATCTGTTAGAAAACGTACCTGGCCATGGCCGGGCACAGTGGCTCAAGCCTGTAATCCCAGCACTTTGGGAGGCCAAGGTGGGTGGATCACGAGGTCAGGAGATTGAGACCATCCTGGCTAACATGGTGAAACCCCGTCTCTACTAAAAAATACAAAAAATTAGCCGGGCGTGGTGGCGGGCGCCTGTAGTCCCAGCTACTCGGGAAGCTGAGGCAGGAGAAAGGTGTGAACCCAGGAGGCGGAGGTTGCAGTGAGCCGAGATCACGCCACTGCACTCCAGCCTGGGTGACAGAGCAAGACTCCGTCTCAAAAAAAAAAAAGAAAAAGAAAAAAAAAGAAAATGTACCTGCCCACAGGAAAGTCTACCTTCCGGCCCCAGCTGGGTCTCTCAGATCCTCCTAGACACCTCCGGATGCCCAGAACACAGAGCCACAGACCCTAGATCCCAAGGCCAGGGAGCTGGGGGTTGAGGATTAACGTGGCCGGTAGTTCAGTTCTCTGGGCCATCTGCCTTCCCCTGGATATGCCCCCGCCTGCATGTCACTTCTTCAGTATTAGCCCAGTGTTGGCCACACACTGGCCACTTGCATTGTGTGTTGTTGATGAGGAGGACATGAAAACATGGGTCTAGAGGAGGGTAAGAGGTGTCTTTTCCCTGTTCTAACACCCTCCTCCCACCTGCTTTGTCCCTAGACCCCTGACCCCAGCAATCAGCTACCACCAATTCCTATGGCTGTGCCTTGAGAACATACAGTCCAAATGTCTCCATTGGATCTGGTTTCCCCCCTTACTAACACCTTCTCCTAGTAGGGGGCATCTTCCCTCTGAAGCCTGGAGGAGCAGGTGGACAGAGGGGTAGCTGTCCAGATGGGTACCAGACTTAGGAGGGGGGCACCCTGTCTCAGCCAAGGAGGGGAGTGGTAAAAATGAGCTGAGCTGGAACTGGGGGCAGCCCTCACCCCTGAGCCCCCAGGGATAATCACGATGGACCCTCAAGCCAGGCCAGCTGTCTCTCTCCTGAGATCTTGGCGGAGGTCACGTAGCCTGGGCCTTAGCAATAAGCTCCAGAGGGTCTGTGCCTCCACTGGTGCAAGTGGTCACCAAGGTAAAAAGAGTGCGAAGGCCTCCCTGTCACCAGCTCACTACTGCAGACCCAGACTCACTTATGTTCCTGAGCATGGGGAAGGAAAGCAAGGCTCAGAGTCCTGGGGACTCCAAGGACCTTGATCCCTGGGCAGAGAGCTGTGCTTCCTGTAGCTGCTTGCATCAGCCGCCCTGAAGTGGCCTGGGTTCCTGGGGCTCAAAATCTTTAATTAGCCAAACTCAACACCTGCCGAGGTGTGCCTGATGAATTCTCACCAGGTGATGTTCGCATGGGCGGGCGTTACCTGCTGCGCCATCCCTGTGGCTCCTGGCCCCTCCTGGCCCTTATCTCCCAGGAAAACAAACAGGTCCCAGGGCAATGGCCTGGGCCATTGATTTACTGCCCGGGTTCACACTACATCCATGACAGATGCCATTCTGATGACCTGCCCAAGGCCACTGTGATCTCCCCACCCTAGCTCCTGGCCACTCTCTGGGCACCCATGGCCTGTCCTGGGGATGAAGGCTTTGGGGAGGCTCCTCACTCATCCCCAGCTTTGACCAAGCCTCACGGGACCCCTAGAGGACAGGGATACACTGAGGTCCTGAGCTGGGGAGTACCCTGCCCCTGGCCACACAGTGAGGCAGGGCCAAGCCCAGCCCTAGAGAGTCTACTCTGGGCTTTCACCACAGGGGATCAGGCTCTGCTGGCAGCCTTTCTTATGCAGGAGCCCTTCCCTGAGTTTACCCCGATTCCGATTCCCAGATACAAAGGAGCCCGGGAGGCCACAGGCCTGAGGGGTAGGAGCTGTCAAAAATGGGCTGGCAGCCTCAGGGAATGGCTGGGGGCTCCATGCCAGGCCAGTGCTAATCCTCACCCTGGCCCCCAGCCCCCAGCCCTCCTCCTTGCCCTGGACCAAAGTCCAGACTCCTAGACCTGGCCTTTACAGCTCTATCAGGTTTGTCTGTTGCCACAGAACCTTCCTTCAACGCTTACAGCTTGCCTTGTACTGCACCTCAGGGCCTCTGCCTATGCTGTGCTCTCTGCCTGGTACACTCTTTCCTGTTTGACACCCCAGGGTGCCTACTGGAATTTTAGGACTGGCTTCACCACCTCCTCCAGGAAGTCTTCCTTGATGCCCCCCATCCTTTTTTTTTTTCTTTTTTTTTTTTTGAGATGGAGTTTGGCTCTTGTTGCCCAGGCTGGAGTGCAATGGTGCAATCTCAGCTCACCTCAACCTCCACCTCCTGGGTTCAAGCAATTCTCCTGCCTCAGCCTCCCGCGTAGCTGGGATTACAGGCATGCGCCACCATGCCCGGCTAATTTTGTATTTTTAGTAGAGATGGGTTTTTTCCATGTTGGTCAGGCTAGTCTCAAACTCCTGACCTCAGGTGATCCTGCTCGCCTCGGCCTCCCAAAGTGCTGGTATTACAGGCGTGAGCCACTGCGCCCGGCACCCCCGTCCTCTTTTTTGAGACCCAGCATTATGTGGCTCACACTCAGTTGCAGCAGGAGCTATAGGGTAGTGATGAGGGTGCTATTTGGGGGGATTTGTCTCTTCCAGGCTGGAGGTCACTTAAGGAGAGATATTCTAAATCCTTTCTGGGATCTCAGGCCTGCCCAAGACCCAGCAATGACTGATCATGATTGAGTAATAGCTACCAGGCCCCAAAGGTCTAGGCCCAGCTACTGCAGGGGGGATGGGGAATCTGGAGCTCAGACCTCAGACACCTCCCATGGCCCATGCCACAGACTGTGGTCTCCCTGGAGGCAGTGCCTGGCTGCTACAGAGGGATATTAGGGCAGAGAAGGGTTTTTTGTCCAGACTGCCAGCTCAGCACACTCTGAGGGCCTGTCCCAGCCTGCCCAGGGCAGGGGGCCGAGAGAGGGCACCCCCAGCTGAGTGCAGGGGGGACTCTGGAGTAGCTCTGGACGCCAGCACTGGCACCTCTATACCCAGGTGGGACACTTGGAGGGATGCTGATGGCAAGGCTTAGGGCAGGGGCATGAGGACAGGTGGACCTAGGCAACCCTGGGGTCAGGGGAGAGGGCTCAATAAGAGATGCTAACATTGTTATAGTGCCGAGTAGGTGGGTCTGGGAGGAGAGGAGGTAAGATGCTGGCATCAGAAGGAGAGGCAGGTTTGAGGGATGCAAGAGTGCCATGTGTGGGGTCTCCAGGATCCAGGTGCCAGAATCTGAACTCTGGCCTGGGGCTGCCTGGGGCAGTGCAGGGAGGGAGTCCTCTGACCAGAGAGGCCAGAGGCTGCTGTGACCTCTGCTGCCTCCGGGGGCACCAGGCCTGAGGCCTGAGCCCAGCCTCTCTTGTTCACCCCTAGCCCTGAGTGCTACGTTTGAGTTCCCCAGTGCTCCAGATTCAAGGGCAGACCTGAGACCATCAGGGGCCGGAGTGGGGATGGGGGGTTCAGGGCAGAATTCAGGGTTCTCCATCAGAGAGGGCACCACAGCTTCAGGACCAGGTTCTGGCTGTCCTGCCTGGCAGGGCTGCCCCCGTCACTGGTCTCCACTCTGGCCTCAGCTCTCCTCCTGGCCAGGCTGGCCTTCAGGGTGTCCTTACAGAACCTGGGGGCACTATGCCCAGCCACCTCTGGTTATGAGGTAGGCAATTCCCGGACCCAGTGATGGGAGAGGGGCCAGTGAGTTGTCTGGGCAGCGGGCAGGGGTGGTGGAGGAAGGAGAGCTGGTTCCTTTGAGGCCCAGCAGGGCCAAGCCCTGAGAGCAGAGAAGGGAGACTGATCTGGTGACCCAGGCTCCTCTACAGCTGGCCAAGGGCCTGAGCTCCTGGCCTGGGGCCCTAGGAAGTGGGGGTCTGTTCAAAGGGTCCACTCCTGGACAGCGGGCCCCTGAGGGTTGGGGGTTCCCTGCCTGGCAGTGGAGGAGAGGCTTGGAAAAAAACATGGCCCTGAGGCCAGGACTGTGTGGAGGGTGAGGTGTGTGTGGCACAGAGAACCGGCCCTGGAGCACCCGTTTCCTGGAAGGCCCCCTGAGGGCCCTTTGCTGCAGCCAGGCGGGAAGGGCCCAGGTGTCCAGCCACCCAGCACCGCCTCAGGCATCCTGGCTCTGGGGAGGGGGGACAGCCTCTGCGCCTGCCGTTCCCAGCGCCAGCTCTCAGCCCACAGAGGGCTCTTTGTTCTGGCTGCCAGCAGTGCCCGCCGGGCGGCTGGGAACAGGGCCCACAGCCCTCACCCTCTCCCGAGGCCTCCAGCCGTCGGGCAGTGCCATTCTAGGTTGGGCAGGAGGCCCCTGGACACAGGGCCAGTGCAGGAAACCATCTCCCAGTACTGATGTCAAGGAGGAGAAGTCTGTCCTGGGTATATACCCAGAGTGAAGTCTGGGGGCCTGGGACTGAGCATCTGGGGATGCTGGTGCCACTGGGCTCTGAACTCGGGTCATCCAGATGATCGTCACTTCACAGATGGTGAAACCGAGACCCTAAGGGCTTGCCTGGATGGGTGTGCGTGTAAGAAGTGCATTATGTACTGGCTAGGGTGTCCCATCAGAACATCCTAGGAACTCAGGTGTCTGAGCTGGATTCCCCCAACAGCAGATCCCAGGGAGGCAGTAGGCAGAGCTGCATGTGTGGGTATGCCCCGAGTGACCATCTGGGAGGTGTGCTATGGCTGCAGGCCTCAGGTAGGAGGCTAGGCCGTAGGCCCAAGTAACGGGGCTAACCAGAGGGACCGGCTGCTCTGCAGACATCTGACTGTTGGTGTGAGACCAGTGCTCCTGGTGGTTTGCCCTGAGCCATGGAGGCGCCTTTGCAGACAGAGATGGTGGAGCTGGTGCCCAATGGCAAACACTCAGAGGGGCTGCTCCCGGTCATCACCCCCATGCCAGGCAACCAGAGGTGAGTACCAGAGGGACCCAGTGGTGGCTGAAGACAGGGCAGGGCAGGGATACAGAGCAAAGGGCTGGAGCTGAGCCACCCACCCTGACCTGTGCCTACAGGGTCGAGGACCCCGCACGGAGCTGTATGGAGGGCAAGAGCTTCCTACAGAAAAGTCCCAGCAAGGAGCCACACTTCACTGACGTGAGCAGGGCAGCAACGGGTTTTAGGGGACACTGTGGGGAGCTTGGATGCAGTAATGAGGTGGTCTCTGGCAGCAGTGGGAGGCTGAGGGACAGTCAGGGGAATGCTGTGATTCCCCTGTCCCTTGCTGACTCCTCCCCCCCATCCCCGTCCCATTCTGGTGCCTGCAGTTCGAGGGGAAGACATCATTCGGGATGTCAGTGTTCAACCTCAGCAACGCCATCATGGGCAGCGGCATCCTGGGACTCGCCTATGCCATGGCCAATACGGGCATTATCCTTTTCCTGTGAGCACCCTCAGAGAACCTTCTAAAGATAGGGGCCCTAAGCAAGCCACCAATCATGACCTCCCAGGACCCGCCAGTTCCCTGTCCCAGCATCCAGGCTGCAGTGGGTGGGCACTTCTTACACTAACAAACCACGGCTGAAAAAAACATCCACAGCCAAACAAATATACCTCACTGGCCAGTAAACCGACTGAGGTCACAACACAGGCCGGTCTTACAGGCCAGAGACTGTCCTTTTGGCACCTTACACGTGATGGCCAAGCCCCACGGCCAGGCCTTGTGTGGGCACACGTGTCCTTTGGCTGGGGGCTCTGCCCTGAAGCCAGAATGGAAAACATGTTTGTTTCAAGGACTCAAGAGGAGGACGTGCTCAGAGGGCAGTCACAGGGACACTCTTGACCCAGAGGGCCCCTTCTGGGGTGTGTCGCACCCTGGATCAAACGGGGTGGTGTTCATCACCCCTGGGGCCTGCTGAGCTGGCATCCATACCTGTTGGGAGTCCAGACACCCAGGTCACAGACCCTCCACCCCCAGGCCTCCCAGAGCCCCTCACCCTCTGCCAGCCAGGGTAGCCCCCCAGTGGCCTCTTTTTCTTCCATCTTCCCATGTGTCCCCAGGTTCCTGTTGACGGCTGTCGCCTTGCTCTCCAGCTACTCCATCCACCTGCTACTCAAGTCCTCAGGGGTCGTGGGTGAGCCTCACACCAGCCTGGAATGGGCGGGAGCTGGTGGGTAAACTGGGACAAGCTCCTGACTTCTTGACCCTGCTCCTGCAGGCATCCGTGCCTATGAGCAGCTGGGCTACCGTGCCTTTGGGACCCCAGGAAAGCTGGCAGCAGCCCTGGCCATCACGCTCCAGAACATCGGAGGTGAGAGCAGTGGGCAGGGGCAGGCAGTAGGGAGGTGGACAGCCCTGAAAGCTGGCTGGTTGGGCTGACCTCAGCGCCTGCCTGCCCGCCCCTCTCCCCACAGCCATGTCCAGCTACCTGTACATCATCAAGTCTGAGCTGCCACTTGTCATACAGACCTTCCTGAACCTGGAGGAGAAAACCTCGTGAGCCCTGGGGTGGGGAGGGGAGGGGAGGGGTGCGGTGCAGTGAGGAGGGGTGGGGTGGGGTGGGGTGGGGTGGGGCTGGGTGAGGGTGGGGGGCCCAGGCTGGGCTGGTGGGAGAGACAAGACAAAGCAGACAAGAAGCTGGTGGAGTGGGGAGAGTTGCCCGCAGAGCCAGCATTCAGTTCACACTCACTTGGGAAGCACCTTGGGGACCCCCCTCCAGAAGGGGCTTGTGGGGCTAGGGGCAGGGTGCAGCTGAGGAAGCTGGGCCTCTCCTCACCCCAGACCCAGCCTGTGAGCGTGGGAGGCTCAGGCTTAGCTCTAAGCGCCTGCTATTCCTGACCATGGGGTTGCCCCCTCCAACCAAGAGATTAAGCCCAGGTGTCCCAGTTGCCTATCACTTTAGCCAGCATTGACTGGGCATCAAACGTGTTTTGTGGGACAGAGGGGACATAGCCAGGCCCTGCTCTTGACAGCCCAGCCCGAGCAAGCAGAGGGGCTGGGAGGCTGAGAGTAGCTCTGGCAAGAGGGAGAGCCAGGATTCTGCCCCTGGGGCCCTGGGCCTTTCCCAAGGAGCTGGCCTCAGGGCTTGCCTTTGAGGATGGTCCTGGCCCTTACCCCCTTGTTTCCCTGTGCCCCATATCCATTCCTGGTGGGTAGAGGAGGGGGCCGGATGAGGAAAGGCCCAGAGGCCAGAAGGAACCACAAGGGGCACAGGTTATTGCAAGTGCCAGAAACCCACGTGGAAAATACCACCTCCCTCTAGAACCAGGTCTCTCTTCCTCCTCCCACCCACCTCCATCCAAAGGCTGGGCCCAGACCTGTGTATCCTGAGAAAAGCAACAGCAGTGCCTACAATAGAGAGGGTCCTGAGCATGAGCTGTGTGCCAGGCTGGAACCTTAGTTCTCATGTCACCCTGAAGGACAGTACTGAAGGCACGCCCTTTGGTTTTTTTTGTTTTTTTTGTTTGTTTGTTTGTTTGTTTTTGTGAGACGGAGTCTCGCTCAGTCGCCCAGGCTGGAGTACAGTGGCACAATCTTGGCTCACTGCAACCTCTGCCTCCCGGGTTCATGTGATTCTCCTGCCTCAGTCTCCTGAGTAGCTGAGATTTTAGGCGCGTGCCACCATGCCCGGCTAATTTTTTTTGTATTTTTAGTAGAGATGGGGTTTCACCATGTTGGTCAGGCTGGTCTCGAACTCCTGACCTGATGATCCACCCACCTCAGCCTCCCAAAGTGCTGGGATTACAGGCGTGAGCCACCGCGCCCAGCTAGGCATGCCCATTTTGCAGATGGGGAAAGTGAGACTCAGAGCTGTGGACAAACATTCTTCAGATGTCACTCAGTGGCACCATTGGTGACTCCAGCAGAGGGAGGCAGGGGCCCCATCCCAGGCTGAATGGATTCTGACCCTGGCTCCCGACTCATGTCCCTGCAGGGACTGGTACATGAACGGGAACTACCTGGTAATCCTTGTCTCTGTCACCATCATTCTGCCCCTGGCACTGATGCGGCAGCTTGGTGAGTGTGGAAGGGTCAGAGCCTTGGAGGGGATGTTGGAGGCATACACCATGGGAGGGGCCCCAGGTCTCAGAGTGCTCCCTCCACTTTGCAGGCTACCTGGGCTACTCCAGCGGCTTCTCTCTTAGCTGCATGGTGTTCTTCCTAATTGCAGTGAGTCACCCTCCATGTTGGCTGAGAAAGCGGGCAGCGGGTCTCCTGGGGGAGTTCCCTGTCATCAGGAGGGGGCAGGTGTCTCTGGGAAGCCTGGGCCAGAAGGCAGCTCCACCAGTCCTGATCTAGATGTGGCTTCATGGTGACTTCCCAGGCAGTCCAGCCTGGCTCTGACACCCTCATCCCTCCCCACTCCAGGTCATCTACAAAAAGTTCCATGTGCCCTGCCCACTGCCCCCCAACTTCAACAACACCACAGGCAACTTCAGCCACATGGAGATCGTGAAGGAGAAGGTGCAGCTGCCGGTCGAGCCTGAGGCTTCAGCCTTCTGCACTCCCAGCTACTTCACGCTCAACTCACAGGTTCTGACAGGTCAGGGCAAGGCGGGGGCCCAATGAGAGTGGCAGACTGCCTTGACAAAGCCCCGTGTTTCCCCAGACAGCATACACCATCCCCATCATGGCCTTCGCCTTCGTCTGCCACCCCGAGGTGCTGCCCATCTATACTGAGCTCAAGGAGTAGGTGTCTGTGGCTGGGAGCGGGGGTGGGGCTGCCCTGAGCTGGTTTGCGGAGAATGGATGTGGTCCTGAATGTGGAGAGGGGAGTGACAGGAGCCAAGTCACTTTATCTGAGATGTCCGTGGCAGCCATGAGAGGTGATTATGAGCAAGAAGGAGACTCCCTCAGATGCTGAACGGTGAAAGTATGGTGCCAGAGAGAGCTTGGGGCACATGGGGGTCTCCCAATGTTACCCAGCTTGTCACCAACACCCACCCCCCCCACTTCCCCACAGCCCCTCCAAGAAGAAGATGCAGCACATCTCCAACCTGTCCATCGCCGTCATGTACATCATGTACTTCCTGGCTGCCCTCTTCGGCTACCTCACCTTCTACAGTACGGTGGCACCGGTGGGCAGAGGCCTAGGCTAGGCTGGGGGGAAGGGGCTGGTTGTGGCCATGGTGCCCTCCATACCGAGGTGTGTGGTGCCTGGCTGTGCCTTGCCGCTGTGGAGGTGAGTCTGCATGCCAATCCCCACAGTGTTGGGGTCCCCTAGGCAGCTCAGATCCCACCTCCTTCCTGGGGCCACCTACTGACCACCCTCCCTGCCTGCCACAGATGGGGTGGAGTCGGAGCTGCTGCACACCTACAGCAAGGTGGACTCGTTTGACGTCCTGATCCTGTGTGTGCGTGTGGCCGTGCTGACAGCAGTCACGCTCACAGTGCCCATCGTTCTGTTCCCGGTGAGCTGGTGGGCAGGTGGCTAGACTAGTGGCGGGAGGGGCTGATGGGGCCAACAGGCTGATGATTCTTCTCACCTGCCCCCCAGGTGCGCCGCGCCATCCAGCAGATGCTGTTTCCAAACCAGGAGTTCACCTGGCTGCGGCATGTGCTTATTGCCATTGGCCTGCTCACTTCTATCAACCTGCTGGTCATCTTTGCCCCCAACATCCTGGGCATCTTTGGGGTCATCGGTGAGGGTCTGGCCCTGCTGTGGAAGGAGGGTATTGCCCCAGAGGATTTCAACTCTGCAAATCCTGGCAGATTCCTGAGCTTACACCCTACATTAAGTGCAGTGGCCATGTGCACAGTTTGGCCTTCCATCTGAGCTTTTGTCCATAGGCTATTCTAATCCCTTTTCAGGGCTCAGAGCCACTGAGTCAGTCCCCCTTGCTGGAGGACAGGGGTGGATCCCAGGGATCAGAGGCCGCCTCAAAGGATCTCACTGGGTCTTGTCCACATTTCACATGTCAGGAAACTAAAGTTCAGCGTGATTAAATGAGCAGCAGGGCCACACAGCTGGTGAATAGGAGCCTTGGGCTTGATTCAGCCCCAGGATCACTGGACTCCCAAGTTTGATGCTCCATCCACTGCCTCATTCCAGATGGAGCTCTCAGCTGGTAGAGCAGACAATTCTGAAATGTCTTTGGGGTGATCCAACTCAGAGGACTGACAAACTCTGCCAGGACTGACAAACAGACCTGGGGGCTGAGTATCATGGATATCACGGACAGCACTCTTCGTTCTCTATGTCCGAAATCCAACTCGAAATGAATTAAGCAGAAAGGAATCCACTGGCTCAAATAACGGAGAAGCCTTCAAGTATAGCTGTAGCCTGGAGCCCAATACCCTTAAGCCCTCATCTCTCTCCATCTCTTGATTTGCCTTTCCTCATTGCTAGCTTCGTTGGCTGACATTCTTCTGACACCGACATCACCAGCCTTCTATCCTCATGGATGGAGAACACAGGGGAGAGGCTGGTGGGCTAGAATCAGGCAGAGCTCTCCAGTGGTCTCAACATGAAACTCCCTCAACAAGGAGTGTTTGATCTCATTGAAGAGTCCACCCCCGAACCTTAGTCAGTAGGAGGATATGAGCCAGCAGTGGCCATGTCTTGTTCTTTGCAGGTGCCACATCTGCCCCATTCCTCATCTTCATCTTCCCTGCCATCTTCTACTTCCGAATCATGCCCACGGAGAAGGAGCCTGCAAGATCCACCCCCAAAATCCTGGTGCGAGGGGCCTGGAGGCCGGTGGGCTGGTATGGGGCTAAGGGAACTGCCCTGACCTTGGACCTGACCCTGACTTCTGATTCCACAGGCCCTGTGTTTTGCTGTGCTTGGCTTCTTGCTGATGACCATGAGCTTGAGCTTCATCATCATTGACTGGGCCTCAGGGACCAGCCGGCATGGAGGAAACCACTAGGGTGACCCTCATCCTGTTCTGTCTACTCACCCTAGCAGCCCTGCCCAGACTCTTCAGCCCCTGCTCCCATCCAGTGGCCAGTCAGGGGAGGAGAAAGACACGATTAACACTGTGGCATTCAGCCAGGCCCCATGTCCTCTCTGTGGAAGGTTTTTGTTCAAGAGCCAGGACCAAGGCCCTTGGGCCACTACCCTGCTAGGCTCTGGAGCTGTAGGGGCTTCCTGAACTGGGAGCAGGGTAGGGCTGTCGCCTTAGATCCCGCCCAAGCCCCTCATTCCCTCCTTGCACAGATGCATACACTGGGGCCCAGCAGCTGCCTCCTGAGGTGACACAGCCTGTAGGAACATACACAGCTGGGATCAGCCTGCAGCCATCCCCCGACCCTGCTGCTAGGCCACGGTCTGCGCCCTGGGGCCTCATCTCCCCCAGCCCACTTGTTTTCCCCCCTTTTATTCCCTAGGCCCTTTTCAGACAACTGGGCCCTTGGATACTCTTCTCCCATCCCCCTTCACAGGATGACACCCTCCCATACCCCATAGCTGGGGCCAGCAGGTTCTGCTGAGGGTGGGGCTGGTGTAGGGACCCCCAAGAGGCCCCTGTCCTGTCCCTTCACCAGTCCTGGGGAGGCTGGGACTCCCCCTGCCACAAGCCTGGGCCACAGCTCACATTCCACTGCTGGGAGAAGAAACAGGCCGAGGCCCAGAGTGGCCTGCCCCCGGGAGCCAAAGACCCCAGTGGCCACACTGGGATAGGGTGGGGAGGCTGGCAGCCCTCTTTTATAAATATTATACATAAGACCAGCTGTGTTTTCTATTCTTGGTCTCCATGGTCCCTGGATTCCTGGAAAGTGAGGTAGGGGCCAGAACATGGATGGTGATGGAGGGCCCCCGTCTCCTTGTCTGGGATGAGGGTGGGGACAGGGCAAGTCCCCCACCCACCCCACCCCCTGCCTCCCAAACTAACCAGTGGCACACTCAGACCCAGCTCTGGGCCTGGGCCAGGCTCAGCACAGACCTGCTTTCTCACGGGTTGAGGTGGGGAGGAATTAATGAGGCCCCAGGAAGTGGGACAGAGAGAGGCCTCCGGAAGGAGGCAACGTGAGGTGCATCCCCAGCAGCTTCAGGGAGGGTCTGAGCTGGGGGCAGCTGAGCCCTGAGGGAGCCCCAGGAAGGGCCCCCTGCCCTCCCCTAGCTCCCAGGCTGCCATGTCAACTCTCTGTCAATGCCCTGAGTCTGGGGACAAAAGTCCAGGAATCCTGTGCCCTTTTGGGCTGATCTTTTTATTAACAGTAAAATCCACTACGAATAAAGTGGGTTAGTAGTCCCTGTGTGTGGGGCCCCAAATGGCAAAGAGAGGTGGGAGTCCAAGGTAGGGCAGGGGCTGCAAGGAAGCAGGACAGCCCCAGGTGTCCTGGCCCCGGTGGGACTGGGAAGCTGCCCACTGCCTCGGGCAGGCCTGAACCAGCTGGGATCCAGTGGGATGGAGCTGCCCAGGCCTTGGCACCAAACCCTCATTAGGAGAGACCCTGCACCAGGCTAGGCCGCCGGGGAAAGGGCTGCAGGAAAGATCCAGTTTGAATTTGCAAGGCAGCTGCCAGCTCGGGAAAACCCTGAAGAAAGAACTTCCTCAAGCCGGTGGCTGCTAGGCCCACAGCAGTGCCAGCTCAGCCGAGGGGAGCTTCCTGAGTCCTGTTCCCATCAGGCCCAGGCGCCTGACTCCAGGCTGGGGACTCACCCAGGAGCCCTGTGGCCCCAGGAAAGAGCTGGACACTGGCCTAGAGGTAGATGCAGCGCAGTGTGTTCTGATGAGAGGGGCTGCCCTCTAGAGGTCTCGATGGGGCCATAACCTTGCCTGGAACCCTTGGCTCCTGGGCAGTGGGGGGCAATGAAGGGCAAGTCCATCCTGCAGGCAGACCTGGGGGTTTTTTCTTATACTCCCTCCATCCAAAGAAGGCTGCAGGTCAGAGCAGCAGCAGGACACCAGGTCTGGCTTCAGGCTCCTCAGACCAAGGGGATGTGCTAACAGTAGCACCCCCCATGCACACACATACACACAAATGGGGTGGGGAAGGACCCTGGGCCCTGGCCCCAAGAGGCCAGCTCTGCTTGCCCAGTCAGGCCTCCTCCAGCCTGACCATGGGCAGCAGGCTCCGGCAGGGAGGAGGCAGGTAATGTGACCACTACACTAGATTCAAGAGCCAAGTGTCCACATGACTGTTTGAAAATGAATATCCCTTGTCCCTGGCTGTTAAATTCCAGACACTTGGCCTCCATGATCTGCAGGCCCTCAGGCATCATTAGGCATTTGAGTATGTGTTGAAAATTTTTCCAGGTTTTTTCCTTTGTAACCTTTTAAAAAATTGTTCTGGGGCCGGGCATGGTGGCTCACACCTGTAATCCCAGCACTTTGGGAAGCCGAGGTGGGCAGACTACTTGAACTCAAGATTTCAAGACCAACCTGGGCAACATGGTGAAACCTCGTCTCTAAAAAAAGAAAAAAAAATTTAAAAATTAGCAGGGTGTGGTGGCTCATGCCTGTAGTCCCAGCTATTCAGGAGGCTGAGGCAGGAGGATCACTTGTGCCTGGGTGACCGAGGCTGCAGTGAGTTGTGATTGTGCTACTGCACTCCAGCCTGGGCAACAGAGCAAGACTGTGTCTCAAAAAATAAATAAACAAACAAATAGATAAATAAATAGTTCTAGGCCGGGTGCGGTGGCTCACACCTGTAATCCCGGCACTTTCGGAGGCTGAGGCAGGCGGATCACCTGAGGTCAGGAGTTCGAGACCAGCCTGACCAACATGGAGAAACCCCGTCTCTACTAAAAATACAAAAAATTAGCCAGGCATGGTGGCTCATGCCTGTAATCCCAGCTACTTGGGAGGCTGAGGCAGGAGAATCGCTTGAACCCGGGAGGTGGAGGTTGAGGTGAGCCAAGATCAAGCCATTGCACTCCAGCCTGGGCAACAAGAGCCAAACTCCATCTCAAAGAATAATAATAATAATAAATAAATAAATAGTTCTGGAAAAATTGTTCTATTTGGAATATTGATAAGTTAGAGCAGCCTGAAGGTCCAGCACAAAGGTCTTCTATATTTCTTTTCACTGTTTTTCTTATGACTGCTTATTATAGAAAAATAAGAGCAGGAAAGAGAGCAAAAGCATGGGTCTCAGTCTCCCTGCCCAGCAGCTGCCCTTGCCCACACCCTTCTCACCTGTGTGCACAAGCACACATTTGCCTCTTGACTCATTCATTCATTCATTCAACAAGTATTTATTGACAGTTCCTACACGCCAGGCACTCATCTAGCACCTGCAAATAAAGCAGTGAACAAAGTGAAGACCCTGGACTTCCTTGAACTTACTGTCTAGGATGGGGATTAGATCCAAAAAAGCAGCATTAAACCTAACCACTAAATTCTATCATGTGGTTAGAAGATGCTCAGTACTACAGGGAGTAAAAGCAACAAGATAAGAAAAATGGGAGGTGGGGGACGGGGGTCAGAGTGGGCCTGAGAAAGGAACCTTTTTTTTTTTTGAGACAGAGTCTAGCTCTGTGGTCCAGGCTGGAGTGCAAATGGCATGATCACAGCTCACTGCCGCCTCGAATTTCTAGACTCAAGGGACCCTCCTGCCTCAGCCTCCTGAGTAGCTGGGGACTATAAGCACATGTCACCACTGCCTGCTTATTTGTATCCTATTTTTTGTAGAGACAGGGTCTCATCATGTTTCCCGGGCTGGTTTCAAAGTCCTGGTCTCAAGCAATTCTCCCATTTTGGCCTCCCAAAATGCTGGAATTACAGGTGTGAGCCACTGTGCCAGGCATAAGTCTAAGTTTTAAATAGATTATTCCGGCTGCTGCATTAAGACTAGGCTCTGGGTGGGGAATGGGGGGCAAGGGTGACACTGACACAAGGGCTCCTGTAGTTACTCCAAATAATCATGTTGCATGTCTTAGCCCAGGTGATGGTAGAGGCAGGATGAGGCACTAGGCTTGTCCTAAAGGTAGAGGTGGCAGGCTTCCCGGATGGTTCGAGTAGGGGAGGAGAGGCAGAAGTAAGTCAAGGGTGACTCCAAGGTTGTCTAGTGATAGAGGTGCCACTGCAGGAGGCTGGAGGAGGAGCAGGCTTGGGAGAGAGATAAGTTTTGTCCATGAAGAGTTTAAAACATTGACTGGACATCGTCAGGGCATGGTGGCTCATGCCTGTAATCCCAGTACTTTGGGAGGCCGAGGCGCGTGAATCACAAGGTCAGGAGTTCGAGACCAGCCTGGCCAACATAGTGAAACCCCATCTCTACTAAAAACTACAAAAATTAGCCAGGTGTGGCACGTGCCTGCAGTCCCAGCTACTCGGGAAGCTGAGGCGGGAGAATCGCTTGAAGCCGGGAGGCGGAGGTTGCAGTGAGCCGAGACCACACCATTGCACTCCAGCCTGGGTGAGACTCCGTCTAAAAAAAAAAAAAAAAAAAAACAACATTGACTGGACATCAAAGTGCAGGTGCCGAGTCAACTGCTGGGTGTATGCGTTGAGTTCAGTAGAGTGGCCAGTGATGGAGCTTTGGATCTGGGAAGCAAAGCAAGTGGTGTTTAAAGCCATGGGATGGGAAGAAGCTAAGTTCAGACAGAGGAGGGCAGCAGTAAGCACTGAGCCCTGGAAGATGAGGCAGAACCAGCAAAGGAGCTGGGTGGGAGTAACCAGGAGGTGAGAGGAAAACTGGGAGAGCATGGGCACCTGGAGCCAGGTAAGTGTCAGATGCTGCCAAGGAGTTGAGGGTAGAGGATGGACCACTGAATTCAGACACCTGTGGATCCCTAAGGACCCTGACCAGAGCACTTTTGTGAGGGAGGGACAGGCCTGCCTGGAGTGGGCAGAGGAGAAAGTGAGGTAGAACTGGAAAGAGCCAGTGTAAACAACTTGTGTGAAGTGAGAGGGGCAGAGCCAACAGTGGCTTTTAAGAAAGACTGGAAAGTTGGCCGGGCACGGTGGCTCACGCCTGTAATTCCAGCACTTTGGGAGGCCGAGGCGGGTGGATCATGAGGTCAGGAGTTTGAGATCAGCCTGGCCAACATGGTGAAACCCCGTCTCTACTAAAAATACAAAAATTAGCCAGGTGTGATGGCGCACACCTATAATCCCAGCTACTCGGGAGGCTGAAGCAGAATTGCTTAAACCTGGGAGGCAAAGGCTGCAGTGAACCGAGATCACACCACTGCACTCCAGCCTGGGCAACAGAGTGAGACTCCGTCTGGGGGCGGGAGGAAGAAAGACTGGAAAGAAGAAGGTATTGAGGGTGAGAGAATGGAAGCAGCTGGTAGGAGGGTAGGTTTGAGCTGGGTGAAAGACTTCCAGGATGGGGGTGCTGGAAACTGAACTGGAAAACAGTAGACAGAGATTGGATAGTGGGGGTCTGGACATCAGGGAGTGTGCAGGGTGGCCACTGACCTGCCTGGTCAAGTGCTGGTGGCTAGGGACACAGTGGGTCCAAGACGCAGGCAAGGATGGCAAGGAGCCGTGGAGAGACCCAGGGGACAATTCAGATGTCTGCCTAGGCCAGGTGTGGTGGCTCATGCCTGTAGTCCCAGCACTTTGGGATTCACTTAAGGTCAGGAGTTCAAGACCAGCCTGGCAACATGGCAAAACCCTGTCTCTACTAAAAATACAAAAATTAGCCGGTCATGGTGGCACACACCTGTAGTCCCAGCTACTCTGGAGGCTGAGGCGCCTCCAGAGAATCGCTTCAACCCGGGAGGCGGAGGTTGCAGTGAGCCGAGATCGCCATTGCACTCCAGCCTGGGCTACAGAGCAAGACCCTGTCTCCAAAAAAAAGAAAAGAAAAAAGATGTCTGCCTGGACCCTAGTTTAAAGTCACCCAGCAACTGACTTTCCAACAACGGGGAGCAGTAATAATTGACTGAAGGTTGCTTAGAAAGAAGAGCAGCCCTGGAAAAATCTGAAAGCATAAAACTACTTTCCAACCACACAAGTCTGCAAACCGCCTGGCTATATACACACAGGATTAGCCAGCGACCTAATCCGCCGAGCTATGCAAAAGGAGGCCTCTGCTGACCCCTGGCGGTCACTAGCCGGAGTCTGGCTGCGCGGTGACCCACGACACGTTGCCCAGCCGTGTGGCTGGGATGGTCGGTATCCATGGCCGTGCGGTCGAGCCTTGATGCTCCAGGACAGTCCTGGAAGGCTTCCTGGCAGATCCGTGGGAAGAAAGCCGACAGAAGGGCGGGAGGCGGGAGGGGAAAGGTCCCCCGGGATGGGTAGGGCCTCAACGCTGGGCATCGGCGCAGGTGTGTACTGCAGGGAGCCAGCCAGACCCCCCACGGACTGCCTGACCTTGGGGGAAGCCCGGAGTAGAGGAAGAGGCCGGACCCCCAGACCCGCCATTGACTATGTGTTCTGAGAGAAATTTTTTTTTTTTTTTTTGAGACGGAGTCTCACTCTTTCGCCCAGGCCGGAGTGCAGTGGCGCGATCTCGGCTCACTGCAAGCTCCGCCTCCCGGGTTCACGCCATTCTCCTGCCTCAGCCTCCCGAGTAGCTGGGACTACAGGCGCCCGCTACCGCGCCCGGCTAATTTTTTGTATTTTTAGTAGAGACGGGGTTTCACCGTGTTAGCCAGGATGGTCTCGATCTCCTGACCTCGTGATCCGCCCGCCTTGGCCTCCCAGAGTGCTGGGATGACAGGCGTGAGCCTCTGACAGCAAATTTTACCCAGTTCCTCTCTATCCTCCCGATGACTCTGAAATCAAACTCAGCAAGTCATCCGAGCCCCCACGGCGCAGCGGCCCTAGGCTGGCATGGGCGATGCGGAGCTACTCCGCCCTCAGGAAGCAGGCGAGGTGCCCAGCGGGAGAATCACCCAAATCACCGTCTAATCTCTGCTGTGAAGTGGAAGCGCGAGAAGGAGGGAGCGTCTCATGACGGAGGGTGTGAAGACGCTAGGCTGGACGAAGCAGAAAGGCGGGTGTCACTGGGGACGTTCTGAGGGTAAGCCGAGGGCGGCTATCGCGGAAGAGACCCTGGCGAGGTGGGGCCCCGCGCGGGGCAAGGGGGATGGGGTGCCACAGAGGGCTAGTTGCAAGAGGACGCGTGACGGCTGCAGCTCTGCGGAGACCGGGCCTCGACGGCCAAGGAGTGGCAGGTCGGCGGAGGCGGGGGCCAGGCCCGGAGGCAGAGCGAGAGAGGAGAGCAGGCAAGGCGGGGGCCACCGTGAGTGGGGGCCGCGAGGCGGGGGCTGGGGCGCGGGGAGGTGCTAGGTCGGCCTCGGCTCCCGCGCCTCACCCCAGGCCCGCCAGGAGGCGCCGCTGCCCCGCGAAGCCGTTCCGGCCTCTCCCGGCCACCGAAATCCCGCGCTCCGGCCTAGAGAGGCCCCGGAAGAGGCGGTGCAGCGCACCCCGAGGCCGCTTCCGGCTTCGGCTCTGCAGGAGAGGCCAGAATCGGGGGAGGACGCCTTGGGCGGGGCGTGGGTGAGAGAACCTGGGGGAGGTGAAGAACTAGGAGGTTGCACTGGGAGTGGACAACGGGGAAAATAAGAATTAGGGAGGGGCTGCGGTGGGCAGGGCCAAGGGCAGGTAGCACCCTGCAAGGTTGCACCCTGCGCAGCTCTCGGTCCACTGCTGAGCCTCCTGGCTTTTTACCTCGCAAAATGGCGTCCCGGTGAGGTCCCTGGGGAGCCCACCGCTGGCCAAGACCCAGGACAGGGCAAGGAAGTCTTCCTAGAGGTAGAGAGGTGCACAAAGGCGGGAAAGCAGATATGGGGACATTGGGAGCCCCTTTAGACCGATCTTTAGGTGTCTGAGCCACGCCCATTTGGAGGGAAGGCTGAATGGGGACCAGCCCGCCCAAACCTGCTGGAGGAAACAAAAACTCACTCCCGTTATAATTGCTCCCCGCCCCCTCACCAGCTCTCTTCTCCCAGGAGACAGGACAGCCCTGTCTCCACAGGCTTCACTCTGTTTCCCTCGAATGGTGCCCACCTCCTATCCTCCCATCTCTCTTATCCTCAGGTTCTACTACTCATAGCAACCAGAAGGAACTTTAAAAATCAGATCTTGTTGGCCGGGCACGGTGCACAGTAGCTCACGCCTGTAATCCTAGCACTCTGGGAGGCCGAGGTGGGCGGATCACCTGAGGCCAGGAGTTTGAGACCAGCCTGGCCAACATGGCAAAACCCCATCTCTACCAAAAATACAAAAAAATTAGCTGGGCGTGGGGGCGTGCCTTGTAATCCCAGCTACTCAGAGGCTGAGGCAGGGGAATCGCTTGAGCCTGGGAGACAGGCTGCAGTGAGCCAAGATCGCGCCACTGCACTCAAGCCTGGGTGACAGAGCAAGACTCCGTCTCCAAAAAAAAAAAAAAAAAAAAAAAAAATTCAGATGATGTCATTCTGCCTTCAACACCCTCCAGTTGTTTCCTTCATACTTGGAATGCAATTTAAACTTTCTTGCCCCATGGCCGGGATGATCTGGCCCCTGCTGACCTCTGCCCCCTGGTACTAGCCCACAGCCTGTCCTGTTGGCATGGCATGCCATGCTGGCCCTCACATTAGGGCCTTTGCACTGGCTGATGGCTTTTCAAAAGCTTTTTCTCCAACAGCCTGAAGTCACTCCTGACAAGGCCCACTTCCCTAACTCTGTCTGCTTGGCCTTGATCGCAGTATTTGCTCCATACGGTACAGGCAGAGCGATGCTTGTGTGTCCAGAACTCAGTGACCAGCTTCCCTCCCGCAACAGGTCCCTCCTCCCCTATTACTCCCTTGCTCCTAGTCACAATCTACAGGAAGCCCCTGAGCCCAGCTGGTAAGGTGCACCTTGCTTGGCTGTTTGCTGTTGCATCACCTTCATTAGGCTGTTTTTGCTCCTTCATTAAATTAAATTCCAGGAAGCAGTGCTAATGACAGCCCTAACGAGTCATGGGAGAGGCTACCAGCCCCAGCCTTTGGAAAGCATGGCAAGGAGGACTAGGCAATAACATGAACAAAGCAGTAGCTCCTGGGAATAGAATTGATTATCATTTCCCAGGCCCCCCAAGGACCCTGGGCTTCCCAGAGGAGGTGGCCTTTGGAGACTGCCTATGCAACAGGCACAGTGGCAGGTTGTACCATGAACTCTTCAAGGACAAAGAGAAGGAGGGAGGTTAAGTTTAGTCCTTGGCTCCAAAGCCCTGAGAGCTCCTGAGTTCCCTGCAGGGCTTGGGTAGCTCCTCCCCAGTCATACAGGAACACCCTGAATGCCAGAACCAGTTGGGTTTGTAGGGCTAGGCATGGATCACTGGCTTGGAGATGTTGGTGCCCCTACCTCAGCATCCCCTGGAGACTTGGGAACCCCCTGTGTGGCTTGTTCCTCCGTGATGCCTCATGGCAGTCCCCTCTCACACCAGTCTTCTCTTGCTCTCGCTATTCTGGCCCGGCTGGACTCCTCTCTGCTTCGGGAGCATCCAGCTCCTTCCCAACCCAGGGCCCTTGCACTTGCTGCTGCCTCTGTCGTCACTCTCTTCTGGCTTGTTACAAGACTGGTCCTTCCACATGATTCAAAGATCCCCTCCTCAGACTGTCTTCTCCTGCACATACCTCCCAGTGGCTCTAGTGTCACCCTGTTGATTTCCTCTGAAATGGTGAAATTCATTTCCATGTTTGTTTGGTGTGTGTTCCTCAAGGACAGGGCCCAGCTGCCTCTTTTACCATAGGGTTCTCAGCACATTGGCAGGCAATATGTTCAGGGAACAGTGGTTGAACAGATGACCCCTTCCTCTGGATCCTCCCGCACTGCCCCCCAGCCCCCACCCTTGTGTCAGGTTGGGCCCCCTTGCCTAATCCAGAAGCTTATGGGGAAGGGGTGCTGGGGCCTGAATTCTCCAGGTCAAAGCCAATGATCTGTGAAGAGGGTGGATGACCAGAAAGGGGGACTTTGGGATCCAGGACCCCCAGGCTTTTGAGTTTTCCTCCTGGACGAAGAGAGGCCTGGGAAGAGGGGTCTGCAAGGGAGCAGGGAGGGAGGGCAGGATGGCTGACTCCAGTTTCAGAACTTCCACTGGGCTAAGAAGCAGGAAGGGGAAAGCGCAGGAGTTGTACCAGGAAGCAGAGCCTGCCCCAGGGCAGTAAGGCGGGAGCAAGCTGTAGCCACCGAGGTCTACAAGCAGTAGCCGCAAGGCCGTGATTGAGTTGGTCACAGGTCCTTGGCCAGGGACTCCCTGTCATCTGGGAGCCATGGAGGTAGGGTGGTTAGGATCCTGAACTCTGGGCATCCCTGTGGGGTCCTACCTAGTCCTGGACTCTGGGCAGGGACAGGCACACCCACCCCGAAACTGCCTTTGGGGAAGTGCTAGCAGCTTCCCCTTCCTAGAGCCTGCAGGCAAGCATGTCACAGCCCACTGAGAGGGTCTTCGTTCCTCAACCTGCTCAGGGCTACTGCTCGATAGGAACTCAGGCCAAGCTGGACCTGCTGTGCTGCCTGTGGTAAGCCCCAAGGCTATTCTGGCAGTAGGGGTGAACCAGCAGCTGCCACTTCTCCATTCCAGCTGAGGGGCCACCCTCAACTCTGCTGATGTCATTCCATTGTCCTTTATGGTCTAGTCCAAGCGGTGCTGGGCCTGGTGGGCATGGGGTCAAGTCATGCCTCCTCTGGTGCTCGTGAGGCCCTGGCTAGGCAGCTGCCCTCTGCTCCCAAAATGAACTCTCCTGAAAGGACTCCTGGATTCCTGAGTATGAAGAAACCGAGATGCCCACGATGTACCTCACCGATGACTGTGACTGGCTCCTGGCCCACTCTGGACCTCAGCTGACTCAGCTGCAAAGCAAGGGGTTTGTTTCTTCAGCTCTCAGCCTTGATTTTCTCGTTGGCCCTTCCCCAGACCCCTGCCTCTCAGACCTACCACCCTACCTTTGCATGTACTCTTCCATCTTCTTGCAATATTCTTCCTCACTGTTCTTCTCCCTCTAGCACTCCCTGCATCACCTCCTCAAAGAAAGCTTCCTGACCTTCCCAGGCACTATTGGTTTCTCTTTTCTCTGCATATACAACTACATGAATATTTCCAGAGGGGCAGCAGCTCCCAGCTCCAGGATGAAGAGATTGATTGATTGATTTTGAGACAGAGTCTACCTCTGTTGCTGGGCTGGAGGGCAATGGTGCGATCTCAGCTCACTGCAACCTCTGCCTCCTGGGTTCAAGCGATTGTCCTGCCTCAGCCTCCCAAGTAGCCGGGATTACAGGCATGCGCTGCCACGCCCAGCTAATTTTTGTATTTTTAGTAGAGGTGGGGTTTCACCATGTTGGCCAGGATAGTCGATCTCTTGACCTCATGATCTGCCCACTTCAGCCTTCCAAAGTGCTGGGATTACAGGCTCAAGCCACCGCACCCGGCCTTATTCATTTAAGTTGACACATATTTACCTGCCACCCTGCAAGGGGCCTGGAATTAGGGATATGAGTGGGAGAGACCCATGACCAGAATAGTGGGATCTCGCTGGGGAAGGGGAAGCCCGAGGACAATGGGACTCAGAGAAGCCCAGCTCACAGCCAGGGAATGAAAGGTAGGGAGGAGGGATTAATTTAACAGGGTAAGGGGATGCGAGGGAAGATCGAGGGATGGAGAGAGCAAGGCAAGCCAGATGGTTGGAGTGCCAGTGTGTTGCAAGTGGAGGGACATGAGGTGGACCCTTGAGTGGGGACAATCATAAAGCCTTACAGAAACCGCTACTATTGGGCCAGGCACGGTGGTTCATGCCTGTAATCCCAGCACTTTGGGAGGCCAAGACGGGAGGATTGCCTGAGCCCAGGAGTTTGAGACCAGCCTGGACAACATGGTGAGACTCCATCTCTATTAAAAAAAAAAAAAAAAAAAAAGGGGCCGTGCATGGTGGCTCACACCTGCAATCCCAGCACTTTGGGAGGCCGAGGCAGGCAGATCATCTGAGGTCAGGAGTTTGAGACCAGCCTGGCCAACATGGCAAAACCCCATCTCTACTAAAAATACAAAAATTAGCCGGGTGTGGTGGCAGGCGCCTGTAATCCCAGCTACTTGGGGAGCTGAGGCACGAGAATCACTTGAACCCAGGAGGCGGAGGTTGCAGTGAGCCAAGATCATGCCACTGCGCTCCAGCTTGGGTGATAGAGTCAGACTCAGTCTCAAAAAAAAAGAAATCACTACTATAACACCTCACCCTTATTGAGGGCTTCCTATGTGCCATGCACATTCTGCATGTTTTACATGTTTCCTCCTGGAAGTCCTGACCTCTGCCTGTGCTTTGGGTATGTATAACCGTTAGGCCCATTTTACTGATAAGAAAACCGAGGCACAGGTTGTTTCTGGTACTTGTCCAAAGTAACAAGTAGCTGGCAAGTTTGCAAACTGCTCCTCAGAGTCTTTGCTTCCAACTGCCAGCCTACAGCCTCCACCTGCTGCAGAGTCCAAACCAGTGTGTGTGGGGGCTTCATCTATTCTCAGGGCATTGGGGAACCACAGAAAGTTTCCAAGCAAGGGGGTGATGTGATTTCTTTCAGTAGGATGCCCTTGGCTGCCATGTGGAGGATAAATTGTAGGGAAACAGGAGAGCCAAGGAAGATGCTAGAATCCTAGGCTGGGAGATAGTGGAGACAGAGAACAAATACAGATTGGAGGGGAAATTGAGGTAGGGAAGAGGCTGACGGCATATAGGGGTAGGGGAGGGGGTCATTGCTATGGCTGGTGGGGGGATCATGAAGTGGTGGAGAGCCTGGGAACAGGGGCCAGTGGGATGGGCTGTACCCAGTTCTGGACAGTGTGGATTTGAGGTGCCTGGGTGTCTCGGGGAGGCTTCAGAGCAGTGGTGGACATGGGGCTGACAATCAAAGAAGTCAGGCTGGAGAGGACCTTGTGGGGTTCTGAGCCCCCAGAGTGGGAGGTGTATGAGTGGAGTGGCAAGCAGAGGCCTGGCCATAGCCCTGGGGACCCCATGGAGATGGAGAAGGAGCAGCTAGCAGGGTGGAAGCAAGGGTTGCTGGAATCCCTGGGAAGAGCATAGGACTGGAAAGGAGCAGCTAACTGGCGGGAAGGGTGCCATAACCACAGGACCTGGCCTGGGGCTAGGGAAGGCCATGCCTTCCAGTAGCCCCATCCTGCCCTGCCTCCATAGATTGGGGTCTGTGTTGCGCCCACCTATTGAGAGCTGGGCCTCCAAGGGGCTGACAGGTTCTCCCTGTTGCCTGGCAACTGTGAGAGCTGTTGGCTGTTGCTAGGAGCAGGCTAGAGAGGCCAGAGGAGCGAGGATCGGCTCTCAAGCCTGGGGCAGGGTGACAGGTAGAGGGAAGGGGAGGGTCCTACCTTGGAAGCCAGTTTGTAGTCTGTGCGTGGACAGACTGTATTCTTGGCCATGTGTACCCATTTTTGTAGAGTGTGTTCTGTGGATCTGAGGCATGTTGGAGACTGACCTGTGTGTGGGTGTCTACAGCATATCTGTGGCCCTGGTGGGCATTATGTGTCCTCAACATGTTGCATGCCCATGGCAGGGCCTGCTTGAGCTTCAGAGCAGTGGTGGACATGGGACATCATATCCTATGTCTCAGGACAGGAGGGGGGCCTGAGGGAGTCACTGGAGGACTTCCAGGCCAATGACCCCTCAACAAGAGAGACATTCAGATAGGGATATGCAGACACTCCAGGGAGAACAGCCAGCCTGGGGATTGGGAGCTGGAACAAAATGTGTAACAAGGTTCTTTTTTTTTTTTTTTTGAGACGGAGTCCTGCTCTGTTGCCCAGGCTAGAGTGCAGTGGTGTGATCTCAGCTCACTGCAATCTCCAGTTCCCAGGTTCAAGTGATTCTCCTGTTTCAGCCTCCTGAGTAACCAGGATTACAGGCACGTGCCACCACGCCCAGCTAATTTTTTGTTTTGTTTTGTTTTGTTTTTGAGACTGAGTCTTGCTCTATCACCCAGGGTGGAGTGCAGAGGCAGAATCTCAGCTCACTGCAAGCTCCGCCTCCTGGGTTCACACCATTCTCCTGCCTCAGCCTCCTGAGTAGCTGGGACTACAGGCGCCCGCCACCACGCCGGCTAATTTTTTGTATTTTTAGTAGAAACGGGGTTTCACCGTGTTAGCCAGGATGGTCTCGATCTCCTGACCTCGTGATCCGCCGCCTCGGCCTCCCAGTGCTGGGATTACAGGTGTGAGCCACTGCGCCCGGCCTTTTTTTTTTTTTTTTTTTGAAATGGAGTTTCACTCTTGTTGCCCAGACTAGAGTACAATGGCATGATCTCAGCTCACTGCAACCTCCGCCTCCTGGGTTCAAGCAATTCTCCTGCCTCAGTCTCCCAAGTAGCTGGGATTACATGTGCCCACCACCACACCCGGCTAATTTTTTGTATTTTAGTAGAGACAGGGTTTCTCCATGTTGGTCAGGCTGGTCTCGAACTCCTGACCTCAGGTGATCCGCCCACCTCAGCCTCGCAAAGTGCTGGGATTACAGGTGTGAGCCACCGCGCCCGGCCTAATTTTTGTAATTTTAGTAAAGACAAGGTTTCACCATGTTGGCCAGGCTGGTGTTGAACTCCTGACCTCAAGAGATCTGCCTGCTTCAGCCTCCCAGAGTTGCTGGGATTATAGGCATGAGCCACCATGCCCAGCCAAAATGTGTACCAAGGTTCTAAGGAAGGGGTTTATGCTAAACACCGGGCTGTTGGTGGCAAGCACCCTGTCTTGCTTCAGGGGCCTTCCCTTTGGGCTGGGGCCTCCTAGCCTCATGGCACTGGGGTCACACAAAATGCCTTCGTGGTTAATTTTTGGCAGACCCTTCAAATGTCCAGTCGAGGGTGGGGCTCTGGGCTGCTCCTGGAGCACAGGATCAGAAAGACTTGAAATGTTCAGCGAAACACTGCTGCTTCCACCCCACCTTTGCCTGGCCATAGGGCTGCAGCCATTGCCCAGTGGGGACAGGCCACAGGAGGGTGGGATGTGGGATCATGGCCACCTCCAGACGTGGACAGGCCATGGAAGAGACAGGTCATAAGATCATGGCCACTTTTGTTTCTAGAAGTCCAGTGACAACTTCTTCCTCTTTCTTCCCTCCCAACCCCCTCACCCTGCCTGCCCGCCCTCCTCTCTTCCTCCCTCTCCACCCTCTCACCCTCTCTCCCTTTCTCCCTTGGGTCCTGATTGCCTGGTCCCAGATTGGAGTCCAGGATGGCTGCCTGCCGAAGAATGCCTCCTCCCGGTAGATTGGGGAAGGATGGATATGAGAAGCCACCCAGCTAAAGGAGACAGCCTAGGGAAAGGTGTAAAGACGGAAACCAATTTTTTTTTTTTTTTTTTTTTTTGAGACGGAGTCTTGCTCTGTCGCCCAAGCTGGAGTGCAATGAATGGCGCGATCTCGGCTCACTGCAACCTCCGCCACCCGGGTTGAAGCAGTTCTCCCGCCTCAGCCTCCTGAGCAGGTGGGATTACAGGCGCCCACGACCACGCCCGGCTAATTTTTGTATTTTTAGTAGAGATGGGGTTTCACCATGTTGGCCAGGCTGGTCTAGAACTCCTGACCTCAAGTGATCTGCCCGCCTCGGCCTCCTAAAGTGCTGGGATTACTGGCGTGAGCCACTGCGCCCGGCCTTTTTTTTTCCTTTTTCGACTAGCTGCAACCCAGAGGGAGAAGGCGGTAAACCCGCCTTAAGACTGAGAAAACCGCAATCCAGAAAGGCTCCCGAGTTCGTAGATCCCAAAACAAGTTTACTGGACTCATTAACTTTAACAAATGACAAAGACACGCCTCCTGCACCTAACTCGCCGAACTCGCAGAAGCTCAGAGGGCTGGTTCCTGCTCTGCCCTCGAGGGCACCGGATCCCCACCCTCGGGTTAACAGATCCGCCCTCCCGGCTGTCCAGCAACGGAGCTCCCGGCGCTCCGCACCCAATCACAGCCGGGTCCCGCCTGCAGCCCGCCCAGTGCCGGGTCCTGGGGTTTGGAACCACCCCTATTGCCTTTTCTCCGCGTGGCCCCGCCTGCAGCCCAGGCCCGAGCCTGGGCTGCGCCTAATTTCCCCCTTCGCTCCGCCCTCGAGCCAATCAACAGCCTCTAATCTCCTCTGGCCCCGCCTGCAAGCCCGCCCCGGCCCAGTCCCAGGCTTGGTTCGCCCAGGCCCCACCCCCGGCCCGCCCCGCCGTCGGTGCGCGGCGGTAGGGAAGGCGCCTCCCGCAGTCGCTCGGAACTGCCGACCCGAGTGCTTCCCGCAGAGGGCTGGTGGTGGGAGCGGAGTGGGTCGGGCGGGGCCGAGCCGGGCCGTGGGCCGTGTGGGGGCCGGGCGGCGGCCGGGCCGGCGGACGGCGGGATGGGCTGCACCGTGAGCGCCGAGGACAAGGCGGCGGCCGAGCGCTCTAAGATGATCGACAAGAACCTGCGGGAGGACGGAGAGAAGGCGGCGCGGGAGGTGAAGTTGCTGCTGTTGGGTGAGGCCGCGTCCCGCACTGGGATCCTTGATTCCCAGCTCGAATCCCCAGACAAGGACTTTGACCTCCCAGACTAGGGCTTCAAACTCCCAGACCTGGGCTGTCTAGGACCCCACACCTGGGCCAGGACCAGGGTTGAAAACTCTAGATTGGACTAGACCTTTGATCCTGCCCAGACTCTAGACCAGACCCCTATCTCATCCCAGACCCCAGACCTCCAAATCCAGTCAACAGTGCCCCAACACCCGCGGTCCAGTGCCCTGCTTGGCCATCCCCCCTTGCTAACTAGCTTCACAGAACTTCAGAGCCCCCGCCATCCTTCCCTACACTTTACCCAAACCCCCAGGATGCCCGCCCCTTGTTCCCCAACCCTCAGGCTCCGCTTGTTTTCCTCACCTGCGCCTTTTATTCCTATTGGGCATGAGCATCCCGCGGGGCCCCTGCCAGGCCCCCCACCCACTCCCTCCTTCTCCTTCTGTGCCCCATCCCTAGTCTGGAATCTGTATCCTCCACCTGTGCACTCTGACCCAAGGAACCTCTCGAGTGGGAAACTGCTCTTGAGCCCCATCTCCAGCTGGAACCCCTTCAGCGAGCCCTGCTCCCTGCTTCCTGCCCTCCAGATCCTTCTCTGCAGGCATCACTCCCGAAACCCTCTGCTGATCCTCCCCTAAGTCCTCTTACACTCTGGCCTTCCCCAGATCCCTCCACCCTTCCTGCACCAAGTGGGCTGGGCTAGGAGGCGGGAGCCCTGGGTTGGAGAGGGCCTAGGCTGCCTTACGCAGAACCCCCACGGGGCTGGATTGAGGCTCCACTGGTCACGCTGGGGGAGGGGGCAAGGCCTCAGGCTTCCCAAGGAGGCTCTATGTTTTCCAGTTTCGAAGGCCAGTCTGGGAAGTAGGAGAGAGAGTGGAGGAGTTAGGGTTGTGGCCGCCTCCAAGGCCAGAAAAGATGGTGGCTGCTAGAGGGGTGGGGGGAAGTGGAAGTGGTGAGACAGCCGACATATTGCTGCCCCTGCGGGTGAGCCCAGGAGATCTGCTAGTAGGTGCTGGGCTGCCCACACCCCTTCTGGGCTGCAAGGCCTGGGATGTAGCCTCTGAGAGTTGGGGGGCTTGTTGGATCTTGGGACCCTGTGAAGGGGGATGGTGGACTAGCTGAATGAGGAGTTGAGGGGCCAGCTGGGGGTGGGCCAGGGTGTCTCTGAGCATCCCAGCTGGCCTTTTGCAAAGACGGTGGGCCTACTGGCTGTCCCCATCCAGCTTCCCACTGGAAGTAGGTGTGGTGCCCAGTGGCAATCTAATTTTGATTTGGGGATTTTAGAGTTGTGGGGAGGGAGGCCCTTGCAACAGCGCAGCACCGTTGTAGGCTGAGAAGTGCATGGGGGGGTGTGGCCCCTCGGCTTCAGAACTGTCATGGGGCTCCCAGGCTGTGAAAAGCAGGGCTTTTCGTGCTGGACCTGTGGCCGAGGAACAGCATGTATGTCCATTATGGGCCATCTGTTGACTGTCCCTGCGGACCCGGCCTCCGGGGCACAGCCTTGGAGGTTTCAAAATGGCATCCGCTTCGTGCTGCCTCAGGGAGGAAGAGAAGGGGCGGGAAGGGGCGGCGGCCCAGCCTCCTGGGCTGCTTTGCGTTGGGCGCTTGCCTCTTCCTGTCTCTGCTGTGAGTGCGGCAGCGGCAGTGAGTGGGTGTCGACGCGGCGGAATGCCCGTCGCTGCTGCTGCTGCTGCCCGACGGGCCTGGGGAGGGCACTTCCGGTACCGCTGCCTCCCAGTGCCCAGCCAGGAGTCTCTAGACAGCCTCTCCCCAGGCTGATTGCAGTTACTGTGGTGGCCGAGGAAATGCAAGACTGGACCATAGAGCTGGGGGAACGCAGGGCTTCTGGCTAGTTTTGTGTCCCGACACCAGAAGGGTCCCACATCCCACCAGACCTGCTCCTTGGAGCCCAGCTCAGCTTTTGGGCTAAGGCAAGTGAGACCTGGCAACTCCTCCCACACTGGGCTGGCAGCAGCCAGGGGTGCAGGGTCTGGCTTAGCACTTTCTAGCCTGGGAAGTTCACCCTGGGGTCCTGGCCTTCTGGCCTTTGCTTACTCTGTGAAATGGGCTTCCTGGGTTTTGGCCAAAGGAGTGCCCCAGCTCAGGATGGGGAGAACAAGAGCCTCCTGGTGGTTCTTGTTGGGGATGTAGGTTGGGAGTAAAGACCCTGCAGTGTGCTGCAAAGGGCTCTGACCAAGCTCTGCTTGATATTGACGACCCAATCTGCCATGGCTGCCTGGGGAGGGATCCTGGCTTGAGCCATGCCTTTCCCATCCAGGTGCAAGGTGGTGATGGGAGTCCAGCTGTGGTAAGTTCAGAGTTCTGGGCGCCTGTCCCATGTAGCGGGAGACTTTGTCCAGGCAACGGGACTCAGGTTGGGCAACTGCCAGCCTTCCCTCCCAGCCAGAACCACGCCTGCTGCCCCGCCCGCACACCGCCTCCCTCCCATCTTGGGTAGCCCTGCCAGCAGGCAGGCACAGTCCTTGTCACCAGGGCAGAGGCTGATGTGGTACACACAGGCAAGAGAGTATTTCCTGGCAACTTGGTAGGGGGAGCAGATACCAGTCCTATTCTAGGGATGCTCCCCACTCCTACCCAGCTCAACATGACTGATCAGCTAGGCCCAGGTGGAATCTGGGACCCTGGTCTGGGCTCTTAAGGGAAAGGAAGCCAGAGTGTATGTGAGGGGGGAGAGTCTCTGATTTGGGATGGGCCTGTGTGGACAGCTTCACAGAAAAAGGAGACAGTGTCCACCATTGGCTCCATAAAGGCTTCAGAATGTAAACAGAGCAGTTCTCTCTTGCCCCTGGAACTTTGCGTGTGTTGTTCCCTACTTGATTGTTCTTTAAAACTTTACTCTGGGATCACCTCCCAGGATCCTTCCTGGACATCCCCCCTCGACCAAGGCTGGTGAAACATCTGGCTCCCAGCGCTGTTGCTTCCCCCCTCAGATGCCTGGAGACTGCAGGGCAGGGCTAAGTCCTCTTCATTTCTGTGCCCAGCATGGAGCCTGGCATCTACTGGGTGCTTCTCATCTGTTTGTTGAATGAAGGAAGTATCCTCTGAACCTGATTTTGGGTAGATGGTGGAGTAAACTGAGTGGCAGTTTGCATACTGTGGGCAGGTGGCAAGGGCCCACAGGCCCACCACAGGGTTGGTGACCAGCATTGAGGGGACACTGAGAAAAGTTCTTCAGGCTGTTTCTTCCCAGCCCTGCCACAGGCTATGCTGGCACCTGAGAGAGTTCTTATCCCACCCTGTGCAGAACTCCTGCTGAGCAGAGTGGCTTTGTATTCTTCCTTCCAACTCAGGCTGTTGGTGCACTGCTAGAGGGCTGCTGTCTCTGACACTCCAGTAGCCACAGTCGAGCTTGAGCTGGCTGGTCCAGCAGGGGCTGCTCTGCAGCCCTGGGGCTCAGACCAGAGCAATGCTGTGAGAGTCCTGGTACTGGCCAGTGCAGAGACTGCACATAGCAAGGGCTCAATGAAGTTTACCAAAAGTAAAGAAAGGGGGTTTTGTGGCCTCTGTCCTGTCTGTGTCTCTTGCAAAGGGCTGGCATACTATAGATGCCTAATGAGGGTATATGGACAGAATGAAGTGATTGAACATGTCCATGAACAGGGCAGAGCTCCTGGGAGAGGAGTAAGTATAATCCTGGGGCAGCCACTGGAGCCTGGTCTAGCTGGAGACAGATAGGAAGGGTTAGCTTGGGATTCTGGCTGGCTGGGTAGTGGGTTAGACTCTAGTGGTGCCTGTGAAGGGGGGCTTCCTGGAGGAGGGGGTCTGCTGGGCAGCTGTGAAGGATGAATACCATTTGCCAGGGCCAGGCACTAGGGGTCAGAGGGACCAACTCGACAAAAACACTGCAGCAGGAAGACTTGGCCTGTATTCCCAAGAGCTTGGGTGGGTGTTTCCTGGCCTGGTGGGGAAAGGGCCACCCTCCCTGGACCAGCCCATGGGGTCATCCAGACCTGAGTTCGAATCCCAGTTCCACCTATGGCACTGGCTGAGAGACTCAGCATCAGGTGAAGCCCTGGCAGGAGTCCTGCTCTCCACTCATAACCCGGGGGCAGAGTGCCTCCCTGCAGCCACAGGTTATGGGGACAGTCTACCAAAGCTTGGAGGTATGAAAAATGGGTGAGGGAGGCCAGGCGTGGTGGCTCACACCTATAATCCCAGCACTTTGGGAGGTTGAGGCAGGCAGATCACCTGAGGTCAGGAGTTCAAGACCAGCCTGGCCAACATGGTGAAACCCCATCTCTACTAAAAATACAAAAAAATTAGCCAGGTATGGTGGTATGTGCCTGTAATCCCAGCTATTCGGGAGGCTGAGGCACGAGAATCGCTTGAACCTGGGAAGTGAAGGTTACAGTGGACCGAGATGGTGCCACTGCACTCCAGCCTGGGGGACAGAGCAAGACTCTGTCTCAAAAAAAAAAAAGAAAAAAAAAAAAGAAAATGGATGAGGTACCCACTGCTGAGAGTTTGGTGGGAAGGAGTCTCCCATCCTAGAGGCTGCCTGGCCCCGGTCTGGAGCCCTGGGGAACCCCCTCCCCTGCCCTCAGGCAGCTGTTCACAGCAAGTGGGGAGCCCAAGGTGTGCAGATAGTTGGTGCCAGCAGGAGTGACAGACTGCCCTGGGGACCTTAGGCCCAACCTCTGGGGGTCTAGGTTTGGAGATGTGGTAGGGCCCTGGGTGCCAGGTGGGCCAGTACCCACCCAGGCTGGCCTCCAGCCCCTACACTCTCCCCCAGCCCTCTCCTTCACTGCTGGAGCTCATTAGCACTTGAATGGGGGGCGGGGCGGCTTGGGCCTCTGAGTCTCTTCTTCCCACCCCTCCCCCAGGCTTGTCGGGGCTTTGTCTGCAGGAGCAGGCAGGGATAGAGCTCCCACACTAAGGAGTGAACAGGGGTCCAAGCTATAGCTGACCCCCTCTGCCTGCATCCTGCCCAGTTCTGCTAGGCTCAGCCCCTGCCTCTCACGCCAGTGTCAGTGCAGCCAACATGAGCTCATACCTCTAGGGTAGGAGTGAGACTAGGTCCTTCAAGGGATACCTCTGAGCTGAGAGACTAGGTGAATCAGGGCAGCTGGAGCTCAGCTGGGGGCATCCCAGGCGGGTGGGGGAGAGGAACCCCAGACAGAGGGCAGAGCAGGTGTGAGGACAGAGAGAATGAGCCGCGCTGCTGTGGCAGGAGGTGGAAGTCAAACCAGTTGCAGGACACAGGCTTCCATGTCAGAAGCCCTGAGGCAACATCACACCACCCACTATGTGTCAAGAGCCTAGGCTGCTGGATGGGGCCTGGGGATGGTCCGGGACCCCTTTGGCCCTGGGCAGCTTGTCAGAGGTTGGCCCTGGGTGGCCTGAGAGGTAGGGTCACTGAGTGCCATCACTGATGCCCCAGGCCCTTGAACATCTGTTTGCCTAGCAAGTGGCAGCAGGTAGTGCTGAGGGTGGGGTGTGGTCAGGTCCCAGCAAGGTCCCTAGGCCTCCAGCACTGCAGGGGGTGGGGCAGTAGGTGCACTTGGGGCTACTTGGGCCACAGGCAGACACACAGGTCCTGTATACTCTGCCGTTGATCTTAGTTCTTGGTCCCTGGCTGTGACTCTCTCAGTCTGTCTCTAAAAGCCACCCATTCACTTGGCGGGAACAGGATGGAGGAAGCTTTGTCCACCCAAGCTCTTAGCCACTGAGGAACCAGGGACTCCCCCCACCCCACCCACAGCAGAGGAGGAGACTGTCACCCCAGAGCCTGAGTGCTGCCTCCCCTACATCCCGTTGTGCTGTGGGGGGAGGCAGGACCGGGCAGATGGGGGCAAGGTACAGGCCAGGGAGTAGTCTCATCTTCCCATCATCTCAGGCCAGGAATCCCAGCCTAGGAGTTCAGCGAGGAGGGGAAGGGGTCAGCAGGTTCTGGCCAGGCCACTGCTGATGCACCCTGCCTGAGTGCTCTGCAAGGTGCTTTGGGGAAGGCAAAGGATTGGGTCCTTTGATGGTGTCCCTGGTACCTGATGCTCTCAGGCAGCCCTTCCCTCAGCTACAGGTGCAGGGTGGAACCCTGTCTGCCCAGCCCCACCCAGCCCTTCTAGCCTGAAGCTCTCGTTCTTACTAAACCCCAACCCCACCCTCACCCTGATGTTACTTCTTGGGGCTGTGGCTGCTCTTGGTGGCTGGGGAGGAAGAATCTTTCTGGAATAACCAAACATTTGCTGGGCTGGTTCTTCTGTGCCGGCCTCTGTGCACATCTACAAGGCTTGAAAGGCAGCACCACACCAGTCTGAGCAAAGGCCTAAAGGTGGGGTCATCTCAGCCTTGTTGGGGAGAAGATATCCTTATGGCTTGGAGGAATCTGGGGTCTCCTGACAGCCTCAGGATATGCAAAGGAGGTGATGGCAGCACCTACTGTGTGTGCCCCCGGCGGGAGGAGGAGGTAATGAAGTCTGCACGACATGGCAGGGCAGGGCTGGGCCTCTCAGGGAAGTGGTGTCCACACCGGAGGAAAAGGAGGAAGCAGCTGGGGGAGGAGGAGCCCAAAAGAGGAAGAGGCCAGAGGGCTGCCTGGTGCTAGGGTGGGGGTGAGAGCCCAAGGGCCCCCCAGGGCTTTGCCAACTGGAAGGGTCTAGGAGGTGAACACCTGCCCAGGCTTATCTGTGCACTCCTGTGGGCCATTCTAGTGGCGGTCACTGAGTTGGAGCCAGTCCAGGTAGCTCTGTACCTTGTCCCACCCCAGCAACTGTCGGGCCCAAGATCCCAGAGAAGGTGGTGCCTTCAAGAAGGATTCCAGGCCCCTTCTTTGGCCACAGGAAGTTGTGGCTGGGAGAAGGACGCTGGCGGGAGGGCTAGCAGGAAGGCAGAGGGCTGCTCTTAGATTCCCCAGCGGCCATTGCTCTCCAAAGCCGGAAGGCCAGCCACAGGCTGAGATGAATGCCTGGAAATGCAGCAACAGCCCTGAGATGAGCTCACTCTGGGTTTCCCCTGCTGGGGGGTGGACAAAGGATCCCTGGCCTCAGCCTAAGGATTCTCCCCTACCAGCACCCACTCGCTGGGTCTAGGGCTGCATTCACTGGGCCTGTTTCCCCTCAGGTGATAACCACAGCTGTCTCTGATTGAGCCTTGACTGTTGTGTGGAGCTGAATTCTTCATTATCTTGTCATATTTAATCCTGTGAGGCTGGGACTGATATTACACCCATTTCACTGATGGACAAACTGAAGCTCAGAGACTTTATGCACTTAAACAAGGAACAGAGATGCCAGGACATGACCCATGTAGTAACTAAGCGCCTGCCTCCAACTGCCACGGCCCCTTGGGAGTCTGTGCTGGCTGGAAGTAACGGATCAGGCAGGACAGCAGGCAGACGGTGTGGGTGGGTGTGTGTTCTGCCTGTGCCTATGGGCCCTGGCTTGCGGGCCTCAATTCTTCTTTTAGGAGGTGGAAAGGGAGCTGTCTGACCTGGAAGGTGGGACCCAAGACTCTGTGTATGAAGCTTTCTACAGCCATGTGGTCATGGGGGACCCCCTCCACTCCTTTTTTTTTTTTTTTTTTTTTTTGAGATGGAGTCTCACTCTGTCACCCAGGCTGGAGTGCAGTGGCATGATCTTGGCTCACTGCAACCTCCGCCTCCTGGGTTCAAGCGATTCTCCTGCCTAAGCCTCCTGAGTAGCTGTGACTACAGGTACGTGCCACCACACCCAACTAATTTTTGTATTTTTAATAGAGACGGGGTTTCACCATGTTGGTCAGGCTGGTCTCGAACTCCTGACCTCAAGTGATTCACCTGCCTCGGCCTCCCAGAGTGCTGGGATTACAGGTGTGAGCCACCGCGCCCGGCTGCAGCTGCACCTTTTGACTTCCCACTTTTTCTCCTAGTCTGTATCCTCTCACAGTGATGCTCAAGTTATAGCTGGCAACTTAGGACTTCATTCTTTCCCTAATATTATGCTTGTTCTCCCATAAGCCCCAGTCTTAGACTGAGACCAAGCCTGGGGAAGGCTCAGAAGCTACTGAAGTCCATGGTGAGGGCCTCTGAGACTGGGAATTGTCCAGAGGAGTGAAATGAAAGCATGTTCCTTAGGGCTGCACTGTGAGCACAGGCTCAGTGCTGGGTGCACGTGTGGTGCTGTGTGGTGGTAGAATGTGGCCATGGTGTCGGCTGATGACTGCATGATAGTTGTTGAGGCTGGTTCCTCTTGCTCCTTGGCCTCCGAATCTCAGTGCTGTGGCCTAGTGGGCACTTGCCCTCTCTTGTAGGGGTTCCTAGGGGTTCTGCTGTGTTGCCAGGCCAGGCCGTAAGGGGCTGAGGGGGCTGAGGAAGGCTTAGGAGAGCCAGAGCAGAAGCGTCCAAGCCTCTCTGGGCCATGAAGCCATGCACAGAGCAGAGACCCATGCATCCTCATGGCCACCCAAGACTGTGGGTCCCAGAGGGTCCAGTTCCTCACCGTGAGACCTCAGACTGTCCTCTTCCCTCTCTGTATCCAGCACTAGAACCTGTGATGCTGTGATTTTTTTTTTTTTTTTTTTTCTGAGACTGAGTTTCACTCTTGTTGCCCAGGCTAGAGTGCAGTGATGCAATCTCGGCTCACCACAACCTCCGCCTCCCAGGTTTAAGTGATTCTCCTGCCTCAGCCTCCAGAGTAGCTGGGATTACAGGCATGTGCCACCATGCCCGGCTAATTTTGTATTTTTAGTAGAGACAGGGTTTCTCCATGTTGGTCAGGCTGGTCTCGAACTCCTGACCTCAGGTGATCCGCCCACCTCAGCCTCCCAAAGTGCTGGGATTACAGGCGTGAGCCACCGCGCCCCGCCAGTGCCGTGATTCTTAGCATGGTCTCCTGGCCTGTGGACACAAGGACAGCTGCTGGCTTGGGTTGGGCCCTGAGGCAGTTTGGGGTGACTTTGAAGAGGCTACTCAGGGCAGGCCTTGGGTTTGGCACCCTCCCTCAAGGGGTACATTTCATAGATGAGGCCTAGGCTCCCGTTATCTTTCCCAGAGTCCACCGCCATGAATCAGAAGGGAAAAGAGGTCATTCAGGTGCCTTGGGAACAGCGGAGGGATGCCTGAAATGAAGAGGCCTCCAGGGAGACGGTGCCAAATGGCCCAGCTCCGCGTGATCCGGGTCTTGTCCAGCACCTCCTGGCTCCTGCACAGGGCGGTACCTGGGGCCTGAGGCGCCAGCGATGAACAGGTCTGGGGCCTCCTTTACATCAGGCCAGCCTTCCTCACCCGGTGCCTGAGTTTCCCTCTGTGCAGTGGAAAGGGCCCCACTGAGGGAGACACACCTTGCCCCAGAAAGACTTTCCCATGTGTGGGCAGGACCTGAGGCCTCAGTTTCCCTAACACAGAGATCTCTGACTTGGCAGTAGGAAGCCAGGCCCTGCTTGGTAGTGCTCCCCTTTGGGCCCTGTGAAGCCGCTGGAGGCAGCCGAGTGCCAGAGACTGGCGGGAGGGAGGTGTGGACTCTGTTGGTCTGTTCAGGCATCCGTTATAGGGCCATGCCACACACACGGGTGGGAGTGTTGCCGGTCCCTTTCAAGACCTCGAGTCCCTGCCTCCCAGTGCCGGACCCGTGCTGAGCCTTCTCGGAGGGAATGAGGGGGGCCGGGGAGCAGCACCTGGAGGAAGGAAGAGACGCCAGGGGCGGGGCTCAGAGGGCCTTTGTCTGGCCGGGTGTCTGCCCCGCCCTCCCGTTGCCATGGTTTCTGTGTGTGCCGAGTCTCTGCAGGCTGGGGGCTTCGCAGGGACGGGCTGGTGGGTGGGACACCTTCCCCAGTCGCCCCTGGCTGAGGCTGCTTTTCTGAAACAAAACGCTCCCCAGTGCTGCCCAGCCCCCACTTCCTTCCACAGTGTCTCCGGCTGCCGGGCGCCCCCTGGTGGTGGCGGGGCATGGGTCCCTAGGACTGCAGGGGACGTGGGGGTGCCCGGGATCTGAGACCCACAGGCTGAGCTGGAGATGTGGCACCTTCCTGGGATAAGAGTAGGAGGTGGTGTCCGGGCTGCCTTTGTGGTGGGTTCAGGGCTACCCCCACCTGCCCCACCATGTCCCACTGGGATAGGCTGGGGAGTTGTGGCAGTGTGGGCGGGCCTGGTGTTGTGGGTTTGAGCTGGGCCGCTGCCCAAGTCTACCCTGTGGTCCCAGCCGCTGCTGCTTCTGAGAATCTCTGCCCTCGGGCCTGCCACGTCAGCTGGCTGCTCTTCCTGGCCCCACGTGTTCCCACGGAGCCCACCAGTATGGGGGTTCTCTCCAGGGAGGTCTGCCTGGCTTTCTGGGTGTGTGGAGCCAGTGAGCAATGTCAGCAGTGAGGCTCCTGGGCAGGAAGGAGGCCCCAGCTGTGTAGGAGTGCCGGGTTATACTGAAGGGAAGTGACGACACAGCGGAAAGCCAGCAGAGGAGCCAGTAGCTCTGACTCCTGTCCCAGGTTATGCTGAGTCCCAGCAGGGAACCACCACAGCTCTGAATCAGCCTGTTAGCCACTGTCCATTGCTCTTCATCTGCTCTTTATCTGAAAATCTTCAGAAGCTCTCCTTCAAATGAGATGACCACAGCAGTCTTCTCTGCAGGTTGCAGGAAATGAGAGGTTTGGGGAAATCTGTACTCTTTCAAAGGGTAGAAAAATAGTGATAACTTTTACCTGAATGCTCACATGTGCCCCACACTGTGAGAAGAGCTTTGCATTTAATCCTTACCCATCTCTCAGAAGGAGACAGCGTTGTCCCATTTCACAGATGAGGTGCCAGAGAAAGGGCAGGAAAGGAGCTGAAGCTCTTGAGGATCTCAGGAAGGATCAGAGTGGACATCAGGGCTGTGGCAAGTCTGGACCTCCTTCTGGGAGAGGATCTGAAAATGGGAGGTAGGCTGGCTGGCTGCTTGAGGCTTGACAGCTCTGCCCAGGGGAAACTGAAGCCAGAAAGGATAGCAGCAAGTCCCAGCCTCCCAGCAGATCAAAGCCTATTAAGGAGTTAGAGGGTCCAAGATGAACAGATGCTGTGACTTGAATGCTGGGGCCTGGACTAAGCATCAAGTGACAAGACCTGTGGGCCTGTCTCTCCTGCTGCAGGGGCCCTGCTGGTCTTGTTCATGCAGGTGGAGTGGTACTGTCTCGCTTCTCTCATCGGTTCCCTCCTCTGGGGCTCAGCACTCCCAAAGTGGAAGCAGATGTTCTAATGCAGAGCAGCTGCCACCACCCAGCACATCACTATGATTACTGCCTACCTGCTGTGGGCCCCAACTGCGCCACAGGGCAAAGGCTGCAGAGGTTTCTTCCGTGGTGGGAAGAGGTGTGACTCAGTGGGAATGCCAAGGCCACCCCAGGGAACCTCTGCAGGCCTCTCTGGTCTTACCCAGCTGGGGACAGAGCACTTGGTGGGGCCCTCTGCGGGCAGGAGGGGCTGATTCATGCCACCTTCTATTGCCTCAGTTCCCCTACCCAGCATCTTTGCAGAAATCTGGACTCAGGCTGGACGCGGTGGCTCACGCCTGTAATCCCAGCACTTTGGGAGGCCAAAGCAGGTGGATCACTTGAGGCCAGGAGTTCGAGACCAGCCTGGCCAACATGGTGAAACCCTGTCTCTACTAAAAATATAAAAATTAGCCGGGCGTGGTGGCACATGCCTGTAGTCCCAGCTACTGGGGAGGCTGAGGCAGGAGAATTGCTTGAACCGGGAGGCAGAGGTTGAACCGGGAGGCAAAGGTTGCAGTGAGCCAAGATCATGCTATTGCACTCCAGCCTGAGCAACAGAGCGAGACTGTGTTTCAAAAAAAAAAAAATCTGGACTCAGCCACCCCTCTGAGAGGCAGGTGCGAGGGGAGCTGGGTGTGCGCAAAACTCGCAGATAAGCCTCTTGCCAGCTTATCTGGTAGGGGACATCCATCAGGTCCTGATGGAAAGAGGACCCAGCCAGAGATGGGGAGAGTGAGGCTACTGCCCCACAGCTGCCAGGGCACTTAGCCTGTGGGCTGCCTGAGAGCTCTTCACCCCACCCATTCCACCCAGATGCCATCCTGGGGCTCCACCCACCTCTGCTCCTGTGCCCCTTCTCTGCTGGAGCTGCTCCTGGGCTGTGCCCCTGCCTCTGTCCCGTTGTTCCCCCTGCTTCCTGCCTGGCTGCCAGCACCACACCCTTGTCCTGCCACTCACTACTTCCCGCCTGAGTCACAGCTGCTGGAAAGACAAAGAGAGCAGCCTGAGTCTAGGGATAGAGGCTCCATGACCTTGATTTGCTTACCTGTCAAGTGGACCTCTTTTTTCAGTGACCCCTGCTTGGGATAGAGAATGTTCTCTTAACATTTAAGAGGGCTTAGGAGGGGAAAATGAAACTTCAAGGGGACAGGGAAGTGGGCCCTCCCTGGCTGGGGCAGGGAGCAGATATCCTGGCTCCTAGTGTGACTGGCTCTGTGCTGCCTACCTCATGTCTACCAGGTCTAGCTGCTGCTAGGAAAATCAGATGCAAAGCAAGTTTGCACCCTCGTCCCTGGGCAGGGTCACGAAGCGGCCCACATCACCTACTAAGAGTGGGCAAAAGGCCAGACCCCCTCTTCACTCTCAGTGGCCAGATAGGGAAACTGATGCCTCAAGTGGGCAGGAGTCCCGAAGTCACACAAAAGGGGGAAGCTTTCACCCTAGACCTCAGGTCCCCCGTGCCCTGGGTAGCTTCCCTGCTGCGTCTCAGCTCGCCTGGCTTGGGACTGCATGGGGACCCATGACTTCGCATCCTTGGCCTCTGCTCCTCCAGTTCCCCCCATCCTGGCTGTGACTGGCTCCTGGTTCTTCCTCCTGCTCTGGAGGAGCCAGTGGGGAAGACAGTCAGGTAGCCACTGCTGCCCTCCCTGCCCCAGTGGGTGCTTTGAGCCCCAGGGGGATGGGCCTTAGTGTTCAGGCGTCGCTGTGAGGCTTTCCTGGGACCTTTCCCCATGTCCTCATCGGCAGGTGGAGGAGTGTTGGTATGGAGATCCTGGCTGCCCCTTTGCCATGCACAGCCCAATGGGGAGGGAGTGGTGCTGGTATATATCCCGGTACACACCCCAGTGAAGATACTGGGCCCGGCCCCTGTAGTGCCCAGGGGCTAAAGCAATAGAGGGGATTGCTGCCCCAGCCACAGCACCCCAGCCTTCCCAGGGCCTTCACATTTGTATGTCCACAAGATTGTGCAACCATCACTGCTATCTAATTCCAGAACATAATCACCACCCTCAAAAATAAACTTCATACCCAACTAGCTGTCACTCCCCATCTCCCCAGATCCCCTCCCCTCATCCTGGAAAGCAGGCCTGGGACAGTCAGAAGCTCAGTGATTGCAGGCGCCTGATGGCATTTGTGAGGAGGGCTCAGGCAGTTCCCCTCAGGGTGGTCTCTGGCGTAGGGGGCTGAAGGTGGGCAGGGGCCTTGGCAAGGCCTGCCACCATGTCCCAATGCCTGCTGCCGCTTGTTGAGCACTGCAGACATGGCCCAGAGTCTGCCTGGGGAGCTAGGGAGTGAACCCAGTGCCAGGTGGACTGTGTGGCTCCGCTGCAGTACCAGGTACTCAGGACAGCTCTAAGAGGGACTGCACGGTGGGCAAGTGTGCTCCCTGCAGAGGGTACTCTAACCCTGTGACCTCAGCTTCCCTGGACCTCAGTTCCTTCATTGGTTAGATTGGGGTGAGAATGGAACCTACCTCCCAGGATTGCTGTGGAGATGGCAGTTGGTGGGTGTCATTGATGTAGAGCAGCATCTGGCACATGGTGGGCGCTGTTTTCATATAGCTTTGCTGTCGATATTGCCGATGTTATTGTTACTGCTTGTGTTCGTTTGTGTGTTAGCACCTTCATCCTCTGAGGTTGTTTTGACCAGCCCCAAGGGATGCTGTTGAGCTTGGCCAGAGTACCCAAGTTTGACCTCTGCACAGACCTCACTACCCACCCAGCTAAGCTGCACAGAGGAACAGACGTGCCACAGTGATCAGAACTGGGACACTGTGAATGGGGCATGGGGCACGTATTCCCAGCAAAGGGAACAGCATGAGCAGGGCCCTGGAGATAGCTAGAGGTAGTGCCTGGCAGCTGCAGGTGTGACTGGCAGTGATGGAGCAGGAGCACAGGGTCTGGGAAGGACAGCAGGGCCCAGCTGGGGGCCATTCGACCTGGAGCTCAAGACAAGCCAGCAGCAAGGGAGCAAGGTCAAGGTGAGGCCCTGCCTCCACTCCCTCTGGCCCCCAGCCAGGGAGTTGGGTGGCCCCCCTGGTCCTTCTTTACACAGACTCCCTGGGTAATACAGGCTCCTGGGCTGCACTCCTCAAGATCTGGCTCTGTTGTCTGGCATGGGACCTGGGAGTCTGCTTTTTTTTTTTTTTTAGACCAAGTTTCGCTCTTGTTGCCCAGGCTGGAGCGCAATGGCACGATCTTGGCTCACTGCAACCTCCACTTCCCAGGTTCAAGCGATTCTTCTGCCTCAGCCTCCTGAGCCGCTGGGATTACAGGCACCTGCCACCACGCCTGGCTAGTTTTTGTTATTTTTAGTAGAGATGGGGTTTCAACATGTTGGCCAGGCTGGTCTCAAACTCCTGACCTCAGGTGATCCACCTGCCTCAGCCTCCCAAAGTGCTGGGATTACAGGCATGAGCCACCGCTCCCGGCGGAATCTGCTTTTTTAAACACCTCCCCAGGGCATTGTCCCGCAGGGTCTCAGCCACATTTTGAGAATGGCAGGGTGGACCAGGCATCATGGGTTCCCTCCACCCACTTGCCCTTCTGAGTCCTGGCTACATGATCTTAGATCAATACTATATTTTTCTGAGCCTCACTGTCCTCATCTGCAGAATGGGAACAGAAACAGTATCTGCTGTGACTAATACAGGAGAGAATGCAGCAAATCTCAGTACCAGCTAAAGAGAAATATGGGCCAGGGCTGTACCAGGCCAGGGAAAAGCTTGAGTCAGTATGGGCGTGTGTGGGTGTGGGTGTGTGAGATACGCCGCAGGTCTCCCAGATTCATGAGTCAGTACGCGTGTGTGTTACACTGTAGGTCTCCTAGATTCTAGCCTTCTAGCCTCCATCTGCTCAGGGCAGACCTGGGCGCAGTGAGCAGAGGGCGGGGCATTGGGCCATGTCCAGAAAGCTGAAGTGTGACGCTGTGCTCCTGCTTAGGCCCCTGGTTGCTAAGGCTCAGAGTGTGGGGAGAAGAAGGGCTGCTACCCTGTTGGATAGAGTATGCAGGGCATCTTCCTGCCAGCTCTGCCCAGGGCACCATATTGGCATGCACCAGCTGCACAGGTTGGCAAGCCTATGTATGTGAGAACAGGGTGGCTCCTTCATGGCTGGCCAAGTCTCCAGCCAAGACCCCCCAGGACAGTGGGGAGCCATGGTGGGCAGCAGAGCTTGTGGGAGGCAAAGGCCTGCAGAGAGTCTGCCATGGGGCACAGGTGCTCTAGGTTACCTTGACCACTGTGGCCCTGCCAGCTGCATTCCTGGTAGCTCAACTGCCCACCAGGCCCAGCTGCCTCCATCTCACGGTGCAGCTGGTGAGAAGGTTAGTTCTGCCTCCTGGGCTACAGGTGTCTGGGCATTTGTTCTGTGCCTGTGGAGCCCCTCTGGGCCTGCCTCCTGACCACCTGTGCCCTCTGTTCCAGGTGCTGGGGAGTCAGGGAAGAGCACCATCGTCAAGCAGATGAAGTAAGTGCTGTATTCCAGAGGCAGTGCTCAAACTCCAGCTTCCCCTCTTCACCCTCTGGGCCTGCACTGCCCCCGACTACAGGCCCAGCCAGTCTTAGCCAGGCCCAGAATCTTCTGAGAAGCAGTCACTTATCCTCAGGTCCCAGTGGGTCAGGGGCAGTTTTCCCTTCTCTGAAGCAGGTCCCAGTAGCCCCAGGCAGCCGTGGGAACTCCCAGTGCCCTGGGGACACTAACCTTCCTGGTCCCTGGCTATCAGGATCATCCACGAGGACGGCTACTCCGAGGAGGAATGCCGGCAGTACCGGGCGGTTGTCTACAGCAACACCATCCAGTCCATCATGGCCATTGTCAAAGCCATGGGCAACCTGCAGATCGACTTTGCCGACCCCTCCAGAGCAGTATGTGCCCTCCGCCCCACCCTCTCCCACCTCCCAAAAGGTTTCAGGGTGGCTGGGTGTGGTGGCTCATGCCTATAATCCCAGCACTTTGGGACGCTGAGGCGGGTGGATCACCTGAGGTCAGGACCAGCCTGGCCAATATGGTGAAACCGCGTCTCTACTAAAAATACAAAAATTAGCCGAGCATGGTGGCACATGCCTGTAATCCCAGCTACTTGGGAGGCTGAAGCAGGAGAATTGCTTGAACCCGGGAGGCAGAGGATGCAGTGAGCCAAGATCGCCCCATTGCACTCTAGCCTTGGTGACAGAGCTAGACTCCGTCACAGAAAAAAGTAAACAACAACAAAAAAAAGGTTTTAGGGCAAGTCTCATCCTAGGGAATCCAAGAATACCCTAGCCTGGGCCCCATTCCAGAGGTCTCCCTGCCTCTGGCAGAGTGGGGGTACATTCCTTCAACTGCCTGACCACCCGCCACTGTGCCCAGGACGACGCCAGGCAGCTATTTGCACTGTCCTGCACCGCCGAGGAGCAAGGCGTGCTCCCTGATGACCTGTCCGGCATCATCCGGAGGCTCTGGGCTGACCATGGTGTGCAGGCCTGCTTTGGCCGCTCAAGGGAATACCAGCTCAACGACTCAGCTGCCTAGTGAGTGCTCTGAGGGGCTGGGCAGGGCAGGGCAGGGGCTGGGGGAGGACTAAAGGCTGGACCAGAGGGCCTGAGAACCCCCAGAAGGACACTGCTGGTCTTTGCTTATGAAACCGATGACTGTTAACCAAGGCCTTCCTGTTTTTTGGTTTGGGGGATGGGTGGGTGTCACGTTACTGAAAGGCCAGGAGGAATGACAGGCAGGTGGCTTATACAGTACATCTCTTCCAGGCCAGTTGAGTCTGATCTGTCTTGACATACAGTCTTCTAAAGAACATTTGCGGCTGGGCGTGGTGGCTCACGCCTGTAATCCCAGCACTTTGGGAGGCTGAGACAGGCGGATCATGAGATCAGGAGATCGAGACCATCCTGGCTAACACGGTGAAACCCCGTCTCTACTAAAAATACAAAAAATTAGCCGGGCGTGGTGGAGGGCGCCTGTAGTCCCAGCTACTCAGGAGGCTGAGGCAGGAGAATGGCGTGAACCTGGGAGGTGGAGCTTGCAGTGAGCGGAGATTGCACCACTGCGCTCTAGCCTGGGTGACAGAGCAAGACTCAGAACATTTGCTGCCACCTGTTCTGTGCCAGGCCCTGTGCAAGGCTTCAAGGACACAGTGATGAGTGGAGCAAAGTCCCCATGCAGTGACAATTTAGGGTGTTAGTGAAAAGGTAGAGGTGGAGTTGGCCCAGAGACAGGATTGCTGAGCTCTGAAGGAGAGTCAGCCAGGGGAGGAGTGGATGAGGGGATTCCAGGCAGGGGCATAGCATGTGCAGCATCTCAGGGTGGTGGGGAGCTGGCTGTGCTTGAACATAGGCTGTGGAGGCTGGCTGGAGGGGGCCACAGGGGAGGGAGTTATCTGGGAGGTGACAGGTATGTGTGTAGGTCAGAGCCCCTGGACCTCAGCTCTGACCCTCGCTGGCCCTAGGCTGAGGAATTACAAGGGGTCCCAGGAATCCCAGAGGCATGACAAGCCTATACCCTTTCCACAGTTCTGAACTCCTTCCCTGTGGTATCTGTCATATACTTGGACTGGTGCAGGGTGCTGAGGACCCCAGGGGGAACAGGACAGACAGGCTAATAGCCATTGAGGATGGCTGCAGGGGACATCCACAGCCTTTGGATGGTGTCACCAGATAGGCTGCTGTCCCTGTACTCTAGCCTTCCCCTATCTCTGCGTAAGCCAATCCCCTCTGACTGGAACACCCTTTTGCTCCTAATTGCTCATCCAATCCTGAGCCTACCCATAGGGTGGATTTCAGCAAGGGTGGGTGGGAGGAGGAGGAGGGTCTTGCCTGGCTGTGATTCCTGAGCCCTGTCCCAGCCACATGAACAGCCTCCTCCTACCCTTCTTACATGGCCTGAATGCTGTTGTGAATATGTACCCCCTACAGGAGCTGTGGAGTCACAGCCAAATGCTGTGGGGGCCCCCAGGCCTCACTACTGCCCCTCCCTGAGATCTCTGGCCCAGCCACCAGCGAGCTTGGGGTCAGAGGCGCAGGGACCTTGGTGCCCATGATACTCAAAGGAAGCAGGAATAGAGCCACCTCCAGGCCACCTCCTGCTTCTCCATCATCCTCTTTCTCTATTCTCCAGACATTAGGCACCCACTGTGTGCCCAGCACAGTTTTGGGAGTGAATACAGGCCCTGTTCTCCCAGTCAGGTTTATGCCTTGATAGCTCCCCCTGGGAATGGGTTGCGGATTGGAACACCACAGGAAGCAGGGCTCCTTCAGCCCCTCTTCGCAGCAACCCTCCAAGTGTGCAGCAAGTCAGGGGGTCCCTGGGGCGAACCCACCTGTTGGGGAAAAGGGAGAGGCTGGTGTGGAATGCACCATGGTGCCTCCACATTGAGGACTCTGGCAGTAGGGGGCGGGGCATGGTATGCGGGTCACAGCACATGCGTCATCGTTCCCCATGGCCCTTCCTGTTTTTCTGTTTTGTCCCTGCTACTCTGAGATCATTTCCCTCTGGCCTGGTTTGGCCTGGGTGCTGGTGGGAGCCAAGGGCCAGCCCCAGCAGCCTTGCCCCAGGAATGAAAAGTCGGCTCTGGGCAGCAGCCTGGAGGCCTGGGACCAGCCTCCAGGGCATGGCAGGGATATTGAGGCAGGCAGCAGAGGCAGGCCCTGCAGGGGTAGCCTTGATACTAATTAAGGGAACTGGTAATGAGGAGCCCCTGGGACCCCCGCCAAGCAGGTGTGTGTGCCCTCCCCCTGAGGAACCCAGATTTCATTGGGCGCTGGGCAAAGAGCCCACTGGGCCTGGCAGGCCCCAACCTGTCCAGCACCACATCGAGGGACCGCACCCGGCTGCTCTGCGGCTAATGCCGTAATTGTGCCCATTAGCATCCTGAATACTTCACTGAAGGACTAATTTGCCTCCTCCCACCCTCTTTGCCTATAGCCCCAACATCCTGGATCCTGTCTGAGGCAGGTCTGGCTCAGACCCTGGGTGCTGGAGCTTGGCTGGCTAGCTCTCCACAGAGCTGCACCTCCTCCCATTCCCATTCTACAGGTGGGAGGCTGGGGGCTCTGAGTTCAGGTTTCTTCATTTGAGCAATGAGGTAATGCAGGCAGGGGTTAAAGAAACAAGGGCTGTGCCTAGGCCAGGCGCAGTGGCTCACGCCTGTAATCCCAGCACTTTGGGAGGCCGAGGTGGGCGGATCACCTGAGGTCGAGAGGTCAAGACCATCCTGGCCAACATGGTGAAACCCCGTCTCTACTAAAAATACAAAAATTAGCTGGGCGGCGGGCGCCTGTAGTCCCAGCTACTCAGGAGGCTGAGGCAGGAGAATCGCTTGAACCTGGCAGGCAGAGGTTGCAGTGAGCCAAGATCACGCCACTGCACTCCAGCCTGGCAACAGAGTAACACTCTGTCTCAAAAAAAAAAAAAAAAAAAAAAAGCAAGGGCTGTGCTTGAGAAATGGCATGGGAGGGAAGGGGCCTCTTGCAGCTGGCCCAGGGTCCAGGTAAGGAAGCCCCATGCTGGCCCCCACTGACCCTCCCACCCCCCATCCCCAGCTACCTGAACGACCTGGAGCGTATTGCACAGAGTGACTACATCCCCACACAGCAAGATGTGCTACGGACCCGCGTAAAGACCACGGGGATTGTGGAGACACACTTCACCTTCAAGGACCTACACTTCAAGTGAGCGAGCATGTGGACAGGTGGGAGGGGCAGGACCTGCCAGCCTCTGGGGTAGCAGAGGCAGGGGCTGGTCCAGGATCCCCCAGCCCCACTGAGGTTTTACAAGCCTCATGTGTTCTGGGCAAGCACATCCTAACCACCTAGTGAACCAGCAGTCAGGATCCACGCCACCTCTGCCGGCTGCTCACAGCCTCTGCTGCTCCTGCCTGATGTGGCTGCAGCCTGCCTGCTGTCCAAGCTCCTGGCCCAGAACCAGGGGTGAGGTGGGCAAGTGTGGATGATTCCAGAAGGTAGCTGCCCTACTCTGGGCAGGCCTCTGTCCTCAGTCAGCCAACCTGGGAAATGGGGCAGAAAGCCTCCCCCAGGCTCCCTTCCTGGAACTAAGGTGATCTATATCTGCAGGATGTTTGATGTGGGTGGTCAGCGGTCTGAGCGGAAGAAGTGGATCCACTGCTTTGAGGGCGTCACAGCCATCATCTTCTGCGTAGCCTTGAGCGCCTATGACTTGGTGCTAGCTGAGGACGAGGAGATGGTGAGAGGATGAGAGAATGCTGCGGGTGGGGGCAGCGGGCTTGGGGAGTGGTGGCTAGCGTTGACCTTGCTATTCTACCCCCAGAACCGCATGCATGAGAGCATGAAGCTATTCGATAGCATCTGCAACAACAAGTGGTTCACAGACACGTCCATCATCCTCTTCCTCAACAAGAAGGACCTGTTCGAGGAGAAGATCACACACAGTCCCCTGACCATCTGCTTCCCTGAGTACACAGGTGTGGGGACTATGGGGATAGGGCCTCCGGAGGGTTGCTTCTTGTCCCAAGTAGCCTATGGTGACCAGGTGGCCCTCAGGCATCCCCCACTGGACAGAAGTGTAACCTTGGAACACTGGCAGGGGCTGGTGCCTCACTTAGGCTTGTATAGTTGTGTGTGCACACATGGAGCCCTTAACACACTCAAGCATGTAACACTGAACATGTGTACATGGGCATCCTCCTTCACACAGTGGGGTACCCCTTTGCACATCTGGCATGTATGGGCACCCACAAACATTGTCGTATTATGCACATGCATGCACAGGTTGTATGCCTGGCCGTCCACACGCACAGACCCTTGCTGCACACGTAGGATGCGGCCTGCCTGCCACACATGCAGCACAAGTCTTCATTTTCTCTCCCCCAGGGGCCAACAAATATGATGAGGCAGCCAGCTACATCCAGAGTAAGTTTGAGGACCTGAATAAGCGCAAAGACACCAAGGAGATCTACACGCACTTCACGTGCGCCACCGACACCAAGAACGTGCAGTTCGTGTTTGACGCCGTCACCGATGTCATCATCAAGAACAACCTGAAGGACTGCGGCCTCTTCTGAGGGGCAGCGGGGCCTGGCGGGATGGTGAGCCAGAGGGGCTGTGGCAGGGCGCTGGGGAAGAACTAAGCGGGCCTGGAGCCCCAGCAGGGGGTTCTGGGGGTGGGTAGGGGGGTGAACCTGGAGGGGGGAGGGGCAATAGGTGAGCAGGGGACAAGGGAGGAGAAGGCCCAGGGTGTGAATCAGGAGGTCAAGTGAGTGAGGTACAGGGCATGGAGGAGGTCATACAAGCAGGCCTGGCCCAGTGGTCCAGACAGAAGGGCCTGGCCTTGCCCTGGGACAGAACCAGAGGCCATCCTGATGTTCCCTGGAGAAATCTCACCTCCTCACCCACCAGGCCATTGGCCCAGCCTGCCGGAAGCTGGATGCCAGCGGAGCCCAGCCCTGCTGCCCACTACCACCAGCTCCATGTGCACCTCCAGCTCTTGCCCTCTGACTTGTCTGAGCGTCCCGGGCTTAGGCTGGCCCCACTGGCCCTGGTGGAGGTGGGGATGACTCTCCCAGTGCCACAGACTCCCCTCCCCCACGTAACCCAGCAACAGAAACTGGCTCCTGGGCGGCAACTGTGTCCCTGGTAACAAATGGGTAGGAAAAATAGAGAAGGGTAATTGTCTAGGGAGGCGGGAGAGAGGCACACCCTGGCTGCTTCCCGATCCATGCTCTGCTTTCCCCCCACCTCCAGGGCCACCGCCGACTTTGTACCCCCCCAACCCCTGAGGAAGATGGGGGCAAGAAGACCACGCTCCCCGCCTGTTCCCCCGGCCGCTTTTCTCCTCTTTCCTCTCTTTGTTCTCAGCTCCCCCTGTCCCCTCAGCTCCAGACGTAGGGGAGGGGTTGCCACAGGCCTCCCTGTTTGAAGCCTGCCCTTGTCTGAGGTGCTGGTAATGGCCATGGTACCCCCTTCTGGGCATCTGTTCTGGTTTTTAACCATTGTCTTGTTCTGTGATGAGGGGAGGGGGGCACATGCTGAGTCTCCCAAGGCTGCATCTGGAGGGGCCCCTGCTTCTCCAGCCTGGACCCCCAGCTTTGCCCAACACCAGCCCCTGCCCCAGCCCAAGTCCAAATGTTTACAGGGAGCCTCCTGCCCAGTCCCCCACCCCCAGCCGCTCGGAGGCCCCAAAGGAAAAAGCACAAGAAGCGTGAGACGCCACCATTCCTGGAAACCACAGTCCACCGGCTCATTCTCATAGCTTTTTAAAAAAATGAAAGTAAAGGAAAAAAAAAAAACAAACTGCAAATCTAGAAAACTTTTTAGAGAAAAACTATTTAAAACTGTCAGATCCTGACCAGCAACGCCCCCCCCCAGCCCCCCTTCCAAGTGACTCCGTGCCTTGAGTGTGTCTGCGTGTTTACACCCGTCCCTCTGCTGGCCGCCCCTGTGCGAGCGGCACCCCTGCCCTGCCCTCCACAGAATTGGGTTCCGAGGGCTGTTCCAGACAACTGCCAACGTCACTGAGGGCCCTGCCCCAGCGGCCCTGGGCCCAGGCTCTATTAACCTAAAATGTAGCTCCGTAGCGCTAACCTAGGAACCGCCGCTGCCTGCTGGGGGGCCACGCCCCTCATGCCCTTGTCCCAGGCCCGGGGCCTTCAGCGTTGAACACTTCCTTGCTTTTTTCACATGTTTTATGGAATTGTTCACCTGGTTTGAAATAATAAAATGTAGAAATTAAAAAAATACCGAGAACTGATGGGTATTCTCTCCCAGGGGCAGAGGCCCGGGCTAAGGTGTGCCAAGGTGATGGTGGTCCTAACCTCAGTCCTCAACCTGAGTCAGGGCCCTGACTCAGCTTTCCGGGCCGTCCTGGAGCCCGACGCTCTGAGCTTCATTTCTCCCACCTGGACTAGGCAGCATACATGTGGGGCCCGTGTGTCCCCGCCCTTCCAGTACTCTGCAGCCTTGGGTCTCGGGCAGCTGGGCAGGCTTCTAAGGGAGCTGTTGTAAGGTGCTCTTCCACACCTGGAGCAGGAGGGGTGGCCGGCCTCTCTAGCGCGGAAGGAGAAAGTGACTTCCGACTTAGGTACCAAGGCCCGGAGAGTGTGCGTTGCCAAGGCCACACAGCCAGGTGGGCCGCATGCAGTCCTGGCTTGACTAAAAAGGCCAGTAGGGGCCTTAAGACATATTCAGAAAGGTCCCTGCCCCAGAGGGCCGCCGCCAAACCTGCGGGGTAGTGACAGGTGGCCATATTACCATGTGATGGTTGCCACAGGCTGGGCCTGGAGGGCTGCAGATCATTGACTCTGAAGATGGAAGGCTCCATGAGGCTGTGGGAAGGGCCCGCGCGTTGCTGGGGAAGGGAATTGCAGATGGCCAGGCTGGTGATGCTTGTGGGGCGGGCCCTGAGTGCCATCGAGGAGCCTGGACCTTCTCCCGGGGGCAGCCGCGGCCTGAACGTGTGGGGGCGGGCTCGCGGAAAGGCTGGCCTCGACTGGGTGGGGCTCCGGGGTTGGTGCCTCCGCCTCCGGCCGCCAGGGGGCGCCGCCGCCCGTGCTCTGCCCTGCCTGGCTGGTCACAGAGGCTGACGTCAGCGGGTCCCGCGGAGGCCGCTGGACACAAAGGCAGCTTTGTGAGGCAGTGACGGCTCCGCGGCCGCCCCAGGACAGAGCGGCCTGGGCAGAGGGCGGGCCGGGGTCGGCGCCGCGGAGGCGGGGAAGGAGGGAGGGAGGGTTGGAGGGTCGAGCCAGAGACCCGGGACCCCGCCCCCGCACACCTGCCAGTGCCCCGTAGCTTCGGCCGCGGGCACTGGCAGGAGATGAGAGGCTGCTGCCGCCTGGTCGGAAGGACATCGGCGCCCCCCAGGCCCGGTCCCCGCCCCAGTTCCTCGGGCCTTTCCTGCTGCCCCTGCCTGCGAGGGCCGACGACACGGAGAACAGGATCCTGCGCCCAACCCAGGTCCCCGCCTTCTTTCAGAGGCCCAGGCCTGGACCCCGCTGAGCCGCAGATGTGCGAGCAGGAGCGCCAGAGCCCCGATGCCCGCCCAGCAGGAAGCGGGCGGGAGATGGTTCCTTCCTTCTGTCCTGAGGGGGAACCCTGCACAGAGGGACCATTGAGGGCCTGGCATTGTCTGCCTAACTCACCCAGTGCCTCCCTCCCTGGGTGGGCCATGCGGGGCCCTGACAGGATTGCCCTGGTGCCGTCTTGGCAGTGGGTCTGGGTGGGATCCTGGGGGCAGGGCTTCCCTGAGTGCAGACAGCTAGGCCTCCACCTGCCCCGGCCTCCCACCCAGGCTCAGATTTCCAGGGCATAAGGCTCCATTGTCCCAGCACTGGTGGAGGCGGCCTGTCAATTCAGCCTTGTGTTTGGTGGTTGGGAAATTCCCAGCCATGGGGGGCTGCAGGCAGGAAGGGGCTGCCCAGGTGTCCTGCACCCCAACTGAAGGGACTCCATGAGGTTGGTTCCTGGGCATCCCCTGCTGCCTGGAGCTGTCCCAGGCTGGACCTCAACCATTCATCAACCCTCAGGAGCAGTTGGGTGAGGAGCACCAGAAATTCAATGCTCCCTGGCGCTGCATCCCCAGAGCCCTCCCAGCCTAAGAAGCCCCATCTTTCTGTCTCCACCCATGGAGAGCTGCAGCTGTGAGGCCCAGGACCCTTAGCAGGACATGCAGAACTGGGCAGGGACCCAGGCTCATGCTCCCAGCGTGGGGTGAGTTGTCTCCAGCCTGTGGAGACCGCCATGAAGTTGATCTGCCTCCCAGAGGGCCTGGCCCACTTGAAATAATTGCTCCGGCTACTGATGTGGTGGGAACTTTGGTATTTTTAACCCATTTGGGGGGTGGGGGAGCAGCTAGGAAGAGAGAGGCAAGCTTTCAGAGTCAGAGAGGCCTGAGAGAGGAGAGTAGAGGGAAACTCAGTGAGGAGGAGCCAGGCAGGCTGCCTCGGTAGTTCCCCAGGCCTAGACACCCCCCCTGTACCACCCCCTGTCCCAGCAGGTAGGTGCAGACCTAGATGCCAGGTGCAGAAGGGGGAAAGGGCCCTCTCCAGGGTTACAGCAGGGATCACCGAGGCTGCAGGGGCTGCCAAGGCCTGGAAGAAGTCCCATGTTCCAGGGAGCCCCATGGCTTCTGATGTCAGGAAAACTTAGTCCTCTCAGTTCCCCAGAATCATTTCACCCCACCCCACCCAAACTGAGTGGCAAACCAGTTGGGTGGAGAATACAAGCCCTGACTCCAGCTGCCTGGTCAGTGGCATGGCCAGCTAAGTCCTAGCAACCCTGGGAGTCAGGGAGGAGGCAAGGACAAGACTACAGCATTGTTTGGCTGAGTTCTGGGTCTGGCCCCACTCCCCAAAACTGACCCCAATCTCTGTGTCTGCTGCCCTAAAAAGAGACCCTGGGGCTGGGTGTGGTGGCTCACGCCTGTAATCCTAGCACTTTGGGAGGCCCAGGCGGGCGGATCACCTGAGATCAGGAGTTCAAGACCAGTCTGGCCAACATGGTGAAACCCCGTCGCTACTAAAATACAAAAATTAGCTGGGCATGATGATGGGTGCCTGTAATCCCAGCTACTCAGGAGGCTGAAACAGGAGAATCACTTGAACCCAGGAGACGGTGGTTGCAGTGAGCCAAGATTGTGCCACTGCACTCCAGCCTAGGTGGCTGAGCGAGACTCCATCTCAAAAAAATAAATAAAAGGAGACCCTGACTGGATGTAGTGGCTCATGCCTTAATCCGAGCACTTTTGGAGGCCAAGGCAGGAGGATCACTTGAGGCCAAAAGTTTGAGACCAGCCTGGGCAACATAGCAAGACCCCATCTCTTAAAAACAAAAGATCCTAGCGGTCCTCATCTCTACCATGGACTACCAGAGGGAAGGCAGCACCTCTCATCACCCAGGGGGATGGCCTCCAGTCAGCTGGGGTATGTATGCAGCTGTGTGGCAGCAAATGTGTCCATGCCTGCAAGCCACTCAGCCCTCAGTCACACGGTGATGGGCACTAATATCCAAGAGGAGTGGAAGTCAAGGCCATGGGTCCTTTTCTCCCCTTGCCAGAGGTGCAGCCCCACAGCCCCTGGTGATCTTGGCTGGGAGAAAAATCAGAGTTTGACATCTCATCCCACTGCCTTCTGCTTTCTGACCTTACTGAGGTCAGGGTCATCAAGGCCTGGGGGACTGGGACAGGGTTAAGGGGTGTCCTTTCTCCATCCGTCCTCCAACCCCGTGGAGACTCAGCATGCCTAGGAAGGTGGAAGGGCTTCCTGCGGGCACACCATCTCCTGCCTCCCTGTGCCTGTCCTCTGCTGGGTCCTGGGTTCTCCAGTGATTATAGCCCTTGCTGCTTCCCCCACAGTGGGGAACACAGAGCCCTGCCCAGAGGCTTGAACCTGGCACCACAGGGGTCTGGAATTACACAGAAGACGGGTGACAGCCAAGGTGGATCATGAACGGTGAGGAGAAGTCCAGCAGGTGACAAGGGGAAGGGTCTAAAGGGTGGAGGGCACAGCGCAAGCAAAGTCTTGGCAACAAAAGAGCTAATGCATCCCAGAAACGGGGCAGGTGGAGTACTGGAAGCTACACCAAGCTTCAGAGTGGTCCTGTGGCCTCGGTGTGGTAGCTCAGGCCTATAATTCCAACACTTTGGGAGGCTGAGGCAGGAGGATAACTTGAACCCAGGAGTTCAAGATCAGCCTGGGCAACATAGTGAGACCTCCATTTTTACAAAAAATACAAAAATTAACTGTGTGTTGTGGTGTGTGCCTGGAGTCCCAGCTCCTCGGGAGGCTGAGGTGGGGGGATCACTTGAGTTCTGGAGGTCAAGGCTGCTGTGGGCCATGATCTTGCCACTGCACTCCAGCCTGGGTGGCAAAGCAAGATCCTGTCTCAAAAAAAAAAAAAAAAAAAAAAAAAAGATGAAAAAGAGAGTGGCCCTGTGAATGCCAAGCTAAAAGCCTGCAATCCCGCCAAACTTCAGCAAGCTCTCTGAGTCAGGGGTCAGGGACAGGGTCCTGCAGAGGGGAGACATGGGGAGAGAAATGACAGAATGACCCCAGGGATACAGCCTGGGGGAGGGTAAAGGGGTCAGTGGTTGTCCTAAGTAAGACAAAAGGTAGGGGCTCTCAGGAGGGCAGGCTTGGCAGTGCCAGGGGTGGGTTGGGGACTTGGGAAGGGAGAAGACTGAGGAGTCCCCACCCAGGGGAGGGAGGGAGGTTCAAGTAGAACCTTGGGCACAGAGGGTTGAGGACCCTGGGGTCAAGAGAACCCTGGGGTCAGAGGGTTGAGGAAGTAATTGTACTGAGGTGGCCGGGAGCGGTGACTCATGCCTCTAATCCCAGCACTTTGGGAGGCCAAGGCAGGAGGACTGCTTGAGCCCAGGAGTTCAAGACCAGCCTGGGCAACATGACAAAACCTCATCTCTGCCAAAAATAATAATAATAATACAAAAAAATTAGCTAGGCATGGTGGCGCATGCCTGTAGTCCCAGCTACTCAGGAGGTTGAGGTGGGAGGATCACTTGAGCTCGGCAGGTTGAAGCTGCCGTGAGCCATGATCCCACCACTGCACTCCACCCTGGGTGACAAAGCAAGATCCTGTCTCAAAAAAAAGAAAAAAAAGTACTGGGGTGAGGGGCACAACAAAAGGGGACAAGAGAGGAGCTGAGCCCGAGAAGGGGCCTTGTTCAGCTGGGATGGAAGAGGCAGCAGTGGAGGGTTTCTCTGAGGCCCTCATAGGCCTGGGTGCCCAAGATGCCCAGAGCTAAGGTGGCAGCAAGAGTGCATACCTGTGGTACCCCCACTGTGTGCCAGACCTGCCTGGCCACTGTCTGCAGCTGCAGGGAAAATGAGAGGTGCAGACTCCAGCTAGGGCCATGGGGTCGGCTGAGCGGCAGGGTAGAGATTCAGCCCCACCTCCTGCTGGACTAACAAGGGGGTTGATCCTTGGGCCTGGCTCCAGACTCCTCAGCCCTCCCCAGAGCATTCAGAGCCCCATACCCAGCACTCCTGGGAGGCTCTCCCCTAGCCAGTTAGGAGAATGTAGTATTTATGTGAATGTCTGTTCATGAGTGCAGTGTGCCCTCAGAGTCCACTTTCCAGCATTCCTGGCATAGCCCCCTCCACTCTGCCGGGCTCCAGAGGAGGGAGGGAGAGGGAGGCCCCGCCCCCAGCCCCCTCTCCTCCCACCCCTCCCTGCTGGGCAATGAGGAAAACAGGAGTGAGGGAAGAGCTGTGATGTGGCTGGTGGGGGGGGGCTCCCGTATCCCAGAGGGGCTGACCTCAGCCTGGGAGGAATGTGCAGGAGGGGAGGGCAGGGGTGGGGCGGGCGGGGGTAGGGCCACAGCCAAAGGCCCAGGGTTCTTGGCAGCCCCTCCCTCAGCACCTCCATCTCAGTTCTGACAGGGCCCTCAGAAGGGAAGGGGAACAGGCAAGGAGGGGAGGAGCTAATCTTTCAAAAAAGGTGGGCCAGGGTCCCCTGGGAATGTGAAGACCAGGCTGGGGTGAGGACATGCCTGCAGACGCTTCCCCAGGAGATGCCCCTGGGGCAGGGCCTTAGAGTGTCTAGGAAGTTAGGCCTCAGGTGATGATCCTATGGCCTCCCACGCCTGCCCCCATCGTGCCTAAGTCCTCTGGGCAGCATGACCTGGTACCTACGTGGCCAGAACAAGGAAGAGTTGTGACGTTGGAGCCACAAGCCCTGATGACTAAAGCAGGTGTGAGTGGGGCGCCCAAGATCCCATCCAGCCCAGGCTGCACTGGGAGGGTTGCCACAACCTTCCTCAGATGGGTGTCCCACCCCAACCACACCACCCGGAGTCCAGGCAGGGGCAAAGGGGCAGGACCAGCTGGTGGCCAGGGGTGGGGAGGCAGGTGCTGAGATTTGGCACAACAATCCAGGTTTTTCCAGAAGGAAAAGCCAAGGCCGTGGTAGGCCATGCCACTGACAGGCAGCCCCAGAGCAAGGACCCAGGCAGGCCTCTGCCCATAGAAGCTCCCTCAAAAGAGAGAGGTCCAGGGCAGGAGTACAGGCAGGAAAAGGGACCCCAGCTGCCTTGCCTGGTTTGCCCCATTCTGTTGAGACTCAGGCTCAGGCTGCCTGATTCCAGAATCCTCGAGGAGTTCCAGCCCCCAGTGTGACCCACAGGCAGTGACCCTGCTCCTGGAGTGCTGACCTCCATGGGGGCCCCTACCCATGGCCTGGCACACTGGACCTGGGGCTGAGGAACAGAAAGGGGACCATGTGGAATCAGGGACAACTTGACCTCCCATCCCTGGAGACCTCCATTCCTACTCAAGGGAGGGTACACATCTAGAGGACAGAGGACAGGGCACAGCACTCAATGGGGAAAGAGACAGCCTAGTCCTTTTGGCTGGGGGTTGACTCCCAGGCTATTGGAAAGATAATGGCGGTGGGGGGGGAGGTTCTGATCCCGTTTCCCAGAGTGAACACAGGTGGAGGAAGGTGCGGGGTGATGAAACAGAGACAGGGCCCCTGGGCCTGGAAAACATAAGGCAGTGAGGGCCTATGGGGGCACAATGGGAGTGGATGGGAGCCTCTGAGGCACTTGCTGATCCTGGCTGCTTGGGTGGAAAGCTGTAAACAGCCAAAGAATGTTGTCTGCTTGCATGGAGCCAGGAGAGCCTGCCCAGGTCCTCTAAGGCTAGAGGCAGCTACTCCTGGAGTAGGAAAAGGCCGCATCCAGGAAGCCCACGAGCCCAGGCAGGGATCTGTCCTTCCACTTGCCCTCCTGAAGGGCCCTGCGGCTCCCACTGGCCCCTGTTATTTACCTGCCAGCTGGCCAGGCCAGGCCAGGTATACCAGGTCCTCAGGCTCAGGAAGGAGGGGCATAGCCCCACTTCCACTTCCAGGGGACTTGGAGATGTGCCCCCTACCTCTGTCCTTGCTTGGCTGGAGGCATCCAGGGCTGGGCAACAGAACTGCAACACTTGGAATGCCCACACTGCCCCATCAACCTTGGGAGGTGGTAGGAAAATGCCTTTTGCGGGGATGGAAGGATCAAAGCCGATTCTCAAGCCCTGGTATATTCACTCAGGTGGACTTCAGGGCTCCACTCTGCCACTGTCAACATACAGTCCCTCCAGAGAAGTACCCGTCATGCTACAAATGGGGCACGTTCACCAGACTCAGCTTCAGGACAAGACCCCAGGTCATTCCCAACTGAGGCTCCGAGGTGCAGGAGCTCCGTCCTGTCTGTAAAACTCCCTGTTTTTGGCTCTGGGTTTGGTGGGGGTTGTTCCTCCCACCTCCAACCTAGAAAGAGAAGCCAGAGGAAGGGAGGTAACATGGTCCGCCCCCCAACCTCTCAGCAGAGATGCAAAGCTACCTGTCCAGGATGGCGGACTCCGGATGGGCCCCGCCCTGTGGTGCAGAAGTGAGATTTGCTGCTCCTCCTGCATCTGCCCCTCTCCTGCCCTCCTCTCCCTCCCCGATCTGGCTGTCATGGAAGAAGCCACTGCTGGCCAGGCCACTGAAGTACTAAGTGGCCCAAGTGGTGAGGAAGGATGGGGACTGGGTCCTGAGGGCCCATCCGACCTCCAGTTGAGAGCCCCTCCCCTGACCTCCGGCTGCCCGCCCACCCCAGCCGGTCCCTGGGAACTGAGGTGGCAGCTGAGCTCCCCATTATCTTTCCCCACAGCTCCCCACCTGTGGAGGGACAGGTGAGATATTGGAGTCCACGGGTGGTGCCCCCACCCAGTGATTCCCTTTGCCTGCTGAGCCCCTGGAGCTGGGGTTTCTTCCTCCCTTGCCTTGGCTGGCCACCTGGCTTCTGGGACCGCCACCTGGCTTCTGGGACCGCCACCTGGGGCACCCTTCTGCTTTAAGGCCCAATATGGGAGGGGTCGTCCCTACCAGCCCCTCCCTTGTGCCCATTCCACTCCCGCCTGGCTGCCGTCTCCAGCCGGTCCCGGCTGCCTGCCCGGTCACCCGATCCGCCCTCTAAACTTTACTGCGCAGCGGGCGGCGCGTGGGGCGGTGGCTGGCCTGGTGGGGGCGGGGGCTGCTCCTTAAAGGAGCCGTCAGAGGGTCCCCAGCGGCCCCAGGGTGGGAAGGGGCCAGAGTGGAGAGATGCTGCTGCGGGAGTCCTCGGTGGAGTGTGAGAAGGCAGCCAGTGTTGGCCTGGAAGACCTCTAGAACCTGAGAAGAGGCAGCGGCAAGTGTCAGCGGAGGGAAGGAGGGAGGTGGGGGTCCTGGCCTGGGATGGGGCCAGGAGCTGGGCAGGAGTGTGGGTGGAGGGGCCTGGAACCTGCCCCAGCAGCTGCTCCACTTGCTTAATCCCACCTGGAACCTTGTCCCACTCCCTGGGTTCCTGTGTCCAGCACCTGCCGAGCTGACCCCTGGGAAGGAGGGTGGGCATAGCAGCCAGGTCTTTGCCCCAGCTGAAGGCCAGGGGGAGGTGTCTGGCTCCTAGAGTGAAGGGGCTCAAAGATGGGGAGAACTCAAGGGGCGAGAGAAGTGAAGGGAGAGGCTCAGAGAGGCTGTGGAGGCGTTGAGAGGGAAGGCCAGCTCAGCGAGGCCAGGAGGCTGGGGTGCGAGTGAAGGGCTGCCTCACCTTGCCCCTCTTTGATTCCTCAGGGGTGTGGAGAGAGAGCCCTCAAGCTCAAATGCAGAGGCTGCTTCAGCTGGGTTGGGAGCAGTCCCCAAGTCAGAGGCTGAGGCTTCTGCCCAGGTCTTGGGTCTCCTGGGTAGCACTTCTCCCTCTGAGGAATGGAGTGATTGATGCTGCAGTTGGATTTGCTCACTTGCATGCCCAGAGACACGTCTATTCTTATGGGTGCACACGTTTGCACATGCACAAATGTGCAACACATCTGTGTGCAAAATATGCACATATCACACATATGCACTGCATGGATTGCACAGTGCCACATGTGTGTGCACACCAACCCATATCCACACATGTGCAATATGACACACTATATATTTGCTCATAGACGTGCACACACATGCACATACACACTACACACATGCGCGCATCACAAGGGGACACTCAGAAACACATTCACAGGTACCCACACCCTTGGCTCCAGCCTCAAAAGTGTCTCTGTGTTTTTCTGCGGGACTGTGGGGACACTGCCACCTCCAGAGGCCTGACCCCCTCCTGTCACTCTCACTCTTTTGACTGGCTTGTTTTGCTCATTGCACTTGGCACCCTCTGCATCCATCTGATTCCTTGTTGGCGCTCTGTCCCCTTTCACATGGGGACCTTGTCTATGTCTCCCAGTATCCCTCCTCCCAGGTCTAGGCTGGCATGAAGTGGGTGGCACATTGTGAATTAATGTCTGTGAGTGTGTATACAAGAGAGGAGGTTACTGGGAAGGGTGACGTGGTGAGGCGGGCTTGCCAGTGCAGGGTGACCCTGAGGGTGTGCCCAGTGGCGTGGGTGTGTCTGTGATTGTGGCCAGGCGGGGCACCCTCGGAGGGGAGGGTTCGGAAGTGGAATGCGACCCCCCAGCCTCTTTCCCCTAGGGGCTGTAATCCGATCCCTGGGGACTCCCCACCCCCAGCCTCCCGCCCTCGCCCTCACTGCTGACTCCTCTTCCAGATCCTGGGGCAGAGTCCAGGGCAGCTCAAGGCTCCTCCACACACACACCCGCTGAACCCTGAGCGCCCTGAGCTGCTGAGATGGGGCGGGCCGGGGCTGCCGCCGTGATCCCGGGCCTGGCCCTGCTCTGGGCAGTGGGGCTGGGGAGTGCCGCCCCCAGCCCCCCACGCCTTCGGCTCTCCTTCCAAGGTAGGTGCACCTGGCAGGCGGGAGGGCCCAGCTTGAGGTGGGCAGGAAAGGGTCCCCGTATGGCCAGGGGGCTCTGTGTTGGCTGTTGCCCCATGTGCGTGCCTGTCACCAGACTCTGGTAGGATTAGTGGGCACTCTCAGGCCACCTCCAGTTAACCCTGTCCGGGCCTCAGCCCCCAGCCTCTGCCCACATTCTCTTCGTGCTTTCTCAGGAAGACCCCTCCTGTCCCCATAGCAACAGACCTTGTCTCTGTTCCGTTCAGTACCCCCAACAAGGCTATACTCCTTCAGCAGAGCAACAGGGAAGTCAGAGCCCCCTTCTCATGCCTCCTGTATAGGAGGGTGGCCCCTGGGCAGTGGCAGTGAATAGGCAGTTCTGCTGAGCTCAGGCTGGTGGTGGAGTGACAGGAAAGGAACTCTCAGCCTGACTTTTGGGAGTTGGGGTTCTGGCCATCCCTGCATGCCAGTCTCCTCCAGGACTCTGGTGTCCATAAGCCTTGCCTCCCAGTGCGCCCGCCTGGAGACACCACCTGTCTGAGCATGCCCAAGTTCAACCTGCCTTCCTCTTCCTGGGGGGATGTACCACCTACCCTGGCAGCTCCACACGTGCACCTGGGTGGGCTTGGGTTTGCGTGTGTAAACTCACACACATGTAAACTCACATGTGTACAGGCCAGGTCCTAATGGCAACCTTGGCCTATAGAGTCACCACCAGGCAGGACCTGGGGGAGGCTTCCAGCATGGCTGGCGAGTCATCAGCAGTGTCCTGCCCTGCAGAGCTCCAGGCCTGGCATGGTCTCCAGACTTTCAGCCTGGAGCGAACCTGCTGTTACGAGGCCTTGCTGGTGGATGAGGAGCGTGGACGCCTGTTTGTGGGCGCCGAGAACCATGTGGCCTCCCTCAACCTGGACAATATCAGCAAGCGGGCCAAGAAGGTGCCAGGGACTCCCAACCCCAGCACTCCCCAGGGAAGGAGCCCTGGGACCCCACTCCAGCCTGGAGAGACCCAGAGGAATGGCTCCCTGAGGTAGAGAATATCCCAAGTTCCTGACCTGTGTCCCCTCTCCCCCAACCTCCCGATAGCTGGCCTGGCCGGCCCCTGTGGAATGGCGAGAGGAGTGCAACTGGGCAGGGAAGGACATTGGTGTGAGTGCCAGCTGCCCGGGCCGGGAGTGGGGAGGGTCAGCCCCTCACCCCAGAGACAGGGCAGGGCTAAAACAGAGGCCTGCCTGTTCTGGCTGGGATGAGGGCAGGGAGGTCGAGGTGGCTGAGGTCTGGGGGTGGTGAGTCAGGGTGGGGGCTCGTGTAATTCTTCTGGGGCGCCTCTGAGTCATGGGAGGCTTTGCAGGCCTGTGCTTCCCCAGACACCCACCCTCGTGAGGCCTGAGCTGGTCAGCAAGGGCCCCCAGGTCCCTGTAGCCCATGTTAGTACTTGCCTGGGCTGATGCCGAAGAGAGGGAGGGGTGAGGATGCCACTGGTGAGCTGGGACCTCTTAAGGCTACGTCCCTGGGGGAAGCCTCACACCTCCAACCCTACTAGACTGAGTGCATGAACTTCGTGAAGTTGCTGCATGCCTACAACAGCACCCATTTGCTGGCCTGTGGCACGGGAGCCTTCCACCCAACCTGTGCCTTTGTGGAAGTGGGCCACCGGGCAGAGGTAAGGCTGGATCTAGGCAGGGAGGGAGGTCAGGAGGGTAAGAAGGGCCTGGTAGTCACAACTTGCCACACCTCCCAGGAGCCCGTCCTCCGGCTGGACCCAGGAAGGATAGAGGATGGCAAGGGGAAGAGTCCTTATGACCCCAGGCATCGGTCCGCCTCCGTGCTGGTGGGTGAGTCCAAGGGCTAAGGCCCCAAGAGAACCCCTTAGAAACTCTAGAACCTCACAAAGTCCCAAGACCCCCAAGAGCTCCAGGGAATCCCCCATAACCTCACTCGCTCCCAGAGCTCCCCAGGCCTTCCTGCCCCAAGAGCCCTCCATTTGCCTGAGTGGCCCTTGCTCTGTCTGCAGGGGAGGAGCTATACTCAGGGGTGGCAGCAGACCTCATGGGACGAGACTTTACCATCTTTCGCAGCCTAGGGCAACGTCCGAGTCTCCGAACAGAGCCACACGACTCCCGCTGGCTCAATGGTGAGAGGCTGGTGGGGTTGGTGGGAGGAGGTCGTCACCCTCCCACAGGGCAGGTGCCAAGCAAGGCCCATAAAGTAAGTGAGCAGTGGGTGTGGCCAGGTCTTATCAAATACCCTCCTTAATCAGGCACTGGCGTCACAGAGACAGACAAGACAGGTATGACCGTGACCTCTTTGAGTTCACCGATCACATACATGATAAGATCAAGTCCAATGGCCTTGAGGCCAGAGAGAGACAAGGGAGGAAGGGAAAAGGAGACTGGGTGGCTGGAGGGGGTTGGGTAAAGGAAGCCGCTGTGCTGAGGGGAGTATGAGCTAATTCCCAAGCACAAGACAGCTAGCCAGCAAAATTTAGGGATGAGCATTCCAGGCAGAGGGAACAACTAGTGCAAAGGCCTGGATGCAGGAACAAGCAAAGGAATAGACTTGCAGAGCTAGCAATGAAAAGGGGGCCTGGACTGTCAGGGGCCAGAGTCATTTATTCTAAGAGTCATGGGGGCTGGGCACAATGGCTTGCGCCTGTAATCCCAGCACTTTGGGAGGCTGAGGCAGACAGATTGCTTGAAGACAGGAGTTTCATACCAGCCTGGGCTACAAAGCAAGACAAAAAATAAAATAAAATTAGCTGGGGGCAGTGGCATGCACACACCTGTAGTCCTGGCTAGTCAGGAGGCTGAGATGGAAGTATCACTTGAGCCCAGGAGTTGGAGGCTGCAGTGAGCCATGATGCTGCCACTGCAGGACAGAGCAGACCCTGTCTCTAAATCAAATAAAAATCAAATAAGGGCTATGGGCTGGTGGGCGCAGTGGCTCACACCTGTAATCTCAGCACTTTGGGAGGCAGAGGCAGGCAAATCGCTTGAGGCCAGGAGTTTGAGACTAGCCTGGCCAACATGGTGAAACCCTGTCTCTACTAAAAAATACAAAAATTGGCCGGGTGCAGTGGTGTGCACCTGTAATCCCAGCACTTTGGGAGGCTGAGGCGGGCGGATCACCTGAGTTCAGGCATTTGAGACCAGCCTGGCCAACATGGTGAAACCCCGTCTCTACTAAATATACAAAAATTAGTCCGGCATGATGGTGTGCATCTGTAATCCCAGCTACTCAGGAGGCTGAGGCAGGAGAATCGCCTGAACCCAGGAGGCGGAGGTTGCAGTGAATGGAGACTGTGCCACTGCATTCCAGCCTGGGCAATAGAGCGAGACTTCGTCTCAAAAAAAAAAAAAAAAAAAAGCCAGGTGTGGTGGTAGGCTCTGACTGTAATCTCAGCTACTCGGGAGGCTGAGGTTGCAGTGAGCCGAGATCGAGCACTCCAGCCTGGGCGACAGAGCGAGACTGTCTCAAAAAAATAAATAAAATAAATAAAAAATAATAATAATAATAAAGAGCAATGGGACCCAGCAGAAGGATTTGAAGCAGGAGTGGGGAGCATCTGGTTATGCTAGAGAGGAAGATTCATGAGTGAAGGTGAAACCAGATTACCTCATCTCCCTCCTACCCCAGCCTAAGGTGCTGGGCGACTGTGTCGGGCGAGATCGGAGGCTAGCCGGGCTTCCCGCCTGCGCCCCCAGGTAGCCACGGTCTCTGCTGCCCCCTCGCGGCTGCTTCTTGCCTCGCAGGCCCTGATCCTTTGGATTCGGTCCGCCCAGAGCGCCAACTGGACATGGTGCTAGAGGTTGGGTGGTCAGACACTGTGATCCCGGGTGCTGTGCCCGCACTACGGGAAGGGGAAGCAGCGCGTGGGTCTCGCATCAGGAGGCAAGGCCAGGACCCGCTGACCCATGCCTCCTGCCGCGGTCAGAGCCCAAGTTTGTCAAGGTATTTTGGATCCCGGAGAGCGAGAACCCAGACGACGACAAAATCTACTTCTTCTTTCGTGAGACGGCGGTAGAGACGGCGCCGGCACTGGGACGCCTGTCCGTGTCCCGCGTTGGCCAGATCTGCCGGGTGAGGAGTCCCTGGGCCACACCCGGCGACCCTGCCCCTACCCCTTTGCCTGCCCTGGTCTCGCCCTCATCCCCTTTGATCGTCCCGGCAGAACGACGTGGGCGGCCAGCGCAGCCTGGTCAACAAGTGGACGACGTTCCTGAAGGCGCGGCTGGTGTGCTCGGTGCCCGGCGTCGAGGGCGACACCCACTTCGATCAGCTCCGTGAGTGCGGGAGTGGGTATGGGGTTGGGGAGGGGGGCAGCGGCGCAGACTCCGGGAGCCCCCGCCGCAGCGGGGCTGTGCGCCCTACCCCAGCTAGGCCCCTTCCCCGCAGAGGATGTGTTTCTGTTGTCCTCGCGGGACCACCGGACCCCGCTGCTCTATGCCGTCTTCTCCACGTCCAGGTGAGGGGCAGGAGGTAGGGAGCGCCCGGGGCGGGCCGCTGGGCTCCACCCGGCCCCTCACCTCGCCCTGGTCTTCGCCTCCAGCAGCATCTTCCAGGGCTCTGCGGTGTGCGTGTACAGCATGAACGACGTGCGCCGGGCCTTCTTGGGACCCTTTGCACACAAGGAGGGGCCCATGCACCAGTGGGTGTCATACCAGGGTCGCGTCCCCTACCCGCGGCCAGGCATGGTTGGTAGTCCAGGGACTTCTGCTACAACCCACTTCAAAGCCTCAAGGGTTTGAGAACTTGGCCTGGGGTCTTCTTGGTGAATGTGGTTTCTTCCTTTAGTTATGGGTGGGAAAACGTTTCCATCATAAGACAAGGCTTGTTTCCCGCCTCTGACTTCCTAGGGCAAGGCTGATCTCCTCTCTAATTCTCAGGGCAGGATTCTGTCCCCATCCCCCTCCATGTTCCCAGAGGCTGGGCATGGAGGGCTGCCTATCAAGCCCCCATATCTATATCCCTGCTGTGCTTCCCTTTCCCCCACCCCCAGTGCCCCAGCAAGACCTTTGGCACCTTCAGTTCCACCAAGGACTTCCCAGACGATGTCATCCAGTTTGCGCGGAACCACCCCCTCATGTACAACTCTGTCCTGCCTATTGGGGGGCGCCCTCTTTTCCTACAAGTTGGAGCCAATTACACCTTCACTCAAATTGCCGCGGACCGGGTTGCAGCCGCTGACGGACACTATGACGTCCTCTTCATTGGCACAGGTCAGGGTCCCTCCACAGCGACCCCCAGGCTCCCATCCAGGCCCTGTGGGCTGCTGGTGGAAGCTCTCCCTGTTCAGTCCCATCTCCACATCCTTTCCTGGGCTGTGTCTCCACCTTGTGGATGCTGCCCAACCCACACTCTTCCAGTCCACACTCTTCACAACCCAAACATGCTGAGGGTAGACGCCTCAAAGGCGAGGAGACACTAGCCCCAGCTGTCCGGGAGCACCAATGGTCATTACCCCTTCTCATCCCTGCAGACGCTGGCACGGTGCTGAAGGTGATCTCGGTCCCCAAGGGCAGTAGGCCCAGCGCAGAGGGGCTGCTCCTGGAGGAGCTGCACGTGTTTGAGGTGAGGCCTCGCCCCCAGTCGCCCGGGACCCCCCCACCCCACTAAGCCCTGACCCCGTCGCCCCTCCTCCCTCTCAGGACTCGGCCGCTGTCACCAGCATGCAAATTTCTTCCAAGAGGGTGAGTGACCAGGATGGGGGTCGGGGTGGGATGGACTGAGCTTGTGCCTGGCGTGTCCCAAGCCTCTGGCCCCTTTTGGTAGTTTGCAGTCCCGGGTTTGAGTACAGGCTCTGGCTTTGCTAGACTGTGTGACCTGAGGCGTAAGACCTCAGTGTTCCCATCTGTCGAGTGGGAGAAGGGATCCCTGACCGATGGGAGGCAGGCGTGGGGTCGCCCTCGGTCAGCCCAGAGCCCCTCGTGCCCCCTAGCACCAGCTGTACGTAGCCTCGCGGAGCGCGGTGGCCCAGATCGCGTTGCACCGCTGCGCTGCCCACGGCCGCGTCTGCACCGAATGCTGTCTGGCGCGTGACCCCTACTGCGCCTGGGACGGGGTCGCGTGCACGCGCTTCCAGCCCAGTGCCAAGAGGTGGGCGGGGTCGGGGTTGGGCCGCCGGGAGGGAGGCGAAGGGTCTTTCACTGCCCGGGGCTGAAAGAAGAAGGGCTCACAGAAGATCGGATGTTCCCCACAGGCGGTTCCGGCGGCAAGACGTAAGGAATGGCGACCCCAGCACGTTGTGCTCCGGAGGTGAGTGCCCCAGCTGCCCCTACCGTCAGCCCCAGAAGACGCCCCACCTGCCCTGCCTTGCCTAAATCTGACTTTCTTCTCGCCCCAAGACTCGTCTCGTCCCGCGCTGCTGGAACACAAGGTGTTCGGCGTGGAGGGCAGCAGCGCCTTTCTGGAGTGTGAGCCCCGCTCGCTGCAGGCGCGCGTGGAGTGGACTTTCCAGCGCGCAGGGGTGACAGCCCACACCCAGGTGAGCCTTACTCCGCTCTCCCCGCCAGGCTCCTGTCCCACCCCCTGCATCCAGGAGAGGCCCCGCCCTACCCAACGAAGCCCCGTCCAACCAGACCCACTCCCCGCCCTGTCCAGTTTGGTCCCTCACCTGCACTCCACAAGCTGCTGAGGCCCCATTGCGTCCAACGGGGCTCCTGACCCGCCTCCCCTGAATCAAGGAGAAGACCCGCCCTCGACCCGCCCATCGAGGTCCCTGACCCACCCCTCCCTACGTTCATGTAAACCCCGCCTCTTTCGGATTCTCCCTTGAAGACCACCAGCTCCCAAACACTGAGCCTTAAAATGTGCGCCCGCGGGCACCCCTTTCCCGCTCCACCTCGGCTCCCAATGACTCTTTGCTTCTTCCGTCGCGTGCTAGGGCCCGGAAGCCCTGTTCCCGGCCCGACACCCCCGCCTCACGCTGCCCTCTGCCCGCAGGTGCTGGCAGAGGAGCGCACCGAGCGCACCGCCCGGGGACTACTGCTGCGCAGGCTGCGGCGCCGGGACTCGGGCGTGTACTTGTGCGCCGCCGTCGAGCAGGGCTTTACGCAACCGCTGCGTCGCCTGTCGCTGCACGTGTTGAGTGCTACGCAGGCCGAACGGCTGGCGCGGGCCGAGGAGGCGGCGCCTGTCGCGCCGCCGGGCCCCAAACTCTGGTACCGGGACTTTCTACAGCTGGTGGAGCCGGGCGGCGGTGGCAGCGCGAACTCCCTGCGCATGTGCCGCCCGCAGCCTCCGCTGCAGTCACTGCCCGTGGAGTCGCGGAGAAAGGGCCGTAACCGGAGGACCCACGCCCCTGAGCCTCGCGCTGAGCGGGGGCCGCGCAGCGCAACGCACTGGTGACCTGACTGTCCCCACGCCGGGAACCAAGCAGGAGACGACAGGCGAGAGAGGAGCCAGACAGACCCTGAAAAGAAGGACGGGTTGGGGCCGGGCACATTGGGGGTCACCGGCCGATGGAGACACCAACCGACAGGCCCTGGCTGAGGGCAGCTGCGCGGGATTATTTATTAACAGGATAACCCTTGAATGTAGCAGCCCCGGGAGGGCGGCACAGGTCGGGCGCAGGATTCAGCCGGAGGGAAGGGACGGGGAAGCCGGGCTCCAGAGCAACGACCAGGGCCGAGGAGGTGCCTGGAGTGCCCACCCTGGGAGACAGACCCCACCTCCTTGGGTAGTGAGCAGTGAGCAGAAAGCTGTGAACAGGCTGGGCTGCTGGAGATGGGGCGAGGCAGGCCGACTGTACTAAAGTAACGCAATAAACGCATTATCAGCCAAAGCTGGAATGGCCCCAGCAGAAAACCCCAGTCCTCGGCCTTGCTATGTGGTCTTGGGCACCTTACTAGTGGTGTCAGGACCCGAGTTTCTCCTGTCCAAGGTTGCCTGGTGAGGATTAAAGGTGGTTCCGGCCAGGCGCGGTGGCTCACGCCTGTAATCCCAACACTTTCGGATGCCCAGGCGGACGGATCACGAGGTCAGGAGATGGAAACCATCCCGGCTAACACGGTGAAACCCCGTCTGTACTAAAAATACGAAAAATTAGTCGGGCGTGGTGGCGGGCGCCTGTAATCCTAGCTACTCAGGAGGCTGAGGCAGGAGAATTGCTTGAACTTGGGAGGTGGAGGTTGCAATGAGCCTAGATCTCGCCGCTGCACTCCAGCCTGGGCGACAGAGCGAGACTCCAAAAAAAAAAAAAAAAAAAAAAAGGTGGTTCCGCGTGACTGAACAGGTTCTGTAGGGCCTTTGGGAATAGTGACACGCAGGGTACATTGTGCATAATATAACTTCAGGACTAAGTGCTATGAAGAAAATAAAACTGGACCGGGCGCGGTGGCTCACGCCTGTAATCCCAGCATTTTGGGAGGCCGAAGCAGTCGGATCATGAGGTCAGGAGTTCAAGACCAGCCTGACCAACACGGTGAAACCCTGTCTCTACTAAAAATACAAAACTTAGGTGGGTGTGATGGCGCGCTCCTTTAATCCCAGCTACTCAGGAGGCTGAAGTAAGATACTTGCTTGAACCAGGGAGGCAGAGGTTGCAGTGAGCCGAGATCGCCCCACTGCACTCCAGCCTGGGCAACAGAGCGAGACTCTCTCAAAAAAAGAAAAGAAAACTGGGTGATGTGGAAAATAATGTACACAGAAGGCCTCACTGAAGGGGTGGCATTTGAGCTCACTGACAAGACAGGGCTGGCCACAGGGCTATCTGGGAGCAGAGCATTCCAGGAGGGAACAGCCACCGCCAAGCCCCTGAGGTGGTAACAAGCTTGTTGACTTTAAGGAACATCAGGGAGGCCAGTGTGAGACAACGGAGTGACAGGTTTGAGGTGTGTAGGAAGTAGAGCCCACAGTCTTGCTTTGCCCCCACTGGGAAGGAAGGGCACAGGGATCCAACCACAGAGAGAAAGCTGGAAGCTGGACCACCTCCTCCTTTCAAGGTAAGCAGTGATGCGCATCCTTACACAACCTTATGGGACCTGTCTGCCCTTGTGGAGATGGGAGCAGGGGAAGACCAAAACCGTGGATTGTGCTAAATGTTCCAGATGTTGTTCTCAGTGTACACTGCCAGGGAGGAGCCACTGTTATTCCGACTTTACACATGAGCAAACTGAGTTCAGAGAGGGGAGACCCTTTACCTAAGGTTGCAAGCTTAGTAACAAATGAACCAGCCTCCAACCTAGGTCCACCCACTGGCCAGCATGGGTGCTGTTGGTGTATCTGCCCACTTGTGAAGCTATCAGAGCCCTCATGGCATTGGGATTCAGTTGTCCATCACCCTCTATAAGACACACACAACAACAGCATTGTGTGCTAGCAGGTCATGCAGTGGAGGCTGCTGTGTTTGCTGGGAGGAGAGATGACTGGGCTGTGGGTAGGAGTCTGCAGGGGTAGAGGGGTGGCCAAATAGAGATGCACAGGCTTCCTTTGTCTGTCTTGGCTGCCACATGGGGCCTTGCTGAGCCTGGAGTGGCCATTCTGGGTGTATGGGGGAGGTGTGTTTCCCCTTGAAGGTCCCTGGGCACCTGGACTAGTGGAGGCAGGCTCCTGGCTGGCTCCCTCACCAGGTAGATAGTTCAGGCTGGCCCACGTGGATCACTCTGCCCCTTCCCATGGCTGAGGGCTGCCCCCTCTAAATATAGCCCAGTGGGCTGAGCTCAGGCCTATTTTAGGCCAAGGCTGGGAGGCAGCCAGGCCTTCCCTGGGCTCTCAAAGGAGCCACTGCTGCCTTTGTCCAGTCCTGCTACTGGATGCCATCATTGGCCCCCGACTGCCCACTGCTTGCCATGCCTGAGGAGACCCAAGAAGGTAGGAGAGGGTGACCATGAGGGAGGGCAAGGCCTCAGTCCTGTGACCTTGTGGACCATGGAGAGACCCACCCTCTGTCCCACTGACCTCACTGTCTTGAGTAGTTAGTTACCCATTTTCATGCTCCGGCTCCAGTAAAAGGACCTGCCCCCTGTGCAGGGAGGAAAAGCCTGCCATGCCTGGAGCCCCTTGTCACTTCAGGCCCTGCTTCAGTTTCTCCTGCTGGGGACATCAAGGAGGGATGGGAGAAGCCACCCAGTTAGGAGTGGGTCAACTACAGGCTGTGCTCAGGTGGGTGTGGGCATCCGGTCAGCTGCCTGGCCGGTTCAGCTCTTAAGGAAGGAAGCTGGGATTGGGGTGGGCAGTGGTTCCAGAAAGCATTTGGGTACCTGTCCCATGGACTGAAAAGTAGTTAGGCCTCTGGCCTCCCCTGACTTGAGTCTAAATATCCCCAACTGCCTAGGGTTGGGGGTCCCTTGGCCTGGTCAGACAGAGACTCAGCTAGTCAAGAGCTTGGTGGCCACTCACCTAACTGCACCACTGCATATAAGAAGTACTGATGCTCAGAGGGGCCAGGGCAGCAGGAATCTAGGAAGCTACAGGTCCAGTACTGGCCAGGACGTAGGACTGTCTGCTCCATGGCTCCATGTTATGGCCCATGACAGAGCTTGGCCCAGCTAGCAAGCTCCTCTTATCACATTTTCAACTTTTTTTTTTTTTTTTTTGAGATGGAATCTCTGTCACCCAGGCCGGAGTACAGTGGCGTGATCTCGGCTCACTGCAACCTCCGCCTCCCAGATTCAAGCAATTCTCTGCCTCAGCCTCCCAAGTAGCTGGGATTACAGGCGCCTGCCACCATGCCTAGCTAATTTTTGTATTTTTAGTAGAGATGGGGGTTCACCATCTTGGCCAGGCTGGTCTTGAACTCCTGACCTCGTAAGCCACCCACCTCAGCCTCCCAAAGCGTTGGGATTACAGGGGTGAGCCACCGCGCCCGGCCTCAACTTTTCTTTTTTTTTGTCACCCAGGCTGGAGTGCAGTGGTGTGGTCTCGGCTCACTGCAACCTCTGCCTCCCAGATTCAAGCTATTCTCCTGTCTCAGGCTCCCAAGTAGCTGGGATTACAGGCATGTGCTACCATGCCCGGCTAATTTTTGTATTTTTAGTAGAGACAAGGTTTCACCGTGTTGGCCAGGCTGGTCTCAAACTCCTGACCTCAGGTGATCCACCCACCTTGGCCTCCCAAATTGTTGGGATTACAGGCGTAAGCCACTGCCAACATTTTCAACATTGCAGGAGAGGGGCCTTGCACCTGGTAGGGGGAAATGTTTACTTTCATGCATGTGTGTGTGTAGAGAAGGGTCTCCCTGGTCTTGAACTCCTGGCCTCAACCAATCCGATCCTCCCACCTTGGCCTTTCTTTTTTTTTTTTTTTTTTTTTTGAGATGGAGTCTCGCTCTGTCGCCCAGGCTGGAGTGCAGTGGCACGATCTCAGCTCACTGCAAGCTCCGCCTTCGGGTTCACGCTATTCTCCTGCCTCAGCCTCCCGCGTAGCTGGGACTACAGGAGCCCGCCACTACGCCTGGCTAATTTTTTGTATTTTTAGTAGAGATGGGGTTTCACTGTGTTAGCCGGCATGGTCTCGATCTTCTGACTTCGTGATCCACCCGCTTTGACCTCCCAAAGTGCTGGGATTACAGGTGTGAGCCACCGCGCCCGGCCAGCCACCTTGGCCTTTCAAAGTGCTGGGATTAGAGGCATAAGCCACTGTGCCTAGCCTCTTTTGGGATCTTAACAATAACATTTACTGTGTGTTTTTCCTGTAATAAACAATTTACATTCAATTTAGAAAGTGTGAGAAAAGCACAACAAAGTACAAAGAGGGAAAATTTTTTTTTTTTTTGAGACAGAGTCTTGCTCTGTCACCCAGGCTGGAGTGCAGTGGCACGATCTTGGCTCATTGCAAGCTCTGCCTCCCGGGTTCATGCCATTCTCCTGCCTCAGCCTCCCGAGTAGCTGGGACTACAGGCGCCAGCCACCATTTTTGTTTTGAATTTTTTAGTAGAGACAGGGTTTCACTGTGTTAGCCAGGATGGTCTCGATCTCCTGACCTTGTGATCCGCCCACCTCGGCCTTCCAAAGTGCTGGGATTACAGGCGTGGGCCACCGTGCCCGGCCCCTTTTTTTTTTTTTTTTTTTTTCTGAGACGGAGTCTTGCTCTGTCGCCCCGGGTGGAGTGCAGTGGCGCGATCTCTGCTTACTGCAACCTCTGCCTCCCAGGTTCAAGTGATTCTCCTGTCTCAGCCTCCCAAGTAGCTGGGACTACAGGCGCCTGCCACCATACCTGGCTAATTTTTTAATATTTTTGGTAGAGACGGGGTTTCACCATATTGGCCAGGCTGGTCTCAAACTCCTCACCTTGTGATCCACTTGCCTTGGCCTCCCAAAGTGCTGGGATTATAGGTGTGAGCCACTGCGCCCGGCAGCAGGGAATTTTTTTTTTTTTTTTTGGAGATAGGGTCTCACTCTGTTGCCCAGGCTGGAGTGCAATGGCATGATCACAGCTCACTGCAGCCTTGACTTCCTGGACTCAAGCAACCCTCCCACCTCAGCCTCCTGAGAAGCTGGGACCACAGAAGCATGCCACCACACCAAACTAATCTTTAATTATTATTTTTTTTTTGAGACGAGGTCTAGCTCTGTTGCCCAGGCTGGAGTGCAGTGGCTTGAGCTTGGATCATTGCAAGCTCCGCCTCCCAGGTTCAAGCTATTCTCCTGCCTCAGCCTCCTGAGTAGCTGGGACTACAGGCGCCCATCACCATGCCCGGCTAATTTTTTGTATTTTTAGTACAGATGGGGTTTCACCATGTTGACCAGGCTGATCTTGAACTCCTGACCTCGTGATCCGCCCACCTCAGCCTCCCAAAGTGCTGGGATTACAGGTGTGAGCCACCGTGCCCGGCCCTAATCTTTGATTTTTTTGTAGAGATGGGGGTCTCCCTATGTTGCCCTGGCTGGTTTCAAACTCTTAGACTCAAATGATCCTCCTGCCTTGGCCTCCCAAAGTGCTGGGATTACAGGCATGAGCCACAGTGCCCGGCCCAAAGAGAGAATTTAATATGACCTTCAACCCACCACCCAGACATAATGACTGGCAGCACTTGCTTGTTTTTGTTGTACTTGCTTTTGAGCACATCAAGAGGCAGTTTCAAGTAAATCATGGAGGTTGAGTTACTGTCCTGAGAATGACAGTCCCAGAGTGCAAGGCCACCCTTGCTCCTATCTGGAGGTGTCCCCTCAATGCTCTTCCCTACTGTTATCAGCTTCCAGGTGGGTATCTGGAGCTCTTGGCATCTGGACCAGGATTTTTAGACACCAAGTTAAAGAACAACTAGAAGAAAATATAATTAAATATTGGCCAGGTACGATGGCTCATGCCTGTAAACCCAGCACTTTGGGAGGACAAGATGGGCAGATGACTTGAGGTCAGGAGTTCAAGACCAGCGTGGCCAAAATGGTGAAACCCAAGCTGTACTAAAAATGCAAAAACTAGCTGGGCATGGTGGCACGTGCCTGTAATCCCAGCTACTGGGGAGACGAGGCAGGAAAATCACTTGAACCCAGGAGGCAGAAGTTGCAGTGAGCCGAGATCATGCCACTGTACTCCAGTCTGGGTGACACAGTAAGACTCTGTCTCAAAAAAAACACAAACAAAAGGCCAGGCATGGTGGCTCATGCCTGTAATCCCAGCACTTTGGGAGGCTGAGGTGAGCAGATCACGAGGTCAAGAGATCGAGACCATCCTGGCCAACATGGTGAAACCCCGTCTCTACTAAAAATACAAAAATTAGCCAGGCGTGGTGGCACGCGCCTGTAGTTCCAGCCACTAGGGAGGCTAAGGCAGGAGAATCGGTTGAACCCAGGAGGCGGAGGTTGCAGTGAGCCGAGATTGCGCCACTGCACTCCAGCATGGCGAGAGAGGGAGATTCTGTCTCAAAAACAAACAATCAAAACACCAGCTGGGTGCGATGGCTCATGCCTATAATCCCAGCACTTTGGGAGGCTGAGGCGGGTGGATTACCTGAGGTCAGGAGTTCAAGACCAGCCTGGCCAAGAAGGTGAAACCCCATCTCTATCAAAAAATACAAAAATTGGCCGGGCACAGTGGTTCACACCTGTAATCCCAGAACTTTGGGAGGCTGAGGCAGACGGATCACAAGGTTAGGAGATCAAGACTATCCTGGCTAACATGGTGAAACCCCATCTCTACTAAAAATACAAAAAATGAGCCGGGCGTGGCAGCGGACGCCTGTAGTCCCAGCTACTTGGGAGGCTGAGGCAGGAGAATGGCACGAACCTGGGAGGCGGAGCTTGCAGTGAGCCGAGATCGTGCCACTGCACTCCAGCCTGGGCGACAGAGCGAGACTCCATCTCAAAAAAAAAAAAAAAAAAAATTTGCAGGGCGTGGTGGTGCACACCTGTAGTGCCAGCTACTAAGGAGGGTGAGGTAGGAGAATCCCTTGAACCCGGGAGGCGGAGGTTGCAGTGAGCCCAGATCGCGCCACTGCACTCCAGCCAGGGCAACAGAGACTCTATCTCAAACAAACAAACAAAAAGCAAAAACTTCAATGAGTGTGAAAGTACATAATTAAAATCAAAAGAAAAGTACACAGACCCAAGTGACTAAATGGGCAGAGGCCTCAAATTGATAATTAAGAAGCCACACACAGCTGGGCATGGTGGCTTGCGCCTGTAATCCCAGCACTTTGGGAGGCCAAGGCGGGTGGATCACTTGAGGTCAGGGGCTTGAGACCAGCCTGGCCAACATGGCAAAACCTGGTGTCTACTAAAAATACAAAAATTAGCCAGGCATGGTGGCAGGTGCCTGTAGTCCCAGCTACTCGGGAGGCTGAAGCATGAGAATCGCTTGAACCTGGGAGGTGGAGGTTGCAGTGAGCTGAGATCGCACCACTGCACTCCAGCCTGGGCAACACAGCAAGACTGTCTCAAAAAAAAAAAAAAAAAAAAAAGCGCCACACACGTATTAGTCACACTCCCTAGGCTAAGAAACCCAATAAAATAAATCAAGAAAGGCCATTTCTCATCTCTCAAGTTAGCAAATATATGTGTGCACGTGTGCATGTAAATATTATTTTTTTCCTATGGGGATGCCTAATGGTGGCAATATTATACCCTGCGGGGGAGTTGTGGACAGTGCTTCTGGAGGACAGTTTGGTAATAGCTTTAAAAAAAATCGGGCCGGGCATGGTGGCTCACACCTGTAATCCCAGCATTTTGAGAGGCCAAGCAGGATGGATCTCTTGAGACCAGGAGCTCGAGACCAGCCTGGGCAACATAGTAAAACCCCGTCTCTACAAAAAATACAAAAAAAATTAACTGGGCATGGTAGTGCATGCCTGTAGTCCCAGCTACTGGGAAGGCTGATGCAGGAGGATCACCTGAGCCCAGGAGGCGGAGGCTGTGGTGAACTGTGATCACCCCACTGAACTCCAGCCTGGGTGATAGAGTAAGAATCTGTCTCAAAAACAAAACAAAAATCTCAGGCCAGGCGCGATGGCTCATGCCTGTAATCCTAGCACTTTGGGAGTGTGAGGCGGGCGGATCACTTGAGGTCAGGAGTTTGAGACCAGCCTAGCCAGCATGGTGAAACCTGGTTTCTACTGAAAATACAAAAATTGGCAGGGCGTGGTGGCGCACATCTGTAATCCCAGCTACTCAGGAGGCTGAAACAGGAGAATCACTTGAACCCAGGAGGTGGAGGTTGCAATGAGCCAAGATTGCGCCACTGCACTCCAGCCTGGGCAACAGAGCAAGACTCTGTCTCAAAAACAAAAAAACAGGCTGGGCACGGTGGCTCACGCCTGTAAATCCCAGCTACTCGGGAGGCTGATGCAGGAGAATCGCTTGAACCCAGGAGGTGGAGGATGCAGTGAGGCGAGATCACGACATAGCACTCCAGCCTGGGCAACACAGGGACACTCCATCTCAAAAAAACAAACAAACAAAAAAATCCCTGCTCTTGGATCCAGTAATTCCACTTCTGGGAATTAAACTATCAGGAAATTGGGAAAAAACCTTCATATTCAATGGTGGATGTCCTGGGGGTTAATTTCAAAAGGGAACTGCAGCGGTGAGCCAAGATCGCGCCATTGCGCTCCAGCCTGGGCAACAAGAGCGAAACTCCGTCTCAAAAAAAAAGGGGGGGGGGGGGTACTGCAAACAACCTAGATACCCAGGCAGTCTCAGAGAGATGTGTGAAGGGAGAGACCTCAGAGGCATGTGCAACAGTATAACAAAGAAGGGTCTCCCCAATATTAAATGTTGAATGAAAACAGCAGGGTTCACACACATACAGCAGAGTCACACTGAGTATGTTAACAAACACAGAACCAAGGCCAGGAGGTAAAGGCACCAGAGTGGCTACAATAGGGCTTTCTGACCAGAAGATGCCAGGCATTGGGTCTGCAGGGAGAACTGACAAAAGAGGCAGGACTGAATTCCATTTGCTGCGGGTTTAGCATTCAAGGCTGATAAACTGCTAGAAATAAGCAGGCAGAGGAATGCCTGAGTGAGTCCCTGGGGTGCTTGGAAGGAAACAAATCAAATGTACCTGTTGCTCCTGTATACAGAATAAGCCTGTAAGGGTCTGGGATCATCCTGGATCCAAATCAAGGGTAATTCCTGAGTCAGTTTTAGGGGATTTGGAACCAAAAGTCCCACTATCCCTATCATCTGCAAGTCCTTGCTGCCTGAAGCCGCCTAGTAGAAGGAAGAGGGTTGACCCACCACTGGCTAAATCAGCCTGCGCTGCCCCTGCAGACTCCGTGGCGCCAATGATGCCCAGCCAGAGGAGCAGGGTGCCATTGGCCCCCAACCACGTGCATGAGGTATGCCTGCACCAGGTGGAGTCCATCAGCGACCTACATAGTGGAGGTGAGTGGGGACAGTGGGGTGGATGATGTGCTGGGGGAGGGGACGAAAGCAGGTGCACCCACCACCCTCCCGATGTCCCATCCACCCAGCAGGCACACTGCGCCCCTATCTAACTGAAGAGGCACGGCCGTGGGATGAACTGCTGGGCGTTTTGCCGCCGTCACTGTGTGCCCAGGCTGGCTGCAGCCCTGTGTACAGACGAGGAGGGTTCCTGCTGCTGCTTGCGCTGCTGGTGCTCACTTGCCTGGCGCTCACACTCCTGGCTGTCTACCTGAGCGGTATGGACGCACAGGGTGCTAGTAGGAATGGAAAGCAAGGCAGTGGGGACTGGGAGGCCCTTCTGTGCAGCTGGAAGGAGTAACTGCAGATGCTGCAGCAGTGAAGGATGGGGCGGGAGGCCTGTGGCTGCCCCTGGTCCTGGGCTGGGTCTGCAGGGGTCACGGGGTGGCACATGGTCTGATGATCCCCCACTTCCCATTCACAGTGCTGCAGAGTGAATCCCTGCGCATTCTGGCACACACGCTCCGCACGCAGGAGGAGACACTACTCAAACTCCGCTTGGCCAGCCTCAGCCAGCTTCGGAGGCTCAACTCCAGTGAGGCCCAAGCACCCAGCTGAGATGCCATTTGGATCTGGGGCCTGGGGGGTGTGTGTGTGTGGGGGGAATAAAGTGGCTATGGGCAGGTCTCTCCTTCCCTCCTGCTGGCTGCCACATCTACACTGTTTCCTTGGTGAGATTTTTGTACAAGAACCTGTTGTTAACTTAATGGCTTCCTGCCTCTCCTGATCTCTTCAAGCCAGGCCTAGCCAAGCCTCTGGTGCCAAAGCCTCGCTTTGGGTGGCCCAAGGTCAGGGGAAGGGGCACCAGCCTCCTGGCTCTTCCTGTGGCCTGTCAACACTCTCTGGCCACCCCAGATGGCAGGTTCTGAAGTCTAGAAATAGCTGCCCCCATAGCAATCACCCAAACTCTGCCAGGCCTCCCAGTGAGGGTCCAGCCTCAGCTCTCAAAGACAGGCTGGGCTCTGAGTAGGGGGAGAGGCGCCACCTGGGGAAGACTGCCTTGGAGGGCAAAGGTGACATCGTGGAAGACCAGTTGGGTCCAAGCCTGGGATAGTAGATGGGGAGGGAGAACAGAAAAATACCCAGGGGTTAAGACCACAGAAGGCTGACTGTTCTGTTTAATTATCTGTAATAATCCTTAAAAATCAGCACACAAATCCATTCCAGGTAGCTTTGCCTCCCCACCTGCTGTGGTGGCATTTGTCCAGATGCCACCACCCCCCCTAAGAGTGGGTCATCCTGGGGGAGCAAGGCCTGAGAAAGGAAAGGAAGGGAAAGGCCCCCTAGTGCCTGCCCCACAGCCCTGAGGCAGGCACATATTTAGCCTGGCCTGAGACAGGACAGGAAGGGGCCACAGGGCTGAGTGCAGGGACAAAGGGGCCAAGGTCCCAAGTGTCCGGGCCCCCAGCTACCCACCCCATGTCTGTTTTTGGTTTTGTCATTAAAAAAATAAAGTGACAAATACTGGTGGAGACCAGTTGTTGCACTGTCTTCTGTTAAAAATACGGACCAAGGGCATAGAAAGTCTCCTCTTCAGCAGGTCCTGCTTCACAGGATGTCTGCCCGCTTGTCCCGCACACGGCTTCGAGCCTTGGTCCGGGCTTTGAAGGCAGCAGCATTGTACAGGTGCTAGAGTGGGGACAGAGAGTGACACCCTGGGGAGCTGGGAAGGGAAAGGGCTGGGGGTCCTCTTCTGGCCTCTACAGAATTCCAGGCCTCCAGGAAATGGGAATGGGGGAAGAGAAAGGTGCCCAAGGGTGCAAACCTTCTCGAAGCGTGGAACCTTGCAGGCCTTCAGGGCAGTGGTATCCAGCAACAGCACAGGACCCAGGCCAAAGATGTCACGGAGTAGCTCATTGTTCTGGGGGGCAGAGGGCAGTGAGCTCAGGCCAGACTGAAGCAACCACACCAGATGTCCCCTCCCTGTCCGTCCCCGCACCTGGAGGTGGTGGTGCATGCCCGAACCCAGCACTTCCTTGAAGGCAGCGTAGATCCGGTGCCGAGCCCAGCTGTCCATGTAGAGCACCTCAAAGCCGAAGCGCACTATCTCTTCTTCGCATTCACCGCCCTGCAGGGTAGAAGGGCCAACACAACTGGGCTTGGCTGCTATGCCTGGGGGTGCGCCCTTGCTAGGACACATATGTTCTCACACACACCTCCACGGAGTGCAGCACGGCGCGGAAAGTAGAGCGCTGGCGCCGACGATCAGCCTTGGCACGGTACTTGTTACTGTCAGTGGCCAGAGTGCGCAGGACACTGCAGAGGGCCTCCATGTCCTCGTAAACAAACTCCTCCTGCAATGGGAGCATTGGAGGGTGTGTGGTAGATGCTTGAGCTCTGCTGGCTCTGAACAGGGCGCTGCCCAAACCCCTCCTTTCACTGAGAGACCCTCTCTTCTCTGCCTGGCCCCTTTGACCCCTCCTTGGCCTCTGTCAGGCCAGGACACCACTGCTGAGGGCACCCATCATGACATCTAGGAGATAAATCTGTTTTGGGGCCACCTCCTCTGCATAATGACCTAAAGCTGTTCTGTTTTCTGTGGCACCCCCTGCATCCAGCCTGTGATGGGCAGGTGGTGTCACCAAGCATCCCCCATCCTTGTCCCTCGCACCTCAAGGTCCCGGGCAAGCTCAAAGAGCAGTGCAATGGTTTCACCGGCAGCGATCCGCAGGTTCACACTTTCACTGGACAAGAGCTGGGGCAGCCGGGGCAGCTGCCTAGGGAAGGGGCAGGCTGAGCTATATGTGTGGCTTGGGGGCCTCTTTGAGATCCCCTCCCCCTCCCAGTGGACAGCCACCCCTACCTGTCAAGGATGTGGCTGATTTGGGTGCTGGGGCAGATGGTGAGCAGCAATGCCCAGGCCTGCAGGGCAGCACAGAGCAGGCCGTGCAGGCTGGCAGGAACCACAGGACTTGTGGAGCTGCCCAAGCCATAGAACCGGCTGAAAACACTTTCTAAGCAGGCAAGGCAAGAGACCAGGTCCTAGGAGCACAGAGAGGCAGGGGAGCTCAGAGGCAGAGTTACAGCCCTAGATGCTCTACCACCTGTGCCCAAAGACCACTCACCTGGATGTCAGCGGCAGCCACGTAGCAGCCCAGGCCAAGGGCAGAAGCACACTGTTGGGAGGAGGGCAATGCAATGCCACGGTCAGTGGGTGAACCTGGGTTCCCAGCCCTGGAGCTCACTCCCCTCAGAGTAAGGGAGGCTGAAGACAGGGGGAACCCACCACTCTGCTGAGGGATAAGGTGCAGGAAGGGTTTCATGGGGCACAGGCACACTCACGTGGAGCCGGGCAGCAGGGCTAGCTGTGCTGTCACTGAGCACAGAGACCAGCAGAGGCTGCAGGCTGTGGAACAGCTCCTCACCCTTAGGTCCAGGGCCCAGCTGCACGCAGAGCAGGCCTAGCACAGCAGCAGCCAGGGCTTGTTCCTCGCCCTTCCCTGTGGGATGCTTTCCAGTCAGCCCATGCAGCAAGGGCCAGTGTCTGCCCAGTTTAAGTCTCCCACGCACCCCCAGGTCCAACCTTTCTTGAGGCACTTTTCCAGGGCGTCGGCTAGCGTGAGGCGGCGCTCCAGCAAGAAGTCGGGGAGTAGGCGGGACACTAGGGCCAGGCGCAGGCTCTCAAGAGCACCCTGCCGGGTCTTGGCACTGGGGGAGGTCGAGAAGGGGGGTCATATGAGCCAGCCCTCCCTTGGTCACACTTGGAGCTGGGTGTAGGAGTTGGCTGGCAGCCAGGGGTACCTCTTGTCTGTGAGACAGTCCACATACTCCTTCAGCTTTTCCTCAAGGTCTTCCTGCTGGCCCTGCTCATCCACGACATCCCCCCCTGCAAGGCCACCTGGTCAGCACTGCTTCTTGTCCTCAGCCCATGGAGCCCTCACCAAGCCCGTCAAACTTCCACCCGCTCTCACCAAGGCTGTCCTCTGCAGTGGTGCTGAGAAGGCTGGGGCATTCACTGGTGGTGCTGCGGGCCTCACTGGCTGCCTCATCGTCACTGGAACCCGAGTCAGCTTGGGCACTGCTCCGGGCACCTGGAGAAGGTGGAATAGGACACTCAACTTGCCTCTACTGATGAGGGATGGCTGGGGGTACCTCACTCGACCTCATAATCCCAAAAGATAGAATGGTGTCCCTCTCAGAGATGAAAAACCAAAGCCAAGGGTCAGTTCAGTAGGGCTGGTGCACTCCTGTGTGTGGGGTCTGTTCAGGGCCAAGGGCTGACATTGGCAAGGTTGGCTGCTGTGGCAGAGTTTTGGACAGGATGTGATCACCAGGCTGGCCCTACTTCTAAGAACTACTCACACCCCTCATCTGCAGGACAAAGTCCAGCCTGCACACTGGCCTCTGCTCCCCGCCACCCTTTTTTTTTTTTTTTTTTGAGACAGAGTTTTGCTCTTGTTGCCCAGGCTGGAGTGCAATGACGCCATCTCGGCTCACTGCGACCTCTGCCTCCCGGGTTCCAGTGATTCTCCTGCCTCAGCCTCCAGAGTAGCTGGGATTACAGGCATACGACACCACACCCAGCTAATTTTGTATTTTTAGTAGATAGGGTTTCTCCATGTTGGTCAGGCTGGTCTCGAACTCCTGGCCTCAGGTGATCTGCCTGCCTTGGCCTCCCAAAGTGCTGGGATTACAGGTGTGAGCCACCACGCCCAGCCTGCTCCCATTTTATCTTACTATATTCTACCTGCCGGAGCAGCCCAGCCTTCCCTCATTCACTCCACTGCGCTGGGGTCCCTCCAGCTGCCAGGTCTTTGTACAACTTGCTCTCTTCTCCATCCTCTCAGGACTCACCCAGAAGCACTTCCCCCCGGGCCTCCCTGAGTCCTAAGTCTGGGGCTGACACCACTCAGTGAACATGTTCCATACCCTATTAGATGTCCCCCACCCAAAACCCACCATGGTGGTGACCAGTTTAAAGTTGTGCCTAGGTATTTTCCTCCTTCCTGTGCCCGGCCCTCCTCCCCTCCCCCTCAAGAATAAAAATAAATAAATTTGTGCGTGGTAGGCACCCCATCCCAGCAGAGTAAACATATGTGTTTAACGCATTAAGATAGGCTCCTGGTCTAAGCTGCTAAGCGAGTCCCAAGACTGCCTCAGGCTCCAGGATACTCAGCTACCTTGTGGAGTCAGGCCTGCCAAGCTGCCAAGGCCCTAATCAGGTAGCGTCCCAACAGAGCCCCCTCCCTCTGTTCACCGGAGCAGGCCAGGACTCCCGCCAACTTCCTTGACCAGTCCAGGAAAGGACAGGGTTTGGCAAGAGGACTGGCTTCCTGCCCTGTCCGGTGAGTTTGCCCACCCAGCAGGCAACTGAGGCCCGGAGGGGCTGGCCGGGTCACCGCTGGGAGCGCGGACTCCCAACAGGCAGTGGGCAGCGAGCTCAAGTTGGGCACGCACGTGGCCAATGATTGCTGGGGCACGTGCCAGCCTCGGTACGAGTTCTGGGAAGCTGCGTGGGGCTGGCCGAGGGGGTTCCCCACCCAGGGCCCTCGAGAACAACCAAGGGGACCCAGCAGGACCCCCGCCCGCCGCTCATGCAGCTGTCCCGCGCCCCCCACCCCACTCACCTCCTCCACGGCGCTGACCACCCTTCCGGAGCGTGTTGCCCTTACGGGCGCGAGGCATGCCGGGAACCGGGCGCGAAGGGCGCGGGGTCAGGGACCCGGTGGGTGTGGGCTCCAGGCCAACGAGACGCCGGCCGGTGCGCTGCGCTGAGACTTGGCCAGACGACGGGAGCCACACGCCCCGCGCGCCACCATCTTCGCGAGGCGCCCCGCCCTGCCAAACAGGTCGCCGGGAAGGCGAGTTCCAGGCCATCCGATTCAGGCCCACACCCACGAGGCTAAAACTACTAATCCCAGAGGCCTGAGCGCGCAGGCGACGGCGGCTGGCTGCGCGTAGAGCACCATGGGAATGGTAGTCCACGCCTGGGGCCCACCAGCCGACGACGCGCTGGCTGAACTATGCGCCCACAATGCTCTGCGCGCGCCCCAGCCCTGCGTCGGGAACGAGTGCACGGTGCTTAACTCCGAAGCGTCCCTCAGTGGAGCACCACGGCAGGACTGGCTTCTCAGGGCACTTGGCAGCGGGACACTCCAGACGAGACCGACCCCTGCCTGGGTCTGGGGACCATGGGAAGGGCTTAGAGCTTGGGATAACAGGAGCAACAGCCAAACCTCAGGCAGTGGAAAAAAGTGACTTTATGATGAAAGAGTGCAGACAACAGCTTAGCACTTTACCGACCTTCGCCAAGATTTTCTGGGGCCCATCTGCCCGTGCACGGCCCATCTCCTGTGACCTCTCCATGGGCTTAGTGAGGTGTAGGCACAAAGCCCTAGGCTGGCAGCCCTAACTAGCTGGAACCTGACTCTCCCTGGAACTGCTTCCTTGCCATGGAAGACTCACATGATCTCAGAGGGCCTCTGGTTTTATACGCGTTTTTTCTGGCCCCTTCTACCCCTCAGGGATTCCAAGGGAAGCGGGGTGTGTGCTTGGGAGGGTTGACTGTAAACTGAATAGAGCAAGAGTGGGACAGAGTAGTTCCAGGACTGGAAAAGTGGCAGCAGGGAAAAGAAGAGGCAGTGGCAGGGGCCCTGGCTTTATACTGCTTCTTTAGGCCCAAGCCTGGGCTCCTGGCAGGTGGGGCCAGCCCAGCCCCAGTAACAGTGGCAGCTGAAGGACTTCCAATCTCCAAGGCTGCCGTCTGGCCACAGGTGTAGAAAGGCTTCCATCTGTCCTGGATCTCGCCGGGCACAGCGCCCGTGGCCATGGCACTGCTGGTGACTGCAGGCCATCGCTGCCCTGGTCACATTGATCACATAGGGGCCCAAGGTGTCCACCAGGTAGTCATGGAGATGCCAGCACTCCTCCTGAGGAGAAGGGAAGATATGTGTCAATATGCCTGCTCTACAATCTTGACATGGCTGTCCCCCACCCTGGGACCCCAGCATGTGCTACATGGCAGGCTCAAAGGGGCAATGATCACCTCAGAGCTGGAGAGGCTCAGGTCCCCCCAGAGCACCACGCCGGCTGCCCCTAGTGCTGCACTCACACCAATGGTCTGCACAAGGTCATCCTGGAGGCAGAGAGCTGCTAAGCCAGGGCTGGGCTGGCCAGATCCATGTGGGCACACATCCACATTCAAGAAACTCTTCTGGTTCACTGTCACAATCTGATTCTACCTCTACAGTAGGGACTCTCTAGTTTGGTTTGGTTTTAGAGGCGGGGTTTTACTCTGTCATCCAGGCTGGAGTGCAGTGGCATGATCATAGCTCACTGCAGCCTTGAACTCCTGGGATCAAGTAATCCTCCCACCTCAGCCTCCCAAGCAGCTGGGACTACAGGTGCATAACACCTGGCTAATAATTTTTTAGGCTGGGCACAGTGGCTCACACCTGTAATCCCACACTTTGGGAGGCAAAAGCGGGAGAATCACTTGAGCCCAGGAGTTCAAGACCAGCCTGGGCAACATGACAAAACCCCATCTCTACAAAAATATAAAAATTAGCTGGGTGTGGTGGTATGCATCTGTAGTCCAGCTATTCGGGAGGAGGCTTAGGTGGGAGGATCACTAGAACCAGGAAGTGGAGGCCGCAGTGAGCTGAGATGGTGCCACTGCACTCCAGCCTGGGCAACAGAGCAAGACTCTGTCTCAATGTTTTTTTGGTAGAGGTTGGGGTCTCACTATGTTGCCCAGGCTGGTCTCGAACTCTTGGCCTCAAGGAATCCTTCCATCTCAGGCTCCCAAAGTACTGGGATTATAGGTGTGAGACACTCACCCAGCCCAAGTAGGGCCCCTTTGTATCGAGTCTCTGAGTGGCTTCTCAGGCCTTCCACTCAGAATATCTCCCCTCAGGCCAGCACTCCAAAGGCTGGGCCTCCCTACCCCTCAACATCTTCCAGGGCAAAGCCATGCCTCCCTCATCAGATGCTCCAGGACAGGGCCTTCCACTGAGAACGCCTAGATTAGGACCAACCCCTAGGCAAGGTCTTCTCCTGGGACCTTCCTAGAACAGGGCCATACCTCCTGACTCAGACCCCTAGACCTTAGCTTCCACTTACCTGGGACAGGAACCTCCCAGATCTCCGGTGTGTGAGGCGGACATAGGCCAGGACAGGCAGGGGATGTCGGTGCCCAACAAGGGCCACACGGAAGGCCTCCTCCAGGCGATGTCGGACAAAGGCCTGGTGGTGGGCAGGTGGCAGCCTGGGTGGGAGGTAGATGCTGGGGAAGAGGGCGCTGGAGGCGGCCCAGAGCCAATGCAGTTGAGTGTTGCGGGCAAGGGTGGCTGCATGGCAGCGGCCGGTATAGTTGGAAGCCATACTATGCCAGCCATTGCCACAGGCTGGGTAGTGATAGAAGCCCCAGAGTCCATGGGGCCGCAGTGCCTGGGCCACCCGCAGCGTATCCTCCATCAGTGCACGGGCCGCCTGCTCAAAGCCAGTATAGGCCTTGTAGAGCTGTTCCTGAGGGTCCAGGTCAGGGAATACCTGCTGTGCCCAAGCCCAAGAGGCTGCCTGATAAGCTCGGCGGCGGCCCCAGTTCCCAGCCCAGAGTGGACACCACTCCTCCCAATCCAGCACTGCTGGGCCAGCAAAGCCAGGTCTCAGGCTGTGGTGGATCTGGTAGGCAGCCAGTGCCAGGTGGCGGTCAAGGGGCAAAGCCTGGGGGATGCCCCCATTGTGAGCTGTGCCCCTGGGTCCAAAGTAGGGATAGAGGCCGAGTTGGTTCTTGTAGAAAATGGTCATGTTCTGACCGTGGAAATGCTGGCCACGGTTGGCTATGATGCCCAGAGCATTGAGTGGCAGGTGCACACCAAAGCGGGCCTTACAGTGTGCTGAGGGTACATTCCACAGCACAGAGAAGGGGCGTTCAGGAACCTGTGGTAGGGGCTGGCCACAACCCAGGCACAGGGCCACCCCCAGCACCAGGGCTGGGCCCAGTTGCGTGGTCATTCCCCAAGGATGGAAACCTGCAGGAGAGAGGGGGGTGTAAGCTTAGAGTCCGCAGCTATGGCCACACCTTCCACATGGCAGGGAAAGCCAGGAAAGCTCCCCCAGCTCCTCCCCATCCTTACAGGAGGAGCTGGGGAAAGCATGTTTCCCCAGGGGTCTCTTGGGCCTTTTAAAGCAGCCACACCGCAAGCTGGCTATGATGCCCCGGGCATCGAGTGGCAGGTGCACACCAAAGCGGGCTTTACAGTGAGCTGAGGGTACATTCCCTCCCATGTTCTGTCTTTGTCAATACACCACTGTGTCCTCCCACAACTGTCACAAGTCCCCTTCTTTCCTCTGCCCACCTTGTTCCCTCTTCCAAGAACAGTCAGCTCCCACCTCCTCACCTGCCTGGTTTAATTCCTACCTAGCACTCAGGTCTCTGCTGTGACATCACTGCCCTGGGAGGTCTCCTGGATCCCCAGGTGGAGTGAAGTCACTTGGGTTCCCAAAGCCTCTGTACCTCCCCTGTGCCACATGGATCCTGCTACTGTATGACTGTTTGTCTAGTTACCCATTGCCTATGTCCTGTCCAGGGCTTGACACACAGTAGGCGCTCAGTGAATGGTAATGAGTGAATGGGGAAGAGAACAGCCACCCTGTCTCCTGAGCCAGGTGGGGGGTAAAGGCAAAGGACAGGCATCCTCCCATCAATGGCCTCAGGGCCAAGGTGGATCTGGGGACTTCTGCAGGGATAAGGGACCTGCAGAAGAGGTGAGAGGTGAGGGTAGGGGGATCAACAAATAAACTGTCACAGCCATACCCAAGAGAGCCTTTATTCAGCCACACTGACGGCTCTGAGCCAGAGCCACCTCCTGGCCCCACTGGTACCCAGGAAACATGCCCAGGTTAAAGCTGCCCCCCAGGGGCTAGGGGCTGAGGTATGGTCAGTGGGCTGAGGCTTGTAGACTGTCCGGGGCAGTCTATTGAACCAGAAAGACAGTTCCTTGCCCTGGATGGCCTCAGATGTCTTTTTCCATCCAGAATATGGGGCGCCCCCTCACATTTTGATATTGTGTCTCCAGCAGGCTTTTTGAAGGGGGCCCTGATGGAACTGGGGGTGAGGTGGTCAGGCACTCAGGTAGGGGAGGGGGTGGTGGCAATGGAGGTCCCTTGGGACCCCTTGGGGCAGCTTGGGCAGTCAGGTTTGGGGCCTTCCAGGGTGGCCGGGGAGAGGGGGCTGTGGGGAAGGCATTAAGCAGGGTGGCAGGTAGCCATCTGCTGGTGAAGACCAGGCCCTGCACAGGCTCACCCAGCTGGTAGCCCAGGTGGGTATAGAAGTGCACCTGGTCATGGGTGGTGAGGTGCAGCTTGCGGAAGCCCCGGGCCCGAGCAAAGACCTCCAGGCCCTCCATGAGGCGGCGGCCAAAGCCACGGCCCCTCAGGGCCCGGGCCACCACCACTGTCTCCACTAAGAGGCTCTGGGGCTGGTTCAGCACCCGTGACAGGCGGGCATGGCCCACCACAACGGGTGCTGCTTCAGGTGTGGGGTGGGGGCTTAGCAGCATCAGGCAGAGGGGGAAGGCATCTGAGGACTGGCCCAGGGAGTGCAGGCGGGAGGCGCGGCTGCGGGGCCACTGATCATTGATGAGGTCAGCACAAGCATCCAGGAGCTCGGGTCGGCGGTGCACAGGCTCCAGGGTCAACTCAGCCAGGCTAGGAGCTGGGGTCTCCTCTGGCTGGTGTTCAGGATCCAGGGTAAGCTCAGTTGGACCAGGATTGAAGGTCATCTCTGGTTGGCATGTGGAATCCAGGGGCAGCTTTGGCTGGCACGCAGGATCCAGAGTCAGCTCAGCTGGGCTGGTACTCAGGATCAGCTCCATCCGGTGTGTAGGGTCTAGTGTAGGGGTCAGCTTGGCTGGGCCAGGGCTCAGAGTCAGCTCTTGCCTATGCACAGGATCCAGGTTCAGCTGAGTCAGGCTGGGAGCCAAGGTCACCTGCTGCTAGGTTGCAGGTGGCTCAGTGCCAGGCTGGAGGTTAAGACCCCAGTCTCCAGGCAGTGGCATCTCTTCAGACCACAGTGGCTCTCCTCCTGTAGATAACAGCCATGCTGGGCTGTGCCAGGAGGGAGGGTGGGGTTGGGGCAGGGAAGGGCTGACAGAGTGCAGGGGGGACCATGCATACTGGAACTGGGGAGTGGTGGGCTGCACTTTGTCCCACACTCACCTGATAGCACAGGTGACCTGGAAGAGACCCATCCCCTATAGAGCAGGGCAGATAGATCCAGGTGTCTACCCCACATTGGAGGGAGGCTGGGAGTGATGGATGAGCTGCTTAAGGCTGGGGCAGAACCTAGGAGTCCTGGCCCCAGCCTGCTCTGGCTACAAATTTGTCCTCCTCAGGACCTCCCCTCACAGGGGGTCTGTAACCACCAGGTCTATAAAACAGCTGACCCAATCTACTTGCTGGCCTTCTGTCTTCCAGTAGTCCTCCTAGTCCACCACTAGGGCATGGGATAGAAGATGCAAAGCAGACACTATACCCCCTGCTCAAACCTACCCAAGGTTCCCTCCATAGGAAAAACTGCCCGGGAGTCTTCCTGTCCCTTTCTTCTCCCTATGTTCCGAGTCTCCTCCAGCTCCCAGCCTTTTCAACTACCTGGGCTATGCCCACTGCCTTAGTGGATCCTGGGGCCCCACTCATGCACCCATCAGGCTGAGCTTTGGCCTGTCTTGACTGCCTTCCCCACCTGGAGCCCATGGCCCCCTTCCCAACTCTGCCCATCTCAGGACGCTTTGGATATAGACCCAACTGTCCCCTCAGATGGGGCCCCAGCAGCACCAGCACTGGGCCTGGCCCACAGTCACACAGCAGTATTGCCTCTGCAGGCTGGGTTCCCCACTGGCTTGAGTTTCGCAGGCACCCTAGATAAGGACCACAGCTTCCTTCCTATATCCACAGGATGTCCAACGGTCACCAGGTTGGGGGCCCAGACCTCCTGTGCCCAAACCCTACTGTTTTCCCATCTTAACCGAGGTTCTGCTGTCCGGCAGGTCTACGCTGGGGGTTTTCTAGTCGTGGGCGGGCAGCTGAGCCCCCTCCTTCTACTCACCTGCTCCAGAGGGGGCCTCCTGGCTCCCCTTACCTCTCCTGAGCTTGAGACCAATTAAACACTGGTCAGTAACAGGCAGCCCCCTCCCCTCACCTCCCACACCATTCACAGGGCTGTAAGCCCCTCACCTGCATCAGCCACCTCTGCAGCAGCCGCACCCTTTGGTCTGGAGGGAGGAAGCCCCAGGATCCGCCCCTAGGGCTGAGCCCGGGGCTTCCCCGCGGCCTTAACCCCTTCAGTGCCGACCCCACCCACTGTGGGCGGGGCTCCGGGGTCCTCAGAGAGTGGCTTCTCCGTCTCTCTCGGGCCTCGGTTTCCCCCTCCCTCCTAGTGGGTCACAGGCTGTGGAGCTTTTGGGAATGAGGACTTCGAGAGCTCGACTCTGTGGGCAGGTGTGGCTCGGCATGGTCTGGAAACGAACGACTGACGCGGGGAGGGCGTGCGGGATGGCATGGCCACTTGGGGACAAGCACGCGCGGGGTGGACCTACAGGCAGCAAATGGGAAGGGTGCGGTACTGACATGTTGATGCTGGCCTCCGGGATGTTCCGCGTCCTAGCTCCGCACAGCTGGGTATCTCACTCAGTCGCCACCTCGGACTCCTCGGTCCGACAACGTTGGCCCCCAGGGGTGCGGCGGATGTTCTGCAGCCGTCGGGTCCCGCGGCACGCCACGGCGTTCTAAGGCCTCCCGGCACCTGCGCGTCGCCGCTTAGGCCCCGCCCCTGGTTTGCGCGTCACAACACCCGCCAGGCGCCGACTCAGTCTCTACCCTGGCTCCGCCCCTGCTGAGCCCCACCCCATCTCCATTTGAGTCCGCCTCCTCCCCACCCGGCCCCATACAGGCCCCTCCTCCTTCTCCTTGCGTCACAGCTTAGGTCCCGCCTCGATTTGGCTTCTTCCAGGCCCTGCCCCAGCCCAGCACGTCACCACTTCAGCCAGGCGCAGGCCCCGCCTCCAGCTGGCTCTGCCTCCGCCAGCCCCGCCCCAGGCTCTGACAAGTCTAGCTTCGGTTCCCGCCGGCCTCCTGCCCCAGGACAGCTTGGAAACGGTCCGATCAGGTGGGGCTTCCTCCTGAAATTTGGGCCCCACCCTGGGAAGCAGCCGCCCTTAGACTGACGTCAGATCTGGTGAGAGTGACAAACCTTTCCTGTGCCCTTTGGATACCGGGGCCTGGACATTTTAGGCGCTCAATAAACAGCTAAGTAAATCATGACTGCTTTATTTGCTGGACTGGTGCCTCTCAGCAGATTCAGGGGTCGTGCAGGGCTGGTTACCACAAACTCAGTAGGAGTGCAAGGGCTGTACCCCCGGAGCTAGACAGCCTGGGTTTGAATCTCAACTTCTCCCTTTTGCTGTGCAACCTTGGGCAACGTGCTTACTCTCAACGTGAGTGACTCAGTTTCCTCATAGCCTCATTGTGAGGAATGAATAAGTCCACATAAAATGCTTAGCACGGGGATTGGCAAAGAGTAGGCACTCAGTGAATGTCAGCCTTTGTGATTGCTGCAGTTCAAAGACTGGCTCAGTGTCTCTGGAGGAATTGTCTATGACCTTGCCAAGTAGATGCATATGGACATGGAATGAATGGTGTCTGCTGTGGTTCTAACTCCTTATGCCACTATTCCAGTCTGTAAGTATGCATGTGTGTGCAGGGAATATGCCTGTGACAGTGGCTGAGTGTACTCTTTACTGTGACCATGACTTGTATGACCGTGCATGTATTTGAGGAAGCCCTGGCCAGACCCAGAGTGCATTAGGTTCTCAATATGTGCAACTCAGTGTGTGGCCAATCACCACATGCTCTTCTGCTCACACCACGGTCCCTGCCAGCCAGGGTAGCATCGACATTTGAACTCCACAGCCATCTGTGCCTGATCTTCAAGTGAGAGGGCACCCCGCAGTCTCAGGGGCCCACCACCAGGTGTGAGCTGGATGGAGAAACTGGCAGGGTTAAGGAGGAGGAGGGCTTTGGGGTGGCTGGTGCGGCGGACACAGCGGCCATGGCCAGAGCACAGGGCTTGACTGCAGAGAAGGGCCCCACTGGTCACGTTCAGGATGAAGGGCCCCAGTGTAGTGTCCATATACTCCTTGATGGCCTGACATGATTCCTAGGTGGGAAGGGAGGATAGCGTCAGGGACACCATGGCCATGTATGGACCCACCCAGGGCACTGAGGCACTCACCTGCTGGTCAGCCAGGACTTTGCAGGTAGAAAGGGTAAGTCAGGGTCTACCCAGTCAGCTTAATGGCCCCACCCCTCCCCCACCCCCACCCTCATGCCAGGCCTAAGCTCACCTTGGTTCTTGTATTTTCCCAGCTCACCCAGAGCACCACTCCAGCTGCCCCCTGGGCCGCACTCTCCCCCAGGCTGTGCTCCAGCTCATCCTGGGAAGGAGACAGCACAGCTCTGTGGGGCCTCCTTCCCACCATGTGGCAGACTGCTGGAACACCATTAGATGGGACAAATAATTCATAACCTTCACCTGGGGCTGCTCTGGCCATGGGACCAGAGGCAAACTGCTTCCTCCTCTAGCCTATGAATTCCATGCAGACAGGGACTACATCATTCCAATAAATGTTGAATTGCCTGTGCCTGGCACAGAACTTGGCACCAAGTGCGCACTCAGTGGATGTGCCCATGCGCCAGGCGCGGTGGCTCATACCTGTAATCCCAGCACTTTGGGAGGCTGAGGTGGGAGGATCACCTGAAGTCAGGAGTTCGAGACCAGCCTGGCCAACATGGTGAAACCCCATTTCTACTAAAAATACAAAAATTAGCCAGGCATGTTGATGGCATGCCTATAATCCCAACTACTTGGGAGGCTGAGGCAGGAGAATCACTTGAATCCGGAAGGTGGAGGTTGCAGGAGCTGAGATCTTGCCCCTGCACTCCAGCCTGGGTGACAGAGCAAGACTCCGTCTCAAAAAAAAAAAAAAAAAAAAAAAAAGAATGAATGGATGAAAATGTCCCAAGGTTGGGGGCTGGGCGCGGTGGCTCACGCCTGTAATCCCAGCACTTTGGGAGGCCGAGGCGGATGGATCACAAGGTCAGGAGATTGAGACCATCCTGGCTAACACAGTGAAACCCTGACTGTAATAAAAAATACAAAAAATTAGCTGGGTGTGGTGGCGGGCACCTGTATCCCAGCTACTCAGAGGCTGAGGCAGGAGAATGGCATGAACCCGGGAGGCAGAGCTTGCAGGGAGCCAAGATCGTGCCACTGCACTCCAGCCTGGGTGACAGAGTGAGACTGTCTCAAAAAAAAAAAAGAAGAAAATGTCCCAAGGCTAAAGTACCCCAAGGCTGGACCTAATATCTGACAAGGCAGGTTGACAAGGTGGGCAGGTTACAGAAGACTCACCAGGGGCAGAAAGTGGTTTGTCATGTCATAGAAGATCTGAACATAGGGCAGCACCGGCAGATTGGGGTCACCAGCAGCCACAGCCACACGGAATGCCTCGGCCACACGGTGTTGCACATACATCTGTGACTTCCCTGTGCCCTCCAGCACTGCGGGCATGTAGATGCTGGGATAGAGGGCACGGCTCTGGCCCCACAGCCACCCTAGCTGGTCATTTTGGGCACGGATGCCTGATGGGCACTGGCCGGTGTAGTTGGGGCTTAGAAAGTCATAGTTGTAGCAGTCAGGGAAGCCATAGAAGCCCCAGAGGCCGCGAGGACGCAGTGCCTGCCCCAACTGGAGGGTGCCTGCCATCCAGGCCCGTGCAGCTCCCTGGAACTGGTCCTGGGCTACTGCCTCCACCTGAGGAGCTGGCCAATCAGGGTGCTGCGCCTGTACCAGTGCCCGTGAGCGCTGCCGGTAAATGTCCTTGGTGTCCCAGTTGAAGGCCCAGCGTGGGCGCCATGCCTCCCAGTCGATGACTGTCAGCCCTGAGAAGTCAGGAGCAGGTATGGCAGCCAGGATGTCCTGGAATGTGCGGGCCAGGTGGGCAATCAGGCTGGCATTCTGGGGCAGACCACCAAACACAGGCTCCCCAGTGGGCGTGTAGTAGGGGTAGGTGCCCAGCTGGGAGCTATAGAAAATTGTCATGTCAGGGCCGCGGAAGGTCTGCCCTGGGTTGGCTACCACATCGAAGACACTGACATCCACGTCCACACCGTGCCTCTCCAGGCACCACTGGGTGTTTGCATTCCAGACGGTGGTGAAGGGCCGGTTGGGTAGCAAGGGGCCCCTAGAGCCTTGGGCCATATCGAGTAAGGTCAGGAAGAGGGCGCAGATGGGAAGCAGGTGGGCTGCCATGGCACGGGACTGGTCGAGGACAACCTGGCCAGGGGAGGCAGAGCTGAGAACAGGTTGCAAAGTCTCCGATTCCCCCACTGCTCAGGGGTGGGGGGCTGAGCCCTTGCGCATTAATCCACCGCTGCTCTGGTTTCTGTTAAACATTGACCTGCAGGGCTCCAGGAGGGCAGAGGAGACGCATGGAGGGGAGCATGGCCACTGGAGGGCACATCCGAGTTGCCTCTCAGACCAGGCCTCTGCCATCTCCCACAGGACTTGCTCTAGCCTAATCTCGCCCACCCCTGCTTCCCCATGAGCCACTGAGGCCATGACATATGTTCTGGGAAGAGTGGCTGACAGTCAGGCCCTCAGCCCCCAGGCTGACCCAACCAAGGGGAGGAGGCCTTCCTGTCTCTTCCACCAGAAATCCTGGCAGCCACTGGAGGAAGATCCAATGGCCTCAGTGACCAAGGACAGGTCAACCCAGCCCTCCTGTACACCCGCCAGTCTGCCCGCTCGTCCCTGCTGACCTTGGGGCTGAAGGGCCTTACCCTCCAAATTTCCTGACCCCAGGATGGGGGCCTAAGCAGGGCCTGGCCAGATTCCACCACAGCTGCACCAGAGGTTCCTGGAGGAAGGAGCCGCTGCTGGAAATTCTGAGCTTTTGTAGGGGGTCACCCCACCCAGGCCAGGGGCGGGCCAAGGGGCGGGCCTTGGATTAGGAGGCCAGGCCAGCCAGGCATCAGGGCTACCTCTGAATCCCTGGCAAAGGGATCTTGGTTGGGGGTGGGGCTGGGCCAACAGTGGCCCCTCCCACGCTGTCAGCACTAGGGCAGGGCTTTGTGGCGTTACCTAGGCTGGAGGAGGTGGGCAGGGGCAGACCCTGCTGGGCAGGCCTGTTTGTGACACTGGAGACTGGGTTCCTTCGTGTCTTGTGCTCAGGGAGTGTTCTTTGTCCACGGGGCTGCATCTGACATTGATGGGCCCTAGGCACTTTACTTTCGTGGATCCTTTCCTCCTTAAAAAAAATATTTTAAAATATGGCCAGGCATGCCGGGTGCGGAGGCTCACGCCTATAATCCTAGCACTTTGGGAAGCCGAGGCGGCAGATCACGAGGTCAGGAGATCGAGACCATCCTGGCTAACACGGTGAAACTCCTTCTCTACTAAAAATACAAAAAATTAGCCGGGCGTGGTGGCAGGCGCCTGTAATCCCAGCTACTCGGGAGGCTGAGGCAGGACAATCCCTTGAACCCGGGAGGCAGAGGTTGCAGTGAGCCAAGACTGCTCCACTGTGCTACTATACTCCAGCCTGGGTGACAGAGAGCGACTCCATCTCAAAAAAAAAAAAAAAAAAAAAAAAAAAAAATATATATATATATATATATATATATATATACACATATATGGCTATAGTCTTAGCACTTTGGGAGGCTGAGGTGGGAGAATTGCTTGAGCCCAGGAGTTCGAGACCAGCCTAGGCAACGCAGCAAGACCCCATCTCTACAAAAAAATTAAAAATTAGCTGGGTGTGGTGGTATGTACCTGTAGTCCCAGCTACTTGGGACGCTGAGGCAGGAGGAGTGCTTGAGCCCAGGAGGTCATGTCTGGGTTACACTATTATATATTAATTATTAATATATTTATATTTATATTCATATTCTTCTTCTGATTAAAAAAACATTTTGTGGGCCCCTGAAAGTACTGTGGCCCTAGGCCTTGGGTCTATTGTGTTTAGTGGATAAGTCATCCCTGTTGTAGGGACCTGTTTCTGAAAGGCACTGTGTTCATGAAGTCAGGGCTGTGTCATCACCCTTTGTATATGTGCTGGGTTAGTGAATGTGTCTTTGTGAAGCCCCATTTAGTGACCATCTGAGCCTCTGCACAAATTCCAGTGGCAAGTAGGTGTGAGTGTGGAACCCAGTGCCTGGGACTGGGTGTGTGTGAGCCCTGCTGTCTTGTGAGCATGAGATCCTGTGTTTGTGTGACCATGCATATGAGCTGTCAGTGAGCACATGCTTGTTCATTCATTTGTGGTTTCACTTGTTCGATATGTGAAAGGAAAATATCTTGGGCCCCTTCAAGCTGGGAACTGCTCAGGACAAATCTGCCTCCCATTCTATTCAAGTCATCCTTTTGCTTACAGACATAGATGCATATTATGATTGCCTCCATTGCCTCTTTTGGAAAGACTACCAGAAACTCAAAAGAATGCAACCATCTGTCTGTCACCTGCCTGTGACCTGGAAGCCCCCAGTGGGGGGCTGTGCTTTGAGCTGTCTCCACCTCTCTGGACAGAGCTTATGTACTTCTGTTTTTTTTTTATTTTTATTTTTTGAGACGGAGTCTCGCTCTGTCACCCAGGCTGGAGTGCAGTGGCGCGATCTCAGCTCACTGCAAGCTCTGCCTCCCGGGTTCATGCCATTCTCCTGCCTCAGCCTCCCGAGTAGCTGGGACTACAGGCGCCCGCCACCACACCTGGCTACTTTTTTGTATTTTTAGTAGAGACGGGGTTTCACCGTGTTAGCCAGGATGGTCTCGATCTCCTGACCTTGTGATCTGCCTGCCTCAGCTTCCCAAAGTGCTGGGATTACAGGTGTGAGCCACTGCGCCTGGCCTAATTTTTTTTTAGACGAAGTCTCACTCTGTCGCCCAGGCTGGAGTGCAATGGCATGACCTCGGCTCACTGCAACCTCTGGCTCCCGGGTTCAAGCGATTCTCCTGCCTCAGCCTCCAGAGTAGCTGGGACTACAGGCGCGTGCCACCACACCCCGCTAATTTTTGTATGTTTAGTAGAGACAGGGTTTCACCATATTGGCCAGGCTGGTCTTGAACTCCTGACCTTGTGATCTGCCCACCTTGGCCTCCCAAAGTGCTGGGATTACAGGCTTGAGCCACCGTGCTTGGCTAATGTACTTCTTATGTATTGATAGATGTCTCATATCTCCCTAAAATGTATAAAACCAAGCTGTGCCCGGAACACCTTGGGCACATGTCATCAGGACTTCCTGAGGCTGTGTCTCGGATGAATCTTCAACCTCAGCAAAATAAACTTTTTAAATTAACTGAGAGCTGTCTCAGATTTTCTGGGTTCACATTTGGTAACTATGGATGGATTCTGTGTGGAGATGTCCTTGACTTTTGACTAATTGCCTATCTGTGCTTGGTACCAGCAGGAGCTAACTTTATGGCTCAAATCAATAGGACAATTTGCTGAGGTCTGGGAGCACCCCCTCCAGAGAATCCTTGATTTCTCAAAATTTGGTTGAGATCTAAAGTTTATTTTGCTGTACAACTCTTTTTTTTTTTTTTTTTTTTTTGGAGTTTTACTTGCTCCCGAAAGGAAAGCAAGTTTTCCTGCTTCCATGACGATGGAAGGCAGGTAACTCCCTTATGGAGTTTGAGCTCGCTTCCAACAGGGAAAATTAGTTTTTTTTTCCTGCTTCTAGGATGGTAGAGAGCAGTCTACAGCCTGAGACCCATCACTAGGTAAGAAACTGGCTTGGGATTCTGCCTTGCAATTTCCTTTAAATGACTAAAGTTAGCATTTAACAACCAGCTGGTGTTAACTTCTGCTTACACTTACAGCGCTCAGAAATCATATACTTTGTGTGATCATTGTTACTTTAGCAGCATTTTGTTCTAGCTGAAATATGGTAATAAGATTAAAAAATTTTTTTTTGGCTGGGAGCGGTGGCTCACGCCCGTAATCCCAACACTTTGGGAGGCCGAGGTGGGCGGGTCACCTGAGGTCGGGAGTTTGAGACCAGCTTGGCCAACATGGTGAAACCTATCTCTACTAAAAATACAAAAATTAGCCCGGCGTGGTGGTGGGTGCCTGTAATCCCAGCTACTCAGGAGGCTGAGGCAGGAGAATTGCTTCAACCTGGGAGGTGGGGGTTGCAGTGAGCCGAGATCATGCTACTGTTACTCCAGCCTCAGTAACAGAGCAAGACTCCATCTCAAAAACAACAACAACAACAACAAAAACACAAAAATTATCCAGGCATGGTGGCCCACACCTATAATCTCAGCTATTCAGGAGGCTGAGGCAGGAGAATCACTTAAACTTGGAAGGCGGAGGTTGCAGTGAGCTGAGATTGTGCCACTGCCCTCTAGCCTGGGTGACAGAGCAAGACTCTGCTAAAAAAAAAAAAAAATAAGCCGGGTGCAGTGGCTTGCACCTATAATCCTACCACTTTGGGAGACTGAGGCGGGAGGATCATTTGAGGTCAGGAGTTCGAAACCAACCTGGCCAACATGGCGAAACCCTGTTTCTACTAAAAATACAAAAATTAGCCAGGCTTAGTGGTGTGTGCCTGTAATCCCAGCTACTTGGGAGGCTGAGGCAGGAGAATCGCTTGACCTGGGAGGCAGAGGTTGCAGTGAGCTGAGATCATGCCACTGCACTCCAGCCTGGGTGACAGCAAGACTCAGTCTCAAGAAAAAAATAAAAAATAAAAAATAAACCAAAATAGGGCCGGATGCAGTGGCTCACGCCTGTAATCCCAGCACTTTGGGAGGCCGAGGCGGGCGGATCACAAGGTCAGGAGATCAAGACCATCCTGGCTAACATGGTGATAACCTGTCTCTACTAAAAATACAAAAAATTAAGCTGGGCGTGGTGGTGGGCACCTGTAGTCCCAGCTACTCGGGAGGCTGAGGCAGGAGAATGGCGTGAACCCGGGAGGCGGAGCTTGCAGTGAGCGGAGATCGTGCCACTGCACTCCAGCCTGGGCAACAGAGCAAGACTCCATCTGAAAAAAAAAAAAACCCAAAATAAATAAAAAGGAGGGATGTTCAGAACAAATCAGAAAGTCCAACCATGTCATGAACAGTCAGTGTAAGTCACAAAAAACCCAAAAACTTTTTTTTTTTTTTTGAGACGGAGTCTCGCTCTATCACCCAGGCTGGAGTGCAGTGGCGCAATCTCGGCTCACTGCAAGCTCTGCCTCCCGGGTTCACGCCATTCTCCTGCCTCAGCCTTCTGAGTAGCTGGGACTACGGGCGCCCACCATCATGCCCGGCTAATTTTTTTGTGTTTTTAGTAGAGACGGGGTTTCACCATGTTAGCCAGGATGGTCTTGATCTCCTGACCTCGTGATCCACCTGCCTCGGCCTCCAGAAGTGCTGAGATTACAGGTGTGAGCCACTGTGCCCGGCCAAAAACCCAAAAACTTTTATATAATCAAGTTGTCGTATATTTTTTTCTTCAGGGTAGAGTCTTGCTTTGTTGCCCAGGCTGAAGTGCAGTGGTGCAATCTTGGCTCACTGCAACCTCTGCCTCCTGGGTTCAAGTGGTTCTCCTGCCTCAGCCTCCCCAGTAGCTGGGTTTACAGGCATGTGCCACCACACCTGGCTAATTTTTGTATTTTTGGTAGACATGGGGTTTCAGCATATTGGCTTGGCTGGTCTCAAACTCCTTGCCTCAGGTGATCCGCCTGCCTTGGCCTCCCAAAATGCTAGGATTACAGGCGTGAGCCACCATGTCAGGCCAAGTTGTTGTATTATATATTATTATTATTATTATTTTGAGATGGATTCTCGCTCTGTCACCCAGGCTGGAGTGCAGTGGCACGATCTCAGCTCACTGCAAGCTCCACCTCCCAGGTTCATGCCATTCTCCTGCCTCAGCCTCCTGAGTAGCTGGGACTATAGGCGCCCACCACCGCACCCGGCTAATTTTTTGTATTTTTAGTAGAGACAGGGTTTCACTGTGGTCTCGATCTCCTGACCTCGTGATCTGCCCACCTTGGCCTCCCAAAGTGCTGGGATTATAGGTGTGAGCCACCGTGCCCGGCCTTTTTTTTTTAGACAAAGTCTCACTCTGTTGCCCACGCTGGAGTGCAATGGCAGGATCTCGGCTCACTGCAACCTCTGGCTCCTGGGTTCAAGCGATTCTCCTCCCCTAGCCTCCCGAGTAGCTGGGATTACAGGTGTACACCACTACACCTGGCTAATTTTTGTATTTTTAGTAGAGACAGGGTTTCAGCATGTTGGTCAGGATGGTCTTGAACTCCTGACCTCGTGATCTGCCTGCCTCGGCCTCCCAAAATGCTGGGATTACAGGCGTGAGCCACCGTGCCTGGCCAACAGCTTTTAACAATTTAGTACAGTCCTATGAACAAAATTTGGAGCATATTTGTTTCTCTACCTGATTTCTCCAGAATTTGGAAACTATTTGTGAGTATTCTTAACTTATGGCAATACAGTTATTTGCATAAGTGCCATAAGAATCTGTTTTTGCCTGGCATGGTGGCTCACTCCTGTAATCCCAGCACTTTGGGAGGCCAAGGTGGGTAAATCACCTGAGGTTGCGAGTTCGAGACCAGCCTGGCCAACGTGGCAAAACCCCATCTCTACTAAAAACACAAAAATTAGCTGGGCATGGTGGCACATGCCTGTAATCCCAGCTACTCCGGAGGCTAAGGCAGTAGAATCGCTTGAACCTGGGAAGCAGAGGTGGCAGTGAGCTGAGATTGCACCATTGCACTCCAGCCTGGGCAACAGAGCCAGACTCCACCAAAAAAAGAAAAAAAAAAAGAATCTGTTTTCATTTGTAACAGGACACAATTGGAGGAATTGGTTATTTGACCAAGACTTTGACAGGAATGGTGTGCTTTTGTTTAAGGAATCAAACTTAACTTATGGAGCCAATAAAGCCCTTGGGAAAACTGGCCTCACGTTTTGTGTACACAGTCCCTGTACAGGATTTCTTACCTGTGGTAAGTAAAGAATGTCACTTTCTGGGGCCAGGAGTGGTGGCTCACGCCTGTAATCCCAGCACTTTGGGAGGCCAAGGCGGGAGGATCACCTGAGGTCAGGAATTCAAGACTAGCCTGATCAAAAAAAAAAGGATGTCACTTTCTGACAGGCACAGAGGCCCCAGGTTTATCTGTTTATCTTGGAACTTGAAAGGAGAGGAAATTCCATCCAACTCATGGGTATTTGATGGCACAAATCCATGGCTGGGCAGGGCTTTAAAAAGTCTTACCTGAGATTCCTCTTATGGGACAAAATAAATTATTCTTGCTGCACTGTATACAAATATTTAGGCCAAGTGTAATAAGCAAACAAGTCATACCATGATTTGTCTTTAGTAAAATGGGAAATTGGAGAGAGAATAAAATTATGTTTCAAAACGAATGTTCACCTGTTGTTAGATTCTAGTCTTAACTGTTTTTTTGTTTGTTTGCTTCCAATTTTTATGATTTTCTACAGTTTGGACTGAATTTTTCTTGGCTACAAATCTTCAAATTAAGTTTTCAATTTTTTTCCTTCTTTTTTTTCATTTTCCTAATTTGGAGTCACTGAAAACTAAGCTGTGTGTGTTTTTTTTTTTGAGACAGAGTCTCGCTCTGTCACTCAGGCTGGAGTGCAGTGGCAGGATCTCAGCTCACTGCAACCTCCGCCTCTCAGGTTCACGCCATTCTCCTGCCTCAGCCTCCTGAGTAGCTGGGACTACAGGCAACCACCACCACGCCCGGCTATTTTTTTTTGTATTTTTAATAGAGATGGGGTTTCACCGTGTTAGCCAGAATGGTCTCGATCTCCTGACCTCGTGATCTGCCCGCCTCGGCCTCCCAAAGTGCTGGGATTACAGGAGTGAGCCACTGCAATCGGCCACTGTGGTTTCTTTTCTTTTTTTTTTTTTTTTGAGATGGAGTCTCGCTTTGTCGCCCAGGCTGGAGTGCAGTGGCGCGATCTCAGCTCACTGCAACTTATGCCTCCTAGGTTCAAGCAATTCTCCTGCCTCAGCCTCCCGAGTAGCTGGGACTACAGGCGCTTGCTACCATGCCTGGCTAATTTTTGTATTTTTAGTAGAGACAGGGTTTCACCCTATTGACCAGGCTGGTCTCGAATTCCTGACCTTGTGATCTGGCTGCCTCGGCCTCTCAAAGTGCTGGGATTACAGGCGTGAGTCACTGCGTCCGGCCCTAGCTGTGGTTTCTTAAAAGCGTGTCAACTAAAATCAGACAACTTACACTTCAGAAGAAAGTAACAGTAACCTGTTTACATACATAAGCAACTTTCATACCTGCCTACCAATGTACGGACTTCAGAGTAATGTGGCCTATATTTTCCCAGGATTTTTTTGTTTGTTTGTTTTTGTTTTGAGATGGAGTTTCACTCTTGTTGCCCAGGCTGGAGTGCAATGGCGCAATCTCAGGTTGCTGCAACCTCCGACTCCTGGGTTCAAGTGATTCTCCTGTCTCAGCCTCCTGAGTAACTGGGATTACAGGCATGAGCCACCATGCCTGGCTAGTTTTTTGTATTTTTAGTAGAGACAGAGTTTCTCCATGTTGGTCAGGCTGTTCTCGAACTCCCAACCGCAGGTGATCCACCCGCCTCAGCCTCCCAAATTGTTGGGATTACAGGCATGAGCCACCCCGCCACGGCTGGGATTGTTCTTTTGCTGTTTTTTTTTTTCTTCCTTCCTTCTCCCTATTTTCTCTTCACACTGCATGAGACTTTACAACCTGCTAAAAATGAGCTTTCCGGACCTACTTATCTAGCAATGAGAGATCAGATGAAACCTGAGACCAGATACTCATTTTCTTGCAAAATGCTTTCTCAAAAAGATTTTGAAAAAGAAAATGGGGTAAATGTGAAAGGAAAGTATCTTGGGCCTCTTCAAGCTGGGAACTGCTCAGGACAAATCTGCCTCCCATTCTATTCAAGTCATCCTTTTGCTCACAGAGATAGATGCATATTCTGATTGCCTCCTTTGGAAAGACTTACCAGAAACTCAAAAGAATGCAACCATCTGTCTCTCACCTATCTGTGACCTGGAAGCCCCCAGTTTTTTGAGCCTGGGAGCCTTGATCTGAGCAGTCTCCACCTTTCTTTCTGGAACTAATGTGCTTCTTACATATTGATTAATGTCTCATGTCTCCCTAAAATCTATAAAACCAAGCTGTGCCCCAACCGCCCTGGGCACATGTCCTCAGGACTTCCTGAGGCTGTGTCACCAGCAAGTCCTCAACCTCGGCAAAATAAACTTTCTAAGTTAACTGAGACGTTTGTCAGATTTTCTGGGTTCACAGCTGATTCAGAAGCTGGTTATTGACACCTGCCAGGTGCTTGGGCCCAGACTTGCCTGCCAGAGTAGGTTGAAGGAAACAACACGTCCCTGCCCAAGTGAAAGTGCTACCTGGATCTGAGTCAAGTCTGAGACTGAGCCACTGTAGCCAGGCCACCCCTGGCACGGTGGCCACTGAAGCAATGAAACTCACAGTTAACTACCATCTGGGTTGGGTCCTACAGGCTGCCTGGGATAGAAAAGCTGGCAGGGCTGAGGGAAAGAAGGGCCCAGGATGCTGGGGACAGCATGAGACTTGTACACAAGATCAAGCCCCAGAAGTGGTGGCTGCTGATCCAGTTCAGGAAGCAGGGTCCCAGAGTGATGACCATGTAGGCCCAGAGAGCCTGGCACAACTCTTGAGGGCTGAGGGAACAGAACATCAAGGCAACCCCTGGCCCCCCTCCTCAAGGATTCATGCCACCTCCTGCTGCCCCCAGAAACCTAGTGCTGCAGTTGGCCCAATCCAGGCAACCACCAGGCCAGCATTCTCCAGCTGGCCTCAGTCTAAGGGAGAAGCTCTAATGGTGGAACCATAGGAAGAAGCTGAGGGTGCCTGAAATCCTCCTCCACCCCAGGGCCCTGCCCACAGGCCTGCTCCTACTGGGCTGGTCCAGTAGGATTGGTTCAAGTGGTGTGTGTGTGCGCATATGTCTGGGGTCCATCAGCTTGATGGTCCAGTCCCGCCTGCTGTCTCCGGTTGTTCAACACTTCAGACCTCTGAGCCGCATCACTCCCCATTACCTTATTCCTGCCCACTCCCCGCTTTCCCCACAGGACAGTGCTGGCTCTCCCTGAGTTGCACTTTCCCTAGGACCGTCTTTTAGGTCCTCCTGGGGAAGAAATGTGAGGTTCATAAAGGTTTATATGGAGGAGGTCACAGCTCGATGGGTACTGGTCACAGCTATGCAGGAGAGGTCACAGTTGCGGAGGAGTCAGTTATTTGGAGACGGTAACAGCTGTATGGGGTCACACATGGGAGGGGTTACAGGTATGTAGGGGTCATAGCTAGGTGGGAAAGGTCACAGTGGTATGGTCTGGATCACCTCTGTGTGTTGGGTGTGGGTGGGGTAGCTCAGAGGTATGCATGGGTCACATCTGTGTGGGGGAGGTCACAGGTGCAGGAAGTCACAGGTATGGGGGACAGGCCACAGCTCCTTTCTCCTTTCCTGCTGTCCTTTTGCTAAGTGCCATCATCTTATTGTGGCAACTTTTTTTTTGAGACAGAGTCTTGCTCTGTCACCCAGGCTGGAGTTCAGTGGCCCATTCTCCGCTCACTGCAACCTCCTGGGGTCAAGTGATTCTTGTGTTTCAGCTGCCCAAGCAGCTAGGACTACAGGTGTGCACCACCAAACCCAGCTAATTTTTTTTTTTTTTTTTTTTTGAGACAGAGTCTCACTCTGTCGCCCAGGCTGGAGTGCAGTGGTGTGATCTTGGCTCACTGCAACCTCCACCTCCCGGGTTCAAGCGATTCTCCTGCCTCAGCCTTCTGAGTAGCTGGGATTACAAGCAGGCACCACCATACCCGGCTAATTTTTTATTTTCAGTAGAGATGGGGTTCACCACGTTGGTCAGGCTGGTCTCTAATTCCTGACCTTGTGATCTGTCCGCCTCGGCCTCCCAAAGTGCTGGGATTAGAGGCGCGAGCCACCAGGCCCGGATGCCCAGCTAATTTTTGTATTTTTAGTAGAGACAGGGTTTCAGCATGTTGGCCAGGCTGGTCTCAAACTCCTGGCCTCAAGTGATCCACCTGCCTCGGCCTCCCAAAGTGCTGGGATTACAGGGGTGAGCCACCGCACCCGGCCCATCATTTTATTGACCAACACCTGAATCTTCTCTCCAGCCTGGCCTCCCCCCACCATGGCCATGAGCACCTGGGACCCCTCCACTTCTATGTGCACCTCCTTCACTGCGTGAATTTACCACGTCACCTTTCCAGTGTTACCACCTCACTCTCTCCTCTCCATTCTCTACCCATCACCGGCAAAAGAGGTGAGGGAAGGATATCTTTACAGCCTGGGTTGGCACTGGTTTGGCCGGGCTTGTTTCTCCCATCTGGCATCTCGGTCTTTGCATCTAGTGTGCATCTACCTCTATTTTGTCACTCCCACAAGGACAGGGGTCTTTGTTGGTGTGGTTCATAGATGCATCACAGATGCATCCCTAGCACCTAGCCCAGCACAGGCACACCGCGTGCTCTGCGTTTACTGAATGAGTAAGTCAGTATTAGGTGAAGTCAGGCCTGGTGCTGCTCTAGGGCTGCCCCTCCTGCCTCTGCCCACAGCAGCCACCAAGCCACACCCCAGCCCTGAACTGTTCACCTTCACCACCTCCAACTTCCTCCAGCCTCTGCCCAGGATTTGTTCCTGAGCATCGAGCTGCCGCCCTCACCTTTCAGAACCCAATGTGGGAAGCATCTCCAAGGGCACCACCCCTGCTCCCCTGCTGCTGGCTGCCCTCACCACTCAACGGCTTCTTGAGTCTGTCTCCCCAGAGCCAGAGCCTCCTGAAGCAGGGCTGCGTGGTGAGTCATCACGGACATGGGCGGGACCCCAGGTGTGGGGTTGCTGGCTGAGGGGAGAGGCAGAATGCACTCCCTTCAGAGGCAGGGCTAGTGAAGCAGCTCAGAGCTGGTCTGGCAACTCCAGCTGCTCCTTCTTTCCTCAGGGACAGCCAGAGACTAGCCATACTCTCCCACAGCCAGGACGGAGCAGACCTTAGAAGATGTTCCTGCTCCCAGCCATTCTGGCATCTCCAGAATGGGACAGGGACTGAACCTCACGATTCAGATCCCAATCCCCTGCCCACCTCCCACCACCAGATCCGAGGGAGGGCTGTGACCCTGATGAGAGGTGTATGTGGCTGGTGTCCACTGCCCTTGGGAGCAGGGACTGGAGGAGACACCCTTGCCTGTGGGAACAGCAGGGAAGATCAAACGTTTCTCCCTTGGATTGGCAAGGAGGCTGGCACTGGTTCAGCTGGGAGGACAGGGGCAAGTGGCAGAAACACAATGAGCCCTGTCCCTCACACAAGGCGGGGCCTGACTCCCTTGCAACCAATACGGAGAAAGCAACGTCCTTGGTGTTGGGATGGAATGTGGGTCCCTCCACTCCCACTGGGGTGGCTCCTGCCCCAGCAGAACAGCTCCAGAGTGGGCAGCTCTGGGCCCCCAAGTCTTGGTGAATATATCTTACATGAGAAGTCCCCAGCAGAGGGTTTCACAGAGACAGAGCTGAGCTCAAACCCCATGGGAAATTCTGGAATCTCGCATACACTTTAGCCCAGGTACAAAATCCAAGCAAAGAAGCAATTTTTTTATGTTTAATTTACAAAAGAGACCCCAAAATAATAATAATAAACTATCCAGGGCAAGGGAGTAGGGTCAGGCCCTCCCCAGCCCAGCTGTACCCTCCTTCCCCTCTGGCAGGGAGAGAAGGGGCCTCCCAGGGGACTTCCCCTCCCCCTTAGAACAGGGGGGTGCGAGCTGGTATGGATGCCCTCCTGGGCTTCCTGGGGGCTCTGCCCACTCCAGACTCCAGTTTGTCCACCCCCTGCAGGGTCCTACATGCCTAAGAGAGCCCTTGTGGTAGAGGCCAGCTTGCTAGGCAGCTAGGCAGGAGACCCCTACAAGGTCCAGGTAAAGGCCAGGGCTGCCAGAGCCAGCAGACTGGTGAGGTGGGACCCAGCCCAGGCCTCGCTGGCACCTCCAGCTGCCTGCCTATGGTCCCACTGGCATTGCTCACCACTCCAGCCCAAGTAGCACTGGCAGCGGAAGTGTGTCTGCAGGTGGTCAAGGTCGGCCCAACTGAGCTCCCCCACAGGTCGCAGCTGGGGTTCACCAGGTGCATGGCCAGGCACTAGGCGGAAACTGTTGGTGCTGAGATGCAGGAAGGTACTGGCACTGGGGTTGCGGCGCACACAGCGCCCATGGCCATGGCACTGGGCCCGGCTGCAATATTGGGTGGCCCAGGACACATTGACCACGTAGGGGACCAGCAGCCGTGTCAGGTAATCTTTGAGGTACTGGCAGGTCTCCTGGAGGCAGAAGACAAGGACCACAGGTCAGGGTCAGCTGCCTCAGCCCACAGGCCCAGATGGAAACTGTATCCACACTGTGATGACTATACCTTATTTTAACTGCACACATTTATACATTCAATCTGCACCTGAGCCACACAGTCCCTGCTCCTGCCGAGAAGTGGGTGGGGGCACAGACCGGAACCCAGTTGGGCAGATGGGGAAGGGCGGAACTCAACAGCTGTTCAGGACAGCATTTCCTCTTTCCTGAGAGCAGGGCGGGGGTGACCTCCTCCTGTTGCCACCAGGGATGCCTCAGGTGGGAGACAGACAAGGGGACCAGACTAGGATTGCCCACCTGAGGTTGGTAGCCAAAGGCCCTAACTCTCTGTCTGTCCCATAGACTGAGCTCTGGCAGGCTGGGTCTCGCTTACCGTGCTTGTGGTGTACCCCGCGTCGCCCCAGAGGATGACACCAGCTGCGCCCAGGGCCGCACTCTCGCCAATGGTAGAGATGAGGTCCATCTATGCAAGAAAAGGGATGGTCACTGGGGAAGACTGAGACCACAGGGTGACAGGAACAGATAAGGAGGGCAGGCCCCAGCCTGTTTCAACCTGCTGAACTCCCAGCTCAACCCCCTTTCACCTCTAGGCAGAGGCTCATTTGTTTTGCTTCCTTTTATTTAAGTCCACTTCCACCCCACTTTTGGGGCTCAGTTTCCCAAGCCAAGGGCACACTTGAGCCTAGGTGCAGCTATCAGGATGGATTCCAAAGTTAGAAGGCCTGGGCCCCAGTCCCAGCTCTGCTCTGGATTTGCTGGGAAGCTTTGGGCAAACTTCTCAGCATCGCTGTGCCTCGATTGTTCTCATCTGAAAAATGGGGATAATGATGTCACCCTTTCAGGTTATAGACAGAAATGATTTGAGGGGATGTGGAGCAGCCAATAAACTACAGGTATAGTCCTATAGTGGCCCCTGATAACCCAAATGTGCAGTGGATCCTCAAGGAAGGAGGAAAAAAGGCAGGGCCCTGGAGACACATACCTCACTAAGCCCCGTGAGCCTGCGGCTATAGGTGGGCCGTGTGAAGACGTAGACTGGGAGTGCATGGTTGGCATGGTGGGTGCGAGCCACACGAAGGGCCTCCTGAACACGGAAGCTCACAAAGTTGCGGCCATGGCGGGAGGAAGCGAGTGTCTCGTCCAGGTAGACAGATGGGAAGAGGGCCGTGCTCTCAGCCCACAGCCAGGCCAGCTGGTCATTGCGGGCCACCTCAACATCAGGGCACCGGCCTGTGTAGCTCTCCCAGTTCTGCACATAATCATGATTGTAGCAGTCAGGAAAGAGGTAGAAGCCCCAGAGGTGCCGGGGCCGCACTGCCTTGACATAACGCAGTGTCTCCAGCATGAACTGCTGTGCTGCGAACTCAAACTCATATTGTGCCTGTTTGACTATGCGGTCTGGAGGCCAGTCAGGGTGACGACTGGCCACTAGCTGGCGTGATAACCGGCGATACACATCTTTGTCCTGCCAGTTGCGCACCCACACAGGTCGCCAGTCCTCCCAGTCGATGACCGCCAGCCCCGCAGACTCCTGTGTCCGAATGTAGTGCTCCACACGTTTCTGCAGCATCTTCCGGTGTGCCCAAAGGCTGACATTCTGTGGCACACCACCATGCACAGACCTTCCGGCAGAATCGAAGCGTGGATACAGGCCTAGACGGTCGCGGTAGAAGATGGTAATATTCTGGTTCACAAAACCCTCATTAGGTGAGGCCTGCACATCAAAGGCATTCAGGTCCAGTGGCACCTTGAGGCGTGGGCCACAGTCCTGTGTGGGCACGTCCCACGCTACCACAAAGGGCCGGCCAGTGAAGATGGGTGGTGCAGTGGGCTTGAGCTCCATGGCCCATGCCACCGCCAGCACCAGGGCCAGTGTAACGGTGGGGCCTGGGCCTGCCCGCATGCTGGGGGCTGCAGGAGGTGTCACCTGCCTGGCACCAGCTTAGGAACTGGAAGAAGGGTGGGGGAGAACAAGTCAGTCTAGGGAATACTGGAAGTGCCCACCTTAAGCCCATCTATGCTCCTAAAGCCCATGCTGTGTGGGGGCACTGTGCTCATGGCTGTAATACGTTTGAGAGACCACAGGCCACTGCAGGGCAGACAAGGCACCCTGGGAACTCACTGCCAGAAGCACAGGGCTCTTTTCTGGAGCAGGTAGCCTGTGGCTCGGCACAAATCTCTTATTAGGTCTGTGACCCTTCTAAGAACTAGATAATTTGGGCTCACCAGTGTCACATATATGCCTGCATACCATCCAGTACATGGTTTCAGAGAACCCTGAACCCCTGATGCCCACCCTGTACACCGTGAAGAACCCTTGATCCAGAGAAACGACAGCATTTGGGTAAAGCAGGGAACAGCTCGTCAAGAGGCTAGGAAGCTGGAAGGAACGCTGCCGGGAGGCTTCTATCCGTGTAACACTCGCCCGGCAGAAGAGTGAGGCTGTCCGGACTTTCTCTCGAGCGCTGACACTCTCCCGGCTTGGAGGAGGCCCCGTGGGGACAAAGGGGCAGCGGACCTCCCACGGCGGCGCCGGCCGACCGGCCCTTCCCTCCACCGCCACCGGGAATGCGCGCGCTCGCCTCCCCCGCCCGGCCGCTCAGGGCTAGAGCGCGCTCCGCCGGGTCTTTGTGCGGGACCCCGCCCCCGCCCCACACGTGGGGCCTGCGCCCGGTCGGGTGGGGGTGGGGTTTCTGGGACGCCTCTCCGCGAGCACCCCCGGGGATTCAGACCCCAGCCCAAGGGGAGAGAGCCGCCAGGTTTGCACCGCCCGCCCTCACCTCGCGCGGGGCGCCACCGGGACCGGCGCCAGGGCCACCGCCATCCCGGGCCCAGCCCAGCCCGCTCCGGCCGTTCGCCCAGGCGCGGCCCGGCTCAGCGCCTCTGCTGGCTCCGCCCCCAGGCACGCTGGCCCTTTAAGACTCCAGTGCGGAGGTGGGCCCGGGACTGGATTTGCGGACGGGGCGGGAAGGTGTGGTCCACCTTTCTCGGTGCCGGTGCCGCGTTTCGGGCTCGAAGAGCCCCAGGTCCTCTGCAGAGGGACGTGGCCGCCCATTTGGGACCTAATGCCCCTCTGAGCCGGGCTTTCTGTGGGAGTCTCAGCCACGAGCGCCAGTCAGCCTGAAATGTTCCCCCTGCAGCCCGAGGCCGGTGGTTCAGTCCTCCCAGCTCCGCGGCGCCGCCAGCCCTTTAAAGAGACAGTGTGAGGGACTAGGCAGGGAGACGGGGAGGGGGGGGGAATAGGAGGAGGCGTTGCCCCGTTCGGCCATCAGGAGGTGCTGTGGTACTCCGAGGTTGGCAGGGGGCAGCACCAGATCTGGCTCTGCACCCCCTAACGTAGACGCCAGCCGTGGGGCCCCTTTGTGTGGAAAAAGGGACTTTGACCTGAGGCGACCTCTGGTCTCCTGGAGAGTAATGCCCCGCCTCCCACGAATCAGGGGCCCCCTTCTCAGGTCCGCCGTCTAAAGGGAGGCCCCGCCCCCTGCCAGACTGAGGGAAGGGGCCAAGCACCGCTTCTTAGCCGGCCCAGGAAGGGCCGAGGCAGTCGTTATCCTGGCAGCCCGGCTCTGGGTCGCGGCGTGGCCGGCAGGGTTGGGGGCAGGGAAGCTCAGAGGGGTCTAGGAGGTTGGCCGCCCCTCTCCCTGACTCGCATCAGGGCGGGACAGTCATCCCTGAGATCCCGTCCTTTTCTGCCCAGTCTCTGAGGTCCTTTGGGAGCCCGGCTCCCTCTCAGCCCCGAGGAGGCCCCCATTCCTTGCAGCAGTTTCTGGCTGGACCTCCGAGAAAGCCAGCAAGAGGGGTCTCCCAGGGCCTCCATCCCGTATCCAGCGCCCCCAACGCTCCACAGGCCTCTCCCGGTGGGGGGCAGGCTTAGACCCTGGCGAGCCCCGTGCGAAACCACCTCGGCTCTTCCTAGGTCCGCTCCCTTGTGCGAGACTCAACTCCCCGAAGGGCCCGCGTCTGCGCCACCAGCCCCTAACCCTCCCGGGCGCCAGGAGAGGGAGGGAGTGCAACTGCGAGCGCATCTGTGGGGGTGCAGACCAGCCGTCTGCGCTGGGCTCACCTGTGTGGGAGTCCGTCGGCCCAGTAGGTCGGTGGCCTCCCTCCTTCCTGGGGTGAGCCTCTCCAGCTAGGCTACTTGCGCCAGCTGCTGCCCGTTGGGCAGCTCGCCGAGGACTTGATAAACCCCATTCCCTCCCATCCGCTCCCGCCTCCCATCCCAGCCCTTTCTCCTCACTTCCTGCTGCCCCCTGAGAGGAAAGGGCCAGGAACAGGCGCGGGGGAGGAGATCGCCTTGACCCTGTCTCCCTCCAGAATGCCCTGCTGGCTGGCTGCCCTCCCCACCCTTCCCGAGTAGGATCTGGCCCCACCAGCTGCGCCAGGTGACAGGAAGGCTATGGGCTCAGGATCAGGTGCCAATCTCCCCCACACCCACAGCTTCCAACACTAGGGAACCTCTTCACTCCTTCCCTAGGATTGGGGCCCATCCTCAAATCCAGTAGGGTGTAAGAGGATGGGGTCAGGTGGTGGTGCTTTTGGGAGTCAAAATACTTGGGGGTCGTTCAGCTGATGGTCCCCCAGAGCAGGTGCCCAAGAAGGGAACTAGCCTTGGGGGGAGGGTCGGGGGGACTTCCAGTAGCTGAGTCCATTTTTTTCCACTGAGAGCTTCCGCATCCTGTGTGACAGGACAATGTGTTAGTGAGTGTGACTGTGTGGGTTGGGGAGGAGGGGACGGACTGGGAGGGTTCTGCAGAGTGCTTTCCTGCTGGAGTTCATTCCTGGATGGATTTCAGAGTCCACTATACAGAGTAGGGGGCTCCTTACAACGTGGATGAGGAAAGGGGTATACTCCTCTGGGAAGGGTGTTCCTGTGGCTGGCCCTAGGGAGGACTGCAGAAAGGTTCCAGCAGACCTCTCCAGGGGTGCAAATCTACCTACCCTCAAATCACCCAGAGCCAACCCCTCATCAACCCAATGGCCCAATGCCCAGGAGCCTCTCCCCCAACAGAAGGCTGTGTGAGGGGTAGGTGAATACCCAGGAGTCTGGCCCTGAGGACCAAGGAGTCCAAGACATGGTAGGGGAAGGTGCAGTGTCCCTGTACCACTGTGCTGGCTTCACAGGGGCCAGAAGCCTTGAAAGCTCCATGGGTGGGGACCCCCGGGGAAACAAAGGCTAGGCCAGACTGTCCCAGGGCAGGGACACTTCCTCAGGCAGCCAGCAGGAAGGAAGTGAGCACAGCCCAGCGGGAGAGAGTGGGGAAGTGTTGCCTGACCCCCATTGTTTCCAGTGATGGGGTCAGCTGGGTAGGCCCAGCACAGGGAGTTCCCTCAGGCTGGGACAGTGGTGGTAGGAGACAGGATGCTATCTGGCATGGGAGAGCTCTGGGCCTTGAACAGCCAGTAGAGGGGGACCATGGAGGATGACAGGGCCTCATGTTTGGCATCCTATGGGGGTATGGGGAGGCACCCCACAGAACTGCAAGTCCAGGCTGGATATGGTGATCCTGCCCTAGCCTTGACAAGTTCAAACCTCCGAAAGACTGGCAGACCAGCTCCCTACACTCAGAAGCCTGTCCCTGAAATCTCCCCTCTTTAACTGGGAGTTGGATTGATAGTCAAAGCCTAAGCCTAGTAGAGAATCTGCCTTATAGCAGCCCCTGAGAAGTGCAGGCAGAATGACCACAGTGGGCAGCCTGCAGGTGATGAGAAGATGGGGGCAACAGACAGCAGGGGCAATACTAGTGGGCCGAGCCTTGCTTGCTGAAACAGAAGCCTGAGCTCATTCTCCCATGGTGTCCACAGGCAGGCCTCAGAGGAGGCACATGAGTTTGGGTTGCTGAGCCTGGCAGTAGGCCAAGGGCGTGGGGACACCTATCTGGCTGCTGTCCATTAAAGCTGGGCCTTTGAGGTCCATGGGGGTCAGGCCATGACCCCACTTAGGGTCAGCTAGCGATGCTACAGCTAAGACAGATATTCCAGAACTATCTTGGGTCACACTCTCTCACCTTAGATCAGGCAGGTGGGGCCAATCCTTAGTGAAGTATCCCAGGGCCTTCTGATTCCAAGGGTCACCACCACATGGATCACAACAGATAAATGAGTGCCCTCCCACCCTGCAGGGGGCCTGCAGTGAGGTCTGTGTGAACACACAGCCACCTGCTGGCCACAGTTGGGATGGCCACAGGCTGGGCTCAGACTTACCCTTGGGCTTTGCTGGTCATAGGGGGCCTGCCAGAGTCCTGTGCCAGGCCTACCTATTGAACCCAGGTGGTAGTCTAGACACTGGGTGTCAGAACCCCCACAGGATGCCACTCTCATGTGCAGGATCTACAAATCATTTTATTGAAATTGAACAAATAACACAACAGTCTTCCTAAGCTAGGGGCCATCCTTCCCAAGCCATTTCCCACATTCTAGAAGCACAGAGCTTGCACAGTACTTAAAAAAAAAGTCACCTCTATATAGAAATCAGACTCTGCCACGACATCATCATGGACTATTTACAAACCTTCACATTATAAGTATTCCTTTTATGGTTTTTCCCTCCTTTCTTTCCCTACCCAGGGGTTCTAGTGCTTTCCCTTGACTGATCCTGAAGGGGTGGGGGTTACTGTAAGGGAGGGGGTGGTAGGCTACTCATAACTACTGGCACCAGCCTTAGGGTGTTGTCCCTTACCACAAGGTGGTGAACAGTCCCCTCCCAATTGGAGGGGTGGAGGATTTGGTGCAAAGCCATGGGGATTAGACAGAATAGGTGGGTTGGAGTAACTCCCCATAGGCACAAGCATCCGCAGCCTGTCCTGACCCCAGCCTGCACTCTCTCAACTCCTAAACTGGGGGTTTGGGGTGGGGGGGGCAACAGTTAGTTGCAGTAGGGGGATCAGCCCAGCCCTGGGTAAAGGCAGAAGCCCCCACCCAGTCCCCACTCCTATCAATAGCCAGCAAACTGTCCATCCATCTGAAGGCGGGAACAAATGGCAGGTAGGTCGGAAGAATCAGGCTGGCACTGCCCCCAGCCTCTGTCCAACACAGGAGGAATCGAGGTAGCTGAAACAATGGCTGAAATGCTCTGACTAGGGGTTAAAAGGGAAGTGAAGGAAAGGAAGTTCCTACTTGTATACAGTGCCCACAGCCTAGGGGCTGGAAGAAGGCATACCTTGCTTGTAAAGTGCTGTAGCCTCTAGCAGGGCTAGGCCCCAGGCAAACTTGGAAGAAAGCAGACCAGGCAAGGAACCAGGTAACGGGCATTCCTGACTGGTATATGCCCTGCTGTGCTGCTTGCAGGGGTGGCTTGGGAGAGTGGGGTGCTAACTCTGCCATTAGCCTTCACCACCCACCAACCACCTCTTGTCCACACACAAACCAACACCCAACCAATACTGCGGGACTGACCCGCTCACAGCTGAAGGTTATGGGCCAACGGAGTTTATTCAGGGTTGTGGCCCCAGCCTGGGCTCCTCAATGGAAGCCACACCTTGATTGAGCCTGGGAGTTTCTTGCTGGGGCAGGGGGTGCTTCTGTCTGCCACCTCCCAGGGTCACACCTCATAGAGGATCACAGGGAAATCCACGTGGATGCGGGGGGGATCCAGCTTCACGATGCCCTGCCATGGAAACAGAGGCTAGTGAGGGTCAGCTCAGGGCCTCTACTTCAGGAAGCTTCCTTGTTCCTCCCAGATCCCCCATCAAAAGCCCCCACCATGACAACAGATCCCATCTGGGTCCACCTCCACACGCTTAGTGTAGGCTCTGTGACCACTGCCCAGCCCCTCACCTGAGGAATCAGATTCTTATGCACTCGCCTCAGCTTGGCCCGCTTCTGCCCGTTCTTGGTGACGATTGTCTCCTCATAGAACTCGTGAGCCAGATCCCCATCCTCATCATAGAACATAGAGCTGTGTAGAGGGAGAAGGGAACAGGCTGGGCTGGAGCCCCACACCTGGGCATGGCAAATGTCACAGGTCACAGGGAAGTCTGTGGTCTTCCCAACCCCAATTGGGAAGAAAAGAGGATAATATGCCTGGAGAATCCTTTTTTTAAAAAAATTTTTTCGAGACAGAATCTCACTCTGTTGCCCAGGCTGGAGGTGCAGTGACGCGATCTCAGCTTGCTGCAACCTCTGCCTCCCAGGTTCAAGCAATTCTCCTGCCTCAGCCTCCCAAGTAGCTGGGACTACAGGCACGCACCACCACACCCTGCTAATTTTTTGTATTTTAGTAGAGACGGGGTTTTGCCATGTTGCTCTGGCTGGTCTCGAACTCCCGAACTCAGGCAATCCACTCGTCTTCATCTCCCAAAGTGTTAGGATTACAGGCGTGAGCCACTGTGCCTGGCCTGCCTGGAGAATCCTTTGCCTGGGGTTTGGGGTCTACTAGAAGAAAGTGGGAAGTGAGGTGATGGGTGGGCAGTGCTACTATGTCAGACCCCCAAGAAGAGAGCCCACACCAGAGCACACCATCCAGGCAGCCACCAAGGCCAGTTCTCATCATTGATTTGTTCAGCAAGGGCAGCCATTCTAATATCAGGACTTTGCCTTCACCCAGGACTTCTAGAGTGGGCAGGGTGGTGGCCTCGGCATGTTGGTCTCACTCCAGAAGATGCTGCTGGCCCAGTGTCAAAGACTGAAATAGCAGAAGCCTAAGCTAGGAAGAAGCACAAAGGAATGAAGGCTGTGTCTCCCTGACCCCACACCCCAGGTGGCTGGTGAATTGCCACTGTTGGGTCTTTCTGGTGTCTACAGCCAAATCTCTAGCACAGGGAGCACCCATCTCCAGGAGCCCACTAGAGCCAAGCCAATCTGGTACTCTTGTGCGGGCCTCTGGGAGACTGGGCTGGGGGTTGGGTGGGTAGGTCAGCGCTCTGGATCTGGAGAACATAAATGGGTGAGGGTCTTTTTTCCTCAGCCTCACCCCCAATACTGAGGCCTATCCCTGCTTTCCCAGCCACTACCCTCAGAGGTTCAGCCCCACTACTGTCAGGAAAAGCAGCCTAAACAGAGGGTTATTATCCCCTTGGAATAACTGGGGGGAAAGGGAGGCTAGGACCCTTCAGTATGCAGGCTGAGCCGGAAGGGATGAAAGGAAGAGATCTTATGGAGGTCTTATGGAGGCCCTAGCTTAGCTTTACCGTGCGGAAGGTCTGCCCAGTCACAAGCCTCAGGCCCACTCTTCCCTAGGGAGACTTTCAGAGTGGCCAGGCCGCCAGACCACTGCCCGGCTTTCTCCACCCCTAGCTCCAATGAGGCTCAAAATATGGGGGTCGTCCTGGCTTGGCTGTAGTGGGGTACAGCGGTGGAAGTTCCCCTGTGGCGCGGGACGCCTGGCCGCCCGCCTGTTCCCCCCGCCAGGGTGGAACCCATGCCCTTACCCGCGGCGCGTGAATACGAAGGGGGGCACAGCTCGGCCCCGAGGCCGCACCAAAGCTTGCTCAGCTCCTGCTGCCTCTGAGCCGCCGCCTCCGGCCGCCGAGGCGAAGGGCCACAGGCCCCGAGCTTTGGACCCGCTGGCGCCCATGTCAGGGCCGCCGGCGCATGGCGGGCCCCGTGGCCGCTCTGCTCACAGCGCACTCCGCACCACCATAACCTGCCCCAGCCGCTGATCGCAGGTGCCGCCGCCGCCGCCTTCCGCAGGCTCGGCTGTCTCCACGGAAACCTCACTTCCGCTTCCGCACGCTGCCACCTCTGATTGGCTGTTGCTCAAGTCGTGGGGGCGGGACCAATGGCCGCCTTTAGATGCTGGGCATCCCAGCATGCGTTGCGAGATCCCAGGTCCCAGCAAGCGCGATCTGACCAGCTGGGACAGCTCCCACCGAGGAAAGTGGTGGCCGTGAGTCCTCCCGGTCTTTTGGGTGTATTTGGCGGCTCTGACGTCCCCCAACACCTGAGTTCAGGCCTAACAGGACTTCGCAAGCACCAATCCTCAAACCTGCACTTCAGGGCCTAAGGCCAGACCGTCGGGTGCCCATCTGGCTTCTATTTTCACAGCTGTATTTTTGCGATTGCCACGCTTATGTGAACTAACCAAGTTGAAGGAAAATTAAGGAACTGGCCAGATTCACATAGTTACATTCAGTTCTGAAGAACTTCGAATTCAGTGTTTTCAAACCCAGCAGAGTCCATGCTTAATGAAAGCAGGAATTGTTAACAGCTATACCCTCGGTATCACGAGCAGTGTCTGGTCCACGGTGGCAGCTCTGTATTTGGTGAAGGGGTTATGCCACACCTTCTCCCAGAGCGTGGTGTGTGTGTTGAAGGGATGGTTTCTCGTGTTTTTTTGTTTTTTTTTTTTGAGATGGAGTTTCACTCTTGTCGCCCAGGATAATGTGCAGTGGCACGATCTCGGCTCACTGCAGCCTCCGCCTCCAGGGTTCAAGCGATTCTCCTGCCTCAGCCTCCCGAGTACCTGGGATTACAGGCATCTGCCACCATGCCGGCTAATTTTTTTGTATTTCTACTAGAGACGGGGTTTCACCATGTTGGTCAGGCGGTCTTGAACCCCCGACCTCAGGTGATCCACCCGCCTTGGCCTCCCAAAGTGCTGAGATTACAGGCCTGAGCCACTGCGCCCGGCCTTTTTTTTTTTTTGAGTTGGAGTCTTGCTCTATCGGAGTGCAGTGGTGTGATCTCCACTCACTGCAACCTCTGCCTGCCGGGTTCAAGCGATTCTCCTGCCTCAGCCTTCTGAGTAGCTGGGACTACAAGCGCCCACCACCACGCCCAGCTGAATTTTTTTTGTATTTTTGGTAGAGATGGGGTTTCGCCATGCTGGCCAGGTTGGCCTCGAACTCCTGGCCTCAAGTGATCTGCCCACCTAGCCCAACCAAAGTGTTGGGATTACAGGTGTGAGCCACTATGCCCGGCCAGTTTCCATAAGTTCTAACTGCAGTCCATTTTTGTCTCCACCACAACCTGAGCCCCAGGGAGCTGAGTGATGACCAAGTATATATGCATACTACATCTTCACAAATTGGTCCATGGTGACTTTGCAAGACACCTGGGAGCCTGTCCATCACCCTTGGCAACTTCTGGCACCATGAGGGGCAACTGCAGCTCTGCGCCTATAATAATAAAGAGTCCAGGCTGGGCAGGGTGGCTCACACCTGTAATCCCAACACTTTGGGAGGCCAAGTTGGGAGGATCCTGGGCAACACAGAGAGACTAATGTCTCTACAAAAACTTTATATGTATAAAAGATTCCAACAGCAGGAGGATCTTTAAATCTTTATTCAGCCAATTCTCTCAGGCCCCAGGCCCTGATGACTGTCACCCCAACCCCTTTCCCCACAGGAGGCATTCAGCTGAGGCCACCACACATTACATACATTCACGCACTTCATGAAAAATACCTGAGGGAGAGACCCTGGCTTTGATTAGCAAATAAGGTATGAACCTGAGCCAGTGCTCACATTCACACAGACCCTGGACCAGGGACATCCTCCTCATATGAGGCATTAAGGCACATGCTGTACTGTGAGCCAGCACTCCCTGACCTCAGGGTGTGTGAGGAGTTGGCACTGTAGACAGAAACCAAGACTCTTCCTCAATGCCTGCCTTATTCTGAGCACCCACCCTTAGCTCTGATAAGGATATCCTGAGACCACATTCAAGATCCAAAACCTTTCCTCATAGATGAGGGCCCTCACCCCTGCAAACATGACCCTGTTCTGTTTGCAGGATCTCCAAGATTTTCACTTCTGAGACAAAAATTGAGGAGACTTCTGTTTGCTCCACTCCTGCTGCAGGCCTGGAGCAGCTTCTCAGGGCAGCCCTGGCCCACCAAGGCCTAGTAATGAGGGCAGAGGGGTGCAGAGCCATACCTGGCTACACCCACAGGTGGACACAGGGAGCAAGCTCCTTCGCTGTTCTCTGGGCTCATTCCCCCAGCACAGGAGGACCTCCATGCACACTCATTCCACAGGCCTCACTGGCCCTGTCACACTCACACGGCATGCACTTGGTGCTGCCTGCTCTCTGCCTTCCACCTGGGGGTACAAGAGGTCACCCAAGGGGGCAGGCGTGCAGGGCCTCTTGGATCTTCTGGCGGCAATAGGAGTACTTCTGCAGGATCTGGCGGAGGTGCTCTTCCTCCTCCCGCTGCAGGATACGCAGGAAGTTATGTAGTTCAGGCATGCTGAAGGCGTCCCACTGCAAGGGGCGAAAGGGGAGTGTACAGGCTGCAGAAGGGATGGCCAAGCCAGCAGACCCTCCCCAGAGAAGACTAGCACCTCATGTTCACACAAGCTAGGACTGGGCTTTCTGATGTCAGGCTCTTGGCTGAATAATCTCTGGTAGGATCCCTGACAGCAGTTTGTATGGAAGATGGGCCCTACAAAACGGTCACCTTACTGAGACAACCAAGTCAGATGTTCCCCAATTACCTGTGGACAGGTCAGGCATATTCTGAGTCTAATTCCACTCCACAGGCCTAATATCTTGGAGCCAGAAAGCTTCCAGGTAAAAAGTCTGACGGGGGCCTCCTCATGTCATTAGATGGACTCCTGCATCTCCAGAATATTTTCCACACCAGGAAAGATCAAAGCACCAAGACAATTCTTCCTGGCTTCTTGGGACAACCCTAGGCTTTGGCATGAGTGGTCTGGAAGCCTTTGCTTTAGTTACAATGCCTATACACTCCTGGAACTGTTTTGCAGGGCTTGTCTTCCAGCACAATTCCTCCTCCAAGCCTTACTGTAGCTACAGCCCATCAGTCCTGTCTAGTGACAACCAAGAAACTAAGAACTATGTACTCACGTTCACCTCCCCAGAGTCATTTTCCTTCAGGACGAAGCTCAGGGCCTTGTCACTGGGCCCTGCCAGGAGCCGCAGCCGCAGGGGCTGCTCATCATCCAACAGCTTCCGCAAGTACACTGTGAAGGGGAAGTAATGATCAGAGACAGGGCCAGCTGCTCAGCCCCTGCATGTTCAGGTGCATGCGTATATACCCTCACATAGGGCAGGGTGGGGTGGGAAGCCCACCTTCACCATGACGCTCAGCGCGCTCAAAGAGCGCAAACTTGCGGGGGTCATCCACCACCAAGAACTTTCGCAGCAGGGCCTCAATGACTTCACGTGCCCTTGTGCGTGACAGCACATGCAGGTGCTTGACAGCATCCTTGGGCAGGTAAAAGGAAGTGCGGCGCCTGACGCTTGTGCCCCGTCCTGGGCCCCGCCGGGCATCCTGCAAGGAGGGTGGCTTCTTGCTGGAGGGCACAGAGACAGGGCGCACCAGCTTCAGCTGAACCTTGATGAAGCCTGTGTAAGAACCGTCCTTGTTCTGAAGAAATAGAGAAACCAAACCTTGATAATAGGTTCCAGGTGAGATGTCAGTCTACTTGGGGCTAGGCTGGGTATGCACAAATTACTGCTTGCGCCCACCCAAGATAACCTCAGTTGTGACCCTCTGAGTATCAGGCACATAGCTGGGTACCTGCTCCTCCCCACACCCCCTTCCTGAGCAGTCAACTCACCAAGCTCATGAAGAGGTTGCTGTTGATCTGGGCATTGTACTCCTTGATCTTCTGCTCAATCTCAGCTTGAGAAAGGTCAGGTGTCTCCCACTCCACAGGCTCGTCCTGCAAGATGGGCCAGCATGGACACAGGGCCCTTGAGGAACCCAGGGCTTCTCTGAAAAATGGCCTCTGGGGCAGTCCTTGGAAACTGACTGCCTTTGGCCCCCTGTCCCTGATGTACATATACATAGCCGGTGTCCACCCTGAACCCACCACTGCTCCTGGTTCTGCATGCTCTGGGTGGATAAGGGAAAGATAGAATCATTTGGCTTCTCTCTGCTGCCTGCCTAGGGCCTCAGCACTGAATGTAGCCTTAAGGATACCACAGAAGCAGGGGCAACTGAAGGCACATGGCCAGGGGCCAGGAACAGCTGAGGGACTCTGAAGAGGGACTCTCATTTAAAGTAAAATCAGGCTGGGTGTGGTGGCTCACATCTGCAATCCCAGCATTTTGGGAGGCTAAGGTAGGAGGATCACTTGATCCTCAGGAGTTTGAGACCAGCTTGGGCAACATAGCAAGACCTCATCTCTACTAAAAAAAGAAAAACAAATTAGCCAGGTGTGGTGGTGTGCCTGTAGTCCCAACTGTTCAGGAGGCTGAGGTGGGAGGATCGTTTGAGCCCGTGAGATTGCAGCTACAGTAAGCTATTATCGTGTCACTGCACTCCAGCCTGGGGAACTGAGTGAGACCCTGCTTCAAAACACAAAAAACAAAAACAGGCTGGGCACGTTGGCTCACGCCTGTAATTCCAGCACTTTGGGAGGCCGAGGAGGGTGGATCACCTGAGGTCGGGAGTTTGAGACCAGCCTGACCAACATGGAGAAACCTGTCTCTACTAAAAATACAAAATTAGCCAGGCGTGGTGGCACATGCCTGTAATCCCAGCTACTTAGGAGGCTGAGGCAGGAGAATTGCTCGAACTCGGGAGGTGGAGGTTGCAGTGAACTGAGATCGCGCCATTGCACTCCAGCCTGGGCAACAAGAGCGAAACTCGGTCTCAAAAAAAAAAAATTCAGTAAAATCACACCTCAATTGCACATTCTGATCACAGCACCCTAGTTGAGTTGGAGTGAGGGTTTGTCCTGGAGAAGGCAGCCCATTTTTCTCCTCTGCCCCGGCACAGGGCCATGACCCACTGCAGGGTGAGAGGAGTGGAGAGTGGTACACATCAGTAGTCCAGCCACCAGTGGACAGAGTAGTACTTGGAGCCAGTTCTCCATGTCTCATACATAGTGAGAAAAATCACTGTGACATGATGTTTAACCTTGACCCAAGCTGCATAAAAGGCAGCTTTAGGCCAGGCTCCAATCTGCCAGAGGTACACAGGCAGCTTCCTGGTGGGTTTCTGCATCTGCCTGTGCTGTCTGGAGATTTGGCCCAAAGATTTTTTTTTTTTTGAGACGAAGCCTCACTCTGTCGCCCAGGCTGGAGTGCAGTGGCTGGATCTTGGCTCACTGCAAGCTCTGCCTCCTGGGTTCAAGCGATTCTCCTGCCTCAGACTCCCGAGTAGCTGGGACTACAGGCGCGTGCCACAACACCCGGCTAATTTTTGTATTTTTAGTAGAGATGGGATTTCACCACATTGGCCAGGTTGGTCTTGAACTCCTGACCTCAAGTGATCCGCCTGCCTTCACCTCCCAAAGTGCTGGGATTACAGGCGTGAACCATCGTACCCGACCCAGAGATTTTTAACTCCACCACTCACTCCCCACCTCATCTAGGGACTGGATTCTTGCCGGAAGGGTGGAGTGTGGGACAGAGCAGCCAGGGCTCTGAACTGACTTTCTTCTCCCAGACTCCCTTGGCCCCATTGCATCAGCCTTACTTCCTGTTGACGTCAGACAGGCCCTAGTTAGAATGCGAGTGTCACAGACACAGCTAAGCTCAGCACTGACCAATACTTTGTCCCAGAAGAATTCCCACAAGGTTTCCTGTAGAATGATCTTGTGCCTAGCCCAGGAGAGCCAGGGTTCTCCCTGACTCCGCCCTGGAGTCCCCTTAAGCACTTAAACCATCTGATGGGGACAAATGGAGAGGACAGATGAGGGAGCAGGGTGGAGCGTTTTAGCAGAATGCTCCTTACCCAGAACCCGCTGCTATTCTGCAGCCAGCAAGGATGTGGGGCTAAGAACTAAGGCCAGGGCCTTACAGGAAAAAGGTAAAGGGGGAGGGGTGGGAACTTAAGCTCATTTTCTTCCCCAAGTATCCAAAGGTCTCCTGGATGGAGAAGAGCATTGGAGTAAAAACCCCAGTACAAACCTTACTGGGGACAGTGGGCAACCTTGTCGGGTTAGTAAAAACAAATGGTGTGGGCCCTGGAAAATGAGGGCTGGAGGCTGTGAATAAAGCAGTGGATGTGTTTGTTCAGTACACCAACGGGAAGAAGTACCCAGATGGGAGGAGTACTAAGGGCAGGAGAAATGCCAGACAGACTCTAGTGCCAGGGCAAGAAGGAAGATCATTTTGTTTGCAGAACAGGGAGGGCACAGGGATGGTGCTAACTTGTTCTTGTGATGGCTCTGAGCTCCTACCTAACAATGAGAAAGTTTGCTCCTTCTTCCCTTCCTGGATGACCCAGGAGCCCTGGGCTGGGATGCAGTGACCTCATTTCCAGCCCCTTCCCTTCTGGTGATGAACCTCCCTATCTTCACTCAGAAAACAGACTTGGATTAGAGGCACTGCACAGCCCTTCCAGGATTCTAAAGGAGGAAGAGTTTCTTTTTCTGTTTCCAAAGCTGCCTGCTGGAAGAGGATTTCAACAGCCATCCCAGCCGGATGCACAGCAGGACCATGGAATTTCCCTTCTGCACCATAGGGACCCACCCTCCACTCTACCACTGTCCATAAAAACTGATGGTTTTTTTTTTTGAGACGGAGTCTCGCTCTGTTTTCCAGGCTGGAGTGCAGTGGTGCGATCTTGGCTCATTGCAATCTCTGCCTCCTGGGTTCAAGCAATTCTCTGCTTCAGCCTCCCAAGTAGCTGGGATTACAGGTGCCTGCCACCACAACTGGCTAATTTTTTGTATTTTTAGTCGAGACGGGGTTTCACCATTTTGGCCAGGCTGGTCTTGAACTCCTGACCTCATGATCCACCCGCCTCGGCTTTCCAAAGTGCTGGACTCAAAGGTGTGAGCCACTGCACCCGGCCTAAAACTGATGTTTTTTTCTTTTTTTTTTTACATATAACTTGGGACTTCTCAGCCTCCTATTCTTTTTTTTTTTTTTTTTTTGAGACAGAGTCTTGCTCTCTCATCCAGGCTGGAGTGCAGTGGCCCAGTCTTGACTCACTGCAACCTCTGTCTTCTGGGTTCAAGTGATTCTCCTGCCTCAGCCTCCCCAGTAGCTGGGATTACAGGCACACACCACCATGGCCAGCTAATTTTTTTGTATTTTCAGTACAGACGGGGTTTTGCTATGTTGGCCTGGCAGGTCTCAAACTCTTGGCCTCAAGTGATCTGCCTGCCTTGGCCTCCCAAAATGCTGAGATTACAGGCATGAGTGACCAAGCCCAGCCTTCTTTCTTTTTTTTGAGACACAGCCTCACCCTGTCACCCAGGTTGGAGTGCAGTGGCACGATCTTGGCTCACTGCAACCTCTGCCTCCCAGGTTCAAGCTATACTTATGCCTCACCCTCCCAAGTAGCTGGGATTACAGGTGTGCACCTCCGTGGCTAGCCCTCCTTTTCAATTGGTTAGTGTCTTGTGGTTTTCCCACCTTTCCACAGTGGAAAATGGCTCAGGACTGACTGACATGAAGACAAGCCCAGGGGTCTACACTCAACTCAACCCTTGCACCCAAGCTCTGGGCTAAGATTTTGGCGTGCTGAGCACCACCCATTTTGTAAGGAATTTTGTAAAATTTTATCTGAAGCATCACTCACAACTCCACTTTCTTTACTTAAATAAGGATTTCCGCCCCACTGCTGCCAGGCATACTGAGCTTCACAGTCCCTGTTTCTTTTTCCTGGTGCCTAGGCCTGGTTCTCTGAGCCTGGTGGTCACACCAATGGCATCTGGCACACAGTTCTCTGATAATGGGGATACCTAGGAGGTTCTGAGACACCTTACAGTCCTGGGTTAGTAACCTGGATCTCTTTTTCCACCTCTTTAGGCATTTTATAATCTAGCTTTCCCCCTTCCTGTGGGTAAAGTGCTCCTGAATGCTTATGGTCCAAAACAAGACTTCTTTCCTATCTATTCCCAAATCTTTCACCAGATCCACCCTAGAGGAAGGGATCAGAATCTTCCACATTCCAGCAGCTGGTGACAGGCCAGAACAGGGAAGAGGTGAGGGCTCAGCTGGCTCCATACAGGAGTGCAGATGGAGGAGCAGGATCTCTCTCTGCCTCTCAGTTTTCCTAAACATACTTCTCAATTCCTGGCGAGGACTCTTCCCTCTCCATATCCTCCCCTAGTCTCCCCAAGGAGGGAGCAGGAGCATTCGAACGCGGAAATCGAGGTGCTAGTCCAGACTGCTCGGTCGGCTTTAGTCATAGCTGGATAATGCCCGGCTCAGGTCTACCACAAGCCACACAGCTGCTTTTTCCGTGTTCAACCTGTCTGTGACAGAAACCAAGGGGGCCCCGGCACCCAGCATCTAGGCGGTGGAATCGGGGTCTTACACACGGTTCCGCGGGCAAGTCCCCGGCCAGGACCCGCGGGGAGCCACGTAGCCAGGAGGGTGGGGCTGCCCACCGACCCAGGACGCGGCAACGGACCGGGGAGGGCGGAGCTCCAGCGACCGCCTCCCCTCCCGCCCGCCGGCACCCCCTGGCTCCCACCTGGTCCCGGCGCGGCCTGCGCGCTAGCGAGGTTCGCGCGGTGAAGTACTGCTCGAGCTCCGAGTCCGAGTCCTCTTGGCTGCAGTAGCCACTGCTCGTCGTGCTGCTCCAGGTCATTTCGAAAGAAGGCGCCTCCGCCTCGCCCATAGCCGTACCCGCCCGTCCCCGAGTCCCGCGCGTCCGTAGCCGCCAACCACCGCCCCGGTCGCGTGCGTGCGTGTACGCGTGTCAGTGTGCGCGTGCGCCCGGGCCAGAGCCGCGCCGCAACCGTTAAGACTGAAACGTAGATCGCCGGGATCTAGTTCTTGTCTCATTGGGGCAGGAACGCCGGGGCGGAGACACGCACGCTTCGCCCCCAGGAATGACCTCATCGCTCCGGCAGCTCCACTCACAGACCCCACCTACCACAGGGAACGGGGGCGGGTGCCAGCGTCCGGGCAAGCGCACAAGAGTGGCCTCTGGCCGGAGGCGAGGGCGGGAAGGTGCGGGAAGTGCGCGTGCGCGGAGCCTGGGTCAGCCTGGGCCCGGGTCCGCTTGCAGCGGGTGGAGTGCTTGCGGAGCCGGCAATCCAGGCTCCCCTCCCAGCCCCCGCGCAGAATTAGCCTCTCTCTGCCGCCGGGAAATCGGCAATTAGAACGCTTCTTGCGCGCGGCACCCAGGCAGCCCTCGAGAATGCCTGCACTGTGGCCTGCCCATCCTCGCCCTTCCCATACGCCCTCGGCCCCGCGCTCACCACGTTCGTGTCCCGCTCCACCGCGGGTTCCCAGCCCAGGTCCCGGGGCCCGCAACAGTCCAGGCAGACGAGCGCGCGGCAGCGGTAGTGGCAGGTGAACTTGCAATCTGCAGAGAGGCCTGGCCGTGAGGCGGACGAGCCCCAGGTCGGGGAAATGTCCCGGAGATTGAAGGGAAGCCCCAGGGAGAGGGCCGCTGCTCGCCAGGCTCCGCAGGCCCGACCTATCTCAGTGGGTTACCTCACACTGCTACGCGGACTCTAATGTTGGCCACCCTGGGCGTCTGGAAACCGGCCGGAAGGCCACAGGCAGAGGCCTGCTCAACAGTTGGATCTCTATCGCCTAGCGCAGAACTTCCCCTTTCCTCATTGGCAATTAAAAAAACAACAACAAAAAACGGCGTCTTGCTTTTCTCACCCAGGCTGGAGTGCGATGGCGCGATTTCGGCTCACTGCAACCTCCGCCTCCTGGGTTCAAGCGATTCTTCTGCCTCAGCCTCCTGAGTACCTAGGATTACAGGCGCCCGCCACCACGCCCAGCTAATTTTTGTATTTTTAGTAGAGACGGAGTTTCACAATGTTAGCCAGGCTGGTCTCAAACTCCTAATCTCAGGTGATCCACCCGCCTCGGCCTCCCAAAGTGCTGGGACTACAGGCGTGAGCCACCGCACCCGGCCCTTCATTGGGAACGTATATGGAATACATCTGCCCATTTACTTGAAGGAAAAACTAAACACCTTTAACCTACGTCTGCCCTCTGGTTGTCACCTGTCTCTACTCCCCTCAGACCAAGACACTGGTCTCTATACACTCTAATCCTTCGCCTTCACTCTCCCCTCTACCCACTCCAGCCAGGCTTGCCTCTTCCTCCAGGAAACTGCCCGGGACAGGGTCCTCAGCGATCTGTGTACTACCAAATGGAATCCAGTGTTCCATTCTCCATTCTCACCCCCTCAGCATCATTTGAAGCTTGCTCCCTTTGACTCCCAGGGGCTACACTCTCCCAGTTTTCCTCCTACCCCCTGCAGCTCCTGCTCAGCTCCTTCGCAGATTCTGACTCAACTTCCATATCTCACGATGAAGTCTGGGCTCAGTCCTGATCGCTGGCCTGGTCTGTCTACACTCATCTGCCCCAGATCCACGGCTGAAACACTGACCTAAACCCTCAGACTAGATCCTCCGTGCCAGTACCTTCACTAGGATGTCTAAAAGACGTTTCAAGTGAACATGGCCAAAATTTAATTCCCTTTTCTTCCGCCTCACTGCTACACTTGCCCAGCTTCCTCTTTGCAGCAAAAATGGCCACTAGGCTCCCAGTTACTAGAGACAAAAACCCAAACTTATCTTTGATTTCTCCCTTGTCTCTACCTCTGATAAACATGCCCAAATCATCCTGCTTCTTATCTCCATGGCTACTTTATTTCTCTTTGAGAACGCTGCAATGTCCCAGGCTTGTTCTTTTTTTTTTTTTTTTTTGAGACAGTCTCACTCTGTCGCCAAGGCTGGAGGGCAGTGGCACGATCTCGGCTCACTGCAACCTCTGCCTCCTGGGTTCAAGCAATTCTCCCACCTCAGCCTCCCCAGTAGCTGGGATTACAGGCACCCGCCACCACGCCCGGCTAATTTTTTTTTATTTTTTAGTAGAGATGAGGTTTCACCATGTTGGCCAGGCTGGTCTTGAACTCCTGACCTCAGTGATCCACCCGCCTCCGCCTTCCGAAGTGCTGGGATTACAGGCATGAGCCACCGCGCTCGGCCCCTTGTTCATTCTTTGTATTCTGTCACAACTTTGTGCTCCCCCCAGCTGAATTTGTGATGTCCTCTTGTACCGGATGAGAGGGTCTCCATGCACACACAGACCTGGGACACCATCCATCCACAAGTTCCTAAATAGGCCAGAGCAGTGATGCTCAACCCAGACTCCATGTTACAATAATTTGGGGAGTTTTTAAAATTTACTGATGCCTAGGGTCCACTCCCAGCAGTTGATTCAACAGGTCTGAGGTGGGATCCAGGCTAGAGGGTGGGAGGACTGTAAAAGCACCCCTGGTGATTCCAGCTGGTGTCTACCCAGGGGAGAGCAACCTTTGCTTGCTGGTGATTCCCAGGGTTGCAGAAGGACTGCTGGGTGTGTGGCTGCGTGCATATTTTAGCATCTGATTCACTGGGTCAGAAAAGGGTGTTTGCTAAATAAAGACTCAACAAAACTCCTGCTTGCAGGGTGCCCACCAAAGGTTCTAACTTTTTCCAGGCTCCCTCCCATAGGTGGTAACTTCCCTTCACCCTAAAGGTTCTGGAGGGGGTCATGAATGTTTGAGAAGAGGCAAGCCTGGGAAGATGGACTCCGAGGACAGTAGGCACAAACCCTTTCTCAAGAAGGGCCAAGGCATTTTAAAGATAAGAAACTTAAAATCAGCGTATTTTTACATATAAGCAGCCACCTCTGCTCATCTGTGGCCCAGATACGAGTGGAGTGCGACAAGGGATAAACCATTTTCGCGCACTCTTCAGCGATGGGGCGAAAGTAACGGACCTAGTCCTCGGGAGCTGTCCCCGCCGACCCCCTCTGCCGCGACTTGACCCGCGGCGAGTGCGCTGCCCCTTGGCTGCCCCTTCCACTCTCGTAGGCGCGCGGGGCCACTACTCACGCGCGCACTGCAGGCCTTTGCGCACGACGCCCCAGATGAAGTCGCCACAGAGGTCGCACCACGTGTGCGTGGCGGGCCCCGCGGGCTGGAAGCGGTGGCCACGGCCAGGGACCAGCTGCCGTGTGGGGTTGCACGCGGTGCCCCGCGCGATGCGCAGCGCGTTGGCACGCTCCAGCCGGGTGCGGCCCTGCCCAGCGCGCCCAGCGGGTGCCAGCTCCCGCAGCTCAATGAGCTCAGGCTCCCCCGACATGGCCCGGTCGGGCCGGTGCTTCGCTGGCTTTGGGCGCTAGCAAGCGCGGGCCGGGCGGGGCCACAGGGCGGGCCCCGACTTCAGCGCCTCCCCCAGGATCCAGGCTGGGCGGCGGGAAGGAGCTGAGGAGAGCCGCGCAATGGAAACCTGGGTGCAGGGACTGTGGGGCCCGAAGGCGGGGCTGGGCGCGCTCTCGCAGAGCCCCCGCCTTGCCCTTCCTTCCCTCCTTCGTCCCCTCCTCACACCCCACCCCGGACGGCCACAACGACGGCGACCGCAAAGCACCACGCGGAGGTACCCGTGTTTCTGGAGGCCAGCTTTACTGGGCTAGAGGAAGAGGGTCCCCACATCCGGCCCTCGCCCTCCTGGTCCGGTTTGCTGAAGCAACGCACTTGGCCTACCCACTGGGTGGGGCAGGAAGTCTCGAGCCTTCCCTTGGGGTGAGGAGGAGGGAGATCGGTCAGCAGCTTTACCGCCCGCTCTGCTCTCCACTGCGGAGACTGGGGCTCCAGCAGAGGCTGGACCGTGATCTTGAGGTTCAGGGGTGCATTCTGGGTGGATTCCCTTGGCATGGGTGGTCGGCCCTCAGCAACTGTAGCCCTCATTTGGCTCTGTCACCCTGGGCTGCCAGGACACAAGTCTTTCCATGCTTTTCCCAGTGCTTGACTTGGCACTCCCTGCAGGCAGGTGGGTATTGAGGATGGCAGTGCATGTGGGGGATGTGGGAGTAGGGCTTAGAGGTCCAAGGTTCTAGGATACCCTCACCTGCAGCAATACCACTCATTCTGGCATCGTGAGCAGCGCTTAGAAGCCTCTGCACTGCAGTAAGCACAGCGGGGCCGCTCTGGAGCCACTGCCTCTAGCACATCCAGCCTGTAGGTCTCAGCCCACCTGGGGGAAAGTCAGGAAGGTCTGACTGGCCCTGGAAGGTGGGGGCACCCCGCCCACATCCATGCCTCCTGCATCCCCTCCACCCTCCCTGCCATTTCCATAGGCCTTACCTTCGCGCCTGCAGCCGCAGGTCCTGCTCTGAGGGGCTGAACACATGCTGGAGCTGGTGCTTGGCAATTGCCTGCCACTTGCCTCTGTTTTCTCGCTCCAGCCGCTCCCAGATTTCTGGGATCTAGGAGAGAGAAGTGGAGAGTGGCAGGAAGGTGCTGGTAAAGTGGGACAGTGGTCCTGAGCAGCTAACTTTCCAGTGCCTACCTGTTCCAACACCAGGTCCTTCTTAGGAGGCTGGGTTTCAGTTAGGGTCAGATGGGCCAGGAAACTCTGCAAGTGGGCCAGGTTGGGCAGCTGGTCCAGTAGTGTGTCTGTGAGGAAGGCCCGAAGCTGCAAGGGTGTCCAGTGGAGGCCAGTGTGATGCAGTTGCTGGCCAGGGCCAAGGAAAAGGAAGGGGCTGGGTTGGGCTGAGCATGCCTGTGGGGGCCCATGTCCCACTAGCTGGTGTGTCACCTGAGGCCCAAGGACTGAAAAGAGCACTGGGGTTGAGGTGGGTGGGCAAAGATAAACAGCAGGGATGCAGTGGGGGTAGGATGGGGAGGGCGGTACTGGGGCTGTGCGGGCTGGTGCGGAGGGAGTCTGACCTTGAGTAGCTGTCCCTTGGCAAAACTTGTGAGGCAGTAGCGCGCCTGAGCCTCAGGGCTTAGCAGCAGGTTGTGCAGGGTGATCCACACTTGCCCGTCCAACTTGCTCAGCTTTTGCTGCTCTGAGGGGGCCACAGTATGCCAACGGCTGCCCTCGAACTGCTGCAGCTTGCCTGGGGAGAGGAACCAGCACACTGGGTGCAGACATTGAATTCTCTTCAAGTGAGCCAGCTGTGGGGGCTGGGAGACTGACCACTGCCTGGGAATGGGAGAACCTGGGCCACAGGACTTGCCCAGGCTATAGTGCTGCTGACCCCAGAGCAGGGTGAGCCTCAGTAGTGGACACATGGGCCTGGCCTGCTGCAGAGCTCAGGTCTAGGCCAACCTTGGCTGAGGCATCCTGGTATCCTCAGTGGGCTTGGGGACAGGGTTTGTCTTCGTGTGTGCAAGCTGCCCCCCTCTATCAAAAAGATATCCTGAAGCAGTAGCCTGGGGCTTAGGCTGGTGGGGGAGGACCCTACCTCCTTCCCACCGGCTCCAGGGACTATGCTCCAGCAGTTCCACCAGGAGGCAGGGCAGGTTGTGCGTGCTAAGCATACGGCTCAAGGTGCTGAGAGAGAGGCTAGGGGCAGGGACGTTGTGAAGGAGGTGAGTAGAGGCAGGCTACAGGCCCGGGCTTCCAGCCCTCCACAGTAGGCCCAGGCCCAGTTGGACTGCTCACCTGTCCACACAGTCTGTGATGTAGCGTAGTACTGAGAGGGCCTTCAGTGCGATCTCAAATTCCATCAGCTCTGCCTGCTTCTGCAGCTCCTGGGAGGTCACACAGTGTTCACGCTGGGCCACCCTCACCTGCGCAGGCCTTGGGGAACCCAGACCTAGGCTTTCACAACCCTAGGTAACCTCAACCCACCTGCATGGGGTTGCTGTCCTGGGATCCCTCCCCCTCAGGGGGGCCACCACAGCCACTCTGGGCCACCAGCAGGGTCAGTTTGCGGTGGCAATAGTCTACCAAGTCCAAGACAGTGTCTTCTGCTGACTCACACGCCTCCTGGGAAAAGGGGGAGGGAAACTTTCTGTGTCTGATGCCTTCCCCACACAGACACAATCTCCCTTCCTGCCAGGCCCTGACCCGGAACTGTGGCCCATGGGCAGAGATAGTCCCTCACCTTGTGGAAGAACACTGTCTCCAAGAGGTTGATGATGGAGGCCTCGTGGTGCACCTGTCAGAAAAAGAGAAGGACAGGGCCTGAGGAAGGGATAGGGGCTACCAGCTCTCCTCCCCGGTCCAGAGCCCTCTGAAGGAGTGAGAAGAGGTATGAACCAGGGGCCCAGCTCACCACCATGTAGATGGGGAAGGTGTTCGGGGGCTTGAAGTCCTCCACCCTGCAGAGCACAGGGAACACCTTCTGCTTCCACATCTCCACTGCGATCAGCTCCTCCACCAGTGTTGGGACCTTTGAAGGGTAGGGTAAAGGACAGGGATGAGATGGGCCTACCTTTGCCTGGCAACCCTCCCATCCCCGGCTCAGCTCAACCCAGATATCCCCAAACACTGCTGGGCCCCTAAACTATCCCAGACCCCATGAGTATCCTTCCTGACTTCTCTCTTGCACCTTGGACCTTCATTACCAGCTGCTCCCAACACCTCTGTGGATGTCCCTCATGCTTATGTGACTGGCTCCTGCCCAGTTCCCAGACTGCCTTGCCCTGCCTGCACCTGCACCCTTATCCTCTGCCCGCCCATTCAGGCATCCCTTTCAAGCCAGCCCTTCTCCTCATGCCCTCCCTCTAGTCCCTGTCTGTGGTCCTCCAAAGCTCTTGTGTGCCTTGGCCTCACTCCTTCACAGGACCCTTCACAGTGCCTTGTTCCTATCCTATCCCCTAGTATGAGTTCTATCTTTCTCTTGCAAAGGACCTTTCTTTTCTTTCTTTTTTTTTTTTTTGAGACGGAGTTTCACTCTTGTCACCCAGGTTGGAGTGCAGTGGCATGATCTTGGCTCTCTGTAACCTCTGCCTCCCAGGTTCAAGCGATTCTCCTGCCTCAGCCTCCCGAGTAGCTGGGATTACAGGTGTGCACCACCATGCTCTGCAAATTTTTGTATTTTTAGTAGAGGCGGGATTTCACCATGTTGGCCAGGCTGGCCTTGAACTCCTGACCTCAGATGATCCACCCGTCTTGGCCTCCCAAAATGCTGGGATAACAGGCATGAGCTACCATGCCTGGCTTTTTTTTTTTTTTTTTTTGGTCAATTGATATCTCAGGTCATCTGCTGGTGACACTCCCTGGTCCATGTTCCAGCGAGGCATCTCCCTGGTTTCTAACTTCCCCCTCTCATGTTGGGAAGGCTGCCTCCTTCCATGCCAAAGTTCCACCTCCAGTTAAGTTATCTCCCCTCCCTCCCGCCCTCCCCACCCCCTCCCCTCCCCTTCCCCACCACCAGCCTTACAGTCAATTCACAGATGCCTTTAGCATTTGGGCCTTCCCCTCGAAGCCTAAGCTGTTCTAGGACCTACAGCTTTCTCCCTAATCAACTCATGCCCTGCACCCAGCCTGGTGTGCCAGAGTCCTGTCCAATAGGGATACAAAATGAAACATGTAACACATTCCTCTTTCCCCTTCAGGAAGAACAGGTGTACCAGGCCAGAGGGGAAGGGCACACAGGGGACTCCTGAGGGGTAGAGTAGGTGAGGTATGGGGGAAGGCAGGAACCCTGCCTGTGACCTCGGGGTACCTTCCCATGGGTGACCAGCAGCTCCTGAATGGGCTCGCCCTGGCTGACTGTGGCATCGAGGATGGCTTGCATGTTCAGCTTCTCCAGGTTCTCATGCTGCTGGTTCCACCTGCCTCAGAGGGTAAGTGCATGTGCGTCCACGTGTGTGCATTAGGAGTGGGGATGGGGGCTGGATCCTACTGAAGCCTAACCTGATCCTGAGGGGACACAGGGGGCTCAGGAGCAGTAATACTCCTGTCTCGGAACGCTCTGCTCCCCCATTTGGGAGCCCCTCCACACTGGGCAGCTCCTCCCCCTAGTCAGGCCCCAGCTCCCCCACTCAGGGACAATGACTCCGGGATTCCGCCTGACCCGGGTGCCTCACCCTTCGGAGCCCATCTCGCGTAGCGGGAAGCTGCGCAGACCCCGCACCAGCACTTCAGCTTCCCCGGGCAGCAGCAGTTCCAGGTCTCCCATATCGAGGCCGGGGTCCGGCGGATCCTGGGCAGCAGCCGGGGTGGGGATGCTGACACATTCGGGGACGACGGACCCCGACGGTGCCAGAGTCTGGGACAGGACAGTTGTGGGACGGTTGGGGAGCGTCAGTTCTCGCAGCCATGGAAACGGATTAGCCGCGCCTGCGCAGTGCGGCCTGGGCCCCGCCCCTGGAGGTGGCTCGCGCCTAAATCCGGGCGGGTCTCTAGCCCGCCTCGCCTACGCGGCTGCCAATCACCATAGTATTTGGATTCCCAGCGCTTTCTCGGGCTGTGGCCCACAAGTCTCTCCTGAGCTCCAGATCCTTGTGGTCTGGACTCTGTCCTTGGACGCCAAGTCCGCCTGCACAGGGATGGGGGTAACCCCAACCCCAACAGCCCCTCCTGCGGCTGTGGCATCTTGACCTACCCGCTGCTCTTCCTCCTCCTTATGGCTTCTTGGTTCCTCTATTTCTCGCGTCCCGGCTCCACTAGTTGGCTCCTGAAATACTGCCAGGGCGCACGACTTCTCTCCATCCTCCCTATGTCCAGACTGTCATCATCTGTCATGGGTGAACTGCGGCAGCCTTTTCTGTAGACCTACTTCCACGCTTGATCCTCATGGACAGCCCGGAGCCTTAAAAGTGTGTATCAGGCCGGGCGCGGTGGCTGACACCTGTAATCTCAGCACTTTGGGAGGCCGAGGCAGGCGGATCACTTGAGGTCAGGAGTTTGAGACCAGCCTGGGCAACATGGTGAAACCCTGTCTCTACTAAAAGTACAAAAATTAGACAGGTGTGGAGCACAAACCTGTAGTCCCAGCTACTTGGGAGACTGAGGCAGGAGAATCGCTTGAGCACAGGAGGTGGAGTTTGCAGTGAGGCAAGATTGCACCACCGCACTCCAGCCCGGACAACAAAGGGAGACTGTCTCAAAAAAAAAAAAAAAAGCGTATAGACATTACTCCCTTGCATGAGAGGGGCTCTGTGGCTACCTCTGGCCCTCAAAATGTTAGATGGGATGCCGCTTACTAGCAGCTCTGCAAGATCTACTTCTTGCCCTCTCCTGTACCTCGGGACTTGGATTCTTTCCTCTCCTCCTTGCTTCCCTGAACCTCCCTCATACATTCCAAAGAGGTTTTTGCCTCAGAGTTTTGCGCTTTGCCTGGAATACTCTTCCTTCAGGGCTCAGTTTACACCTCAGCATGGCCTTTCTTGGCCATTTAATCCAGAGCAGTCCCTGCCTCAAACCCAATTCACTCTTGATCACATCTTTCTTTTTTTGAAATTGAGTCTCCTGTCACCTAGGCTGGAGTGCAGTGGCATGACCTCGGCTCACTGCAACCTCTGCCTCCCAGGTTCAAGTGGTTCTCCTGCCTCAGCTTCCTGAGTAGCTGGGATTACAGGTGCGCACCACCACACCTGGCTAATTTTTTGTATTTTTTTTTTTAGTGGAGATGGGGTTTCACTATGTTGGCCAGGCTGTTTTTGAACATCTGACCTCAGGTGATCTGCCCGCTTCAGCCTCCCAAAGTGCTGGGATTATAGGCATGAGCCACTGCTCCTGGCTACATCTACATCTGTTTCTTTCTAGGTTTATTTATTATTATTATTATTATTATTAATTATTATTATTATTATTATTATTGAGATGGGGTCTTGCTCTGTCACCCAGGCTGGGGTGCAGTGATGGGATCACAGCTAAATGTAGCCTCCAACTCGTGGCCTCAAATGATCCTCCCACTTCAGCCTCCTGAGTAGCTGGGGCTACAGGTGAGTCACCGCATCAGGACGATTTTTTTTTTTTTTTTTTTTTTGTAATTAACCGGCACTTTTATTTGTCGATTGTAGGTCCTGCCCACCAGATGGCGATCTAGCCCACGGCTCGTGGCTATTTCATTCACTGCTGGGTCTCCCACGGCTGGCCCAGAAACAGCACTCAATAAAGGCTGTTTGAAATGGATTTCTTTATTTACAGAACTAAGAGTCAACTTCTAGACAGTATGACAAGCCTCCTAGTAGGAGGGACTACCCACAGCAATGTGTCCATCCAGCCACTACCAGCCTCACTTCCAGCAGATGATGATGTTGGGGTCATTTTCAAGCCGCTCATCCAGCTCATGGTAGCTCATGCCTGGGTGGGGTGGTGGAGGAGAGGTCAGTGGCCTTGGCCTGGCCACCCTGCCCTGAACCCACCCTGACTGCCCGCCCGCCTCCACCTGTCTTGCAGCAGATCTCGTCATAGCTGTGGCAGCCTGTATAAAGCCGGGCAGGGTGGCTCTGCTCTTCCCGAGTCACCCGCACAGGATACTTCTGTAGTCGCCTGATGAGGTTCTTCATAAGCCCGAACTGGATCAGCTTCCTAGGGTGAGGATCAGAGGACAGGGGTGACGCCCTGGCCAGACCTTCTTTCAGGCAGGCCAACCCTTTCCTGTAGTCTCCCTTCAATTTTGTCTCTGTAGCCCATCATCTCCAGGAAGCCTGCTTGGATTGGCAGTGCCCCATGATCCAGGGCTCCTGAGAGACATAAAGGGTCTAGCTTCCCTCAGGTAACTCCCAAATGCCCCAGCAAATTCTCCTCTGACCGTTCATCAACATGCTGCAGCTGCTGGGGGTGGCGGCCAATGAGGTCTCGCACGGTAGTGCCAGGGCTCAGGCTGCAGTATAGCTGGAACACATCCCGGAGACTGGCCCTCTTGTGCCCTGTGGGTGCCAGGGATCAGCTCACCATGTGGCCCTGCCCTCCCCAAGATGGCTTCCCCCAGAACCCACCACTACCTTGCTTGGTCACGTAGGATAGACATGCCTCCTGCAGGGACTTGTCATCTACCAGGTCCTGGACCTTGGGCGTTGGGCAGTATACATTGGAGTACTAGAGGGTAGCAGAAGGCATAGGGGCCTGAGTGAGGGGCTTGGGAAGCTGACACAGCCCTGGTCTGGTCCAGCCACATGATCCACTCTCCACTTAACCAAACCCAACTCACCTACCTGGAGGATGGACACCAGTGTCACAACGCCGTAGTACCTGAGAGAGAGAGCTGTGCTCAGCTTCTGAGGACCATGCCTTCCCAACCCTCACACCCAGGGCCCCTGAGGTCTTCCCTGGCTGGTGACCTTGTCCCGGGTATGACTGTAGGCCCACTCACAGCAGGTTCTGGATAGCAATGCGCACCAGGTTGAGCTCCACATCTGCCTCTGCTGAAATCTTCTGGATGTGGCGGAACCCATCAATGTAGGGCAGGATCTGGGCAGAGTGGGACAAGGTCAGAAGAAACAGGATGAGGCCAGGGCTGTGGCCAGCCCCAGGTGATGATACCCAGGGAGGGATGGCATACTTGTTGTGTAGTGAGGTCCCACTGTGAGTTGAAGAAATCCTCCTTGTCTTTGGTAAAGACAGGTACATCATACTCCTGGGCCACCGGAGGGTCTGGCCGCTGCTCAATCACCTTCAAGTGGATGGTGTTGGACTCATCTGTAGGGGACCCCATCCATATCCTCAGTGCCACTTCTTCCAAGAGGTCCTCAATGACCATCCAGGCCTCCCAGCATCCCTTGGGGCAAGCAGGTGCCTCTGGGTAGGGCTAATCTTTCTCTTTTTATGAAGCGAGAAACGGAGGCCCACAAAGGGGAATGAATTGCCCATGGGGCAGAGCTGGAGAGCTCTGCTTTCCCCCTACCCCCAGTCCCAGCTCCATCATGCATTGGACCCTGGACATGGGCACCTCAACCCATGGCTATTTCCTGCCCACCAATGTGTTCATGAGTCTTGTCCTTCTCCCTGACTAGCTGGGCTCACTTTCCCAACTCTCCTCTACCCCTCTGCTGTCCTTGCAGAGGCTGGCCATACCAATGGGCAGAGTGCACCGGCCTGAGGCATTTAGCTCCTCCAGCAAGATGGTCATGATGGGCACCAACTTCTGCTTGCTCTCCTCCATGGACACGAAGCTGCTCTCTAGCTAGATAGAGCATGGAAAGCATGGTGGGCACATCCCAGGACCCCTGGCTGGTTGGCTGCCCTGAGTCCTGAGCTGGTTTGCAGGGTCCCAGGTTTGGGGGACTTTGGAGACATGGGAACACCTTCCCCAACTCTGCCTGTCGGTAAACCCAAGCCCATCTCATTGCAGACCTCTAGTGTGGTCAGATAGCCAGCCAGCTTTTTAACGATGGGCTCGAGGGCGCAGGTCTTGGCCTGGGCATCACACACGAAGCCCAGGTTGAAGAGGAGAGCATTGCGGCTGTACTTCTTGTGTTCGATGCACACAGGACAGCCGATCAGCTTCTTTTCCATAGCTGTGCTGGATAATTGGAACACAGTCAGGCCCCCAAGCCTGTCCCTTCCTCCTCCTGGGACAACCCCTGCCACCCACCGCTCACCCCGAGCTAGGGTCTCACACAGTGATAAGCTTGTTCTGCAGCTCTGGCTTGGTGATGATGTACACTTGGACTGTGTCAAACAGCTCTCGGGAGATGAAGTCTTCAGGGACCTGGGGAGGGGAGTGGCAATGGGCCCCTCAGTGGACATCTGTACTGGGTGTAGTACAAATGGTGACCTCCTCATGCCCCCCAAGCCCAAGTCCTCTTCTCCAGCGTTCCCCTCTCTCCCATCCACTCAGGCCTATTACTTCTTTCTGTTTCCAAACATACGCTATGATCTCACCTCCTTCCTGGCTTCTGCATATGCTGTTCCCTCTACCTGGAACACTTTCTCCTGCCTTATCTAAACTTCCTATGCATCATTTACTCTTCACGCAGTTCAGGGATACTCATGGGTCACCCAACTCACCTTCTGTGGGACCTGGAACCCCCCAACCGGATCCCTACAGTCCGATATCCTACAAACACTGCCAATGTGACGTGTGTCTTCCCTGCCACATTGGGAGCCGGGGGCCTGGGTCTGACTATCCTCTAGCCTCACAGTTGTCTGCGAATGAAGTAGCATGCCTGCGTGCAGCACGGGAAACTACCGCCTTCAGGTAGCCAGTTGAGCTCTCGAGAACGTCCCTCTCCCCGCCCAGTCCCGCGAGCCCGGGTGGCACCTGATAGGTGATCTTGGGTCCCAGCGTGGGGTGGAACTCGCTGAAGAATATGCATTCGATGCGGCAGCCGCTGCCCATGGCAATAACCGGGCCCAGGCCCGTAGCTCCTCGTTCCTCGCGCAGAGGCGTCCCCACCTCCTCTGAACACTTGTCAGAGACAGCCTCGAGGCCTGTGTCGCTGGGGCACGCAAGCTTGCCAATCCCTCTGCCCAATGGCGCCTGCGCAGCGCGACTCAGAGGCGTGGCTGGGGCGGGGGACGGCTCGTCCCAGGAAGTCCTGGGTGGGTAGACGTCGCACCCGGAAGTAAAGCGGCTCCGTGACGGAGCGGCGGTGCGTGCGGCAGGGCCCGGAGTATCCTGCTTTCTTTGGAGGAAACCACCGCATCAGATCTGCGCTGCGGGTGAGGCAGGCAAGTCCCTAGCGTGGAGGGGCAGCATGCTGGCAGCACTTGGGGAGGCGGTGCGCTAAGGGATTCACGCTGTAACTGGGACCGCAGCAGGGAACTACAATTTCCATAGTGCTCCGCGCCCTCCCAGCTGGCTCTACTGCCGGCGACGGCGTGGTACACGCTGGGATTTGTAGTCTTACATGGCTTTGCGCATCCTACCTGGAAGGCGGGCCAGTGATTGGTACCAGTTCAGACATGGGTACACGTTGACAGGCCCCGGCCTTCGACTGGCATGTTGTCACCATTCCTGGTGCTGGTCTTGGTACTGTTCTTTCCTACCATAACTTATTGGAAGAGGGTGGCATTCCTGCCTTGCAGCCTTTTCTCCAGTGAGGAGTGAACAGTGGGCACCTGAGATCCTGGCCCACGCTACTATGCTTTCAGGCTACAACCACTAGCACGGCTGACCATGGCCCTTTCTGCGGAGACCGAGTCACACATCTACCGAGCTCTGCGTACTGCTTCTGGCGCTGCCGCCCACCTTGTGGCCCTGGGCTTTACCATCTTTGTGGCTGTGCTTGCCAGGCCTGGCTCCAGTAAGTAGAATTCATAGCTGACTTCTGGGAAGGGAAGGGCCACTTTTCCTGGGGAGGAAGGGCAGTGGGACTTCCGGGAACAGGCCTGGCTGGTTGAGGGAATTCTGTGCTGGAGCGATGAGTGAGGTGGAGCAGGTAGGTGTGGCCAGGGCACACAGAATTCCTGGTTTGTCTTTCTTTCTCTGGGTGCTCCATTTGGCTGCCTCTCAGGAGGTGTAAGGGAAGGAGGGAGGACTGCCAGAGGAGTGGCAAAACATGGCCTCTGATCCAGGAAGAGGCCAGGAAGAGAGGATAGGTGTGGGGTCAGCTTGTTGCAGAGCAAGAAGGGGCTCACAGTTCGGCAGCACCTCCTTGGGTGATGGGCTGCTGGTATTCCTCAACCCTTAAGGATTGGTATGGCTGGTTTCTTCTTGCCTCAGCCCCATGAGGCCTCCTCTTCTCATTCCAGGCCTGTTCTCCTGGCACCCGGTGCTTATGTCTTTGGCTGTAAGTAGTGGGCCTGGGCAGTTCTTAGGGGTGGGAGCATGGGCATGGTTGGTGGCCCTGGCAGCCTCTGAATCTTTGTCCACATTTAATATCTGTTTGGAAGAGTTGCATGCTCCAACTACTCCTGCCCATGGTATATATTTCAGACTTGAGGCTGGGCATGGTGGCCCATGCCTGTAATCCCAGCACTTAGAGGCCGAGGCGGGCACATCACCTGAGGTCAGGAGATCGAGACCATCTTGGCTAACATGGTGAAACCCCGTCTCTACTAAAAATACAAAAAATTAGCCGGGCATGGTGGCACGCACCTGTAGTCCCAGCTACTCGGGAGGCTGAGGCAGGAGAATCGCATGAACCCAGGAGACGGAGGTTGCAGTGAGCCAAGATTGCGCCACTGCACTCTAACCTCTAACCTAGGCGACAGAACGAGGCTCCGTCTCAAAAAAAAAAAAAAAAAAAAACCCAAAACAAAAAAACCCCCCCAAAAGACAAAAATTAGCTGGGTGTGGTGGCAGGTGCCTGTAATCCCAGTTACTCAGGAGCCTGAGGCAGGAGAATCGCTTGAACCCGGAAGGCGGAGATTGCAGTGAGCCGAGATCAGGCCGCTGCACTCCAGCCTGGGTGACAGAGAGAGACTATCTCCAAAAAAAAAAAAAAAAAAAAAAAAAAAAGACTTGAATCAGAGTAATTAAGACCCAGGACCCAGGTCAAATGGGTAAGATTTGTCTAAGCACAATGAGGCTTCACCCACCTCTAGGCAGAAAGCTGAGACATTGCATTTGGATGTACCTCTGTCCCTTTTTACTTTAATTTCTGGTGATGCACCTAACTTTCCCTGAAACAGTGCACCCATGTGGCCAGCTCTTGCCAAGAAATTGTATCCAGCCCCACGTTAGGGAAACAAAGCTTGTGAATCATTTATAACTGCCACATCTCAAACCCTGTGTTTGCTTGGTAACATAGCACAGATGACATTTCAGACTGGCACCTAGGAGGAAGTGTGGAGATTATTCAGGGCACATATATCATCCCAGATGGGGTTTTCCACTCTTGCCCCACCAAATGGATAGTCTTGTCAGTGGGGAGAGAAAGGAAAAGGGGAATCAGCCCAGACTCACTGGCAGCTAAGGGTTACATAAAGCCCTCTTCCCCTCTTCTGGGGCAGCACCCTCACTTGAGCTTCCCATTCCCTGTTTCCTCAGTTCTCCTTCCTGATGACCGAGGCACTACTGGTGTTTTCTCCTGAGAGTTCGCTGCTGCACTCCCTCTCACGGAAAGGCCGAGCACGCTGCCACTGGGTGCTGCAGCTGCTGGCCCTGCTGTGTGCACTGCTGGGCCTCGGCCTTGTCATCCTCCACAAAGAGCAGCTTGGCAAAGCCCACCTGGTTACGCGGCATGGGCAGGCAGGGCTGCTGGCTGTGCTGTGGGCAGGGCTGCAGTGCTCAGGTGGGGTGGGGCTGCTCTACCCCAAGCTGCTGCCCCGATGGCCCCTGGCGAAGCTCAAGCTATACCATGCTACTTCTGGGCTGGTGGGCTACCTGCTGGGTAGTGCCAGCCTCTTGCTGGGCATGTGCTCACTCTGGTTCACTGCCTCTGTCACTGGTGCAGCCTGGTACCTGGCTGTATTATGCCCTGTCCTCACCAGCTTGGTCATTATGAACCAGGTGAGCAATGCCTACCTATACCGCAAGAGGATCCAACCATGAGCTCTTCCCAGCCTAGGGGAAGCCTGGATTTGCCCCTCCATGTAGGAGCTGGGGCTAGGGACCTGTTGAACTCTCTCAGCTGAGTCAGGGGACGCCTCAGGCACTGGGACAGTTGGGCATTTGGAGGCCCATGTGTGAATTCCTGCTCCTCATGCTGGAGTGCCTCCCATTTCCTTCCCCTTTCTCTGTCATCCCAGAGGAACATATGCATCATATGTCTGGATGAAGCTGGGGCTGCAAGACTGCCTCTCCTGCAAGGCAGCTCATACTTGTACTGTATGTCCAGAAATATCAGGAGAGAAAAAAGTAAAAAATTTGTAAAAAATGACTGAAAAAATTGATGGGAGAAGCAGCCCAGAGTTGGGGATGGTTCTTGTTAATGCCATCAGCCTGGGAAAATGGGCAGCTGGGCAAGATGGGGACCCCTCCCCCGCCCCCGACCCCTGGCTGTTCCCTGAGGGGCTGAAGCTCTCCTAGCACACAAATCCCCAGGGTCTAGCTGCTGAGCCTCCCAGGCCACTCCGGGCCCTGGCAGGCCCTAGAGCTGTAGCTGTGAATGGTACAGCTGTGTGTCCTTTCTGTCCCCCCAGCTGTCTACTGTGCTGGAGTCTCCAGACTGTGGGGGTTAGATACATACAATAACAGGATGGGAGCTGGGGGTGAGTTGTCTCCAGGGGTGGCAAGAACTGAGCATTCTGTCTTAGAGATAAACCATGGGTAAGAACAGCGCCTTATGATGGAGAGGCCCTTATCATCAGCTCTAGGCAGGGACAGAAGGCCTCCCAGATTGGGGTTTGGAGGGAAAGAAAAAAGGAGTAAGAGTCTGAGGCAATAGCTCTTGGAAGGCTGCTTGGCAGTGCGCATGTGGTGGTGGTGGTGGCGGTGGTGGGGAGCTGGGGCAATGGGCTTCTTATCCAGCTGGAGTTACCATGGAGACAATCAAGTCCCTGTCTAACATTGCAGTTGAACGTGATGAGGGGGCTGCACAAGGTGGCCTGACAAGAGCCCAGGAGTCATTCCTCAGAGAACTGCTTTATTGATACTGCGAGCCTGGGCTTGGCTGCCCACTCAAGTGGTCCTGTAGAAAATACCTGGGAGCTGGAGCTGTTCCGGTCCAGAAGCAGTCACCGCCACAGCAGATGGAAACAAATCCTGACAGGAACAGTCTTTCTGGGGATGGGCAGGGAAGTGCAGCCCCAGGTCGGCTCCTGCATTTGCTGGGCCCCCAGAACATTTTTGGCAAATCCTTGCCTTGGCTCAGGGCTCTCGGCAACCAGTTTCAGATGTGAGGGCTGGCCCAGGAGCTGTGGCATCAGTGTCCCTGCAGCCACTTGCTTGGGGCTGCCAGCTGATGTACATTCTTACCTCAGATGAGGGCCTGGACTGGCCGATGCCTCAGGGGCTCCGGGCCTGGCATAGTGGTTGTCTGGAGTTGGAACCAGGTAGCAAGAGTCCTGGGTAGTGTTGGCGAGAAACAGCAGAAGGCCATGGAAAGCCCCAGCAGGCCTTCTTCCCTCTCCTCAGAGCAGTCAGGTGCCCTGGAGTAGCTGAGAGGATGTCAAGGGGGGCTTGGGAGGGGAGGTGCCACACTCAAGGTGGTCTGGAGTTACAGCGTCGGGGGAGCTGCCTCGAAGGTGATTAGACTGGACTCTGGGGCAGCCCCCTTCCCTGGGGGTGTGGGAGCTTTGTCTGAGGGCAGGGGGCTGTCCACCTTGGCCCCAGACTCCTCTTCATCATCATCCATGCTGGGCCAGATGGACTGGTCTTCCACTCTCTTCAGCCGCTCATTGAGTGCCTTCAGGGCCAGTTGCCTGGGGCCAGAGGAGAGAGGAAAGGTCACTCTGGGTTTGGCCTTGGCTCATGCCCTCTACCCTTCCGCAGCAGGCTGACTCCTCACCATACCACCCAGACTCCTCCCCCAGAATCCTATGTTTCCCCTTCACCATGCAGAGCCTGGGGCTCCCCAGAGATTGGTTTAGGACCCACTCTGCCATCAGAATGATAACCCAAAGGCTCTAAGAGTCTTCCCTCCATAGCTGAGGCACCTCCGGGGTGGGAAGGTCAGCTGGGTGTCTGCCAGACTGCCCATGAGGCCAACCACCAGGAATGGTTCTGAGGGTGGTATCTAAGGGTCGGTGGAACTAGTGCCCTAGGGCAGATGGGTGGAACGGCAAGTTCTGGAGTTTCCAGGAGTTTCTGCCTGGGTGCTGGCATCACATCCAAGGGAAGGGTTATTAATTCTCCCCCTCTCCTGGTTAGGGGTATCTTGAGCCTCCTGGCAAGGGTCAATGGGGAAGGCTGGAACTCAACACCTCCCTTGGCTCTCAGCCCAGGAAGCAGGGCCAACTTGGGTGAGTCTACCCCTCCTAACTGATGCTAATATTCTCCCTCTCAGAAGAACCCCCAAAGCCACCAAGGCCCTTGTTAGAGCAGGGACTTAGCGGAGCCCTTGCAAGAGGAGAAGAAGGAGAAACAGCTCACGTGGGTAGGCACAGGCCAGAGCCTACTGCTTCCACAGGGTGGACCCTTAGAGGCCCCACTTTGAGGGCAGGTGGGAAAGTCCAACAGAAGAAGGTTTACACATGTGCTTGGGACCCTGGCCCACCAGAAGGTGGAGTGCCGCAGCTGCCAGGGAACCGTTTCAACAGTGACCACTGTGGACTCCTATACCTCAGCCTCTCTGTGCCACCAATGTGGGGACAGCCCGTGTAGCCTTTCAGGTTCCAGCTGAGAACCAAAATCTCCACCATGTCAGGGAACATGACAAGAGAGGCAATGAGGGCACGGGTGTAGAAAGCCCTAGCACGCTTCCGCCCTGTCCGTCAATCTCACACATGACAAGTTGGTATAGACAGGACAGTCTTTCCCTGCTGCTACCCAGGCTCCCATCCTGATGATGCCCTTGCCAGTACCATCTAAAGCCTGCCAAGGCAGAGAGCTAGTGTTACGCTAGTCACTTCCTCACAAGGACCAGAGAGACAGATAGGAAACCCTGCCTCCCTCTCCTGGTAGCCCTTTGGAGTTGGGCGTGGCCATGCAGTCAGATGTCAAACTGGCTGGAGGAATAACCGCCACCCCCATGTAAGCTAACAACCATAAGGCTATGCCAAGAACCCGCCTCTTGACCCTCCCTTCCTCCCCACCAACCTGCTTCCCCCCCGTCCATTTTCTTGGGCCTGGGCAGAGGTTTTTGAATGTCCAGCCAACCCTAACAATCCAACACCTCTCAGTGGAGGAGGGGTCCCCACTGGCCTGGCCCCACCTGAATGGCTCTGAGGGACAGCTCACCTGGCCCCATCTTTAATACCAGCTAAGGTTAAGAGAGACTTCTGTCCTTAGGGCTTATCACCTATAAAGGTCCAAGCTCTAGGGCCCAGAATTATGCCCTGCAGCATGCTGTATATACTTTTCAACACCTACCATACCTTGGGCCATAGTGATCTGTGGCCCTTCCCCAGCTGGAACTCCTTCAAGAAAGAAATGTGTCCCACACTCAATTCCACAGCCCAGTGGAGAGTAAATACAGGGATAACTGCAGCCAAATTCATAGAGCTTCCTGCCACAAACCCCATTCACAGGTGAGCAAAAGCAGGAGCCTTGGCAATGCAAAAGACAAAGCCCGTCCCAGATTTTACTACTCGAGTAATTGCCTCAAAACAGTCAGGAATAATGTTGGAAATAGAGCTGTGGATCTTATGAAGGCTGGGACCACTCTGCTGGCTCCACAGATCTGGGAGAGAGAGTAAGCTGAATTTAAAAAGATCCCTCCTGCCCTGGCCAAAGTGCATTCAGTGAAGAATTCAGCTGGGACTCCTGATGCTGTGGATAGCTTGGTTTACAGATAATGAAAGGGTCATCGCCACTCCCTGGTGTAGTCAGCAGGCTCCCTCAGTGGGTCATGTAGCCTGTCCCTGGTTTTGGTGACACATGCTTGCTAGAGACGGAGGTAAATGTGGTAATACCCCAAGCTTCCCTCTCAATAAGTAAGTGGCAGAGAAGCACAGCATCTGAGTTAAAGCCCAGGAAGAGGACACAGCATTTGGAAACTGGAGTGGCCCAGATCACCTTTTGAGGACCCCAGGCCTCCTTCCCTGTCCCTTCCTCACAGGGGAAAGTACCAGCAGGTTGCTTCTGGCTCCCACAGGCCCAATGTCTAGGATTCTGAGATTCTGAGGCAAGGCCAGGGTTCTGTGTCCCTCCACTGGGACTTCACAGCACCAAAGGAAACTGCATTTCTTGAGACTTATTAAGTGGCCCGAGTGGTGAGAAAAGTGCCTCGTGGACCCCAGACACCTAACTGCTGAGTTCCTCAAGGCCAAAGACTGATTTTATCTTTCCGGATGTGCCCCAATACCTGACTGTAGGTCTCCACCTATGTACAGCGAACACCTCAACAGATGGCATGTGACTCGACCAGTATGCTCCTAGCTTGACAAGATTTTGGAAAATTTCACAGTACCTTCTCCGCTCGGCGTCTTGAGGGTCTGTGCCTGGCAGGCTGATGGTGATGGAGGATGGGGCACCCACATCGTAGCGCTTCACCGTCTTCTGGCATATCTTTACCTTCACTAGGAGGCCGTGCACCAAATTCGCCAGCAAACCCACCACAGGCTGCAGGATCTCAGGGAAGAAAGTGGCGAAAGCAAAGTGGTCAGCCATGTCCCCTCGGCCCCGGCTATGGCGCTGGTAGAAGCGAAGATATACCCAACTGGAGAGCAGCCCGAAGCCATAGGAAGCCAGCGCCGGGCTCTGGAGCAGCGTGGCGAGCCGCAGCAGGAGCAGCAGCGCCAGCAGCAGCATGGGCATCACACTGACGCGCACCTGGGGCACTCGCAGGACCACACAGTCCCCCATGGTTTGCTTGAGTGCCACCAGGACACCACCTAGGAAGCCCAAGGCGCCGTGGATACGGACAGTGAACAGGTAGACCAGGTTGAAGGAAGCCATGTAGGTGAGGAGGTAGGCGAAGGCCCCCAGCAGCCCTACAGACACATTCACCACTGAGAAGAAGATGAGCAGCTCCAAGGCCCCCCAGAGGGGCTCCAGCAAACGCCCGGCCACCACCACCGTTGTCAGGCTGATGGCCACGTCCCACACATGCTGCTCCATCAGCCCATGGGTGGCCAGGGTCCAGATCCAGAAGTTGGGAGGAAAGAGGTAGCCCGGGGTGACCGCCAGGCAGCCTGTGTCCACGGCGAAGGAGAGCAGGTAGAGGAATAGTACCGCCGCACACAGAGCCTTCACCACCACGCTGGCGCTGGCCAGAATGGCCCCCAAGTGCTGGCGGGCGCCTGGCAGGGCACGTTGCATCTTCCTGGCGGCTGTCGGCCTGAGAAAAGGGTCTGGTAGGCCAGGGGCCTCCCCGGGGCCTCGTCCTAGTCCGGCCCCGATGGGAGGCCCAGGCCCGGCCTAGTCACTGGCCTATGGCCCTGGTAAAGGATCCGCTTCCGATCGGGTGGGGCTCTGGTCCCGAGGGGCCGAGTCGGGCCTTGTTGCCGGGCCGCAGCGTAGGCCCCTCGCCCGGGACCTGAGAGAAGACCCTGGACGGCTGCGGCACACCCGCCTACCCACCCTGTAAGGCCCCGTGCCAGGCTAGCCTGGTTGGCGTTGATCTCAGGGCTGGGCCTCCTCCATCCACTGCGAGGCCCTTCGGTTCGCAAGGGGACTGGTGCCTCGTTCTGTACCCGAGTCAAGCCTGGTCAGCTCCCGCTCGGCCTGGCTCCTGGCTTCGACCGTACCTCTTTTCTCGGGGGGGGCCGACAAACAAGGGTGCTGCGCCTGCGCGTCCCCGGCGGCAGCGGGCTGTCCTCTAAGCGCCTGTCTTCCGGCTCCTCTGCATGCTGGGATACGGAGTCCTTGGTTGCAGCCGGGGAAGAGTCGAACAGGGTTCTGGCTAGAACTACAAGTCCCAGGAGGCCATGCGCACGGACCGGTCCCGTTGTGGTGAGCGCGAGGTGTGCTGGGAGTTGTAGTTCTCAGGGACCGTTTCCGTCGGTTCTCAGGAGGTGGGAAGGGATGAATTAGCATCTCTAACCCCTGAAAGCGGCGGTGGGGGTTCGGGAAGCAACACAGCTCTAGCCCCCACACTTGCTGAATTCCCTAGGAAGAGTAGCTCTATTTGTGCATGTACCTCTGAGCGAGTGTGTCCTTGTTGGCTGGCGTGTGGGTGGGTGTCACTGTGTGAGAAACAGAACCTCCGTGGTCTGGTGAATGGGACCTGACCCAGGCTGGAACCCTTGCTCTGCCTCGGAGGCTGTGTGGCATTGGTTGGTTAAGTTCCTGAACCTTTTTGAAACTCAGTTTCATGGGCCATAAAATGTAGATGATGACATGATCTTCCTGTCCTAATAATCAAAAGGGAAAGGGGTGTAAAATGCCAGTCCACCCTGGGTGCTCAGCGAGTGCTGCACATGTTGCCTTTGTTTGTTTTCTCCCACTTGGAAAAGTTTTTTGTTTGTTATTTCACGTTGCCCTTTTTCCAAGTGAGGTGGACCTGGAGCACGAACCTAGGGCTCCCTCCCGCATAGGGACGAGGCTGGGCAGCCCTCAGTGACCCTCCTCCCCACCAGGGACTTCTGCTAACTGCGGAGGATGAGAGGTCTCTCTACAAGCCAGGTCTCTCCACAAGCCTGGGCTAGGCCTGTTCTGGTCCCACTTCACGCCACAGTGGCTTCTGACAGGTTGTGTTCTGTGTCTTTTTTTTTTTTTTTGTATATGGAGTTACTTTTAAAAAACTGTACATATAGGCTGGGCATGGTGGCTCAACGCCTGTAATCCCAGCACTTTGGGAGGCCGAGGCGGGCAGATCACCTGAGGTCGGGAGTTTGAGACCAGCCTGACCAACATGGATAAACCTCATCTCTACTAAAAATACAAAATTAGCCAGGCGTGGTGGCACATGCCTGTAATCCCATCTACTCGGGAGGCTGAGGCAGGAGAATCGCTTGAACCCGGGAGGCGGAGGTTGCGGTGAGCCAAGATCATGCCATTGCACTACAGCCTGGGCAACAAGAGCGAAACTTTGTCTCAAAACAAAACAAAACAAAAAGCTGTCCATATAATTAAAATAATTCTATGACAAAGTACTTTTATAAAACACAGGATCCCTTCCTTTCAGCCACTGATTTCAGTGTGTGCTGATGTGTGCATGGCCTACAGGTTAAAAAGGGTGCTGATGCTTTTTTTCTGGGGTCTGGGTTCCCACTGGTTGCCACATCTGGGTAAAGTTGCCAGTTTTAGCAAATCAAAATAAGGATGCTCAGTCAAATTTGAATTCCAGATAAACAATGAGTAATCTTCGAGTATAATCATGTTCCCCCGCCCCTTTTTTTTTTTTTTTTTTTTTGAGACAGGGTCTAGCTTTGTCCAAGGCTGGAGTGCAGTGGCACAATCATAGCTCACTGCCACCTCTAACTCCTGGGCTGAAGGGATCCTCCAGCCTCAGCCTCCTGATTAGCTGCGACTACAGGCACACACTACTGTGCCCAGCTAATTTTTAAAAATTTTTTATTTTGTAGAGACATGGGCAGGGGCGGGGTGGCCATCCTACCCAGGCTGATCTCGAACTCGTGAGCTCAAGCGATCCTCCTGCATCAGCCTCCCAAAGTGTTGGGATTACAGGCATTAGCCACTGTGCCCAGCCCCCAGTTTTTCAGTATAGGTATGTCCCACACAATAGTTGAAACACTTCCATACTAAAAACTCGTTCATGATCTGAAATTCAAAATAGGGTGTTCTGTATTTTATCTTACAACCCTATCCAAGATTGCACGGTCTCTTGCAGGCCATGGGAGCTGTCTTGGGGGTTGTGGATTAGGCATTGCTCTGCAGCCGACCCCTGCAGAGGAGACAGAAAAAGTCTCCATCTTGGCTGAGGCCTCGAAGCCCCTTCATCTATTTAGCATCCAAGCTCCCCAACCCTTGGTGGCCACCTCTTCTCTAAAATCTTTGCTGGTTTTTAGCCTTCTCACCTGGGGGGAAAGGCTTTCTCCTCTTAGTTTGCTCATCTGTGGTATGGGGATACACTAGTACCCACCCCAGAGACTGTGGCGAGGACTCAGCCAGGTCAGTGTGGAGTGAGCAGAGTGTTGGGAGGAGAGAGAGGACTGTGGTGGGAAGGCAGGGACACCTGTGCTCTGGTGGTTACAGGTTATAATTCTCTCCACATGAGAAGATCGCAAAGGTCACACCGACTAGGGTGAAAATGAACTAGGGCCTAAGCTTGAGAGGATTCACAAAAATGAAGTTTGGCCTATGGCTCCAGTTTAAGCAGCTGCGGCCTCAAGCTCCTCTGGGCCAGGAGGGAGCCATTGCTGCGCTTGTGGTCAGGGCTTCCTGGGCGGTAGGGACACTGGCCAGGTGCTCACTCATAGCTCCCGGCAGAGGCCCTGTCAGGCCCTGGCGGTCTGACCAGACTGCCAGATCCACCTCCCCACTAAACCAGCATCTCTGATCTGTCTTCTTCCCTCCAGGGTCCTGGCTTTCAGGCTCCGGGAGGGTGTTTGTTTTGCTTGTATTTTTTTTTTTTTCTGAGACAAGAGTCTCGCTCTGTCATCCAGGCTGGGGTGCGGTGGCGCAATCTTGGCTCACTGCAACCTCCGTCTCCTGGGGTCAAGCAATTATCCTGCCTCAGCCTCCTAAGTAGCTGAGATTACAGGCGCATGCCACCATGCCTGGCTAATTTTTTTGTATTTTTAGTAGAGACGGGGTTTCACCATGTTGGCCAGGCTGGTCTCAAACTCCTGACCTCAAGTGATCTGTCCGCCTCGGCCTCCCAAAGTGCTAGATTACAGGCATAAGCCACCGCACCCAGCCTGTCTTGCTTGTTTTTAAAAGACAGCTTTTTGAGATGATATGAGACAATGTATGTCAAGGGCCTGGCACCTATTAACTGGTGGAAGCAAGTGTCATGCCCTGTGGTTGACAGGGACCTGGGCTACCATGGTCTTCACCCCCTGCAGAGCACTAAGTGGGACTCTGAGGTCTTGGCCAACTGTCTTCATAGCTACCCAGTCCTCACCCCCAAGCTGATACAGTGGATGGGAACCATTTGAAGTGAAAATATGAACATTATTTAATAACTGATCTTCTGTAATAAACCATTTGAAAATATTTTACAAGGAATCACACACATGATATTTTACAAAGTTTCTTGACTTTTTTGTCACTGTTGTTTTTCCAACTTGTCTGTACAAAATAGAACAACAAAAAAAGGGCAGAGAAAAGGAAATGGCCCCCCAGTGCCCCAGCCCAAGGTGAGGGGCAGCCAGGTCGGGTGGGTAATGAGAAGGATTAGACCCAGCTGGGGGTTAGACAGCTACCTGATGGGGATTGTTTTGTCTGTTTTTCTGTTTTTTAAACTTAAAATATATATTTTTCTGTATATGTTTATTTTTATATTCTCCATTGAGCACCTGACTACACTACAGTTACACGCACGCCCCCGAAGGACACAGCTGGCATCCAGGCCGGGTGCACATGGACACCCACCCTGGCACCAGCAGTGGGCATGGACCATACACACACACTGAGAAAGCGACAAGCAACATGACATTAATTAACGAAGCCATTAATTAATGCATCACCCTCCCCCCTCCTCCCAGTCCATCTGAGCCCCATCACTATATCCCCTTGCCCTCAGTTCCCCACTGGCCCCCAGGCTGGGATGCCTTTGGAGGAAATGACCAGAATGAATGGTGTGAAGAGCTGTGCCCAGTCCCCACCTCTGTGTGTGCACAGAGCGTGTGTGTGTGTGTGTGTTCAGCAAGGGAGGGACAGTTGGGCCTCCTGCAAGCAGGGAGTGTGTGTGTGGGGGTGGGAAGGAGATAGGGAGTGGGCACAGGCCTGAGTGTGTAAGGGCGAGATTGGGGGAAGGATGGCCCAGCCAGGAGAGACAAAGTCACCCCTGCTAAGGCAAAGGGTGATGTCTGGTGGGGGTTCCTCTGCCGAAAGGTGCAGGCAGTGGCATGTGGTCCCACTGGGGGCCTGACACTAGTGAGAAATGGTTACAATGAGCACCTGGAGAGGTGAGGGGGCACTTGGAGGACACTGGTGGCTAGGGGTGGGACAGAGGGTTCTTCACCCCCTGCCCCAGCATTTGGCACTGTTTGACATTCAGCTTTAGAAATGGGAGGACCAGCCAGGCTGCAGCTCAGATTAGAGGCAGGTGGTGAGCAGGAGATGGAGTGTGCAGGTGCCAACCCTCCCACCAACCCCTCGCCCTGTGTAAGGCTTTGTAAGCCCCTACACCCACCCCACCCCATAGTGTGTGTGTTTGTGCGTGTGCCCAGTGGGGTATGTCGAATGTGAGTCCAGTTTCCATCCTCAAGGTTCCAGGTGTATATGGGGTAGTGTCTAAACTGATATCACTGTGACTATCCTGACACCTGGTGGGCTTGGGGATGTGGCTGTAGGCCTGAAAGGGGCAGGAGCCCATGGGGGCTGCCCCAGAGCCTCTCTCCTGCTAGGATTTAAGCTGGGAGGCACAGGCCTCAAACTGGCCATCTCACCTTCCTCCACTATTCTCACAGAAACCAAGTTTGGGCTTGGGTGGGGCAGAGAGGCCGGGTCAGCTGAGGCAGGGTCCCCCGCAACAAAGGCAGCCTCCAGGAAGGGCGGCAGCAGAGGCCTGGCTTTGGCACCAGTGCGTGTGGCCTCCCTGTCCCATCCCACTGGGGGGAGCCCAGCAGGCAAGAAGGGTCTGGGGACACTTGAACAGTTCGGAGGTGAGATGTGATTTGGGTGCCAAACACCTGTGGCGTCCGGCTTTGGGACTCCCCATCCCAGGGCGCAGACCAGACTCTCAGGGCCCGGCCAGCTCAGGTCCTTCAGTGAGGGAGGGACGAGGCTCTAAGGCGGGGAGTGTGGGGCAGGAGGGTGGGAAAGGCGAAGAGGCCGGGTGAGGTGGGAGTGGAGGTGGGGTGGGGCAGGGTGCTCAGAGGCGGCGAGAGGCGTGAACGAGGACTTGAGGCTGCGGCCGGGGCGGCAGGCCCAGGAGGAGCAGCAGTTGCAGGGAGACCAGGACGCCCAGCGACGGCGGGAAGGAGGCCCCGCGGCCACAGTCTGAGGTATCTTCCTGCGGGGAGAGACAAGGAGCTGGTCGGCCTGGGCGGGCGCAAGGCCGCGGGATTTCGGGTCCACCGCCCCCCCTCCTCACTGTCGCGTTGTAGTCGAAGCAGATGTGCGGGCCTCTCCGGTATCGCGGTCTCTGCACTAGCTCACACTGCTCCGGGCCGTCCGCTGGGCATGGGTGGGGAGTCAAGGAGGCGGACGGCGGCGGCGGCACGGAGGGGGCGCGCGGGGCAGAGGGGGAGCGGGCGGCGGGGAGGGCGGGGGCAGGATACAGTGCGTCTCCTTCTGCAGCAGCCGGCCAGCCTCGCACTGGCTGCACAGCGGCTTCTCGGCCACCACAAAGAGAAGATTGGTGTTGGTCAGTCTCTGCGCGTGGAACAGCCTGCGGGCAGCCCGGAAAGGCGGGGCGTTGAGTTTGCCCCGCCCTGACCCACACCCATCCTGCGGCCCCGCCCCCGGCCGCTCGGAGGCCCCGCCCCTTCCATCCTCCCGAGCGTCTCGCCCCGCTCACAGGCTCCGCCCTTGGCCTCTGGTCCCGCCCCACTGCCAGCACCTGGAGCAGTTTCCGCAGTCGATGATGGTGTTGTAGGAGGCGTTTACCGAGCCGAAGTAGTACTGGGTCTGTTTCATGACGCAGCTGCTCTCGCGCGTCTCGGGGCTCCCCTCTGCCTCCGCGGGGTCTGCGAGGGCCCAGAGCGCCTCAGCTCCGCCCACAGACCCTGGCAAGGTCTCCGGCCTCCCTCAGTCGTAGGCCCCACCCTCCCCATGGAGTCGTCTTAGCTCAGATTGGGGACCCGGACTTGAGGAGGCGCCTCCAAAACCCTACCTACCTGCTTGGAACCAGCTGTGGTAGATGAGGCCGTAGAGAAGCTGCTGGAACAGGGACCTGCAGCGCACGGGGAGCCGAGTGCAAGTGGTCAGCAGAGGACGATGCCGTGCCCTACTTCTCTTCTGAGCCCTCCCGGCCAGGGAGCACCTTCTCTACCCACCTCCCGCTCAGGACTCACCAGGCGGCAGCAGAGGTCCACCAGGCCAGGTTAAGGAAATCTGCAACGGTGGGCTGCAGTGGAGAGAGGGGCGTGGACTGCCACTGCTGCCCCTCGCCCTAGGTCACCCCCAGCTTTATCAAATGTCAGAGGTAGGGGGTCATCTGTGGGCAGGTCTCCCAGTCCCCCCCATCTCCAGTCCAGGCATCTCTGGGGACTCACCACAAAGACACCCCGGGGTGCAGCACCCAGGTTGCCAGGGGGCTGAGGGGCACAGGCTGCCTGATAGTCATAGGACTCCTTGCGGGTGTAGAAGGAGTTATTGTAGAGTGCCAGCATCAGGTTGGCATCCACCTCACTGAAGAACCTGCCCACCTGAGGATGTCAGGAGAAAGCCATGGTCACAGGGCTGGCAGTGCTACACCCCTAGAAGGCTCAAATCCCTACTCTCTTCTTTCACTCTCTTCCTGATCCTCACCTGGTCCCACTGATGGTTCTGGTTTGACAGCACCAGGAATCCTCCATCATCAATGAGGACACAGAGTAAGTCCTAAGAGGAAGGGAATGGGGAGGAAAATGGAGAGGGGCTGGGCCCCGGACCTTCCACCGCAGGCAGTCCAGTGGTTCAGAGTTGGGGGGCATCACTCCCCCAGTCCCGGGAAGGCTGTGAAGTCAGGGTGGGGATGTTGAGACCCACAGGCCAAGGGATGTGCTGGGAGTCGCGGCTGGGACTAGGAAGTCTGGAAGTGGGGTGAGCTAGGGTCCAGGGTAGGTTCAGGGCACACACACCTCATTGTTAACCTCGCAGTCCATCTCACAGTGGCTGTTGGGGCCGCACTGCTGGGCAGAGAGTGAGGACCGTAAGCCACCCACCAGTTTTCCTCCCTCCCATCACCTTTCATACATCCGGTTCCCCAGGCCATCTGCGGCTGGCCCTGCCTCCATGTAGGTGTTGGAGCCACTGAGTGGAGGGTTGGTGGGGGTTCCAGGGGACTCCAGGAAGGGCACTGCTGGGTTACTGCCCCCGCCCCTGCCCAAATACCTTCTGAGGCTGGTCTTGGTGGGTACGGTTGCTGGCTAGCACCTTGAACTTCTCAGCCCAAGCCTCTAGGTCCAGCTTGACGCCCACCACTTTGGGGGAGAGCAAGGGACCATCAGTGCTACCTGCCCAGGCAGTACCCTGTCCATTGCCTGTTTCCCCACCTCTGTCCCAAACATTCACCTGCTGGCCTCAGTGTGCGCCTGCCTAGGCTGAGCTCCACAGCTGTGCTGACGAGGATGCCCACGGTGTCATTCTCCAGCTCCAGCGGCCTTAACAGGGCTGGGGGTTGGGCGGGGAAGTCAGGAGTGGGGTCTGGCGGCCACACTGACCACTCTATGCTGGGTCCTACAAACCCAGCAGTCCAATCCCGGGATGACTCCAGCCCAAGCACCCAGCACTCAGGACAGTGTTTGGCACAGTCTATCCCTCTCTTCACGTCTGCCCTGGCCTCAGCCAGCCTTGTGTTGGAGAGGGGCCTCAGACAGCAGAGCCCAGTTCTGGCTGAGCAGACAGGAAAGCTGAGGCTCCCTGCCTGCTGCTGGGCACACTGCGGGGACACTCACCATCCTGGTGTGGGGGCTTGAAGACATAACCGTGGTTATCCAGGCTGCGGCGGTAGAAGCTGGCATTGAAGGGCTCAGGGTTCTCTGTCCAGTCCTCAGCTGCCCTGGAGCACCCAAGAGGCAGACTGGTAGGTAAGGGGTGGCTTGTCGGGGACAGTGGTCTCCACAGGTGCAAGGAGGCCTCTAGGCAGAACAGATGCAGGTTCCCTGGCAGGGGCAGGGTTTGGGTAGTGGGATAGGTCACTTACTTGTTGGGGAAGACTCGGGTGATGCCACCGTCTGTGGCAGCGAACACGGCCAGCAGGCTGTACCTGGGGGTGGCAGGGGGGTGGGGTCACAGGCCTGCCTTCTGCTGGGCAGGGCCAGGGCCTCTGGGCCCATCCTAGCCTTCTGCCCCCACAGGCTGGGTGATGCCTACGTGTTGAGATCCTGGTCCCTCCACACACGCTCTACCAGCTGCTGCGTGATGCCCGTGTCCAAGATCAGGTTGTGCAGAAGGAAGTTGTTGCCTGGAACAGGAGGGGAGGGGTGGGGGTGGGGGCATCTTCTTGCAGCTCCTTGCCCACCCTCACCCCCACCCTCAAGGCTCCACCAGGAGCCTCCTCCATGACCTGGCCCTGGCCCAGGCCCAGCCCTTAGCTTGTGCCTGCTTATTTCCACACCTGCCCGGCCTCTGGGTTCCTCTGGGCTGGCCCCATGCTGCCTGGGCACTGCCCAGAGCCAGCTGCCCTGCCAGGCACTCACACTGCTTGGAGTCTGGAGTCACTTTCTCCATGAGCTCAATAAAGTTTTTCAGGAACTCGGTGTTGTTGTCTGAGGCATTCAGGTCCTTGCAGTACTCTCTAGGGATGGGGAGGGGCAAGAAGAGTGGGCTTGGGGGGCTGGGCAGGGCAATGGGGTCAAGGCTTCCCAACAGGCCCACCTGGCCATTCACTGAGAAGCCTGGGCCTCAGGGAGGGGCACATGGGTTCTTCCTGGCTGCAGCTGCTACATGCCTGGCAGGCTGCTGGGGTCTGAGTCGGGGCAGAGCTGACACAAGAATGAGGGTCTACTTCCTCCATTCGGGCAGCTGCTTTCTCCTGGGCATGGCTCCGCAGAGCCTCCCGTCTCTCCGGTGTAGCTGGACCCAGATAGTGCACCTGAAAGGCCCCAGGAAATGCCTGGCGGCCGGCTCATCCACGTGTATGCCCTAGAGCATTCCCATGGGCACCAGGTGGGACCCAAGTACAAGCACTGGCTTTTTGTCAGCCTAAGACCTCACCCTCCCTCTTCCTGGCTGTGTGCCTTTAGGTAACTCACTCACGCTCTCTGACCCTCGCTTTTTTCATCATAGCACAGAGGGTGTCAGGAAGTCAGTGGGAACATGTGGGTCCTCTGACTGGCTGTTCCCTCTGCCTGGAATGCTCCTCCCCTCAAGGCCCTCACTGCATTCAGGCTCTGGGTCCAGAGAACATGGGGCTGTGGGGCGTGAGGGGGTCTGCTTGGGGCTTGCTGCCTAGGAAGTCTTGGAAGCAATCCCTCTACCCTGATAGGTGGAGCTCTTTCTCGCTCGACCCCTCATTCATACCTCTGCCACCAGGGACCGCTTCATTGTCCCATATGGCACTAACTGTGGGGCTTTTGAACGTGTGCCACTTCCCCAAGCTGTGGTAGGGCTCATGGCTTGGTAAGGGCACATGGAACTGGGTCTCAGGCCCCACTCTCTCCTTGGCCCCCAGGGCCTTTGTGCAGTGTACAGCCTGCACCTCTGTGCCTAGAGGCCACACTGGACACACCCAGGGTGACACCCACACGACTGTGCTTGAGATACACCAAGTCACTTGCAGTCTCTCCTGTACACACAGTATGCACATTCACATTTGTGAGGTACTTCATTCACTCACCCTCCACATATTTATTGAGCTCTCCTGAGCCACAGAAACAGAGGTGACAAAAACGAATAGGGTCCCTGCCTTCAAGAGAGCTTCCTCAGGGTCATGTGGGCCACATAGGTCTTTTCACACCTTCCCACATTCACTAACACACAGAGCCACCCCCACATTTATGCTCAGACTCTTACATATGTACATGGTGACTCACAAATACACACATCTACAGAGAGAGTCACAGAGAAACTGGGTGCATGCACATATGTGCACACACGAAGGTGAGGCATGTCCAGAGCCCCCGTGTGCTGCCTTCCAGTGCCCCTGGGTCTCTTGTCAGCTGCATCCACCCACCTGCCCTCATCCCAAGCCTGGGTCATGGAAGGGCTTCAGCACCCAGGGGACCCGGCCTCCCCAGACATAGGCCAAAGGCAGACGGTGTGTACATGAGAACGTGTGTGTGCACACTGAGCGTGCACTCCGGGATGGTCCAGGCCTGGGCTTGCTCAGGGCCCCGTCTCCTCATCTGCTGGAGCAGCTCCTCAAAGCCCCCGCTCTCCTCCCCCCACCCCGCAAGTGAAGTACCACGCCTAGACCCGGCACTGCCGACAGGGGCTCTGGCTGGCTCGGCCCCCAGACCCACACGAACACCGACTGACACAGGACAACAATGGGGTGCGGGGTTGGGAGGATGGGCAGGACACCACAAACCAGAGCAGCAGCTGCCTGGCGAGGGGTGGGCATGCCACAGCCAGCCACCCCAGGGCAGAAAGGGCTCCTGCCTGGTTGCCTGGGAGGGCAGGGAAAGTCAGCAGATGAGTCTGGAGCCCTCCTGCCCCGGCCTGGTGGGAGCTAGGGCCGTGAGGCAGCTGGCCACTGCTGCCTGGTGCGGTACATGGCCTGGGTATGCACACAGCCGCGCATACCGGGCGATGTGTGGGGGCCGGGGGATGACACTGCACAGGACACAGACACACAGAGCTCCAGGCAGCAGTGCAGGAGGTGGGGCCGGGGTGGTCAGGGTAGGGGAGGACACCTCAGCAAGGCCACACGCAAGCTACCTGGGAGCAATGAAAACATGTCCTTCAGACTCAAAGCTGCTGGGGAGCAGGAACTCAAAATCTGCAACAGAAACGGGGGGTTATCCGGCGGGGGCTGGGGAGGCTGGAGGCCGGGGGGCTCAGAGCTGACGGGGCTGGAAGGACAGGGGAGAGGGGGGCTGGAGGGAGGGGGAGACACCAGCAAAGAGGAAACCCGCCATTTCCACGTCCAGGAGCCAGAGAGAAGGGACGGGCAGGGAGGGTGGAGGGCCTGTGGAGACTACAGCATCGCAGGAGGAGGGCAGTTATAGCCAATATGTTGCCCGGGCCTGGTCCTCTGTCGGCAGTGAGTCCCTTGGCGTGGCTGTATATGCTTCCATACGGCTGTATAGCACATATACACGGACACACACACACACATATATATATACACACACTGCTATATATATGCATGGTCTGGGGGAGGCGCCAGTCTCGCTCTTATCACATCCATAATGGAAAAAACCACATGCTGAGCTTCCTTTGCCTCCAAAGAGACTTTGAGGAAGGGAATTGGCTTTTGGCTGCGGATTTTTCTCTCTCTTTCTTTGCCGCAGCTGTTTGCGTTTTGGTAGGTCTTGCTTTTGTTCTGTGTCAGGCATCAACATGGCCAAACCGAGGGGGTTTCTCACGGGCACAAACAGTCCAACCAGAGACGGGTGGGGGCAGCTGACGGTTCACTGCAGTGCATTGTGGGGGCTGGTGGTCCTCCCTGGGCTAGGAGGTGAAGGGAGACCCTCAAAGTGCCAAGGACTGTTCCCACAGTGTGGGAAGAAAGTCTGAGGAGCTGGAAGGAGGACAGGGGTGCTGCTGGAAACTGTGTACTTGCTTCCCTTGGCTAAGGGCGTGGAGACGGGCTGGGTCTCCACCCTTCCTAAAACCTGTCTGGGCTCCAGGCAGCCATGGGGGATGCTAGGGCTCCAGAGAGGGCATAGGGCTGCTGTTGAGGCATCCCCAGTTGGGCCTGTGCCCTGGGCTTATGAGCTGTGCATGTGTGGGTGAGTGAGCATGCATGCATGTGTGTGTGTGTGTGCCTAAGTGTGAGTATCTCTGTATGGGTTTGAGAGTGAACCTGAGGATGTGGCCGCTGGGGCTCCTCTGTGGCCTCTCCCTGCCCAGCTGGACTGGCCACCTTGCTGGTCTGCACCTGGGAGGGGTCCCTCTGCTCTTGGTCTGTCTCACTGTGGGTGGTCCACCTTCTTAGCCTGTCTCCACTTCTGAGCTCTCTTTTGCTCCCAGGGCTTTAATTGTATAGAAGACAGATTGTCCCTGATACCAAATACTCCCACAATGCACTGCAAGATTCTGGGGAATGGGGCACTTGGGGTGCTTGGAGGGGCTGGGCAGTCACTGGTTGGACTGTTCCTTTCTGATAGGACTGTGAGGCAGGGTTTGGACACAAGCCGATGGGGAAGGGGTTGGGGGGAAGAGGAGAAGGAGGAAAAAGAAAAAGGAGGGCGAAGGAGCAGGGAAGGAGACTATGCTATGTTGTCATTGTTACTAGGGCCCTGCATTTCTGGGGTCACTGGCTGGGATGTGGGGGGGTGGGGAGAAAAAGACAACTCAAGCCAGTGGGAGTAGGGCACGTCCCCCACCCCCGCCCTGGCCACTGGAGGTGGCTCTGATCCCTTTATCCCCTTTGCTGGACTAGGCTGGACAGGGCCCCTAGGGCTTCTTGGGTGCCCCTGCTTCCAGGTCATGGGGACATCCTCTTGTGGCTCTCCATGCCCCATCTGCCCAGGGATTCCCTGGGAGAGGTGGCTCTCTGAGACCTTTGTAATGCTGTCCTCTCTCACTCCCCTTACTCTCTGCCAGGGTCTAGGGGTTCACTACCCATTCTTCCAGAAGTCTCCTTGGCTTAGGCACCCCAGCGTGCCAGAACCTTTCCTTTCATACCCAGCCTGATTTCCTCCAAACACCTTTGCTGGCTCTTGGGGTCTAAACAGATCCCATTCCATCCCTGTCCAGGCCCCTGGTCCCCAAATCTGGCTTTATTTCCCCAGGGAAACACCTTTTCCATACTGCCAAGCCACCCCGGGGCTCAACAAAGCCTCTGGGAGCAGCGGGCCGGCGGGACACGGGGACATCAGCACCTGTGTCAGTGCCCAGGAGGCGCGGGTCAGCCCTGCTCTTCAATGGCTGGGGCCTGCCCTATGCTGCCCTTTGGCCCCAGCATCAGGGCGTGAGGCTTCTGAGCCTTCTGCCTCCCTTCTTGGAGGGCTGCCAGCTTCTGAAGCTACTGCCAGAGATCAGAGGAGGGAGAGCTACCTCAGAGTAGGCCTTGTGGGCTGGCCCCTTCCCACAGCTTCACATGAGCCCCACTAGGGGCTGATCTACTCCCTGCATCTCAGGCCTCCAGCTCTGCTGAGTGGGAGGTGGTGAAGAATCATCCAGGCTGTCCCTACTGTTGAGTTGTCTTAGAGGGACAGAGAAGGTGGGGGAGGCAGGGGCCTTCCCAGAGAGAGTGAGGGGTCCAAGGAAAGGGTTGTGGACCCTGAGAACACGCCGGAGAACACCCTGCAGGCAGGGCCAGGGGCACAGGCCACTGGCTCTCATAGGGGCTTAGGAATCAGAGGAAAGGCAAGAACTAGAGGAGCCAAGGGGAAGCTGGGAGGGGGCCCTGGAGAGCAGGGGTTTGGCTGGTCCTGGGCAGGGAGGGGGGCAAGCAGGGGCGTGAGGGTGGGAGGGGTGGGAAGAGGAGGGTGCACTGGTTCTGAATATACTTGCCCTTCAGTTTGCTGATTGGCACTGGGACAGTCCACCAAGAGAGAAAGCGAGGAAAACAAAAACAACACAAACACAAAAACAAACGAAAAGGGGGAGGGAAAGGGGAGGGGCACAAACAATATTTTATTCAATGGCTGTTTGAATGAAAATATTGTGTCTCATCATCATACCGAAAGGAAACTTCTTGCAAAAAACGACATGAGAGAGAAAGAGAGAGCGAGAAAACTCAAAGGAGATGAGCCCCCAGTCGGCCAGGCAGGTGGGGGGTGCCCGGTGGGGCCGGAGCCCCAGCCTCCCTCCCAGTGACCTCGGGCGTGGTGGGCAGGCAGGGCCACAGGCTCTAGAGACTCTCTCAGGAGAGGCCCAGGATGAGCAGGGCATGCAGGGGTGAGCCACAGGCAGAGGAGTGGGAGAGGCAGGGGAGGAAGGAGGGGGGCCAGGGAGAAAGCAGGGAGGGGGAGGGAGGATGGGGATGGGGAATGAAGGAGGGAAGAAAGAAGGTGAGGAGGGAGCCAGGGGGCAGAGCGGAGGGAATGTGGGGAGTGGGACTGAAGGAGTGGGGGGTGCTGGGGTGGGGAGAGCGGGAGGGAGGGAGAATGAGAGAGAGAGATGGAGGAGGTGAGCAGGAGAAAGAGGGAGATAGAGGAGATGCAGGGAGAAGAGAAGGAGGGAGAGAGGGAAGAAGAGAGGACAGTGCATAAGGGAGGGAGGTTGGATGCAGAGGGGAGAGAGGTAGGAAGTGAGAGGAGAAGGATGAGAGGGTAAGTGGGAACTGGGTGAGGATGGATGAGGAAAGAATGGAGAGGAGGGGGCAGAGAGAGAGAGAGGCACCATGGGAAGGGGGCACCACAGGGGTAGAGAGCTGAACAGGAAGAGAGAGGAAAGAGGGGAGGGGAGGGAGAAAGGGGAGGGGAAGGGAAAAGGGGGGAGGGGAGGGGGGAGGAGGGGAGGGGGGAGGAGGGGAGGGGAAGGACTGGAGGGAGAGGAAGGGAGGGGAGGGGAAAGAGGGGGAGGAGAAGGGGAGGAAGGGAGAGGGAGGAGGGGAGGGGGAGGAGGAGAGGGGAGGTGGGATTGGGGAGGAGGTAAGGGGAAGGAGGAAGGAATTGAGGGGAGGGGGAATAGGTGAAGGGAAGGGAGAGGAGGTGGAGGGAGGAAAGGGGAGGGGGGAAGGTAAGGGGAGGGGGGAAGGTGAGGGGAGGGGGGATGGTGAGGGTGGGGGGAAGGGGAGGGGGAAGGAAAAGGGGAAAGGGAAGGGGAGGGGAAAGGGGAGAGGAGAGGGACAGGAGGAGGGGGAGGAGAAAGGGGAGGGTAGGGGGAGGAGGAGGGGGGAGGGGAGGGGAGGGGGGGGAGGGGAGTGGAGGTGGGTGGGGAGGGGAGGGGGAAGGTAAGGGGAGGGGGTGTCTTCCAAGAATGCAGCCCCCAGGAGTGTGTGGGGCAGGCAGGCTAAGGAGGGAAGACACGGAGTAGGAGAAACCAAAAACAGCAACCTCAACAGAAACCATGAAAGAATGGTCTGGAACCGAATCTGAGAAAAGGCAAGCATGCAGATTTCCACAGACTTTTGAGGTGCCCCAGCCTGCGGGCACCTGAGGGTGGGCAGACTGGGCAGGAGGGACTGCCTCGCCGGCAAGCGGCACTGGCTATGCTGCCTGGGGCCGGCCAGGGTGCGGGGCAGAGGCAGGGTGCAGGGTGCAGGCAGGGGCCGGGCCACTTACACTTGACCTGCAGGATCTGGTCACTGAGATTGGCTTGGAGGTAGAAGGTGCTGTAGGGTGGGAGCACCAGCCCCAGGCTGAGGGGGGAGAAGCTCGGGTCACGGCTGGGGGGAGGTGGGCCACACTGGCACCCCCTCCCCATGGCCTTGGAGCTGGGCAGAGGCCCCAGCTGCGGCATCCCCTCCTCCCACCACCAGGGACCCCTCTCCCCGCTTAGCTGCAGGAGGTTCATGGTCTAGGGGCCGGCACCCTGGAGGCTCTCCACTTCTCAAACTCTCCTGGGGGCCACCGGGCAACCAGCCCCAAAGCAAATCCCCACACCATCTCCCCTCCCAGCAGCCTCTCACAACAGCCCCCTGCCCAGCCAACCTCCCTCTGACCCACAAGGGGCAGACGCTGCCGTGAGCTGGCTGCAATGCCAGTGCTGCCGTGGGAGTGGGGTCACCAGCCCCCAGATACTCAAAGCCAGCGGAAAGCAGGGCTGGCGCAGATATGGTGGGGGCAGGGGGTGGCAGTTGTGGGCTGGCATGGGCTGTGAGGATGCCCCGGCATTTCAGGATGGACTAGCTGTGTGGGGCAGGCAGAGGTCAGCCTGCACCGACCCAGCCTGACACACAAGGGACCTGCTCCGCCCTGAGACTGTGAGGCAGGCTGACAGCATGCCAAGGGCAGTATCCTGGGTGCAGATGGCCGTAGTGATGAGGAGACTTTGGATGACCGTCCTGTGCTCTCAGACCTGCTGCTTGTTCCTTAAAGGCCAGGGAGTCTCTTGGCAGACTAAGCATCTCAGGGTGAGTAGTGAGCAGCCCTGGCCACTGGTGCCCCACTGGGATGGTGGTCACAGTGGGAGAGGGAGGGGACAGCTGGGCTCAGACTCTGGGGCCACCCCACCCTCTCTGCCCGCCCAGCCCTGGCCTCACATACCTGTAGTTAGTGCTCCTTATAGGCACCCAGGTGTAGTTCCGTGTCACCTCATCTATGTACCTCTGGGAGAGGAGGCTGGGTCAGGTACTTGGGCTAGCAGGCAGGGGGCGGTGGGGTAGAAGGGTGCCCACCCTGACTCCGTGGCCCCCAGCCCTGCCTCCTTACCTCATCCAGGGACTTGACCAACGTTCTGATCTGCTTGTGGCCCTTGTTGCCATCAATCATGCTCCGACGGATCTGGAAGGGCCAGAGATGTGAGGGGCAGGGCCCCTACACTCCTCTGCTCTGTCCCCCACCCCTGTTCTCCTCCTCTCCTTACCTCTTCCTTGTTCTCATCCTCTAGCTCCGCATCCAGGAAGTCCAGAGTCACAGGCTCCCGGAAGTTGGTGGTCTGATGGAGGTGGGGTGGGAAGTCAGAAGTCCCCATTGTGGAAGGTTTGCCCACCCTCCAGGCCACCCGTCTGGCTCACCTGGGGCTTGAGATTGGGGTGCAGCAACACGTAGCCGTTCAGGTCAATGGCAAACACATAGCCGTTGGCTCCAAGCTGGAGGCACAGATTGGGGGCTCAGGGTCTGGAGGGATGGGCTGGGGTTCCCTGGGCTCCGGAGTTCTTCCCTATTTGGCCTCCCACCACACCGAGAGATTCTGTTTGCCTGCCTTGGGCTAAGGGCCCCCCCATGCCACGTGGCCCTAAGCCTGTCTCTCCAGCCAGGCCCGCAGGCGGGTTGCCCCTTGTGCACCAGCCCTTGCCAAGGCTAACCGGCGTGTGGGCTGCTGCTCTGCAGTCCTCATCCTCTCCCCCTGGTTCTCATGAGCTGTCAGTTGTCCTGACCTCTCTGCCACCACCGGCCCCACAGGTCTGTTGCTTCTGTACCCCTGTGGCCCTCCTCCAGCCACTACTGCCCCTGATTTGTGCCTCCTCCTTGTCCCCACGTCAAGAGAGAGCAGCGGGACGAGTGGACCCTTGGGAATCCTACCTGGGGCTTCCCTTCCAGGTGGAAGGGAAGTAGGAGTAAGTGGGACCTGGACCTAGCCCTTACCTCCCCCAGTCAGTTTCTTACTGTACCTGGAGGCCAACTGCCACAGCCCCTGCCCACTCAGGGCCAAGCAGAGGCTTCAGGGGGCTCAGGCTTAATGATGCTGTTGTACATACCACACCTCTCCCCCTTCCACAGGCCAAGACGCAGACTCCCTGACCGCAGGCGCTGGGCCAGCCACAATGCCTTCTTGCCCCTACCCTGGTTTATGATTGTTTTTCACCTTTGGGCCCTTGGCCAGAGAATTCCCTTTGCCTCCAATGTACACCATCCCCTCCTTTCCTTTCTGCCTGGGACACTCCTGCCTAAGCGCATGGGCCAAGTCTGGCCTGCTGCCCATTACTATGTGGCCATGAGCTAAGAATGGTTTTATGTTTTTAAATGGTTGGAAAAAACATCAAAGGAAGAATTCTATTTTGTGACATGTGAAAATTATCTGAAATTCAAGTATCAGTATCCACAAATAAAATTGGAACATAGCCATGCCCATTGTTTATGTTTTGTTTGTATTGTGTATTGTGTTTTTTGTTGTATTGTGCTGCTTTCACAATACAACAGTGCAACCGAGTAAGAGATGGGTATGTAGGTCTGCAAAGCCTAAAATATTCAGTCTGGCCCTTTACAGAAAGTTTGCCAACCCAAGGTCACCTTGTTCTAGACCCAAGGTCACCTCCTGGGGAAGCCTTCCCCGACCCCCTGAACTCAGAGGTCTCCATGGAGGCACTGTAATACCCATCAGTCTTCTCTGCTGAGCCTGCCTGTGTCCACATGGGAGGCAGGGTACGCGGATGGGCAGGGGGATGCTCACCGTGTAGTTGGGGGTCAGCCTCTTGATGTCATTCAGAGCCACGTCAATGCCCATCACGCCCAGGATCAGCTGGTTCTGGGAGCAGAAGCATGGGGGGCTCCTCAGTGAGCTCAATTCCATGGGGAACCACCCTCCACAAGGCCTCAAGCTGCTCTCACAGGCAGTGTGCAGGCCTGCCCTGCCCCTCTTCCACCCTCAGACCTGCTGTGGGCATGCCCATTCCTCCCCAGGCACACCCATAGCCCCAACCCTCCCCTTTCCTCACCTTCTTTTCCCCAGGGCCATCCTGTGTCAGGTTGAAAACAGGGAGGGTCCCTGTTACCACCAACCCCAGTCCCTGAAGGGAGAGGAAGATGATGGAGTCACCTGTGGCCAGCACTGACCCCACCCTGAGTGTTCAGAGCAGTGGCTGAGGTGCAGGCCACCTCTTTCTCCTGTGCTTGGTTTACCCCATAAGGGGGCCCTCCAGGGTCTTGACCCTGTGGGCACATCTCTGGGGGAAGGGTGCCAGCCCCACCCCTTCCTTGTCCAGAGGCCTTACCAGTGCATCCTCATACACATTGGTCCACTGCACCTGCTTGGCCTCCTTGCCTGCCAGCACCATGGGTCTGCCCAACACATCTAGATATTCCTGGGGAGGGGATAGTGGTGGGGGTAATGAGTGCCTTTCCCAGGCACTGCCTGTTCTGTCTCCCCAGGCATTGGGATTGTGCCCCAGCCACCGTGAGGGGGCGCCCTTGGCCCACAGCAGCCCATGGCACACAGCATCCCTGCAGGGAAGCCAGGGGCTGGGAGGAGGGGCCTCCCCAAGTCTCACCTGTGTGTTGATGCGGATGGCTCCGATGGAAGGGATCTCAAAATAGTAGCCTGTGAAGGAAGGAGAGGCAGAGGTGGGCCTGGCTGGCACTGCAGGACCCATGTGCAGAGGGCCCTGCCCCTGGGGTGTGTCTGCAGCCCTGCCTCGCCTCTCGGGCTCCTCTCTTTTTGGGGTCCTCTCCCTCTAGTGCTCCCGGCCTCTGCCCTGCCAAGGGCGGTGCTATAGAGAGGGAGTTAGTGCAGCAGTATCAGGAAGCAGAGCAGGGGGCAGAGATGGGGAGGGAGGAGCCTGAGGTCTGAGGTCCCTCATTTTAGGGTGCAATGCCATTCAAAGTCCACCCGGCAGCCAGGCCCAAGTGCACAGAGAGATGGACGGATCAGCAAACAGACGCAGGAGTAGACAAGCTGGGGACGGTTGGACAATGGACAGACAGACAGACGGGCAAAAAGAGGCTCAGTTAGGTGGACCCGTTAGCCCCCAGATAGAGTGAAGGACAGCCTCGTGGATGGGAGGAGGCACTGTCTTGCAGCGGGTGAACACACAGCTGGACATATGGATGGCCAGTTGAACATACACAATCGACAAAAAGAAATGGCAGGCAGGCCCCTGACAGTGATGCGCAGGGGAGGTACCTTTGTTGGCACAGGCCATCCACTGCAGTGGTGTGACGTCATAGTTATGCTGCCCCACGGAGAACGTAAACACGCGCACCTGTGGGGGGTTTGAGGTTACTGCTGTGGCCACCAGGGGACAGCCCTCTTCTGTACTGGGCCCAGGTCAGGGCAGCCCCTGCCTCGGTTGAGCCTCACCGTCCGGTTTGGCCAATTGTACTTCTCAAAGACGTCCTGCACGCGGTCCTCGCCACCATCCGTGAACATCATGATCATCTTGTTGCAGTTGGCCCGTGTGATGTTGGACTGAGGGGAGTGAGGCGGAGGCAGGCAGCTCTCAGCCCTCCCTGGTCCAGGGGCAGGGCCTCCCTCCTGCAGTGGGCCTGGACCTCTGGCCCTCCTCCCCCACAGCAGATGGAGCTATCTGTCCAAGCTGCCTGTTTGGTGCTAACAAGGCCATCCGTCTTGATTTCCTGGGTGTCACCAAGCCTGGGCCCTGTACTCCCCCAGCCGCCCACTTGCCCACCCATGGGGCTCACGTTCTGCAGCTGGTCAAAGGCATACTCAAAGCCGGCCTTGTAGCCTGTGGTGCCCTTGGCCACCATGCCCTGCACAGCTTCCTTGAACACCTTCTTGTTGCGCACATTGGCCTGCACCAGGTGTGTGAAGCATGACACAGGTTGTGCCTTCTCGTTGAACTGCAGGAACAGTAGGGTGGTGAGTGGCCTCAGGCTGGCCGGGGTAGGCAGCTATTGCATGGGGCTGGTGGTGGTCACAGGAGCAGGGCAGATGGGGTGACCCATTTTGCCCCGTCTGCCACCTTGGCACTCACCGAGGCCACATTCACATAGTCATCATCAGACAGCGTGTCCAGCATCTCGCAGACAGATGTCTTCATCAGCTTCAGGGTCAGGCCGCTCACACTGCCACTCCTGGAGAGGTCAGGCAGGGGACGTGGAGGAGCCAGGGGAACCTCACGTGTTCTCCTGCCCATCCCCCATGATGTTCAGGGCAGCAGAGTCTAGCCCATTGCCCGTCCCTGCCCCAGCCCCACTTGCCAGCACTGCTCACTCACACATCCACGATGATGACCATGTCTTTGGGTGACGAGGCCCCCTGGATATACCTGCCCAGGAGATGCCTCTGTTAGGGTAAGACCCACCAGGACCTTGTGGGTCCTTCCTTCCTTCACATACATATTGATTCAATACATTTCTCTTGAGCATGCACTGTGTGGGTCAGGCAGGGTTCTAGGCACCGATGATACCACATTTAACGAAACAGACACAGTCCTTGCCCATGACATGAATGGTCTGGTTCCTCAGCAAGGAAAAAGTCCCAGGGGGTATATGAGCAGGTGATCCCCAGAGGGGGCAGGAGCCACATTCCCTGGCTTCAGTGGCTTGTTGTGTCCTCTGCCTCAGGTTGGGGCCCCGAGGGCAGAGTCTAGCTGTGTATGGGATGGTGCAGGTGGCAGGGAAGGAGAGTCACAGGGAGCTGCCGGAGGGGCAGAACAGAGGGGAGGGATATCTGGGGCTCAGACGGGTGGGGCAGGGACTGGCCAACCCTACAGAGGCTACATCTGCCTTTGGGGACCCCTTCTGGTCCAATCTCCCTTCCAATCTCTCAGTCCTGAGTGGGTGGGGGTGCTGGGCAGTGGACGGGGGGCATGGCAGCTGGGAGGCCTGCCTGGGTGATGGGATCCATTTTCCAGTGGCAACCATGTGTGAAATGAAAATTGGATACAGCTGGCTGCGCCCTGCTAGGAGGCTTGGAAATGGGGAGGGAGGGGAGCAGGCAGGAAAGGTGGGGAGCTGAGGGGGTGTCCCTCCCCAGCCCCTTCTTGCTCGCTCACCAGGGTCTCCTTCGGACATCGTACAGGTCGATCTTCTTGGGGGCTCGCCACGGGGTGGCTGAGGGAGGAGAGAAGGTGAGGGGGACCGGCAGGAAAGGGCTGGCCTGGGTAGGCAGACCTTGCAGAGGCGACTGGGCTGCCACAGACTACAGAGAAGCTACCCCGCCCCATGCCCCCAGGATGGGTGGGCTGGTAGATGGAGAAAGGCGAGGTGCTGGGTAGACAGGGGACAGGGGCTGGTACCTACCCGGGTAGTAGCGAGTGACTCCTGTGGCGCTGCCGAAGACCTGCCACAGCAGTGTGGGGTCTTGTCTGCGGTTTTCCATGAACACATTCTCCAGGGCCTCTGTCCAGTTGAGCTCATTGAGGATGACAGTGGCTGGGGGGAAGCGGGGAGCTGGGGTGGGGAGCACCTGGGCTGTGTCCTGTCGAACCCACCACCACGACACTCATGCCTGTGCCCCCACTTAGAATCCCCCAACTGTTCTCGGCCTATCCAGGCCCTCCCTATTTCCTAGGGCCCAGCTGGGGCTGCCCCAGCTCCTCCAGGAAGACTTTCTGATCCTCACCCCTCCCAAGCTGTGAAAGGAACAGTTCAGCCTACTCTTCCTCCAGGCCCCACATGAGCAGGCAGGGCAGCTGTGGCTGGTAGCCTCTGGAGAGGGGCTGCCCAGGTGGCAGGGTGCTGGGAGCTGGGAGCCCTCAGTCCAGCATGCTGCCTGGAGTTAGCACTGGTCCTCCAGGAGCTCACCCATTCAGCATGCACTCCAGGCTGCAGCCACAAGAAAGCAATTAAGGGCCCGCTGATGGGGCTGGAATTATTCAGCTATTAAGGTACCTGATAAGCTGGAAGCCACTCAGCTCCATGATTAATCAACTGGGGCCAGAAGCAAGCAGGGGTGGGGGCGGGGGCTCTTGGAGGGGCAGGGGCATGCCAGATCCTGCTCCAACACAGGCAAGTGTACTTGTACATACATGCGCACACTGCACCCCCCACCCCCCAAAAGGTATACCTGTGTCTAACCTGTGTGTTTCCAGTCAGATGGAACCAACCTGCCTAGCAACCCAGCTGCCACCATGGGCACAAGGGCACACACGCTCATGCCTGCACACCACTCTGCACCTACAGGGGACACTCATGGGTCCTGCTCACAACCCCCTACCATCAGTTACCCCATTCTCCCTTCCTCCCAACCCTTGTAGTTGCACGTGTGTGATCCCCTGTCCAGATCTATCCCTACACACACACACACACACACACACACACACACACACACACACAAACAAGGCTCCTCTCAGAGAATGGACTCCATCCTGCGGACCCTTCAACGTGGGCAGAGATCCAGGATGGTTTGAGCAGTACCCTCGACCCCCAACTCGGGGCGGCCTGATGTGTGTGTGTGACACATGTTCTTATGTGTGCAGTGACCCTGTCCCTGGACACTAGGACAAAACAGCAGGAGTGGGACACAGCTCTTCTGCCAGGCCTCTGTGCCTCCTTCCTCCTTCAGGGACCTCCACCCTCTTTCTTCCCATGTGGAGCCCAGCCACCGTCACCCCGTACAGGGATCCCCATCAAAAATCTACCTCAAGTGAGCACCAGAGACCACCTGCAGCAGGCAGACAAAGGTAGAAAGCATGATTTACAGTTCTCTAGCCTCTGCTCCGGCCCTGGGGCACTGACACACTCCGGGGCACTCTCCCTCAGGCGGCCCCTCTGGAGCGTGGAGCCTCTGCTGCGTCCGCTGCCTGATCCCTGCCCCCTGCTCCCACTCCCTTCGCTGTCTGTTCCTGTGGCTTCCCGTAACTGACCATAATGTGAAAACAAAACACATTTCAAGCATTGGCTCTGCTTATTGAACAGTATATTATGGTTCTGTTCCTAATTTAGAAACTTAGTGAGTTGAACAATTTCTATTTTTCTCTCTAAGGAAAAAATAAAGCCAGGCCCTCCAGAGTTTCACACAGAACTGTTTGCCCTGAGAGAGTCTGCCCGGCAGGTCCCACCCCTCACTGTGCCTTGGTTTTCCCATCTGCACAATGACAGGCTTAGAGCAGAGGGGTGTCCCTGGTCCAGGTCAAGGGCCAAGAGGAGACCCCTGCTCTGCGTGGGCTGTCCACGCAGGTACCTGTGACCCCACACGCGCTTACCCATACACGGCAAGGCACACTCGTGCAAACACCCCTGCCCCCACCTGGAAAGGGCCTGCTACTCAGCCCCATGCGCACAGACCCGTACCCACGTGCACATACTCTCAAATCATGCTGAGTTGGGAAAGGGGACCATGCCCCCTCAGGCAGGTGATTACAGATTTAATTAAAAGTGACACAGTAAATAAAAAACATATAAAATGCAATTTGTGTGGGTAGCGAGGGGTGACTGGAGAGGGCGGTGTGGCTCCTGTTTTAATTAGTGTGCCTGCCTGTGATAGTGCCCCTCGACTGGCTCGGGCAGGTGGCCTGGGGGCAGCCTGTGGGGAGCAGGGGGGAGCATCCTTCCCCACCTTGGCCTGAGGCTGCCCAGAGGGCCTAGCTGACCCCGAGATGGAGAGGGCCTCCCTGAGGACCCTGGGAATTCCCTGCATTATGGAGCTGAGGCAGTGGCTCTGGGGCTTTTGAGTCCCAGCCCAGTGGGCTTCTTGGATTCCAAGGCTACCCCGTAGGTGCCCACAGAACTGTGTCAGAAACAACAGGCCTCAGTGCCTTCAATCCTGCTGCTGAAGCTCCCCATCCAGTGTTTGACTCTTGGTTTCCTCCCCCTTTACCTCCCAGGAGCTTCAGGAAGTTCCTCCTCATGTCTGACTCAAATCCTTCTAGCTATAGTGACCTCGTTTCCCCATTGTGTAAAGCTGCCTTGTCCCTGAAGCTTGGACTGTCAACCACCCTCTTTCACATCCCCCTTCCTTACATCCCCAGCTCCTGGCTGCTCTGGGCAGGAAAACTCCCTACCTCCTTGGTTCTATGCCCAGGAGAAGGAGGGTAGTGTCATAGGGTTGGTATCTGTGAGGGGTGGTTCCCTGTCCCCCTACCCCCCGTGTCCACCTGATGTGTTGCAGCTTGTCAACCACTCCTACTTGGGGGCAGGGAATGGGGAAGGGTGGTGAGAAGTTGCTTCAGGGGCAGGCGGGCACTCAGTCCAACATGTGGGGAACGGTCTCTGTGCGTGCATTTGTGTGGGTGCCTGTGGACACGTGGGCAGGAGACCATGCATGCACAGGGATAGAGGCTCAGTGTTTTGCAACTTGCTGAGTGTTAGGGTGAGGCTCCGCCTGTTAAGTGCTTGATGCCCACATGTGGGTGAATCTGAGAGGTGCGCGGGAGTAATCTCAGGTGTAGGAGGCTGGAGGTAGATGGCACTGGCCTTCTGTCCCTAGGGACTCTGGAATGCCCTGGCAGTGGGCCTGCCCCCACAGCAGGTGGGATGGGCTGTCCCAATTGCTCTGCACACTCACAGCCTTTGTAGATGTCCGTAGGGATCTGTACAGCCGCGTATGAATAGTTGACCTTGTTCTTGAAGTTTGGGTCCTCGATGAAGTCCAGCCTTAGGGTGCTGGCCTTAGACCCCCTTTCCACATCCTCACTCTCAGGGTCGTCCTGCAGAAAGGGCACCCCCCAGCAATGTCAGGGCTGGAAAATGGTGAATTGGGTTGTAGAGGCCTGCAAGTAGGGGCAGGGAGGGCCAGAGTCCAGGAGATAGGGGCATCTCAAAAAGAGAGACTAATGCAGTAGGAGACACAGATGGAGAGACTCAGGGACAGATGGACATGGGGTTGGACCCCTCACCCAAGGGGCCTGTGACTCCCATCTCCCCCTGCCCACCCCACCCATCATTCCCACATTTGCTAAACCCAAATTTTAAAACCGAAAGGAAACCAACCTCTTCTCCACATTCTTGAAAACCAATTAGGAAAAGAGGCAAATCATGGAGCCAATCAGAAGGAGCGGGCTCCAGAATTCTGCTTACAAGGATGTGCCTTGTGCAATCACAGGGAGGCCTCAGCAGTCCCTCCTAGGAGCTCAGGGCCCCCACAGCCATCACTGGGTCCTGCCCAGCCCCTTCATGGAGTTCCTCTGGGACCAGGGAGAGGGCCCTAGCCCCATCTAAGGCAGGGCACTATCCCCTGCCAGCCGGATGGCTCTAGGGTCTGAGCTGGGGAGGCTAACCTGGGAGAGCTGGGCTGGGGGCTACCATTCAGACCTGCTGACCTCCAGAGGGAGGGTCTGCGGTGCCTGGTAGCAGCAGGACTGAAAGGGCCCCTGTTGATTTTCTAAAATGAGCCACAGCAGCCTGACAGGTGCCAATTATGGCATCTCACGGCCGGGCAGGCTGGGCATGCGCCGTGCGCCCCCGCCCACCATCACAGGCTGGCAGGAGTGGGTCTGTGACTAGTGTTGATGCTGCAGCCGATGGGAGGGGGGCAGGCTTGGGTGCAGGTGTGCAAGGGGGAGGGGAGGGAAGATGGTGGTAGAGAGTGAAGGCGAAGAGGAAAAAGCCAGACTGGGGAGGCAAGGGAAAGAAGGAGGCTAAGGGTGGAGAGCAAAGCTGGGGGGCTTCCTAGGCTGATAGGAGGGATCATAAGCAGCTGAACACCCCATACGCTCCCTCACTGCCCCTCAAAGCCTCTGTGACCACCCTCAGCCCAGGCTTAGCTCATTCATTCTCCCCCATGGGTCCACGTGGGCTGACCCCCACTGCCCACTATGACCTGGGCATGCCCCTCCCCTGTGTTTCTGCCTCTAGGCATTTGACCAAGCTGTGTCTTGTCTGGGGAAAGGGCGACCGTGCCTCTCCACCCAGCCAGATGCGCTCTCCACACCACAGGGGCACGGCTCTGAAGGGCCTGTGGCAGACACTCTTTTCATCTCTTTGAGGGTGGATTTTGTACAGCAGAATCCAAGCTGTCTGCTGTCCTCCCACTGCCCTTCCGCAGTGTGCCACCCATCTGCCCACCCCTGGCACACCCTAGAAGCCCTCGGGTGCTGGGTAGAGCCAGGGCAGGCAGCCTCGGAGCATGGAGGCCAGAGTGGAAGCCGCCTCCTGTGAGGCGTGCGCCACTCACGTTCCGCTCAGAGGAGGGGGTGGCGGGGGAGAAGAAAGCCCCCGAAATGTCAGCGGCAGATGAAGGGCACTAGAAAATTTAATTTCCCAACTTTCCCAACTAATGTGACATTTGGATTCTGTTCTGATAAGCTATCAGCTGGCGAACTTCTTCCTTCCTTTTCTTTCCCCCACCCCCACCTTCTGGCTGGTAATTTAAAAGTAAATGGTCTAGAAAGATCTCTAACTGTACCTCTGGCAAAGGTTAAAAAAACAAAACAACACAACAAGCAGGGGAGTTGGAAAATGTGTGCGTGCTGTCATTTATACCAGGCGTTTGGCCTAGCTGACCCTAGTCTAGCCAGGCCCCAGAGTGAAAAGCTCTCTTGTCGGGCAATCTCTAGCCCCCCAACAGAAGTCCAAGGGGCTACGGGCAAGGAGTCAATGATTTAGAGTGAGGGGTTGGGGCCCCGGATACAGTTGAGGCTGCTGGAGGTAGGTTCAGAGCATCCTAGTAGTGGCTGGGCACCAGGCTGTCCAAGGAGCCCCTCAGTGCCAACCCCCAGCCCAGGGGCTTTGTATGGCGGGCAACTGCAGTCTCCTGGTTTATATTTAATGCACTGATTGCTAAAATTACAGCCCGCTGCTGAGGGGGGTAAGGAATTAGATTCAGGGTCTAATTAAAGGTTCGCTCTTCATTTGAATTTCAGATTCCAGCTTTAATTTTAGCAACTTCTCTGGGAGCCACGGAGCTCAGCCAAGGGGAAGCACACCTGCTTGAGCCCACCCCGCTCCGTCTCGGGCCCTGTGCCCTCCTGCGGCTCTCCCAGGCCAGCCTGGCACTGTGGATCCTGCACAGGGATCCTTTCCAGCCTTCTCACCTCCTGGTGTCATTGGGTACCTCTCACTTGCCCCAGGAAACCCACCAAGCCCACAGGCCTAAGAGAGGAAGACTGGATCTTGGGTCCTCTGAATCAGCCAGCAGTCTAGACACTGTGCTGCTGTGACACCTCTGTTTACAGAGGGGACCGTTGGGTCCAACTACTTTTGCCTTAAAGTCAGGCAGAGGGTCTTGGGCCTTGACAAGCTCAGCAAACAACGTCTACTCCAAGTGCCCTACACCCTCAGACACTCGTCTTCTCTACAGCCACCTCCCCTGCAAATAGTCATACAGCTTTCACACGAGTCTTCTGGTGACGGGGACCTCACTACCTCACAGGGCAGCCCAGGCGGACTTGAGCCAGTGAGTGACATGGAGGCAGAAGAGTGGTGTGGCTTTGGGCTCTCTGGTCAGTCCCAGTGCCACCACTTCTGAGGTGGGTGACCCTAGGTGAGCTCAGGGTTAGGGTCTGATGATGGGCCAGGCTGTGGGGTGCTCAGCACAGGGAAGGGAGCTGGCCTGACCTGGAAATGCACCTGGACATTCCTGCATCCTGCTCACACCTGCCCACCTCCAGGAAGCCTTCCCAGCTGCTCCCTGTCTCCCTCCTCTCACTGCACTTAGAGAGGCCCTCTCCATCTGGGACCTAAACTGCCCCATGCGGGAAGGGCCAAGCGCCTTACCACCTGCCTCACACTGCAGTCAAGCTCAGCCCACTAGCGCGCAGAGATGCAGCCCTGGAGGGGTCCAGACTTCAAGGGAGTTGTGGGAGGTGGAAGGTGGGGCCTGTGTCACCACGGCTCTGCAGGGTTGAGCTCAGAATGTGTGGCGCTGAGTCCTAACATCCATTTTACAGCCAAGGCCACCAAGGCCCAGCAAGGAGGTGTGGCTCAGGAGGGGGTGCTCACCAGCTCAGCGTCAGCCTTGGCGTCATAGTACACGATGTCTTCCTCCTGGTGGGGGGAGAGAGGCCTCAGCACTAGCTGCTCAGGGTCCCGAGACAGACAGGACTCCTAGCCCCAAGGCCTGCATGGCACCCTTAGATTCCTCTGGGGCAAAGACTGTCCCTTTCCCCCACCCAGAGCCACCCTCCTGGAAGGGCCAGATAGGTCAGGGCTGAGAATGCAGCCAGGCCTATCTTCAGGGGCCCTGCACAGGCTCCAGGAGCATGCAGTACCCCTCGATTGAGAATTCCCTGGGCCTTCCTAACTCAGGGGCCAAGCGTCCTGGTCTGCAGCCTTCTAGGTTCTGTCTGCAGAGAGGCTGGCTGAGGCAGCACCAGGGAGCGAGGAAGACGGAGAACAGAGCCGAGTTTGGGCAGGAGGGAAATAATGACTCGACGCTGCATCTTCCAATTTCTTCTATTAAAAAGCCTGCTCATTACGGGCATGTACTTATTAATTATCTGTGATTTGTTGTGAAATGCGAGGGGGTTTCCACAACAGGAGTGGGAGAAAACAAAGCCCAGCCCTGGCGCCTGCCTCCCAGCCCTCACCCGCCTGCGTCTGCCCCGCCTGTCCCTGGCCCATGTCTGCTTGCCAGTCGCCTGGGTTCTTGGCCATCTGTGCGTCATAATCACCGGCCGCCCCGGGGACCCGTAACACAAACGGGCTAATTTCATGTGTAATGATCTTTAATCAGAACCGAGCGCGGCTGACAGAGGCCGCCAGAAGGTGAGCCCGGTGTCAGCCAAGTGCCATTGGCTCAGGAGGGTCTGCCACACTCTGCCCCCATGGGCTTCAGGGCCACGACTCAGGACAGAGCTGCTGTCCCAGTCACCCTCTCCAGGTGCTCCTCAGCCCTGTTCTGTACGGCAAAAACCTGCAGCGTGGCCCCGGTGGCCCCTCACTCACTCAGGGCTTGTTTCTTTGAGGTCTGCAGATGGGAGTGGTGACCAAGTCTGCCCCCAGGGGCTGGCTGTGAAGCGGCAGGCAGAGCCAGCACTCACACCACCAGCGCAGATGTCGCCCGGACACCCGCTTCCCAAGGCCCAGCTGGGGCTAACTCAGTGTGTGACCCCAGGGCTAGACCACTCCCTCTCTGAGCCCCAGGCTCCACAGACTCCCCCAGGCAGGACTCTGGGAAGGGGCCTGGCTGTGGTGACTGCCCAGGGGCTCCGTCAGTACCTGGGACTGTTTCAGCGAACAGTCCTAGTCTGTCTCTCACCAGGGGTCTAGGGGCTGCAGGCCACTGGCTAAATGTGCAGGCTTAGTCCCAGCATTCTGGAACACTGACTGCATGCCTGGCACCACGCATGGGTAAGACCACAACTTCCTGAGGAATGTAAGGCCAAAGGCAGCCCGAGAGTTCCAGCATCCCAGGGCGCCTGCCGTGTCTGGCGCTTTCTTACAGCAGCCCTATCACCCCATCGGTCAGATGCTTCGAGAGCAGGGAGAAGAAAGCCTTCGCACCCTGCCTCCAACCTGCCCTTCCAGCCTGTTGTCAACCTTGCCCACACCCACCACCCACCCACCAGTGCAAGAAGGCTGCAGCCCCGGTGGGCCTGGGGCGGGGGCGGAGGCCGGGCCCAAGCTGCAGGGTGCTTGGCCTTTCCCTGCGCCCGGCTCCGACTGAAGCACATAATGAAAGCTGACGTTACATCAAACACAATAAGGAGTTTCGGTTGATGAAGATCATTCCTGAACACACAAACCTATTAAACTGAGGGGGAAAAAATATCAATTCAACACACTTGCTGTGAAAAGAAAATGTGATTTGTTATCTAAAAGGGGGTTATAAACACAGCTCTGATGCTCTTTCCCTCCGTAATGAAAGCGGGCGGGTGCGGTGGGAGGACAGCAGATTACAACCTGGGGCCTCACTCATCCACTTTTTAGGCAAACCTTCCACAAGCATGGGAAAGGACACAGGTGGGGGCTGGTCACTTGCAGCCCTCAGGAGCCCTGGGCTCCCCTCACAGGCTGTGGCTGGGTCCTGCCTGCACCTGGGTCAACACTAGGCACCTCAGCGTTCACTGGGGCCACCTCTCCAGCTGCTCCAGGGGCTCTGCTTCTCTATTTGTTCTGCTGTTTCACAGTCTTAGTGGAACATCAGATATTGGTGGCGTCAGGGACATAGGGGGGACATGTCACCCAGGAGGATTCTTAGTCCCCTGCAGATGACAGATGAGGCTCAGGATTCTGTATGGTCTCCCTGCCCCCCAGGGCTTGATGCATGTGGGAATGACCGCTCCCGGCCTCTCCTGCCTCTAGGAGGGCGAGACCACGCCCCTTCCTTGGTAAGAAGTACATGGATGGTGGCACACAAGGTCATACATGTGAAAATATATCATAAATACAGCTGTGACTGCTATGCATGATGTGGTGTGGAGCTGGGGGTGTGGCAGGAGGGGGCTGTCAGGGTCAGGGTGGGAGGGTCCCCGAGAAGGCCTCTATCTGCTTGGGCCAACACAGTACCTGAATGTCTATCAGCAGTGACCACCTCCTGGGTTAAGCAACAAGGAGGCAGTATTCTCTAGTGACTGAGTGCAGGACCTCAGCAAAGAGTCCTGGCCTCAAATTCTGACCTGGACACGTGAGCTCTGGAATCCTGGGCAGTGAGTGAAGACTGAGGCTGAGCCAAAAAGGACCCAGCCTACTGGCTTGTCCCAGTGGCCCGCTGAGGAATTCCAGGGGTCACCCCGAGGAGGCAAGGCTGCCCAGTTAAATCATGCAGCCTCCATGAGGCTTCATCTCTGGGTCTCTACTTCCCCACTCGTAATATCAGGATGAGGAGGCCTCCTCTGAGGGTATGAAGAGAACAGGGAGCTGGGCCTCCCCAGGGGTAGGGCCAACTCTGCTCATGAGTGGCCACCTTCTGTCTTTGCAACTCCACAGCCCAGAGGAGAGGCTGAGTGTGGAAGAGTCCCGGGTGGAGTGAAACGGGTGTCCTTAATGTCTGGGGACCACTCCCCTGACATACCCTGTGTTACCTGATATTTTAGGGGCCATTTTGCCCAACTGAGTAGGAGTTGGGGGAGTCACCCACTCTGAGCTCACACACATGCCCTCCCATGTGGACTTGGGCACACAGATAACAGGCAAGGGGCGGGGCAGGAGGGTCCACGTGACCCTCCTGTGAGGAGGGTGGGTCTCAGGGAACAAGCTGAGGAAATGAGCACGGGGTGAGCGGGGGAAGGACAGTTGCCATCCGAGTTCAGTGCTTGGAAGGTGGCTGCCAAGGCCTGGCCAGACATGACTGCCACCTGCCCACCAGCTGCCTGTGCAGGCCTAGGCCAGCCACCCGCTGCACCAGTGAGGATGCTTGGCCTTCCTGCCCTGGCCTAGTGCCAGCTCAGCCTGGCCAAGAGGACTGTTTTCTGAGAGAGCCGTCTGTCGCTGGCTTGGCAGAGGCAGGCAGGGGCCCTATGGCTGGGTCAGACTCTCAGGTCAGGAAGGCCACCTGTCCTGTCCAGCTGGCTCTTCTAGCCTGGCCCAGCCCCCTCACAGCCCTCCCTCTAGTCCCTAGGCAGAGCTCTGTCCACTCCCACCATCACATTCCCCAGGGCAGGGCTGTGTCCTTCCCTTACACTTCCCAGGGGAGGGCTGTCTCTTCCATTCCACTCCCAGCGCATGGCTTTGTTTCCTGTAGGCCCTGGTGTTGGCACTGAGGCCCTGGGGCCAGTGGCCACTCCCCCCTCCCCTTCCCATGCCCTGGCCCAGCTCCTCCCTGGTGGTGGTTTCGGTGGCACACAGTGTTGGCATAGTGTGGTGCTGGCACCAAGTGTGGTCCGGCACGTGGCCCCTCTTCATCTATCCTAAGTGTTATGGGCACCAGGGCACCTGCTGCCCACCTGTGGGGGCATGGGAGGCACTGCCTGCTAATCAGGGCCATCGTTTCCCTGGTGTCCAAGGGTCTGGGTTGGCCAGGGACGAGGAAGGGGGATAGGAGCTTTACATTCAGGCATTGCCCTCTTGATCTCTTGTCCCAGCTCTGACCCTGCAGACTCCAGGATCGCCAACCCCCCAGGCTGAGGTCAGTGGAGTTGTGGGCATGTGGATGTGGGTTATACCATTGATACCATTGTCTGTTCCTCAGAGGTTTGCATCTGGACCTGCTGTGTGCTGTCAATACAGGGAGGGCCACAACCGGCTGATGGTGCAGTGGATTCCAGTCTGGCCACATGGGCCAAGCATCTCCTCTGTGGCCAGAACAGCTGGGCGCCATCCTCCCCATCTCAGAGGTAAGAAGACTGCTCCTGGTCACGCTGTCACTGCTGTGGGCTGTCGGGGCCGATCTTAGGGTTGGGGCTAGAAAAGGGAGTCCTGGGCAGACATCTGGAGAGAGAGGCTTTGCACTGAAGGAGGGGTGGATAAGGGCATTCCTAGGAAGAGGGCCTGAGTTTGAGGCTAGAATTGTGGCACAGGCCAGGTGCCTCTCCTGAGTTCTGAGAGGGAACATGGCTCCTTGTCTGTCATCTCCTGAAGGTCATTGGAAGGATGTGGTTTCAGGGGTGGGTGGTGTGCCTGCAAGGGACAAAACAGCATCCCTTCCCAGCCTCAAGTCCTTGCACCCTCCCCTGGCATGGACAGTCCCTCCTGCAGCCACTGCTGCCAGCTCTCCCTGGCAGCCCAAGCATAGCTGGCTGGTGTTGGGCTCTTGGATACACCATTAGCATTGATGCCTTTCAGCCTGGCAGCTGTGGTAGCAGCAGTGCTTCCTGGGAAGAACAGTGACCCAGCAGCTGGGAAGAAGGGAGGTGACTACAGCCCCACCCACCCTACCTGGGACACCAGTGGGACAGGCCGGCAGGCACCCGGTGGGATGTGGCAGGGAGGGAGATGAACAAGGCCGGGCCCAGGTGGCCCTGTGGTCAGGGCTGCCTGTGGTCACACACACAGCTGGGGGCACCTCAGGTCAAGCCAGGGGGAGGGGAGCAGCCAGAGCCCTTTACTGCCTCATCTCAGGACAGAAGTACTCAGGGCCCAAGGGCTGGTGTGGACAGATATGCACCCATGCCATCAGCGGCTTGGCACCCACATAGCCTGATGTGTGCAGTGATTCCTTCACACTCCATAGCTGAGCTCACAGGCAGCACTGGCACCAGTCAGTCCTTTGCCAAATGGGGAAACTGAAGCCCTTGCCTGGGTCCCACAGGGACTGTGAGCAAGTAGCACTGGAGTAGGAGAGAGGGAGAGAAGGGTCAGTCCTGTCTCCTGGGGAAGGGGGACTGGTTTAGGGAGTAACTAGCTCATTCATTTGTTCACCTTAGAAAATAATCTTTCATTTCCAATCTCATGTGAACTCCCTGAGGGCAGCACCCAGCACCTGCCAGGGGTAAAGGAAGAGTGCCATGGTGTGGGCAAGGTGAGGCAGCCTCAGCATGGCCTGGGGGATGGGGACTGGGGAGGAGGAACAGATTTAGGGCTTGGATCATAGGCATGAGCCCCTGACACCCGACAGCCGGCTGTGAATCTCTGCCACCAACAGGTAACCTCGGGTAGGTCTATCCACCTTGTGCTTCTGTTTTCTTGTCAAACAGGGACAATAACCCCACTGCTTCCTAGAGCAGAGGTGCCTGGCCCAGAGCTGGAGTGAGTCAGGTCTGCCACCCCCACCCTGCTCCTCCCTGTGTTTAGCACAAGACTACTAGGAGGCATGGCCCAGACACCCCACCAGCTGTGGAGGACACAGGAGCCCTGCCAACTAGTCTGGTTCTCAAGGGTTCCATCATCCTTGGCACTGGGGCTTCCTTGAATCCAGGAGGAGCCCTGCCTCCGTCTGATGCTGGCCCGAGGGCAGGTGTATCCAGCCCCAGGCAAAATCAAACACAGCAAGGAATTGGTGAGGGCAACTCAGGCCTAGGCTGGGATGGGTGAGGCTCCCCTTCCCTCCCTCACACACTAGATCCTCTGTGCTCAGCTTCTTGCACCTCTGCCAAGGAGCGAGCCTGAGCTCCTTCTGAGGTGGAAGGAGAGGCTTTTGTGACCATGGCAGCCCAGTCCCCTGAGCCCAGCCTGAGGGCCTCCAGGGTGGACAGGTTGCTGTTCAGGCAAGTCAGGGAAGGGAAGTCGGGGAAGGGCATTTGGTCCCCTTTTCCCAGCATCTCTTGCAGGTCACTGTATTAAAGCCTCTGACAAGTCCTGAAGTCCAAAGGCCTCTGAACTGGGGGCTCTCCAAGAATCTGAACACCTTATCTGGGGAACACAGGGAACACTACTTTCAAGCAGCCTTCCCATTCACGGGTGACTCCACAGCTCCTCTGGAGTGAATGTGGGCTCACATCTCACTGTGTGCCCAGCAGTGAGAGGTGCCTGGAGTAATTGCTGAATGTTGGACACAGGCTTCTGGCTCTACTCCACAGACCCCTCTGTGTCCCTCATGTGTCTGGGCAGCTCCCACCCCCCGGCATTCAAACCCTCCCATGGATGGGCATGCCCTAAGTGCTGGGCAGGGTGCTGGGGTTCCTACCTTGATGTTGTCCTGCCAGCGGTGTGCTTTCTGGAAGTTCTCTGCAGCATCAGCCAGTCTCTGAGGGACAGAGCACAGGGAGGTCAGAAGCGGAGGAAGGCAGCCTGCCCTATGCCCACCCCAAAGCCTCTCCATCCCCAGCACTCCCTGGGGCCAGGCTGGACTGGTGACTCCCTTCCCCTCATCCTACGAGACCCTCAGAGATTCTCTGCCCCAGACACTCTCCAGCTTGCTGTGTGGGCACCTCCTTGACCACAGCTGGGTCCATGCAGGAAAGGTAAAGCCTGCGCAGTGACCCCAGGGGCATCTCCATGGGACTCCCTGTACTAGGCCAAGCCCTAGTGTCACTCTCTACCCCCCACACACTTGTGTCACCCCAGTGCCAAGAGGAAGCTCCTCGGGAACTAAGGCTGAGCTGCAAGTTACAAAGTGCTTCACCTTGCCCTGCCCTTCTGTCAGCTATCCAGAGCTCCACAGGAGGGGCCCACAGCCCATCCTGTCCATCCAGGCCCATGGGCCCTCTCCCAGACTTCCTGAGCCCCTTCCCACAGGGCTCCCAAGCCCTCTGTCCACAAGAGCCTGTCCTGTTCTTTGGGGCTGGTTCCAGTGGCCTCTTCCAACAAAGCCCCTGTGTCTGAGAGCAGAATGTCCCTCAGGGCATAGCTGTGTGTCTGTCCATCCCACACCTGCCACTGGGCACTCTGGGTGCCAGACTGTGCTGACTGGTGGAGGTGTGGCAGGCCTGGTCCTGCCTCTCGCAGCTCACAGGCACAACCTCGCAGAACCACCATGGCAGGAGAGGTTGAGGGGCAGGAAGCGCAGTGCTGTGGGGGCTTGGGACCTCAGGGAAGGCTTGCTGGAGAAGACGCTGGGGCCCGGCCACCCTCTGGGCCTAAGTCCGGGTCACCCAGATGTTCTTATTCGGTACTTTCTAAGGATCCCTTCTCTACAGGAAACCTTGGGGCTCCCAAGGATGGAACTGAGTCTGGACCCGGGAGCCTTCTGCAGAGCTGAGAGCAGTGGTGTCCTATCAATCATAATGACAACCATCACTATCAACTGGCCGCCTACTGCACACCGAACCCTCCCCTGGCCGCCTACTGCACACCGAACCCTCCCCTGGCCAGTGACTCGTGTGCTGTGCACCTTGTACCATTCACAGTGTGCCTGGCATGGAGCCATTGTGGCCCTCCTCAGATGAGGACGGCCAGGCACAGAGACGGCCAGCAGCCTGCCCAAGGTCACATGGTGAGTCTGGCTCAGGCTGGGCCCCGGAACCCAGCCCTCACCATTGCATTTGTCTTGCTCAGCCCATGACCAAGATCCAAGGACCAGCCTCTGTTGGGCCCACCATGCTCAGTGAGGTGGGTGGCTCTGGTCTCTCACCCCCACCCCACCCTGTCCCACAGTGGAGCAGGCACGTCCCACCTCTGGGCTTACAGCCCTACTCAGAAGGTCCCGCCTCTTGGTATTCAGGACACCTCACCCCCATCCTTGAGTCCAGGCCTGATATGGCATGTGGGCCCCAGAGGGGACGTCCTACTAAAGCCTGTCAGCTGCCCATTAGGGGAAGTGGAAGTCAGGTCATGGAGGCCGGCATTTCCTCCTCTGAAGCATGGACTAGCAGGGCAGGGAGCAAGGTGGGGCCTCCTGTGGAGCTGTGGCCTCTGCTCTCCTGGGGCAGAGTGTCACACCCCCATAGTCAGAGGGGCTGTCCAGGGCCATCTCCAGCCCCATTGGTCTGGCTCCCCCTCCTCAGGCCAAGAACACTGAGTGGTGGGGGAGGCTATGAGGCTGGGGTCCCGGGAGCAGGGGGAGAAAGTGTCTCTTGGGGTCAAACCCTCTCACCCCACAGAGCTGGGCCCTCCTGGCCTCTGCTTCCCTCTCCTTTGTAGGCTCAGTCCTCTGTCCCCTGCCACCCTTAACTGCAAGGCCTGCTTGGCTGGGACCCACACCCTCCTCTCTCCCCAGCCCAGCCTCACACTCCTAGGGTTTTGGGGGCCCCAGGCCTCTTTACTCTGTGATGCCTCTCATGTCTTGCCTCCAATCCTGGCCCTCCTGAGCTCCTGGACACTTCCCTGGAGTGACCCTCAGACCCACCTGAGCTCAGAGTGCCCCTCTGGGGCAGGCCACCCACCCTGGCCCCTCTGCCTCCTCCATTCCACCCCAGCATCCCTCACACCACCTCCTGTGCACCCCCAGCTCAGGCTCTGTCCTGCCCGGAACCTGCATCCTCTCATCCTCGTCACCTATTCTCCACACAACACCTGGAGCCTTTTCTCCAAATGTAGATCTGGTCATGACACCGTCCCCTGTCCCAAAACCCTTCAGTGGTTCCCACCTCTCTGCATGTAAAAGGCACAACCTTCTCGAGGTCCTGTAGGGCCCACCTGACTCCTCTTCTTCCTTTTCCATCCTGGAGCCTCCTCTTGACCTAAACCACAAATGCCTGCCCACCCCATGACCCCAAATCCAGGGATGGATGAGGCCCCCAATTCATAAGCCTGCAGTGCCCTTGTGTAGAGGGCATTACTGTGTGACTTGTACGGTTTGCAACGCTTGTCATCAGTGTTAGGCGAGCACCTGCAGTACATCAGGTGCCGAGCTCAGTAACTTGGCCCGGAGGCTGTGTAAAGCCTGACGAGGCAGTGTGTGAGTCAAGCCTTTGTCATCACTGTGCCCCTCCTTCCTTACCTGGTGACCCACTACCTTCCCAGGGATGCCAAATCTTCCTCAGAGTGGGGCTCTTTTGAGGCCCCTGTCCTTCCCCGGGGTTGAGACTGGGGCAGAGTGGAGGAAGCAGAGGCGGTTTCTTGCCGCAGAAAAGCCACAGGGTCGATGGGGCTGCAGACGCCACACTGACACTAGTGGGAGTCTCCAGGCTGGGCCATGACCCTGAGGAACTCCTGCCCCTGCCTCTACTCCTGGCTGGGGGGTTCCAGCTCCTTCACCCTCTTAGGGCTCAGCTCTGACCCTGAAACCTTCAGGCCCCAAAACATGGGGGCTACAGGCCCCTCTGGCTCCAGAGCCTAGCAGACAGGGCAAGGGAGACCCAGGGAGGGAGGCCCCAGCTCCTAGCCGCCTTGAGCTCATGGAATCCCACGGGCTCAAAGGCTGGGTCAGCCCACTGACTCGTGAATAACGGAGTCGTAATAGCCACAGCAAAAGGATTACTTTTAATCCTCACTAACGATCAAGCCATTATTATTTTTTCAGTGTTACAGATCAATCAGTCCATCCCTGGGCACTGGACGTGTGGAAACTGCTAAACAGGCAGGCCCGGTGGTGGGGGAGGAAGGGCTAAGGCAGCTGGCGGGGTGCAGTGGAGTGGGCAGGCTTCGGCCACGAGGTCCCATCAGGCCTGAGGATGAGAGGACTGGGACCACCACTGGTGTGCATGAGGGGCCCTGAGCAGAGATCAGAGCCTGGACCTTGAAGGCCCTGAGTCCTGGCCTGGGTTCAAAGCTTGACTTTCTTGGAGCAGGGTCTTCACCACTCTGGTCCTCAACATCCTGCCTATAAACTGGACATAGTAACTGCACCCACTCAGGGTGGCTAGGCTCTTGGCAGCCCCCTTCCTCCAACCCTCAGCAGCTGCACATAGGCAGCCAGTCCCGTGAGGTTTCTCTCACTGGCTCTTGCCCAGCTCTGGGCCCTCCTGCTATCTGCTCTTTCTGCCTGGTTAGCCCTATCAGACTGTGTTGCCTCCCCTGGAAACTTCCTTTTGCCTTTAACCAGCCCTCCAGACAAGGTGGGCTTTACTCCCCTCCGCCAAGGAGGACATGTCCTGAGGCAGGGATCTCCAAGCTTAGCCCCACCTACCTGGCCCAGGCTGAGCACCCAGACCTTGGGCTCCTGTCCCCATAGAGCTGACAATAGTCAGGCCTGCTGACGGCTGGCAGGGAGACCGTGCCCACCCTGCCCCACCCCTGGAGGTTCATCCCTCCTAGCACTTCCCTTCTACCTCTCCCTGGTCCTCCTGATGGTTTGGGGACAGGCTGGAAGGGGCAAGAAACTGAGGCCCAGAGGCGAGGGAAGAACCTATTGGGATACCACGCAGGGCAGGGACAGGGTGCCTGTCTCTGGAGTGCCTGCCTGTCTTGGGGAGATGCACTCCATTCCTAGCCCTGACCCCAAGTGCCTGTCCCCCTGGGAGCGGTTCCTTGCTTGGGCTCTGGGCTCTGCTCTTGGAGCTGCCTGCAGTCTCTGGTCGCCCTGCTACCAGGCCCTGCACATGCTGCTCCCTCCCAGGCCACTCCTGCCCAGACTCCTCTAGCCACATCCACTTCCTGACCCTGACACTCAGCGAACCCTCTTCCATGTCTGCTTTCCCCTTGAGCACTGGGTTTCGTGGGTAAGTGTCTTGTGGCTGTCAAGTTTATGGTAACCTGGCCCTGGGCATACAGTAGGTGCACAGTGAATGTCTGCTAAATGAAAACTGGGTGTCTCTGGACCTATGTAGAGGCCTGGGCTTGAGTCTGGCTCTGCCCAGCCAGTTGTGTGATCCTGGGTGTGTGGTTTAACCTCTCAGAGTCTATTTTCTTCAGTACATCCTAGGGGGTAAGGGCTGCCCATGGCGATGCGGCTATGAAGTCACTGATGGTGCCTTGCCTGGCCCATGACGTCCCCATCATGGCCAGGGTATTGGAGGGAACCTCAGTGGGACTGCTGAGTGGGGATGCTCACAGCCAAGTCCATCATGATAACAGCAGGCATTTCAGAGGCAATTATCAGAGAGTTTCACTTAACAATCAATTTCCCTCAGCTCTGGGAACCATTCTTATAGGAAAACGCAAGAAAGAGGAGGACTGGTCCTGCACTGGGCTGGGGACAATACTCCCCTGGGAGCAGCCCTGCACAGATACCTGCAAATCTCACTATGTTAAACAGCTTTCAATTGCAGTGGGAGCTGAGACAGGCAAGAACCTGAGATCAGGGACCTGGGCCAGGATGGGCACCCCTCAGAGGCCAACACCTGGGATAGGAAGGCCCCCTGCATGCCAGGAGGGGAGGGCCTTGGGTGATGGGGGGCTGGGGCTCTTGGGTGCCCCCACCTTCTTAGATGGCCTGCTCCTCCCCACCCCAGGCTAGGTGCTCCACACTTCTCCTTGGCCTCCTCTCCTCACCAGCCCTCACCTGGGAGTCCCTCCCTTGCCCAGTGCTGGTGGCCCAGAAGGGTCTGAGGAGCAACTGCCCATCAAATAGGACTTTTTCTGCACAGCCCAGAGGGAAAGGCTGGAAGAGTTCTTTGGTCTTAATTAGTTATGTTTACTCCCACTTCCCAGAGGACATGAGAGGCTTAGAAGAAAAGGCCCTGAACCCATGGGGTGCAGGATGTTGAGATCTAGGGCACTGAGGGCTGAGCCAGGCAGAAGCTGTGATGGAGCGTGGGCTCTGGGGTGGAGGCTGGGGGTAGTATGCCCTGAGAATGTTGCCGAGGGCTGCAAGGAAGGTAGCAATGACAGGATATCACCAGGTGTGGTCCAGTGCCTACCCTGGGTGAGGGCTTCACTGCTGCCTCCCCATCAAGACTCACGAGAAGTAGATTCTCCTGCTCCCCTCCTTTCACAGCCGAGGGGATTGAGGCTCAAAGCATTAGTGTAGCTGCCCCAGACCCCTAGGGAGGAAGAGGGGGCATCAAACCCAGGTTCGCCTGATGGTAAAGCCCAGCAGTATTGGACAGTGACTGTTCCAGGAAAGGACCATCCCTGGCCAGGTGGGGCCTGGCTGGTTGCACTCAGGTCCCTCCTGCCACCCCTCAGAGTGGTCTCTTTGCCCTTCTCCTAGGAGAGAGGATCAGTAACTGGCCTCCCAGCTGTCCCTCCGAGTTGCCCCTACAAGCCTTGGTATCACTGGATCCAGGCCACGGGAGGGGACAAGTACCAGGATGCCCAGCAGCCCCTGCCTAGCCCAGCACTGGCCCCATTGCCACCTGTCTTCCCTCCCAACTTGTGGGTCCTGCATTAGCTGTGTATTGTGCACAGACAGATACTAAGTACAGATTTCCAATTTCCAGAGCTGTTATGGTCTAATGAGTAAATAATATACATATTTAAAACTGTCTAAAAACATATCTGCATAATTAAAATATCTGCATAATAATGAAGCAAGATGCAGCTCTGCCGGGGGGAGCTGGAGCCCCAGGGCTGACAGTAGAGGCAGAAGTGCAGGTGGGGTTAGGGGGCCCTGGCCCTGTGGGCCTCTGCTGCTGCTGCTTCGGCCTTGAGCAGACATTTGTCTGTCCATCCACCTCCTGCTCCAAGCAGGTGCGTCCACAGTCAGGGACCAAAAGAATCCCCTCAGCCCTGTCCTGGCACCACTCGTGGTCTGAGGGAGGCTTTGTGTGGACAGACAGTGCCTGCTACGTGCATGATGGCCACCTCAGCGACTTTGTGGCCCTCACACGATGTGCTCAGAGCTTTATGGACACAGTCTCACTCACTACAACCTTCTGAGGGCAGGTCTTGCCCCGACCCCACATTTTGCTGGGTTCTGAGGGATGAAGAGAAATGCAGCAGGATGGGCAGCGAGGGCCGAGCAGGGTCCGTGACTTACGTGCTGAGGGTGATGGAGACACGCCAGTGGCTGTGCTTTCCTGTCAGGTGCACTGTTGACATGCATGCCTCCTGGGACAGGACGGGCACCCAGCCTTACCCATCCCTCAAGGCCCCTTCCTTCGCCCCTTGGCTGCATCTACGCTGGACACACTTGGCTCCTGTCTCATCTTTATTTTTTCCTTAACAAATTTGTTATAGTTTTTATTAACTAATTATTATAAGACAAGGTCTCTCTATGTTGCCCAGGCTGGTCTTGAACTCTTGACCTCAAGTGATCCTCCTGCCTCGGCCTCCCAAAGTGCTGGGATTACAGGCGTGAGCCACCGCGCCTGGCCCATGGCACATCGTAAGGTTCAAACCTACTCTTTTTGTATTAACCATGTTTACACCTTAAAGATAAAATGACCACCAGAGTAATAAAAAACACTGAAACCCCAGACCACAATTCCAGCAAACAGAAGCCTGCAAGGAAAATAAACATTTCTGGCACAGAGGGTGCCTCAGGGGAAGGCTGGCATGGGAGGCCATCACTGCTGTTGGCAGCAACAGGCTCCTTGACCTTTTCCCTCACAGGACTCATGCGCCTTCTGCAAGTTGATAAAAAAAATTAGTAAAATGGATTTTTTTTTTAATTTAAAAAAGGTCAGAATCCATGTAACAGGGAAAAACTCATTCGAGTTGTGGTCTCCCTCTGCAGCAGGGCAGCCGCCACTCCACCCAAGCCCAGGCTTGCCACCTCCCTGTGGGTGTCATGGGCTTGGTAATCAGTGCCTGCACCCCCTCAGTCCAGCCTGGAAGGGGCAGGCTGTGCTTCAATTTCCTAGGAAAAATATGAAGAAATGAGGGGTGGCCTGTGATGGAGACGCAGAGGGAATGACTGTGACCAGCCAGGGTGGGGAGCCTGGTATCCCAGATGCTGGAATTTCAGGTCAGACAGAATTTCCCAGAACATCCTGGGCTCCCAAGGATCCTTGCTATGTTGTATTTTGCCACGAGAGGACACTTAAAAAAACTCCCACTCTCTCTTACTACTGTTATGTTACCAAAAAGTGAACGTTTTATTTTTATTTTCAGTTTTGTTTTTTTTGAGATGGAGTCTTGCTCTGTTGCCCAGGCTGGAGTGCAGTGGTGCGATCTGAGCTCAATGCAACCTCTGCCTCCCGGGTTCAAGCGATTCTCCTGCCTCAGCCTCCCGAGTAGCTACAGGAGCCCACCACCACGCTTGGCTAATTTTTGTATTTTTAGTTTCACCATGTGGCAACAGGGTTTCACCATGTTGCCCAGGCTGGTCTTGAACTCCTGACCTCAAGTCATCCGCCTGCCTTGGCCTCCCAAAGTGCTGGGATTACAGTTGTGAGCCACTGTATCCGGCCAAAGTGGACGTTTTAACATCAAGAGGAGGAAGGCCATGAGCTCTGGGATCCCTTCCCAAGGAAGTAAAGGAAGTGGCACTCACAGGTGGTAACAGGTATTCCACTGGCTTTCATAGCTTTTTTGCTTTAAACTGGAACCACAATCAATACAGAAAGAGAAGGTCGGGTGTGTCCTGGGACAGGAGCCAAATGTGTCCAGTGTGAACAGGGAGAGGGTGAGGAAAGGGGCCTCTGTGGCTGGGCTGAGCATTTGCAGAAACCAGCTTGAATTTACAGACCAGTTTTCTGGAAATGGGAGTAAAACCCACCCTCTAGAGATTTTTACTCTGCAGCAGCAGGCTGACTCAGGAGGACGTGTGGGTGGACCTGGACAACCACATGCTGCAGGTCTCTGCCTTACCCAGTCCCCTGTTGACTCCCAGGTCTCCTGTTGAGCACTTGCAAGAGATGCCCCAATGAGAAATAAACCAATACATGCAACAAACTGCTTCAGGTCCACATTTGAACTGTGACTTCAGAGCCCAGCCATATGGAGGCACCTCACCCTCAAGGAACCCAGAGCTGAAGGCTACTCCAGGCTGCTGGGGCTCTTTCCAAGATATTGCCCTGCTCAGCCCCATCCCACAGGGGCTCAAAGGGGTGGGAATCCACCAACCTAGCTGGCACCCCAGCATGAAACTTACCCATTTCTGCAGGTCAGTCAGTCCCTGGCAACCCAGGTGGAATTTATTAGAATTCTGCCAGTTTTGTGTCAGTTTCCCTCCCCCTAAATTATGATCCATAATTCATCAACATTTCTCTCATCCTTAGAAAAAACCATGCAGATAGCATTGGGTGAGGGTACCCATCCGGGGGCCGTCGGCCACTCTGGCTAGGGGAGCAGGGACACATCCTTATCTGAGTGCTCTGTGGGGCATGGTGCTGCCTCCTGTCCCCTCATCAGTCCCCATTCTAGAGATGTGTGTGGGCACGGGGGTGGTCGTTGAGTGTGACAGTGCCCTTCTCCCTTGTCCGGCCACAGAGGCCAAGGTACCCAAGTTCCTAGGGCTTGGCAATTGACCCAGCACATAATTTGGGGAGCACTGCCCTCACCTCTCTGTACCTTGATCTCTCATCTATAACAGGGAGGGACCAAAACCCTGCCCGGGCCCCTCCCAGGGCTGCGAGGATGTGGATGGAGAGCAGGGCATAGACAGGGAACGGGATGGGGACTCACTTTGGAAACTGGAGACACAACTCCAGGTTCTGGGTTGCTCCTTCCCTTACCTCACTCCAGGGGCCTCCTGACTGGTTCCCCCTCCCCCAAACTCAGCTTCTCTCTAGGGCCTTCTGAACTTGGCCTGACCTGTTTTCTTCTTCAGTTTATGCCAACGGGCTGCCCTTCTCCTCAGCACCAACTTTGCTGGAGATCTTGTTCATTACCCCCCTGCAGCCCTGCTTGGCTTCCAGCCCCCCCTTCCTTGCCTTCCTGACCAGACCTCTCCCAAGCCCCGCAACCCACCTTCAGACTCCCAACCCAAGCTGGTTATCATGAACTCATCTGCCCCAGCCCCCACACCTTCAGGTTTCCCCATCAAGTTCTGTGACCTGTCTGTGTTTCCTGGATGCCTGGACCACTCCTCCCTTCCTAACATTATCCTTTACCAGGCTCTGCCAACCTCATCTCTCTTCTACCACACTGACATTGAAGTTTGCCTTCCTGCCATGCTGCGGTTCCAAAGCCTTGTTTGTGCTGTATCCCAAGCCTGGAGTGTCCTTTCTCATCCCCTCCCCTGGCCAGCTCCTCCTCATCCTGTAGGAGTCACTGCTCTTCTGCCTCCTCCAGGAATCCTGGTGCCTTGTAGGGCTGGGTTCCCACAATTGCCCTGGGGTTTCCATCACTGCATGTGCCTGATTCCCTCCCAGATGTGGTCCCTTGAAGGCAGGGACTTGATTCATGGATCTGTGTGGCCCCAGTGCTGGGCAAGCCAGCTCAGTGAGGAAGTGCTAAGTGACCTCAGGCTCCCATCACAATCAAGGGGTCAGGGGGTGGATCAGGAGTTGCCCTTGGGGATCTGCTGGTTTGGAGGCCCTGGGTTTCATTGGGATAGAGATGGCAGAAACCCGGTCAGAAATGGTACTGATGACAGAAAATAGGGATCCAAGATGGCGTGGGGGGTGAAGGTGTGAGTAGGGTGAGGCTGAATCTAAGTACAGGCCTCACTGTGTTCTCCACGAAGAGGCATGCGAGGGGCAGCCTCTGGGGTCTGAACTGCTGAAGTCTGCTCTCCAGGACCACAACTCCACTCTGGACCTTGTGAAAATGATACCCATTAGCCCCACCTAGCTGCTGCCAGGTCAGTAATAACATGCTTATTAGCAGAAGTCCCCGGGGCTCTGCTGGAATGAGAGGCAGAGGGTGGTGGACAGGAGTGCCTCATCTGGCCAGGTCAGCCAGGAGCTGAGTCCCCAGGGAGCTCAGCACACCTGCCCTGGTGCCAGATCAGTGCATTCTCCTGACATGCCCCAACATCCTCCTCCAAGAAGCCTTCTCAGATGCCTCTATGCCCACCATGGCTCAGGGGCAGGACATGGGAGGGTGACGGTTCCCATGGGAAGAGGTTGATATGACTCTCCTTCCTTCCTGTCAACACATGTTTACTGAGCACCTACTGTGTGCAGTAAACTGGCCTGAGGAGGTCAGTGAGCATTACAGACATAGCCCTGCTCTTACGTGGGGTGCCAGCAGTAAGTTCTTCTTTATAGTCCACCTAACTTCTTCCCACTGCAATTCAGTCCCACTGTCCTGAGCAGAGAACTTGCTAGAGGCCTCTACAGGAAGAGCTGCCTGGGATGGCACCGTCACTGGAAGAATTTAGGGTTCTAGGAAGCTCCCCTGCATGGGAACGTATTCCCACCTGAAAGCTGAGAGTGAGACCCCACCCCAGCTAGAACAAGAGAGCCTGAGTCTCAGCCCAACCTCCAGGCTCCCTTCCCATGATGTTATTTTTATACTTTTTCCTAAAACACAGCCTAAGCGGGCCCTTCTCAGCTCTATTAACATTAGGAATCTAATCAGTAATCAGGCAGCTCATAATTTTCTGATTAGCTTTGATTAGGCCCAACCTCAGGAGAAGGAGTGGGACAGTGAAGAGGGAGGTGGGGACAAAAGGGCCCTGAAATGTGCCCAAGGGGGCACTGGTTGGGCTGGGGGTGGAGGGTAGTGGAGAAGAACCTCTAGCCCCATTGTTGCCTGTTTTGGGGGAGGGACGTGGAATGGAGTCGTGGGTTGCACTGGGTCAAACGGGTTGCAGGGTCAGAGAGCAAGGGCCGTGGGGGGGAGGGGGGTGGGGGCAAGCCCAGCCCACCTAGGCAGCAGGAACACCAGAGCAAGCAGCTTGGGCGAAGACTTTCAGCACCATGGACAGAGGTAGGGAGGAGCGTCAGGGCTGGGTTTGGGCAACCACCTGGGTGTTATCTTGCCCAGGCCCCCTCATTCCTTGGTGGCACTCAAGGAATGATCCCAGGCATAACCTTGAGTAATGGTGACAGTGACAGAAACGGTAGGTCTGCTCAGTTGGCTGAAATATGTGACCTCGGACATGGAGAACTGGCCCTGGGCACTCTTACTAAACACACCACAGGCAGGGCCTGCCTTGATGATCATCCCTTCAAGGTGAAGACAACAAGGTCAGGGGCCCACTGGCCCCCCCATACAAAGGGGGAACTGAGGCCTGGAGGGACTGTCAGGCCACTGTACCATTAGGGACAGAGCTTGGACCTGTACTGAGGCATCCCAGGCCAGGGCCAGATCTCTCTCCTGTTTAAGGCCTGTTTGTAGCTTTTGCATCACATGCTCAGGTGGAACCATGGTGCTGGCCAAACCAGACTTCCTAGGCCTGCCACTCATGCACTCTGACTCCTGCTCTGACCCTGTTCCTGGCGATCATGAGAACTCTCCAATCTCTACCCCCTATCCATTGCCCTTCCCCACAGATTCAGACTCCTTGTAGCCACATCCTGGAGCCCTATTCAGGTCAGAGTCAGAGTGGCTCTGCCCCTGCCCCCTGGTCTGGGATCACAGGTCATTGCCCTTTGTCAGATGCAGCCATCCAGGTGACCGCTGATGAAATACACGAACCCATTGGAGAAGACATGCACAGCTAATGCCATGCAAATTGGCACAGAGGCAATCAGCCTGACTCTAAAAGCTGCCCCACTGGCCGCAGGCTGGCTCATTGTCTTTTCTGTCAATTTGCATCTCATTACCCAGAAGGCTGTGCTCACTGGAGGTTAAAAGAAAAAAAGCACCAAGCAAGCCCCACTGTGTCCTGCCTCCAGCAAGGGCAAAGCCCACGAGTGGGACAGGGCTGCCTGGAGGACTGCCCCTGAGAGGTACACTCCACAGGGAGCCCCCCATCAGCCCTATCACCCCCATCACCCACCATCAACATTATCCCTGCACCACCAGAATGCTACTCCATTCACCATCATCCCCATCATCACTGTTGTTCCCCCCGCTTAACCAGCACCAATGTCCCCATGTTCACTGCCAACATCCTCCCCATCACCATTGCCAATATTACTCCATCATCGTCAGTGTTACTCCCATCACCATCAGCTCCACCATCACTACCTTCATCCCCATCACCATAGTCATCACTTCCATCATCACCATCTTCATCTACCACCATCAACTCTACTGCCAACATCACCTCCATCACCACCTTTACCATCACTGTCACCACTACAACCATCACCCCACTGTGGTCACCTCCGCTAGTGCTCATGTCTCCTGGTAATCACCATTACCACTGTGCTCACTGCTACCTGCACCATCACCTCTGTATCCCTGAGAAGAGTCTGATGAAGAGACAGAGACAACTCATTCTTCACCCTTCTCTGTCCATCACCCTCCAGCACCATCAGAGGGTTGGGGAACCTGTAAACAAATGACTCAGTGACCAGACAGCTCATAATCAACCTGGATATTGGTGCTTGTATCTAGGTACCTTGACCTAGGTGCTTGATCTAGGTATCTGTGACCTTGGACATGGAGAACTGGTCCTGGGCACTCTTACTAAACACACCACAGGCAGGGTCTGCCTTGATGATCATCCCTTCAAGGTGAAGACAACGAGGTCAGGGGCCCACTGGCCCCCCTATACAAAGGGGGAGCTGAGGCCTGGAGGGACTGTCAGGCCACTGTACCATTAGGGACAGAGCCTGGACATGTATTGAGGCATCCCAGGCCAGGGCCAGATCTCTCTCCTGTTTAAGGCCTGTTTGTGGCTTTTGCATCACATGCTCAGATGGAACCATGGTGCTGGCCAAATTAGACTTCCTAGGCCTGCCCCTCGTGGGCTCTGACTCCTGCTCTGACCCTGTTCCTGGCGATCATGAGGGCTTCAGGAGGAAAGCCCTCAAGGTCAGGGGGTGGAATGGGTGCTTGTCTACTCTACCAGGGCCCCTGAAGAGACTGGGGCTTAGCTTACTCTCCTGGTTATAGTAGGACCTAGGACTGGGCAGACAGTGACCAGCAGCCACAGTACCCCATGGGGCAGAGCCAGGAGCTGCATGTGTAATGCACAGAACTGATACCATTCTCTGAATCCTGATAACCTCCTCTCTAACACGGGGCTTCTACTAGTCCCAGCCTCATAAGACTGTGAGGATGAAGGCAGACATGAGAGGAGAACAGTGAGCATCCAAGGCTGTCTCAAAGGGCACATAAACCCTATGGGAGAGGAGTATGGTTAGGCTAAGCCAGGTGGGCTTTGGGAAAGGGAGCACCAGGCAAAACTTGAAGGGCAAGGTCAGATGAAGGGGATAAGGGAAGTAATGCCCAGAGGGCAAAGATGTGGGGGTAGGAAGGAGGGCAGTGGAGGCCAGGGGAGCTGATTTAGGCCTTCGATTCTCCTGGGCCTCCCTGGACTCAGGGATTGGTGCGGTAGGTGTTTGTGCTTATGAACATGGCCCAGCCTCTTCCACAGGATCTCATTTCATTATCTGCACTTTGCTTCACACACATGCTCCCACAAAGCCCCAAGAAGCCCAATCATTATTCCCATTCCCCCGACAAGGTCACCAAGGCTCAGAGAGGGTGACTCACCCACCCAAGACCACACAATGATCAAATGGCAGAGCTCAAACTGAATCCAGCTTTGTCCATGCCAGGGATGGGCTCTGACAACTCCCTGTGTCCCTGGGCAGCAAGGCGGGATATGAAGCTAGGCCAAGACAAAGCCTGGGCTCCCTGCACAGGTCATCCAGAAGAGTGGGAGCAGGAGCCAGACTCTTCCAGCTAGGCTGTCACTCTGCTGGATGTGGACGCCTGAGGCTCCACCTTGTCGCTGCCCACCAGCTTTGGGACACAAAGCCAGGCACTGGCTGGCCCGGGGGTGATGCTGAGGGCCCAGGCAGAGGTGACAGGCAGACAAAGGGCTGGAGGTGGTGGGTGGGGAGGGCACAGCCTGGCTGCCAGGTGGAAATGCCCAGGGTAAGAGCTGCTCTGAATACTGGCTGCATCCTGCTGCTGCAATCAGCCTCGACACTTGGTTATTACGAGGAGTAAAGGCGGCCGGTGGGACAGCTGGAGCCGTGGTGACAACATTTAAGGCGTTTGTCAGAGCCGTGGGACATGGACTGCCAGGCGCTAATGGCTTCTGCTTGCTGCTGCCAAGTGAGAGGAGGGTGGGCAGGCGGAGGCGGCCTTGCTCCTGCCTGGGCCCAGGCCTACCCCACACTGCACAGCCACTCCACGACAGGTAGGGCCCACCTGGGCCTCACAGATGCCTAGCAACGGCCACAGAGCCATGGCACCAGCTGGAGAGGGCAGGACAGCAGTCGTGTACATGTGCCTGCAATATCTGGGGCATCGTTGCCGCCTCTCCCTTTATTCAGGCTGCAGTCTCTCTCCCCTGGGACAAGGGTCTGTTATCCACTACACCATCTCCCAGGAACGGGACCCCTGAATCCCAGCTGGCTTAGCCCCCGACCTCCTCAGCCTATTGGGCTGGACTTTCTGAGGGAGAGACCCTTCTAGTGATGGATCCACACTGGATTCAGATCTACCCTGAGTGATTTTGGCTTTCCTGGCCTCAGTTTTTCTCCCCGCAAAATGGGAAAATGACACCATCCACCCAGGCAGACTGGCCACATTAATGATAAAACAGAGGAACGCTGAAGTGCTGGCCACATGGAGGCCGACAGCACTTGGGCTCATGAGGAAGGGCTGGAGGTAGAGTCAGACAACACCCTGGAAGTGGAGTGTGGACCCTAGGGGCTGCCTGAAGGTGGGGGCAGCCTGGAGGAGGCAGCAGAGCGAGCTGCAGGGAAGGTTCAGGGGTTTTCCAGGGAGAGGAGCCCCATGGCTGGTTGACCAAGTAGGGCTTTGAACAAAAAGTGCTCCTGAAATATATGGGTTGGCAAGGAATTCCTGCACCTGCAGAGCCCCTGTAGGACCCAGCACCAGCACCGCCTGTGCTGCACACGGAGCTGTCATCGTGGGCGATGCCACTGAGCACTTGCTGTGGCCAGCATCGCTCATTAATCCCTACAGCAGCCCCTGCAAAGCAGGTCTCATTTCTACACCATTTTGCAGATGAGGAAACTGAGTTCAGAGGTGGTTCCTCAGCTTATCTGTGGCCACGGCTCTCTGAGGGCAGGGTGGAAGGTTGAACCTGGGCTGTGTCATCAAGTCCCCCTCCCCTACTTGCCGATTAGCCCAGGAGACACCCTGAGCCCTCTCTGAGGAGGAAGTGGGCCTCTGGCTGGCTGTGGATCAGACAACGTGGAGTGGGAGACACTGTGTGGCTGCGGATGGACCCAGCGCGCACGAGGAGACCTGAGCGGGTCCAAGCTCTGCCTCAGATTCCCTCCACGATCTCAGGGCACTTGTCTTCCCATGTGGCCTTGGAGTTCTTACTACTTTCCCAGGGCATAGACTGAGGCCAGAGGAGGCAGGAGGGGTCCTTGAAGAAGGCAGGGAGTTGTATACACTCCCCAAGGCCACCCAGGGAGCTCTGGCCCCCAAGAACCCTCTTCTACCTGTGGTTAGCCTGCTGCCAGGCTCAGGTCGAGCCCACATGGCATCAGTGCTGGGGACACTGCTGGGGGTCAGTGTTGAGCCCAGTGACCCTCTGGGGGCGGCTGTGCTTGGCCCTGCCTAGATCGAAGACTGCTGTCTGGAAAAAGGGCAGGGCAGAAACTCTGGGACAGGACCATCCCCTCAGAAGGCTGGGCAGACCCCAGGGCCACTCTTGCATAGAAAGGCTGATAGAAGTTCTGTTGTGAGCCATCCTCACTCATTCTCACAGGTGAAGAAACCTAGGCTCTGCAGAAGGGGGATCCCCTAGTGTGAGCAGGAGGCAGTGAGGCTTTAAGCACAGAGCATGCTCACTACCTTGGGGTTGGTGTCCCTTCCCCGAACCCACAGAGCTGGGTGCTCCCTGGGATGGGGGGGTGTTGTCTTTGTGCCCCAGAGTCAGCCCAGCCTCAACCCACACAAGGTATGCAAGGCCTCTGGGCCACCTGATTCCCAGCCCACTGCTCTGCCTGGCCCAGGCCTGCCAGCCCACTCCTGGGTTGAGCTCTTTTCAGCACTCTGGAGTCCTATGTTGCTCTCCTGCCCACAAGGCCACTCCGCTGCAGGACTCCTCCAAGGGAAAGGGGGTAAGTGGGACCCCTGTGACCAGGCCTCTTGGGTGTCCACGGAGGGAGCTGTTCCAAACAAGGTGATGTCAGAGGTCTGTGGCTTTAGTGGGAGCGGGTGAGGAGGTTTCTTCCATCTGACTTTGAGGTCAACAGCTTTGCAATCCTGGGGGTGGAGGGCCTGGAGTTAGAGAAGGAGGATGTGTGTGTGTGTACATAAACACATGTGCACATGTGCAGACATGGGAAAGCACATCCATGCTGCCAATATGTGCTCAGGCACACGTGCATATGGTGTCTGGGTCCTTGCTTTTGGTTCACCAACAACTTTAACATCCAGAACTCCCCTCCTGAGGCACAGGCAGGGAAGGGCTGCTCCTGTTGGGGCTGTGTGTGGGGTGGCTCACTGGGCTGTGGCTCCACGACCTATAGTCTCCACCACCTGCCCACTCATGCCTGGCCAAATGGAGCTTCTTGGCTATGACCTGTCTGGCCCTCACCCAGGGGACCCCTCCTCAAATGTGCCCTCAATTTGTTCATTGCTTCACCTCCCTCCCAGCCCTCACACCAGCCTGTGATCATTTTGTTTTGTGTTATCTCAACCAACACTACAGTGTGGAATAAAAGGAAAGGGCCTCAGTCTCCAGGGCTTTTCTTCTTTCTGCTAGCATGTCCGTGGTCTGCACTAGGTGCTAGAGACATAGGATGAGTCAGATCTGGCCCCACCAGAGTGGAGGGGAGGGGCTTCCGCTTGTCTCCATGCTCACTCTCCCCCAGCTCCATTCCAGACACAGTGCAGCCAATACCAGGCTAGACCAAGGAAATCTTGTGCGCCAGCTCCCAACCGACTGTTCACCAGATGCTTTTGTGGTTCTAGTTTTCACTTATGGGTACCTGTTGTCCATATGTGACTGTCACAATCATAGGGGCACAAGGCTGGTGCTACTTAATGCATTTTTCAGAAGGAGGAGGCTCAAAACAATGTAGTGAGTGCTCCAAGTCCACAAACCTGGCAGAAGGAGAAGCTGGAGCCCACACCTAAGTCTGTTCAGCTGCTGAGCCCAGGCCTTCCAAGCTGCAGCCTGAGACGGTCACACCTGTGTGACCAGGACTCCCAGCACTGCCAGCAGCCTCTGCCTGTGGCCCCTGGGAAAGAACGAATGGGGCTCTGAGGCTTGGGCAGGAGCAACATGCCCAGGGTCACACTACAGTCCAGGTGCCAGCTCCCAGACCCTGCTCCTAGCAAAGGTGCATGGGCTGAGGGGCACCATCCTGGAAATCCCCCCACACCCCCCAAACACCTTCCCATGGCAAGCCACGCTGGGCTTCTCCTCTGGTTAGAACACAAAACACTGGGTAGGTCTCCCTTGACTTCCAGGAGGCTCGGGGTGAGCCCACGGGCTCAGCTAGACCAAGTGCCTAGTCTGCAGGCTGCTCACCTCGGCCTCTGCCCCGTCATTGTTATTCATATTCTGCGATTTTACTGGATGTGCTTTTGAGAAGAGCTAATTAATACTTTGCCAAATGAGTTGGGGAATCAACCAAATTAAGCTATCTCTGCCCACAACCCCCACATCTGGGCAGGGTGGGTTGCCCTGTGAGGCTAGGCTGGCTGTGGGCCCTGCTCTGAGCCACCACCCCAATGGCGGGCAGGCCAGCATCTGGCAGGCGCAGCCGTCTCCCTGGAAAACAAGACATTTCTTATTGAGATAACGAATCGCTCCATTTAGACCCAAATTAACCTCCCCCAATTACCCCATTTTCTACCACATTTCACCAGATCGAAATCCCCTTCTGCCTGCACAGTCACATGCTCAGCCCCTCCTTGCTCCCAGGTCACGTGCATCCCAAAGCCATGGGCACTCAAAACAGCCCTAGACGGCCAGCAGGAGCCTTCCCTCATTGGCCATGTTTTTCTTTTCTTTTTTTTGCAGGGGGTGGGGAGGGAGAGGATAGGGGTGGGGGAGGCTTGATGCAGCTGCTGCTCTGAGGAGTGGGAATTTCTATTTTATTTTTTTAGCTCGTTCTTTGAAATAAGGATGCAATATGGGATCAATTTTTGATGACAGTGAAGTAAAAGGGGAAAATAGTAGCAATTTTCTCTTCTGAACATGCCCTATTTAATGGAAGGATGTCACCGTGGAGTTTTATCCGGAGGAGAGAGGGCCTGGTTGTCAGGGACTCATGGTCAGAGATGCCTGGCACCATCTCAGCCTGGGGGGGTGCTGGGCACCCCCTCCCTGGTCTCCCGGTGCCCTCTATTAGGGTGACTGCCAGGGCCCAGGACTTGGGACAGGGAGAGGCCGAGTCTCCATCTTCCCTCACCTGGCACGAGGGTGGACCCTCCCCACCTTGTGCTCTGCTGGTCTCAGGCTGCATGAGGAGTCTAGAGCTAGGGCCCCAGGGGATCAGTGTGAATTAGGGTTATAAAATCCCACCCAGCTGCCGCTGCCGCCGCCACCTCTGTGTTAAACCTAGGAAGCAGAGCTGGTTGGGGTAGGGGGGTGGTGGTGGAGCATGAGGAGGGGGAAGGGACAGGCCTGAATCCTGAGCTGGCCAGGACTGGGGGCAGTCAGGGTATCTGGTGCCTTGTCTCAGGGCTCAGGAAGGAGAGATGGGGGTAAGAATAGGGCAGAAGTGAGGGTGTTCCTCAGTGGGGGTGGTTTTCAGAAAATACTGCAGGGGGAACTGTTGCCTCTTCTACCAACTCTCTCCAACCCCTGACCCTCAGCCCTGGGTCAGAGACCATTAACTGGAATTGGGCCATGGCTGTGTGGAGTCAGGAGGCCTCTGGACCAAGCACTGCGGGACTCTTGAGGCCTCTGCTGGGAGGGTGGGATGCTTCCCCGTTGTAAGTTGCCCCAGGTGAGGTTGAGGTCCCTAGGCTGGCTGAGCATGGTGGCTCACCCCTGTAATCCCAGCACTTTGGGAGGCTGAGGTGGGTGGATCACTTGAGGCCAGGAGTTTGAGACCAGACTGGCCAACATGGCGAAACCCCAACTCTACTAAAAATACATAAATTAGCCGGGTGTGGTGATGCACGCCTGTAATCCCAGTTACTTGGGAGGATGAGGCAGGAGAGTCACTTGACTTTGGGAGGCAGAGGTTGCAGTGAGCTGAGACCGTGCCACTGCATTCTAACTTGGGTGACAGATTGAGACTCCATCTCAAAAAAAAAAATAAATAAATAAATAAAAGGCTCCTCAGCTGCATGAAGCAGAAGCCAGGATTTCGGTTGCCAGGGCCCCATTTCCCCCATGAAACCCACCCCCCTAGTCAGTTTGCCACACAGCCCCCTTGAAACCTGGGACATCCCTAAAGTAGCTGAGCCAGTCTTGGCCCATTCCTTCTGATGTCTAGTGCCCTCTGGCCATCTGTCTTCCAAGGCCTCCTTTACCTTGCAGTGCAGGGACAGAAATGAGTTAGATAGAACCATACCTCTGAGGCCCATGCAGCACAGCTACAGACATCTCATTCACAGATGCATGCAGTCACGCCAGGCAGCTCTGGACCCGCAAAAACAGCACACGGTCATGCTCAACCCCCACAGGCCCACACAGAGCCCAAGGTTAGAGAGCCACCGAGCCACATACCCGCACCGTGCAAGCGTGGCCAAGCCCAGGTATGGTCCTTATAGTGAACAGCTCTGCCTTCACACAGGGAGAAAACCACTGGGGTCTCTGTAGTCTTCTCATCCACAATCCGTGGAGTCTCTAAACAAACAAGCAATTTAAGACCCCAAAAATACCTTCCAGAGTCCTCAACATGAGGTCAAAGCAGGGCTGGCAAGAGCAGACCCTGCTGCCTCCTCTAGGGTAAACCATGAAACAGAAACCAAGGGACAGGGCAGCCCCCCTTCCAAAACAATAGCAGATCCTGGGAGGGCAGTGGAAGGGTGGCAGGCTGGGTGTCTCATCCCAGTGCCTGCCTAGCCCTGTTGACAGATGCCGCCCAAAGCTGCACCCACTACCGCCCTTCCTTCTTCGGCTGTGGCCAGGCCTCTGAAATAATTAGCAATTCTGCTCTACAAAACACTGGCCTGATGGGATAATAAACTCCAACATCTGTCAGAAGAGAGAGCTCCTATGAAATTGCCAAGAGAAACATTTTTCTCCTCATTCAATTCACATTTAAATCAAAAACAACCCCTCCAAGTCTGCGCCAGGCCGGCGGCGCAGGGCTCCGGGAGCCCACAAGCTGTTCCTGGGCCTGCAAAGAGGCTCAGGCGCACAGTGATCACTCACTCAAATTAACAAATCATTTTATTTAGAAACGAAGAGAATTTGTAAGTGACGCATGGCTTCAGAGGCACTGAGGAGGAGGGAAAGCCAGCCATGGGCCCGTCTTTCCTCCCCTCAGCAGAAAGGCCTCCCGGAGAACACAGGTCATGGGGGCCAACACTCTCCATCTCCACAGCCATCCAGTGTGATAGGCAGGCTGGGAATCCTGTTGACATTCTGTGGTGGGACACTGACGGCCAATGAAATGCCCAAGGCCCCCAGTGGCTCCTGCTAGACTGAGGGCACAGGCTCCGCTGTGAGGGAGCCCAGCCAGGGCTGGCTCTGCCCGAGAAGCAGTGTCCTGGGTCTGCAATTCCACTTTTGGGCTATAGAAGGTGCTGTGCAGAGAGAGCTGAGCCCCGTGTGGGTCCAGGGTTGGGTTTGACTATGGATGAGCTTTGTCAATACAATTATACTCTGGAAACAGGAGTCCTGGAGACTTGAGTTCCAGGCCTAGGGCTGCAGATTCACCATCTGTGCAATGAAGGACATAGACTTGGACTGCTAACGGTCCTCTCACCTATGAGAGCTGCTGAAGATCGGATATCAAAGGCTGACAAATGAAAAAAAAGTTGCTGATAAGCCCTGGTCCTGCCCAGACCCTCCTTGGGGTTACCATGGGCTCCTGAGGTGTCTGTGTGTCCCCATCAGGTCCTCTCTTCCAGGTTCCCACAGTGCCTGTGTGCCCCTCACCAAGGAACTCACTGCTCTGTCCTGCAATTTCCCAACAGGCTGTGCACTCTCTGAGGCAGGAACAATGCTGTTTGTTTTTTCCCCATTCCAGAGGGTGCCCAGCACTTGGTAACTATTTGGTGAATAAACAGGTGAATGAATGAATGAATGAATGAATGGGAGGACCCTGGCTGCACAGACACTCCAATGCATGAGAAAGGATTGATGAATGTCTACTATGCTATATTCTCACACCTCCGTGCTTTTGCACACACCATCTCCTTTGCCCAGAATGTTGTGGGCATCCGCCTCCTCTGGACGGACAATTAATGGTTTCCAACTTCTTACTGCCCTGCTCACTTGCCCTCTGCTCTGGGCCTCTTCCTGCTTAGCTTCTGCCCTGCACCCCGTCAACAGCTATGGTTACAGTGGTGCAGGCATCATTTGATTTACAGAGGTGGCCACTCTGCACCAGATTTTCTTGAGGTCATGTTGGGGACTGATTCTTCCTTGTCCCTCCTTCGGCCAGGGCTGAGCCCATTTGGGGCTTGGAGCATGGCCCATCTCTGAGAGCTTCCCAGTTGGGAATGTCAGGAGCTGCTGAAACAAACACAGAAACACCCCTGGAGGGTAGAGGGAATTTTGGAGGGGCAAGACAGAAGACAGGGCCAGAAGGATGCAGCGTGAGGGGAGAGATTCCCAGGAAGAAAGGAGGAGGGTGAGATAGAGCTAGGAGTGATGGGGCTGGCAGCAGAGGCCCGGCTGAGACCTCTGTTTCTCCTATAGGCCACCTTTAGGTGGTGCACAAGGCCCAGAGAAATGTTTCTCCTTCCCAAACTGTTATGGTTGTGAGCTCAGAGCTCCACTGTGGGGTGACCCCTGATTTGGCATTCCCCACTCTGGGCTCCAGGGTGCCCCCCTGAGGGGAGGGCAGACAGGAATGGTGGGGGGCTCTGAAAACCCCTGCTCTGTCCTGGGCCCCAGGGGCTGTGCAGAGGAATGTGGAGATCACAGCACATGCAGTGGGGCCACGTTAGACCTAGCTGGGAAGCCAGAAGACCTGGGTCCCGGCTGGAGCCGCGGAGCCGCAGTGTGGTCTTGGGCAAGTCTCTTTTCCTTTCTGAGCCTCAGTTTTCCAGTGTGTAAAATAGAGATCTTCATCTTGGACCTGCCCACCTCTAGGTGCAGAGGTGAGGCAAGTGGAGAAAGGGATATCATAGCTGTGATAGGGCTGCACACCAGGAGTGAAAGTGTGTGCGTGTGCCCATCGGGTGCACACAGATACACATGGGCATGATGGGCTGAGATGCACATGTGCACATGTATCCCATTCACGTGTGTGTGCATGTCCATTGCAGGTTCCACATGGGGACATGGGCTCTACGTGTGTTCCTGTGGTTGCAGACAGGGGAAGAACAGGGAGAAACGTGTGCCCATGGGTTTTATACATGCACTTGTGGGTGCCTGAAGCATGCCCACATGAGAGCCTGTGAGATGGGACTGTTGGTGCAGCAGGAACTTTGAGGTGGTGGAGCTCTCCCTTCTCCTCCCACCCCATCTCCTCAGACTCTTCTGGTGTAGACACATGTCTCACTCACACACCCCCATACATGCAGGCTCTGCCACTGTGGCCCTGGCCCACGCCTTAGCCATACATACAGGCACACATATCTACCCAGCACCATGCCTGATATCCACACAGGGCACATCCCAACCACATGACAACCCCCATGAGCTGACAGACACCCTGCTTGTTTCTGGCCTAGGCAGGCCCTGCAACCCTTGCTTGTGAACTCTAAAGGGCACTTGGGGGTTCTCTTTTACTGACATCAGCAGCTGCTCAGGGTAGCCTGGGGCTGGTAACCCAGGATGGTCCAGCGCCGTCTGCTGTGCCTACACTGCACCTTTCACCACCTGCTCCCTCACAGGGCTGGGCAGTGGGGAGGACGCCACAGATCCTCAGGAAGCTGGGTCACCGGTGGGTAGGTGGGGCTCAGGCCCAGAGCCAGGAGGAAGGTGTGCCTCCTCCTCCTCCTCCTCCTCCTCACTGTCTTCATGCCTGTGCAGGCTCCAGGTATGCACCTGTGGATGTGGGGAGGGCACCAGCACCCTCTCCTTGCCCCCCTGCTGCTTGTCCTCTGGCACCTATGACAGCCCATTATGCATTCTCACATTACTCATCTACTTTGCTTCCTGCCTGGCCCACAAGGTCCCTGAGGGCAGGACCAGGCTGACCTGTCGCTGTGCAGTCCCCAGCAACTAGTGCAGGATCTGGCACACAGTAGACACGTGTGTACGTGGGGAATGAATGGATGGGTGGAGCCTGGCAGGATGGGGTTCAGGGAGCACCAACATGTGCTACAACGGGAGGAAGAGCCACACATCCCTGCCTGTATCAGGTTTGGAAATTAATGGGCCCCACGAAGGAGCCAGATGGGAGGTGGTGGCAGTGCTGTGAGAGGCAGGACTGTACTTGTGCTCCTATTGGCCCAAAGAGACCGCACCCTGCCCTGTGAGGGATCATAGGTCCCTTCTCTGTGATCACCCCCACCTCGCCATCTGCAGAGCCGCAGAAGAGGGCACTGCCTGGGGCTGGACCAGGGAAGGACACACAGTAGGTGTTCAACATGTGTCTGTAAAATGAACAAGTAACACACCTGCCTTACTCAAGGGGCTGCCAGAGTGTCCAATGCCAGGGTTGAAATCCCTGTGTGGTGTTCAAAGTTCCCACTGCTCTTTCTACCTTCTTGGCCCTCCACTGCCCCGAACTCCAACCAGGCCCCTGTGCAAGCCCCTTCCTGCCTTTGCTTGTGCTATGCCCCTACGTGGCCTGCCCTTCCCTCTTCCTGGCTAATTCTAATTTCACCCATTCCCAAATCTTGCCACAGGCCCACTCAACTCCTTGGGGATGTCTCCCTGAGCACTCCCAGGGCCGGTCAGGGTGTCCTCAGGGTCTGTGAAGCAGGGCATGTGCAGGAAGCCTCAGGAGGGGAATGTAGGGCAGCTTGGGGGGCCAGTGTGCAGGGATCTTTGTTTTAGCTCCACAGGGCCATGGTCGCCTCTTCTCTGCGGCATCCTGGTGCTCCCCATGATGCCCAGCTGTGTCCACTGGCTGCTGCAGGGTGGAGAGGGAGAATGAGGTGGAGGGATGGAGGAATGGAGGGGTTCCTTGTGCCCTTTAGAGTTCACAAGCAAGGGTTGCAGGGCCTGCCTAGGCCAGAAACAAGCAGGGTGTCTGTCAGCTCATGGGGGTTGTCATGTGGTTGGGATGTGCCCTGTGTGGATATCAGGCATGGTACTGGGTAGATATGTGTGCCTGTATGTATGGCTAAGGCGTGGGCCAGGGCCACAGTGGCAGAGCCTGCATGTATGGGGGTGTGTGAGTGAGATATGTGTCTACACCAGAAGAGTCTGAGGAGATGGGGTGGGAGGAGAAGGGAGAGCTCCACCACCTCAAAGTTCCTGCTGCACCAACAGTCCCATCTCACAGGCTCTCATGTGGGCATGGGCCTTGAGGGGGTTCCCGTTTCTCCCTCACAGCTGGGGCATGGCTGGGATTTTGAGTCCCTGAGCCTTTGCGGGTATGGAGGGGAGCCTGGCCTCTGGGGGAGGGAGATATGCAACCATGGGGAGCGGCGTCTCAGTGTAGGAGTTGGGGGATGATCCTGGATGAGTCTGTGTGCTCTGGGCTGTATCTGGAAGCCCTAAGATGGAGTTGCTCAGCCTGCAGAGGAGTGGGGGAGGTGAGAGGAACATGGGGAGCTGGTGACTCAATCCCTATTTCCTGGGCCAAGGAGAGATTATGGGAGGGGGAGTCTCAGCTGAAGTTCTCTAGAGGCGGAGCCACGGAAAGAGGCTTAGGCTTTTGCAAGAGGCATCATGGTATCACACAAGGAAGAACTTCCATTTAGTGGGCTCCCTCTCTAAAACAGGGACCTGAGGACATGGTGGCATCTCCCTCCAGAGTTAGGGATAGGCTAACGGATCACTGCCTGGGAAAGGGGGATGGGCCAGCCCTTCTCCAGCCCCATAATTAGAGATGTTGTTCTGGCTCCCTGAGGTCAAGGACCTGGGTCTCTAGCATACCTGGGGTCCTGACCACATGAGCCAGGACCTGACACCATGGTTGGAGCTCTGAGTCAGGAATTCTACAAGGGAAACATTGGTGACTCCGTTGGTGACCTTGAGGCCCATGACACCAACCCTGGGATGCTTCTCACTTGATGAATAACCCTGTGGTCCCTTCCCCCTCCTATGACCAGTGGGCTCGGGAGTGAACCTGAAGCTACCAGAATTAAAAGCACCCTCATGGGAAAGTCGGGGCCCCTTCTACTTGAGGAAATCCCGGCCTGTTTAATGGGCACATGCTGTAGCCTTAAGTGAGTATGCAGGATGTGGCGGAAGCACACACAGAGCCCTCAGGAGCTGGTGCCGTTTCCCACATCTGGCAGCGACACCTAGGGTTGGAGCCCTCAGACGCCTCCCTGCACATCTATGGCTGTACCACTCTGAACGTGCACTATCTCTTCTGATCTCAAAAGCTAAGCAGGGTCAGGCCTGGTTAGTACTGGAATGGGAGACCACATAGGAAAACTGGGTGCTGTAGGCTTTAGGGGAAAAAAGAAAAGAAATGCCTCCCCTGGCATGATGGGAAGCCACAGAGGGTGCCACAGGGGAGAGGGTGGCCAGCAGTTCCCTGGGGCCAGGCCCTGCTTCCCCAGGTCCCCCGCGGAGACGCAGAAGGCCTGGCCTCTGCTCCTTGCCTGCTGTCTCTCTTCCCTCCACCTCTCCTTCTAAGAGGAAAATCACAGTGAAGTGAACCTTGTGGGGAGAAAGGAGAAGATTTTTAATTAAAAGTTAAAGAGAATTCACATCCCGACATCCCGAGGGAGTCGCAGTAAAAGAAGGCGGGGAGCTGATGGGGCAGCAAGGGGGAGAGCAGAAAAGTAGGCCATGCCAGCTGAGGGCTCCATGCCTGGTCCTCCCAGCTGCCCCTGCCCGGCTGGGGTCCATCACTGTGGCAGGCTCTGAGCTGCACGGGGCCCTCTGTGCAGATGGGGCCTCAGCAGCCTCTGGTTTTCCATCTGGGGAGTGGTGGGGGCTCAGCAGTGGTGCTGTGGCTAGGGTAGCACCAAATACTGACTTGAAAACAGCTTAAACTGCTGTGCTGCTCCCTCTGCCTGGCTCCACCTCTGGGGGCAGGAAGGCGAATGTTCCTGCTGCCAGGAAGGAGGACGAGGCCTGGTGGCCTGGCTGGAGTTGTGATGCTTGGTCAGGGCCAAGGCTTGGGCCACATATGACCCACTGCGGGGCTGTATACATACCCTGTGCATAGTCCACAGCCCCTGGCAGCCCCTTCCTGAGAGATGAACCAAACCTTGGTCAGGGTGGGAGAGTGGGAGGGTGTGGGGGCTCCAGGCAGCCCACCAGCTATGGGAAGTTGTCTGACAGGTGGGTGGACGGATAGATGATGGCGACGATCACTGGGGTTCCTGTCAGCTGTGTTTGCTGCATGCCTGGCAACTGGCACAGCCCATCCATGTGTGGCTATATGTGCTGAGTAGAGGCAATGCTGGCGTCCTGGCCCCCTCACCCCTTCCTCCTTGCCCCTAGCCTGCCTGTCACACACATGCCCTCATGTGCCAGGCTGTGAGTGGGAAAGGCCACTTAGTATCTCACCAGTCTTAGCCCAGCCTGGGCCTGGGCAGTTCCCAGGTGTGAATAGGGTGCATGGGTACTCCTGGGGCAGGGCTCAGTCAGGCCTGTGCCATCCCTTCCCCTGGGTTCTGGGAGGTCTCTGACACCCTCAGGCCCTGCTCACTGACCTCCATTGGCTCTCCAGGCTCTGGAGCTGAGCTGGGGCATGTGTTGTGGGGCCCTGTGTGCTGGGGAGGGGGCCAGAGCTCACCTGTGAGGTGGCCCTACATCCAGAAATCTTTCTTCATCCCATTCCCTCCTTACCCTTTCCTGGGAAAAGAAAAACGTGGAGGGGGAACTATGACAGACATCGTATTTTGCAAAGTGAGCTAATTACAGGGCAGTCACGCAGGGAGATGGGATTAGCAGAAGAATATTTGATAAAAGGGAGCCCAGGTATGCAAATGGGTGGCAGGGAAAGGTCAGGGTCACCCTGAGGAGATTGTGGGGACTGGTGCTTCTGGTGCAACTGGTGCAGTTGCCCCCCTCACCCAGGCCACAGTCACAAGGCTGGGGTGTCACTGCTGTCCATAGATGAAGCACAGATGGGTCCATTTTCTCTCTTTAAATGTTCACTACTAACCTGCTGGGCCTGGGGACAGGGTCTTCCCAACTCTCATACCTGACTCGTGGTGGGGATGCATCAGCCCAGGGCACTCCTCCCACCCCATGGTGCCCTGCTCCCCAACTCTTCAGCCCTTGGTACTACAGGGACACAGGAAGATGATCTGGGACTCTGAAGCCCATCAGTCTAAAAACTATCCCCCAGCAGGGCCCCGAGGCCTCCAGCACCTGGAGCCAAGGGTCCAAGGTGCAAACTCAGAAAAGCTTCAAGCCCCTCAGAACTCTGGCCAGGAACATGATGCTACACTTGCACCAGGACCCCAGGATGTGAGTGAGTCCAGAGGAAAGGCCATGCCCTCTGACCCCAGGTGACTGGGAACTGCTCACTGCTGCACCCCACCAGCTCACTGGCTGCCTCCTGGGGAGGTGTCAGCAGACATCTGAGGAAGGAATACGAAAGGCAGGCAGGAGGCACTGCCTACTTCCTGAGCATCCATGTTGGTTCCTGGGGGTTCTGCCTTCTCGCCCTGCAGTCTGCTCCCGCCAGAGATCCCCTGACCCAAAGGCACTGCTTCTACCCTCCATCCTCTTTAGCACCAGGAGCTGTCACGGACCATCCCTCCCTGGCTGCCTCACCTTATCCTGAGTCAACCCCGACATCCCTGCAGCCCTAGCTCTGGCTTCAGGCCTCTGACCCCTCCCCTGACAACTACAAAGGCCTCCACCCTGACCACCCCACTTCCTGTGGACTGGAGTCTAACTGCCCACCCCAGTTCAGAACTTGGAACCTGGCTCCCCGCACAGTGGAAGCTGGCGGCCACCCTGGATTCTGCCAGATCTTCCACTCCACTCCCCCAGGTTGCCACAGGCTGTTCCCTTTGTCAGAATGCTCCTCCCTGCTCTGAGGTGCAAACTCCCTCCTTCCCTCTAGCCTCAGCCTCAATGCCCCTTCCCTGTGCTTCCAGGTAACTGGGACACTTTTTCACAGAATCTCAAAGTGGAGTCAAGTGACAGGGATCTTCCCTGCCAAGCCCCCTCCTGGAGCAAAGGATCCAAGATGCAAGCTCAGAAAAACGTAAGGCCCTTTCTTTCAATAGCAATAGCCACACGGCACAGGCGATCTGCATGCTGACCACACTTCCCCTCAGAAGACCCCACTGGCAGTCCTACCAGGTGGACTCTTACTGCCCATCTACAGATGGGGAAACTGGGGAGAAAAAGGAAATCACTGGCAAAGGCCACAAGGCTGATGGGTCAGTGCTGTAGCTGCAATCTCGCCTGGCGCTTCTCCCTCTTCATCCAGTTGCCTGATCCATGCTGCCCTGGAAGCCGAGTCACCCTCACAGACTCATTTCTGGAAAACCTACTTATGAAGTGGGTGGGGGGGTCTTATTTCAGAAGTAAACAGGATTTAGTTGGCCCAGCTCTGCTACGCGGCCAACAGACCTGGTCCCTAAGTGGTGGAGCAGCGTTGGCTGAAGTGAAAGAACCCAGGTTCCCCCCAGACCCAGGGTTAGCTGCTTCCCCTTTCTGGTCCCCTGTTCCCCCATCTGTCTCTGACAGCTGCCCCTCAGTGCCAGCCACCAACCAAAGCTGCTCATTTCTGCCCTCCCCAGGGCTGTGGCTCCCTGACCCCTGGCCTATGCCTACGCAGCTCATGGATGGATCTCAGCTTGCCTGGTTCCTGGTCTCCTCAAGCCCCATCCCGGCAGTCCATCCCCTGCCCTGACCCTGCCTCACTGGCTATCTGTCTGTTCTTCTGTCCATTTGCTTGACCACCTAAGGCTCCTCTCCTCGGAGGCTGCCAGACCTGATGACTGGGGACACAGGGGAGGAGAGAACCAGGGCTGCTCAGAGGGATCTTGAATAGAAGGCTGGGAGCCCCACACTGAATCTTCAAAGACTTCATGGCTGCTGTGCCAGGTAGAGACTGCCTGCCCTGCTGACCTTTTCTAAGTCCCACCCCATTGCCTAGGGCTGCCCCTGCTGGTTTCAGATGCCTGCCCAGCCTGCACTTGGCAGTCCCGTGGGATGAATATGTGAATCAAGAATGGAGAGCTGCCCACTTGTCCACCAACCCTGCCCAGGGAGGGGCTGGACCCTAGGCATCCGGGAGGCTGAAGGATGGGGCGTCTTGCCCTAGCTGATCTCCATAACTGGGCTCCAGCTGGTGTTGACACAGCAAACACGCTGCAACTCCCATTTGTCGAGGCACAGAGTGGGCAAACACACGAGGCTGCAACAAAGGGCCCGAAAACCGTGACCAGCCTCTCAAACAAGGGCCCCCAGGCCTGTGCCAGGAGGCAGGAAGCTTCGAGCAGCTGGATACTTTGGCCCTCAGAGATGGGAGGTGGGGACAGGGCCCTTGACAAGGCTCCCAAAGAGGGGAAGGCTGGCAGGAGGCCCTGCAGCCCAGGATTGTTCTACACACGGGGCGGAGCTAAAGGAGGACAGATCCATCTGTCTGCGGGGCCTGCCCCACGCAATACCCCCAGAAGCATCCCTCCCTGGACTGGTGTCACCAAAGCCTGGGCATAAACTCTGATGACAGATCTGTGCAGCCATACCTGTTCCAACTGTACTGGTAGGGAAACTGAGGCTCACAGAGTGTGAGGTTTGCCAAGGGCTCAGTGCTGCTCAAGTGTGAGTGGGGGATGCAGCACAGGGTGTGTGAGGGCTTTGCTTCTTGGCTACCTTCTATGCTCTGGTTCCAGTCATGGGCACCCCGTGCCATGCTGCACCTGCCTAAGAGGGACCCTTGGCCACAGGTTCTTTTTTGGGGCAGTGCAAGGTCTGGACTGTGTGGGATGTGGTCCCTGGATGGGGTCTCGGCTAGACCCCAGGGAGCCCCGTGTACCCCAGGGAGACTGGCCTCACACTGCATCTGCACATGTGCTCTGTGGAGCCTGCCAGTGGGCAAGACCCTCTGCCACTGCATGCATGCACCCCAACACACACGCACGCGCTCTCCACCTCAGGACCTTGGGCCTTCTTGCTCCCTTATTCTCCCTTGCCTAGCTAAATCCTCCCTCCTCCCAGGTCCCCTGGGCCTGGTCAAGTATCCCCATGGGCTTGCCCCATGGCTCCACCCTTTGTGGCATGCATCACTGCCATCTTCAGCAGACTGCACTCCTCAAGGGAGGGGCCTAGCAGGTCTATTCGTGTTGTCCCCGTACCTGGTAACCTACTACCATGCCAGCACACAGCAAGGGCCAGTGCTCAGTAAACAGAAGCTGAAGCAACGGAACCTGAGGCACCTAGTATCCCAGGACAGGAGGAGCCAGGGTCAAGGTGGAGTCTCTTCCAGGAAAACCGCAGGTGCCCCTGCCCGGGTCACCATGGCACCTGGAGCCAGTGAAACCTCAGGGGTTAGCTTGGGGAAGACAGCTGAGGGTCTAGGAGGGTCCCGAGGGCCTTCTTGCCACCCTATCCCCCTACCTGGGTCTGTAGCACTGGCCTTCCCCAGCAGCACCCCTGTAAGCCAAGGTACCTCCCACAGGTACCCACTGCCACAGACAGGCATCGCTCGCTATGTATTTTAAGGCACAGAAAGTGGGGCCAGAGAAGTGACTGGCCGCTCCCAGGGCCATGCTTCTACAGGGCCAAGCTTGTGGATATGCAGCTACTACTCCAGAACTCAGGCGTAGAACCCTGTGCCCTGCCTCTGTCACCCCCACGCACCCTCTCCCCTGCAGTGGAAACTGATGCCCAGGCCAAACCTTCCAGGTTCCCCTCCCAGCCCCCAGTACTCCCATCTCAGCGGATTCAGCCTGAGTCAGTTCTGCTCACTCTCACTGCTAAGCCAGTGCCCAGGCTGGGAACTCTACTAAGATGCCTTCCTTCTTCCTTTCTTCTATCTTTGGAAATTCCACTTGCCTTCCAAGGCTCAGCTCAAATGCTACCTCCTCCAGGCTGTCTTCTTAGACTTGCCTGTCCCATGTTAGCTGCTCTGCACATTGGGACCCCACAGCCTGTTCTTCATCTCCTTGAAGTTTGGGCCCGAGGGCAGGGATCATCCTGGCCACTGGCTCGCCCTTCCTCACATGCACCTACCCTCCCCCAGCCTCGCACACGAGGATTTCAGAACGAAGGGCCAGACACTATTAAAACTCAATTAAAATTCTTACTTCTCTGATCCTAAATTAGGCCGGTTTGTCCCTGTGGCACCTGCAGGCCCTTTCCCTCCGCCTCCTTGCATCTGCTCCCTTCGCCACCTGGGACCCCCGGAGAAGTGGGCACCATCAGGGGATCCTCCCTCTACGCAGGCCTTCTCTGGGGAGTGGGGACACATACATCTCCCTCCCTGGGGTTCATTTTCTCCATTCAACGGACTCTCATCTCCCTGTTCTGGATTCCTCTCCTCTGGAGGTGAGGTGCAAGGGTATTAAAAAGGAAACTCAGGGCAACAGCTCCCAGCCTGCACTTGGAGCCTTCTCTGAGTGGGACTGGCCATCCTCTCCAGCTGCTCCCCAGCAACCCCCAGTCGAGGTCCTGCCTCTAGGCCCTTGCTCATGCTCTGCCCTCCACCCGGCTTTCTCACCTTCCCTTCCTCCCCTGGCCTTCCCCTTTGCCCCAGTCAGCACCACTCTGCTTCCTCCCAATCCCTGGGAGCTGTGGGAGGGCAGGTACACAGGCTCAGGAGCCAGGGTAAGCAAGGGGAACTGTGACCTTGCCTCACCCAGGCAGTGACCAGGGTTGACATCTAGTCTCAGACTCTATTTTCTCATCTGTAAAACGGGCATTCTGCCCCACAGCAAGTAGAGACTGGAATCACACCTGGCTTAGGGCCAGGCTGGGGCAGCAGAGGTTTGCTGAATGACTGAGTGAGCAAGTGAAAGCCAGGGAGGCTGCATGGCACTCCCAGGGGAGGCACCTGGCATCAAAAGCAAGGCCGTAGGGTGGGACGGGCTCTTGCAGTGAGAGCTGGGCCTGGGGCAGCTCAGCCAAGGTGTCCCCACAGGAGGTGGGGTGACACCAGTCACAACACCCAAGGTGTTGAGCTTCCAGGCCCGACACATGCCTGCAGTCAATCCCTTCCTCTGAACTTCAGCCACTAGGGAGAATTCGGTGGCTGGGTACAGGTGTGTGGGGCTGACCCATCAGGCTCTGTGGGCCTCAGGGGTGTTGCACACCAGCCCCCTAGACCCTTCTTTTGACTAGTAGGTGCTAGTCAGGAATGATCACAGCGCTTCTGACCCCTCCTGAGGTCCCTGCATCTTGGAGGAGGTCCCAGGAGAAGGGCCTGCTCCACGGAGCAGTTTCAGGGGCCAGAGAAGCTCAGCCCCAAATCCACAAGTCAACCTTTCCCAAGGCCTGGCAGGCTGGGCCAGGCCCTTGTCTGACCACCACTAGCTCAGGCAGGTGACTGAAGACAAGAGAATGACTATTTCTCTTGAGGACCCTTGGCCATGCCCCAGCCATGTCCCACCTGCACTGTCTCCCTTGACCTTCCCAGGGAGACCAGCTCCCAGCTGGAGGCCTTCAAGGGGTCTCAGGATTCTCGACTGCCAGACAGAGATGCAGGCAGGGGAGCCCGTCCCCACACTCATGTCCAGCTGTTGGGGGTAGCGTCTTTGCCCAAGGCTCACGCTGACCCCAGGGACATTTGGGTTTACTGTCCCTTCCACAGACATCCAGGCCACCTCGTCCAAGGAGCCCTCTCTGACGCCCATTCCTTGGTGGTCGCTCTGCCATTGCATGCTCCCTGGTTTCTCCTAGCGTTCACCACCAAGTCCCTTCCTTATCTCCTTGCCGGCCAGCTCTTTGGCTGCCTCCCTCTGTAGGCGGAGGGCCCCAAGGGTGCCCACACAATGGGTGTCCAACAGATTCCCAATCCCCAATGCTTCCCCCATCCCTGGGGACCCCCAGCTGGCTCCTGTGGGCGGCAACTTGCCAGGAAGCAGCAGCACTGTTTGGGTGAGGGGAGAATAATCAGCTGTAAACGCTGCAATCAGGGAGAAAAGGCTGCTTGGGCGCTTAGCGCCCACGCGTGCGCCTAATTGGCTCCACGTGTCTGCGACTCCTTTCCAGAGCAGGAGAGTGGAAGGGTCAAGATCTCTTAATGTTCATAATGGAGGGGAGGCAGAAGCCATCGCCAGCCCCACATAAACACCTTTTAATTGCCCAGAGAAGGGTGGGAGGAGGCAGTCAATGCCACAGGATTTCCTGCCTGTCCATCCACCATTACTGCACCTTTTAGAGCTTCCCTAGTGTGGAGTCAGATCCCAGAGGCTGAGCCCCCAGCCACAACCCAGAGCCACAGCCCTGGCAACTGTTCTACAAATGTTCACCAGTTTGCAGAACTCGTGTTCTGTTCCAGGCCAGGCCTTGGCAGTAGGCGACACCCATGGCCTGGTCCTCCAGGGGCCAACCTGCTTGTCTCACCCTCGTCAGTGAATGCACCAGTGGACCCAGCTGAACTGGCCTCCAGCTGCCTCAGTGCCAAACTTTCCCCAACATCTTGCTGCCTCCTCCAGGCAGCCTTCCTGTGACCTCTTTGGACTGAAGGGATCTTTCTCCTGCTGGCCCTTCCGCCTGCACCTCTCCGAGGCCCCCAGTATTTCCCTGCTGTGGCTCTCATGGCTGCGTCTCTGTCCCGTTAGGCCAGTGGTTCTCAACTGGGGCAACTTTGCCCCCAGGCAACATTTGGCGGTATTTAGAAATATTTTTGGTCATGACAACTGGGAGAGTGGTGTACTGCTGGCATCTAGTGGGTAGAGGGCAAGGGTGCTGCTGAACATCCCACAGTGCACAAGGCAGCCCCACCGCAAAGCAGGATGCGGCTCAAGGTGTCAGCAGTGCCGAGGCTGACACCCTGCTTTAGATAAGGCTTTAGAAAGGAGGTGGGAGCTGGGTAGGATGGTCTCCTTCCTGACAAAGGGAGCGGTCTGCTGCCCCACAGTCCCTGACTCCCTCCCTGGCTCACACCTCCTGCCCCTCTGAATGCCCAGCCCAGAGCCCAGTTCCTGAACAGACCCGGTCACACTGCCAACAATGCATCACTTTAATTGGGTTAAGTGGCCATTAGCAGCAAAAGCAGGGCGGCTGTGTGCAGAAGGGTTTTTAATTTTACTCTTTAAATGATGCTCATTCCCCAGAGAGGCTGCCAATGGTGGGAACAATGCCCACTGGAGCCCCTAGAACCAAGGCCAGAACTGCATGCCGCCCCCTCCCATCCATCTGAGCCTCATGGGGGTGTGGGAGGGGTGCTCAGTGTCTTGTCTTCACTGCCCAAGGAAGAAACTGAGGGGGCAGGGACTTGCCCAAGGTCACTAGGTCATCAGAGAGCAAGCCCCTGTCAGAGGAAACCAGTGTCCCATCTCCTATTCCCTCGACCCTGTCCCACTCTGGACAGCAAACACCACATGGCCACTAATGGTAGCACAGAGGAGGGCAGTGGCTGGGGAGCCATTTGTGGGGTCTGGAGCCCAACTATCTGGATTTAAACCCTGGTTTTGGCCAGGTGCCGTGGCTCACACCTGTAATCCTAGCACTTTGGGAGGCCGAGGCACGCAGGTTGCCTGAGCCCAGGAGTTCGAGACCAGCCTGCGCAACATAGCGAAACCCCAGCTCTACTAAAACACAAAGAAACAGCCAGGCATGGTGACACACACCTGTAATCCCGGCTACCTGGGAGGCTGAGGCATGAGAATTGCTTGAACTTCGGAGGCAGAGGTTGCAGTGAGCTGAAATCCCACCACTGTGCTCCAGCCTGGGTGACAGAGCAAGACTCTGTCTCCTAAATAAATAAACCCTGGTTTTGCTGTGAGACCTGGAGCAAGTGGCTTAAGCTCTCTGAAGCTCAGTTTCCTCAAACGTAAAATAGAGAGAGGAGAGTAACCCAGTGACCTGTGTGAGGATTCAGAGCAATACAGAGCATGCAGGCTTATTTCAGGTCCGGCACTTGGTGGGCACTCAGAGGCCAGTAATCCTGGGAAGGAAAGATTTCGACCATTTTCTGGGAAAAATCCTGAACTCTGGCTGGGCGCGGTGGCTCACGTCAGTAATCCCAGCACTTTGGGAGGCCGAGACGGGCGGATCACGAGGTCAGGAGATCGAGACCATCCTGCCTAACACGGTGAAACCCCATCTCTACTAAAAATACAAAAAAAAAAAAAAAATTAGCCAGGCGTGGTGGCAGGTGCCTGTAGTCCCAGCCACTGGGGAGGCTGAGGCAGAAGAATGGCGTGAACCTGGGAGGCGGAGCTTGCAGTAAGCCGAGATCGTGCCACTGCACTCCAGGCTGGGCGACAGAGCGAGACTCCGTCTCGAAAAAAAAAAAAATATCCCTGAACTCTGAATCTACACAGAATCATCTGTGGCACGTTAAAACATCCTGATGCCCCGCCCCTCCACCCCTGACGACCCCCCGTGAATCTGATGCGCTTGATCTGAGGCAGAAGCTGGGTGCCATGATTTTAGAAGCTCCTTAGACAATTCCAATGTGCAACCAGGGTTCAGAAATGCTGCACTAAGGCAAAGGTCTGACCCTTAGGACAATGGGAGGGACCTGAGGGGTACAGGCATGTTAGGACGGGTGCTGCTGGGCTTAAGCCTGGGGCTGGTGTCTCCAGGTGCTAGATTCCTAGCGGGGCCTCCCACCACCTCTGGTTTGTTTGAGGAAGGAGGCAAAAGGGCCTCCTGGAAAGCAGGTTTCTAGCCACCATGTTGATGTCCTTCTGGAACCTGCTCTGGCCTTGCTGTCCTAGCCCTGGGCTTCCCTTTCTCTAGGAACCAAGCCCGCTGAGCCTCGATACCCCTGGCTGTGTCCCTGAGAGGAGGCTGGAATCTCTCCCACTGGGGTCACCCCTCACCTAATCCTGGGCAGTACCTTCCCTCCCCCCATGGCCTCTCCTCTGAGCCACACAGCACAGGATGGTGCTGCAGGGGCACAACCTTCAAGGGATTGTTCACACTGTGGTCTTTACAAGTTGACGCCCCTGGAGTTGTGAAACCAGAAGTGCTGGGCAGGGAGGGTGCTCATGTCCTTATTTCATAGGGGGAGAAACTAAGGCCTGGGACAGCACTGGACTGAGAGTTCCACAAGGGCAGAAACAGGGCCTGTCCTTCATCACTGCACCCCCAGCCCTGAACAGGGCATGGTAAACAGTAGCCATTGGCGGATGTTGGTGAACAGATGGAGGAGGAATTTAACGATGAGGGGGTGGTCTTCCCGAGAGCCAGGCTGTAGACTAGGACCCAGCTGGGAGGGCAGGAGAGTCCTGATTTGGGTCCAAGTCTGCTATAAGAACTTAGGCACCTCCCTATTCCTTCTGGGACTCAAGACTCTGAGAGAGTGGGCCTTAGTTCAGAGGCCCCCATCTCCCTAGGTAGTCAAAGTTCCAAGACAGGTACCCCTCCATGTCTCTGAAGCTGAGGGCCCGGCCTGTTTCCCAGACTTGGGGATGCTGGTTGCTTGCATTGTAAGGCCTCTGATCTGGCCTGCTCCCTCCTGACTCTTGGCCCCAGCAACCACCCTTTGCAGCTTGGAGAAACTCATTACAAACATCTGATTGTCCCTGATTAGATGAGACAATGAACTTCCGTCCTGTGTTGCTCAGCTCCCTCTTTGCAAGCCCCCAATTAGAATTCCAGCCCAGAGCAAAGGATTTAAATTGGATTACTGGATGGGGTCCAGGGAGAGAGGAACAATGTAGTGGGGGGTGGGGGTCCAGTCCCCCAACAGCCCTCCCTCCATATACACTTAGGCTGCAAACAAATGTGAAAAAGGAGAAAGGGACCAGGACTTGATTAAAAGCACATTTAAAACATAATTAAGACCAAAGCTCATCTTCAACAATTAGGACCAAGCAGGGGGAAGGGTGGTCCTCCCCCTCCTCTGGGGATATGGGCAGAAGCATCTCGTATGTCTAGAGCCAGGGGTGCTGCAGCAGGAGGAGTTCACTGCCCAGGAGCGCTGGGAGGCCACGGGCTATGGGCTCAGTGCACGCCTCAGGAATAATGTGGGGGAGTCAAGGGGCTGGCTCAGAGTCAGGGAGACCTGAGTTCAAATCTTGGCTCTGCCATATCGTGGCCTGATGCATGGCACCTCTGAGTCCCTGTGTCCCCCTCTGTGAAGCGAGAGTAGCCAGGGCTTCCTTCTCCGGGTTGCTGTGAGAATGATGCATGATAGACTCAGCACGCGGTGAGTGTCTGTCTGGTCAGTACATGCCTTTCCCCAACATTTCTCATAAAAAATAATTTCTGGGCCAGATGCGGTGGCTCATGCCTGTAATCCCAGCACTTTGGGAGGCCAAGGTGGGTGGATTACCTGAGGTCAGGAGTTTGAGACCAGCCTAGCCAACATAGTGAAACGCTGTCTCTACTAAAAATACAAAAATTAGCTGGGCATGGTGGTGGGCGCCTGTAATCCCAGCTACTTGGGAAGCTAAACCACAAGAATCACTTGAACTCAGGAGATGGAGGTTGCACTGAGCCAATACTGCACCACTATACTCCAGCCTGGGTGACAGAGTGAGAGTCTGTCTCAAAAAAAAAAAAAAAAAAAAAAGAAAGAAAGAAAAGAAAATAATTTCTGTTTAGTGCCGACTGTCCCAGGCCATGGCTGGGCTGCAGGTGCAGTGGAAGGGAGAGACATCTGTCTGCCTCACATAGCAGAGTCCAGCAAGGCGGGTGCAGGGAGAGGGTTGGGACCAGGACCTCAGGCCTTTGGCTGCTCCTCCCAAGCTATTGGAGTTGATTGTTCCTTTAGGGGTGGGGGAAGTGGCTTGGAAAGAGACCCCAGCCCTGTGATTCCCAAGGGGCTGGGCAGAAGGCTGGGCCCTGGGCTCCACGCATGGAGGGCGGGTCAGGAATTTGTCTCTGCCACCACTCAGCACCCCTGCTGTGCCGGCCTGGCTGAGTGGCAGGCTGAAAGGCCTGAGGGCTGTTCCTTCCAGCATTTATCAGACAGTTCCAACACAAGTTCAGGGCTGGGTGCCCACATTTGTAAACTGGACAGGGGGCAGCAAAGCTAGGAAGTAGTGTGCAAATGAGGGGTCTGGAAGGAAGTGGGGCGGAGACAGGGTCGGAGAACGAGGGAAAGGCAGGAGGAGGGCATCCAGGCACGCCCAGTTCAGAAAGGTGAGAAGGTGGGGCACGATGCACTGGCTGAGAGAGGCGAGCGTAATGGGCTGCTATCCCTGCAGAAGGCGTGGCTCTGCCTGCTCCCCGCTGTCTCCCACACTCATGTCCAGGAGATCCTGAAGGTTGGGTGGAGCCCTGCTCTGGGTCCTCTGGGTAGGAGGTCCTCAGAGTCCACCTTCTCTGGGAAGCTGGCCCCAAGAAGCAGTCTCCACCTATTTCATGGCCCCAGGTCACATAGGGACAGGCAGGGGATCCCATGGGGGACAGCAGGGCCCAACTCCTGGAGAAGGAAATTCTGGTTCTCTCTTGGGGACTGGATATGGCAGGGTGTAGGCTGGGGTGGCCACCCTGACTTAACCCAGCCAGGACCCTGGCCTGAGCCTGGGCACAGCCTGTGTAGACTTGCTCATTTAAAAAAAATGCTTTATTGAGATACAATTTATGCACCAGCAAATCCACCCAAATAAAGTATACAATTCAGTGGTTTTTAGTATATTCAGAGTTGTGCAACCATCACCACAATCTAATTTTGGAATATTTTCATCACTCCGAAAAAGAAACCCTGTACCCATTAGCAGGCCTTCCCTATCCCTTCCCTTCCCAGGCACCCATGCAACTACTTTCCATTTCTATGGATTTGCCTATTTTGGACAAATGGATATTTGCCAGACAAATGGACAATTTGCCTATTCTGGATAGAAATGGGATCACACAATATGTGGTCTTTTGTAACTGACTTCTTTCACTTAGCATAATGTTTTTGGGTTCATCCATGTTGTAGCAAGCATGCATCAGGAGACTTTATTCCTTTTTTTTTTTTTTTTTTTTAAAAGAGATGAGGTTTTTACTCTATTGCCCAGGCTGGAGTGCAGTGGCATGATCATGGCCCACTGCAGCCTCGAATTTGAAATCCTGGGCTCAAGCCTCAGCCTCCTGAGTAGCTGAGACTATAGGTGTGCATCACCATGCCCAGCTTCGTTCCTTTTTATTGGATTAGTTTGTCTTTGACACAGGCTGGAGCAACTGCAGGTATGCCTCTGATCTGGGGGGAGCTTGGATGCCTCTCACTCATTTACATATGACCTTCCCTGGTCACTTGGCAGCTGAGAAGCCCCATCCCACCTACTCTCCCTGGGATGGGCTGAGTGCCAGGGGTCTGCCTGCTTTGTCACGGCAGCCCAGCGCATTCCTGTTACCCCTCAGAACTATAGTGGTCTGAGGCTGACAGGCACAACCTCTCTGAATATAGAGGCCCAGATGGGGGAGCAGAGAAACATTCAAAGCCATGGGCAGAGCAGCCCCCATCCTTATGTGGCCTTCTCTGTGGGGCTTGCAGAGCCCCCTCGACACTCCCCCCAAGAGAGTCTGCAGCCTACCTCAGGGGCAGACTCCACCAGCAGCAGGTCACTATCCTGGCCAGGTGCCCATCCAGGGCACCACCCATAAACAAACCTGGGGACCCAGAGGGATGGGAAAACCCTAGGCCCGGAAGGAGGGAGAGGTAGGGCCTGCCCCAGTCCCAGCCTCAGGATCACACAGAGCCCCAAGACTCCAAGCCACCACCTCTCATGCAACTACTCCAGATAGTATCATCCTGTTCCTGCCGCAGCTGCCCACATTCCACGTGGGCACAGCCCTGCTGATGCTGGCCCAGCTGAACTCAGGAGGGCCACGTGATGAAGGCTCAGGACACTGCCCTCATGGTACAGGACCTCTCCACCTGGCCCTCCCTCAGTGCCGCCCCCCTGCCCCCAAAACACACACCTACCTTCAGGGCCTGCACCTTCCTGTCCAGAAGACTCTCAATGTCCCCTGCCACCTTCTCCACCAACTTCTGAGGCTCATTCTCCTGTACCTCGAACAGGTTCCGGTTGTCCTTGTAAATCTGGAAGGAAGCAGAAGCCAGGGGTGAGACCAGATGGTCCCACGTCCTCATGCCATGGGCCCTGCATACCCCTCTGCACAGCTCACCTCAGCACAGTCCTCCCCTGCACCCAGACCCTGTCTTTGGCCTCTGAGAGAGGGCATGGAAGGCCAGCGCCCCCACAGACTTGAAGGCAGGGCAAGGCCAGGGGCTCCGTAGCTTGCATCTGGGATGAGGGCCCAGTTTAGGCTGGTCATTGTGGTTGGTGGGATGGGGTTGTCACTGCCTTCTCTGGGCCTCAGGGCCCCCCCCTTTCAGGGTCATGAGCAGCACCCCCCCCCCCGCCGACTAGCTCAAGGTAACTGTGAATAGCAGAGGGGAAGAGTGGGCTGGAGAGGAGGCAGGAGGTTGAGGGGAGATGGAGTCAATAAGCACACACCACATACCCCATCCCAAAAAGAAGATGCTCACGCCCATGCATGGGCACACACACAGCCATGCCTCCACGCTGCTCAGGCATCTGGACCCTTTTTTGTGGGTGCTGCCCCAGGGCACTTGCAGAAACTAGCAGGAGCTCTGGGCAATCCTACGGGCTCCTCTGTCATTCAGGGCACAGAATATGGGGAATGGGCACCAGGGAGGAAGGGGCAGGTTGGGGGGAATGAATCTGCCCAGCCTTCCTCCAAGGGGGGTGAGTCTGTGTGCAGGTGCATGTGGCAGTGTAAATCTGATGGGGGGTGTGTGTGTGTGTGTGAGTGATGGCTCAACATATCCGTTTGTGTGCACGTGCCTGCGTGTTGGGGCTGGAGTGGGGTTAGGGTCTCTAACCCCCCAGGGGCTTGTGAGTCTTAGGAGCAGATTTCTGCAAGTGTCTTTGTTCATGGCTGGGTCTTGGGTGTGTGCGCGTGCGTGTGTGTGTGCGTGTGTGTGTGTGTGTGTGTGCGCATTTGTATGCATCATATACTGCTGCATGTGTCTCCAAGCCTGACTGGGTCCATGTGTTCATTCAGGTGACCCAAGGAGGTCTGTGCCCCAAGTACAGGCTCCTTCACTACCAGAGGTCACAGAATAGGCTGCCACGACTGAGCCGTGCCACCAGGCTGAGCAGAAGTGGAGGGATGTGGAGAGACAGAGAGGAGGTGATGAGGGGAGATAAGGAGGGGGGAGAGGCAGCCGATGAAAGACAGACAAGCAGAGAGAGATAAGGTCGGTAGAGTGACAGCGAGAAGGCAGGGAGATAAGACCTTGTCATCTGACAGGGGGATGGGGTGGGGGGGTTGGGTGCCGCTGGAGCCCCTGCTCTGCCGCTACCCAGTGCCTGGCAGTCCAGGGGTTAAAGCACCGCACAAAGCCGGCTCAGGCAATCTTCTCCTCCTCCCGCCACCCCCATCCCTCCCGGCTTCTCTTTTCTTTTTGTCCTTCTTTTAGAACAAAATAATTTGTGGTGAAGTCGCTCCTTCCCGCAGAGTAGTGGCTATCAGGGGGCAAGACTTGAGGCCTGGCCACATGGCCAGGGAGAAGAGAGGCCCCGAGTGAGTGCCAGGCCAGGATGTTCCCTGGGTCCCTGGGCCCTGCCTCAGGACAGACGTCCACAGAGGGAGACAGTGTTAGAGACACAGGGTGAGGAGGGGTCAGACCCTGAGGATCACTGAGGAAAGGCAGGGAACCTAGAGCCTAGCACCTTACTGTTGGGGAAACTGAGGCACAGAAACAGGAGAGGGAAGGTCAAGGCCAGGCGATTGAGTGGCAAAGCCAGATCCCCCATCAGCTTTCACCCATCCTTGACACATCATTCTGGGGTGTGTGTGGCCATGGTCTCAGCCACATCCACCGATGCCTCTGGAGAGTGGTGCCCCGACCCATTTGCACCAGCAGGGGGCACTGCTGCCTGGCTTCTCCTGGCCTGGGATGAAGTTCATACCTCAGACTCTGTCAAGGTCATTACCAGGTGCAGCCACAGTCTGGGCTGTCCATGGCTGTGTACAGCCCCAGGACCTGAGGCAGGACCATGTGGTTCTCCTGGGAAAGTCCAGGAGTCCCTCCTCTTGGGCTCCAGGGTGCCCCTTGCAGCCTGGCATGGTGACTGTGCTGGGGATCAGGGGGCTGCAGAGTGAGCGGGTCTCTAGGTGGCAGGCCCACACCTCAGGGCACCAACAGGTGACATGAGGCCTTGGAAGCTGAGACTCTGCCAAAAGTCACTCATCTCTGAACCTCCATGACTGATCTATTAAATGAGAGAACAGTAGTACCCACCTCACATGCTGGGGACAGCAAACCCATGCCTTGAGCAGCCTGTGCTGTTGTTACTGCTATTAGTTTGGGATCACCAGAATTCTGCAGATGGAATCATAGTCCCTCCCTGCCCTCATTCTCTCCCTGCTAGATCTGTACACTTGGGGCTGTCCAAAGCCAACGGCTCCATTCCTGAGCTGGTAGCCTCAGTTTCCTGGGGTCTGCCCACCTCCAGCCCCACCCCGTTCTCCCAGATCGGTCTGGGCAGTCTCCCACACTGAGCCACCCTGTCCTTGTCTCTGACACCTTAGCCTCAGCCCCAGAGGTGATAATGGTGGAGCCTAGACACTGGGACGCCACTGATAGGGCACAGCCATGGCCAGCTTCCTTCTCTCTCTCCCAAGCACCATGTCTGTGTGCAGTGGACACCTGGCAAATGCATATGCTGGATTCTATGTCCAAAAGCAGAGCTCTGGGGCCAGCTGGACCCAGGTCTGATTCCTTAACTTCTGCCTGCAGCTGCATGAGCCCTCGGGCCCCAGGGATGCATCCACCGTGTTTTCTTCCTGTTCTATTTCTACTCGAGGACCCACCACAGCATCTTTCTGCCGGCCCTGGTCTGGGTTCCATCAAGCCCTCTGACCTGTCATGTGCCTGCAGGCCTCTGGGTCTCCAGCCCAGGCCAGTTCCCACAGCTATACTTTGACTCACGCTGTCCCTGCATCCCCTCCACCTTGCCCTGCTATCTAAATCCCCTCTAGGGCAAGGCCAGGGAAATGGGCTGGAAGGGGTTTCTGGTGAGAGGAGAGCAGAATCCCAGAAGTGCAGGGGCTGGTCACGCTGCCAGCCAAGCCTGCTCCCTAATCCCAAATGAGCCCTTGAGGTGCAACAGTCCTCGAATGATAGCCCCTAGTGCCACAGCCCTCCCCTCAACATTCCCCTGAACTTGCTCCAATTGTCCCTGTCTTCTAGGGTGGGCCCTGAGCTGAGCCCCAAATCCCCAGGAGATCTAAGTGACACAGCCCAGCAGATGGTCCCATCCTGGGAGAAAGGTCATCTCTACATTGATGTAGTCCAGGGAGGTGCTTTCCACCTGCAGGCCCAGCAGGAGCCCAGGAGAGCCCAGGGCAACTCCAGTGCACAGACTCTGCCCAAGACTAGCCCCACTCCAGCCCCAGCCTCTAGCCCTGGCTCCTAGGGCCAGCTGGGAAGTACAGAAAGGCCAGGGTGCACCGGATGCAGAGCCTCAACCACCACAGCAGGATGGCAATGCCCGCTGATGTCCTTGGCCCAGAGAGTTAATTAGAAAAAGCCAACTGCTCCCACAGCAGCACAGCCGGCACAGCCCCACCTCTGCTGGACTAAGGAGCATGACGGGGCCCAGCTGATTCCAGGGTGCCCCAGCTCTGTGCCAGCAGTGATAGGGAGGGAGAGGCAGCAGCTTTAACCCACAGAGAGTGCCAGGATGCTGGTGGGACAGGGTAGCAGACTGAAGCCAGGTGGGGATGCTGGGGAGGACTGAGGAACAGGGAGAACAGGGGTGGCTGAGGTCCCAAGGGACAATTCAGGAGTCTGTTTGGAGCCCCTTGTTCCCAGGAATTCCTGGTTCCCCACCTTGTTTCATGTACTGGTGACCATGGCTCAGCTGGTGCCCTCCTCCCTTGAGGGCACTCCTATCCCACCAGTGATGGAGACCTGCCCCTCCACCTCTCCCCTCCCCCAGGGCTGGCTCCAGCTCCAACCCTCTCTCAGCTCTAGCAGTTCTTCAGTTAGGCATCAGGGCAAGTCCGGCCAGCCCTCCATCCTAGGGCTTCACAGGGCCGTGGGGGCTGATGCCTCCTTAGAAGCCCCGAACCCTCTGCCCAGCCTCCTGCTTCCCCCATGGCTCCGTGTAAGTGGGAGGCGAGCCTGGAGGACCCTTGCAGGAATGGTGACCTTGGACAGGAAGCCTGCATGCTGGCAGGAGCAAAGGGAGCCAGCCTCGTTCCCACAGCTCCTAACAGAGCTGCCTGGGAGAGGGGAGTCCAACTACCAGCCCCAACATGCCTGGAACATAGAGACAGCCACCACAGGAAACTAAAGGCCTCAGGACAAGTTACCTGGGCAGGCCTCAATCAGAAGGCATTTTAGAAAGTCAGCAGCAGGGGAGCCCAGACCTGAGCTACCACCAAACCTGCCTAGGGCAAGGGGGAAGCTGGAAGGGGAGAGGAAAAGGAGAAAGGAGAGGGGAAAGGAGAGTGGGGAAAAGCAAGGAGGAAGGGCCAAGGAAGCTACAGGAACAGCCCTGTTTGCCCCGAGTGTTAGCTCTGGCTGCTCTGGGGCAGGTGGTTTACACACATGACCTCACTGATCTCCTACAACCCCTGAGGAGGGTCCATTCTGATCATCCCCATGTGGCAGAGAGGACACTGAAGGCCAGAGAGGTTAAGGCACATGCAAAACTGGGGTTTGAACTGGGTCGAATCCAAAGCCCTTGCTTTAGGTCATACTCTTTGTACAGTTCTGTTCCCCACCTTTATCCCTAAACTTGAAGGCAAAACCATGGGAAAAGAGGCATAGGGAGGAACTGGGCAGGCCTGAAGGGCTTGGGGCGGATGCAGGCAGAGGCTGAAAGACTGAGGCCCCTGGAAGGTGGGAGGGCCATGCTGGAAGGGAATGAGGGGAAGACTGGCAGGGCCAGCCCAATCGACTAAGCACCCACCCAACCCTGGGAGTCAAAACAGGCACTCGCACGCAAGGCTCCTCTCCGCAGCGAAGGTGAACAGCCCTAATCTCTGGAAAATTAAATCAGAAAGAAAATGGAACAAGAAAGATTTGACGCAGGCTTGGCCCTGCTGCCAGCTGTCTCCTCAAAGACCCAGCTCACCTTGGGGTTTTGCCAGGTGCTCCAGCACCCCTGGCCTGAGCCCCAAGGCATGACTCTGGGGAGACTGGCGCTCCAATCCCCTCACCACATTTCACCACAGGGAGCAGCCAGGTGAAAGTCTTAACTGCCCATTAGGCCCCTGCAGGGAGGGCAGCCAGTGGATGAGAGACTGTGGGCGAGGCCTCCTGAGGCCCGACCCAAATGAACAAGCCCTGGGGAGGGAACCACCTCAAGAGGCCACACGGTCTGCAGTTGGAGGCCGGGGTCAGCTGCCAGACTGGGCTACACTCATGTCAGGGATGTTGGGTGGGTGGCTAGGGGGCTTGTGGTGGCTCAGGAAGCCTGAGCTGGGCCAACGAGGTAGGGGGGTTGGCGACAGGTAGTGACCAGTTCAAGGACCCTAGCCAGTCAGGGTAGAGCCAGGTCCGGGCCCCCTGCCTCACCCACCCCTTCTAGGCTGCTAACCTGGCCTTCTGCCTCAGTGAGAAAATAGAGGGTATTGACATAACTGCAAATCCACCTTGAAGACTGGAGGGTTGATGGGGTAGCCAGGCACCTGGGGACCCTTTACCACTGACAGCACTTGGGACAGATCCAGGACAGGCTGCACCCCTCAGGGCTCTCCCTATAGCCTAGTTCTTGATGGGGCTGAGGGGCTGCCCCATGGTGGGTGCACAAAAACCCTAATCTGGCTGCTCTGGGGACACACCAGCCACGAGACTGGGTGTGTGACTGGCAGCTCCCCAGGAGGGGGCTGAGGCCTGCCCCTCACCAGCCTGGCACAGGGCTTACAGTAGGGCAAGGGGCCCCTGGAGCCCTCAGGACACACTATCGGTGCCCAGGCAGGGGGGCTGCGTGCCACTCAGTTACATGCTTCATCAGCTGCTGACATTTTTGCCAACTGCCATGTTAGGTTCCTGAGTGGCCATGCCACACTGCCACCATCCCAGGCGGGGTGGCCCCATGGTCACTCAGCTGTATATGGTGTCCTGTCACACACAGGTTTTGTACACTGTGATGTTAGTTGTTCCATTAATAATTCCCCTTCATATCCAGTACAGAATGCCTGGGATGAACGCTCTCTCTAGAGGGCATCACAGACACAGAACCAGGCCATTACAATCAGCCTGCACGGGCTACAGTGGAGGTCACGCAGCAGTGTGGGAGCAGGGAGGAGGGTGCCTGGCCTGGTCTTCTGGGTGGGCGGCCCATTAATAGCACTATCCTCCCCCACCCCCACCTCCTTACATCCCCCTGGAACAGCAGAGATGGAACAGACCTCGTCCCTGCCCTCCTGGGACTCTCTATCCAGAGGGGACAGATGCCCAGACAGGTGGCAGCAGACAGAGGTGTGCAGGAGACACTTGGGAGTGAGGCTGGCCTGCTCCAGGGTGATAGGGGGCAAGAAAAAGCCTGGGGAGGGCTTTCCAGGGGAGAGGACATCTGAGCAGTCTGAAAGGCTGGGCAGGGGTTTTTGTGGGTGGACAGGGACGAGGGACGCTTGGCAGCAGTAGCGCCAGGTGCAAAGGCTGGGAGAAGCGGGGATAAGGGACTGCTCAGTGGCTGCAGAGGGGCTTGTGGGGGGACAGAAGCTGGGGAGACAGGGTGTGAGGGCAAGGGGAGCAGATACCCAGGTGGTGGGGACAGGGGGATCCTCCAGGAAGGAGGGATATGTGACTGACCACAAGGTGAGAAAGGCCTGGTGGCTCTGTGGTCCCTCGTCCTCAAGAGGCAACTTCTAGGAGCTTTCACCAGCAGGATTACCTTCACAAAACTCACAGGGGCCTGAAGCCCCCACCACCACCCCCAGCAACGCCTCCCTGTTTTTAAAGTTAAAAGTTTAGTTGACTGTCATCCATTACCGCAATTAGTACATTATGTCTAATTATGCAATTAGTGTAAAAAGTGCACTTGCTGCTGAGAATGGGAAATTACGCTGCCTCGTTACGCTGTAAAATCCATGTCATAAAAAGGCTCAATCTCTTGTTTTTCAAAAGACACAAAACCCAACACAAAACAATAAACCAAATCCTCCCAGCCAAGCAAGGGCCAGTCTATGCCAACCTCCCTGTGCTTGCCCCTGTGCAGAGCCTGCCTGTGAGGCCTGCCCTGAATGTGCCCCCAGGCAAGGCACCACCCACCAGAGACACTGGGCATGGCCCATTCCTGGGTGTAGCCCTGTGCTCCTCTGAAACATATGCGAATTTCCAAACTGACTTGAAAACTGTGGCAATCCTGATTATCCATTTACACCAGGCCTGACTTGAGTGAGGCCTCCAGTGTTAAGGCCTGTATCTCAGGGGAGAACAGTCCTAGAAGGAAATGGTATCCACCCAGCTCCAAAATGAGAGGTCCTTTCTCCAAGGTTCCTGATGGCTTCTGTGAACAGGGTTGCAGAATCCAGCTCGGAAGTGGGAGGAACTTTCCCACTTTTGGGAGTCTCAGGACTCCCAAAGCCTGAAAGCAACACCTGGATAAGTAGTGAGCCCCCCACCACAGGGACTATTCCAGCTCAGCTGTCAGGAATGCTGAGAAGGGACTCACCCATCATTAGCCAGCACCGTGGCTGGATTCCAGGCTGCCATCGTTAGATAACAGCATTCCTATGGCCGTGTGCCTATGTGAAGCTCGCAGTCTGTGACTTTATCTCCCCTAAATTCTGACTCCCTTGGTGGTCAGGAGGATGCTTTGGGGACAGGTTTGGAGTGAGAAAGAATCAAATGATGTCTCCCTACTACAGAGGTGACAATCCCAAATGGCCCTGGGCAAGGGGGCTGGAGAGGGGGCACACTCCAGTGTCCCTGCCTGCCTATGCCAGCATGAGGCACACTCCTGTGTACCTCAAAACAAATGCTGCAGGACCAAAGCCATCCACGATGTATCTCCAAGGTCACAAGTTAATGCTCTAGCATGGGCTGCTGAGTGCCTGCCCAAGAAGCACTTTCCCCAAGCAGCTTCCCTGAGCCCCTGCCTCTGAGCTCCCACCACTCCTTGATCTGAGATGCTTGACCCAGGCCTTGGGGTGGGTGGTGCAATACCACGGAGACACCTTCACAGACAAGAATCTGCCCTGGCCTCCTGGGGATGATGCACGACCTCATGTAGGTGCCACTGCTGAGTGGCACTCAGACAAGGTATTCACAGAATTCACAGAGCAGAGAATCTGAGGCATGGAGATCCACATATCCCAGGGCCCATGGGGCACTGGTTCCCTGCAACCTCACCCACCTGCAATTGGCATCCACTGGTTCTGGGTGTGCTGAGATACTGGAGCACTGACCACACCCCAGAGAGAAGCAACTACTGAGAAAGCAGCTGGGGTAGAGGGAGGAGTGCATGGACCCCACTGGAGGGGCATCTGTTGCCTGAACTGCAGACAAGTGTCCCTGGACAGTTCCAGCCTCCAGGCCTTTGTCTACTCAGATGGGCTGGAGAGCAGGGGAGACAACTCTGGCACAGCACAGCCACATGGACACCAGCCATGGAGACTCTCAGGGCCCCCATCCTCTCAATGTGGCCTGGAATAGCATCGGGTGGGGAATTTGAGCCTGAGGTGAACCAAACTGCAGGCAAGAACCAGGGGCCCCTGTTTGCTCCCCCTCCCTGAGTTGGAAGCCGCCGGCTGTCGAGGCAGCTGGGAGGGAAGCTGTGCCCAGCATACCAGCTGGCACGGGGGAGTGCGAGTAAACATACCCGCACTTTCCCAACTCACAGAAGTCGCCGGGTGCGGCCGGCTGGTGTGGGCGCCCATGTTTATGGGAAGCAGATTGTTTGTGTCGGCGTCTGGGCCCCCTTGCCACCCACCCTGGCTCTGCTCTCTCCCGCTGCCTCCCCATCCAGTTGGCCCTGCCTTCCTTTCATCAGAACTCCTCAGCCTCTTGACTGCAGAAGGATGGGGATAGTGATGACAGGTCCTCCGTGTGGCCAGACAGGGCTCAGCACATAACCCATGGAGTCCTCGTCATTTGATAGCTCTGGGAAATAGATAAACTGGCTGCAGACTACAGGCAGTGAGTGGAGGTGCCTGGGGCACTGGGCTTCTCAGACCCCAGCCATCAGTTCCAGGCCCCCACTGCCGCTCAGTTCTCTGGCCTGCAGACTAGCCTGGCCTGCCCTTCAGTCCGTTCACCACCTTGTGCAGCCCTGGCCCAGCTTGGCCTTGGACAAGGACCCTACCCCCGCAGCAGGACAAACGGCCCCCTCTGCCCTACAACAGCCCAAGTAGACAGACCCAGAGTTGGGCCGCTGCCTTGCCATCTGGCCTCTTCAACCCCTTCGCCCTCTTGACCCCATCTTCGGATGTGTAAAATGGGTTAAAGTAAAGCCCCCTTTACCCACCTCTCAGGACTCAGGGACAGTGGGCTGGGAGTGAAGGGCTCTGGGAGCCAGGGTGGGCAGAGGCTCCAGTGGACCCTTGGTGGGCCAGGGGGGACTCCCAATCATGTCACAGCTCCAGTGGGTTTCAACGGGTCATGGAGCTCTCATCTGAGATGAAACAGTCATTGTGGCCCAGAGTCCTTATAGCCCAGAGCTGGCAGAAATTCACCCCCATAAGTACCCTCATGAGACGGAATTGAGGCCAGGAAGAAAAGGGCAAAATCTGCTTTCTCTGTATCACCTCCATCCACCCCTCACAACCCTGATAGGTCAGGTGGGTAACCTTCTTCAGGGGCTGGGCAGGTCCCCCAAGGACTCCAGAGTGGCTAGAAACTGACCTTGCCCCAAAGCCACCAGTCAGGCCCTGGGGGTGGAGATGACTGTAACAAGGGCACCCTGGAGGTGGTCAGCAGCCGGCTGGCTTTTCATCTTACAGATGAGGATATTGAGGCGCCAGGAGGGTCAGAATCTGTCCAAAGAGGAGACTTCCCAGTCTCTTGCACCGACAGCCAAGAATGGCCAAAAGCCATGGGTCTGAATTCCTGCTCTGCCCTTAAGCAGCCTTGTGGTTTGGCTCGAGCCTTCACCCTCACAGTCTGCACAGCCCTGAGCTACCTTAGCCAGACCATCCTGGCATTCCTTAAAGATGGAAGTTCAAGTGTGGGGTGCTGGTGGCTTTTCATGGGACCGCCTTCCAGGGTTGCTCCCAAGGCCCTGAGCACCTTCCCTGATCCATTCTGTCCTGCAGGGACCAACTTTCCTGGCCTCACAGGCTGGAATTCTGTCCTGTGCTGCTGAGACTTGCTAAAGATGTCACCACATAATGACAGCACCAACGACAGCCCCAATCACAATGAGAGGTGCTGCTGAGGCCCTCAGGCTGGCTGCTCTTGTGAAAACATGAGATCTTAGCATGGCAGGGGTGGGAGATAAGGGTAGAGAGATGAAGGTAAGCCCAGAAGATGAGCCCATGTCGTCTCATGGTATCAGGGGCCTCTTTTGGGGCAAGGTGATCCAAGGGACCTGCCCTGTACCAGTGCACAGATGCAGCAGCAGGCACATGCACTTGACCTTGCATACCAGGTCACACACACTGACCTCACCACATTCACACCTAGGACTCAGGAAGCCCCTTGCAGATCTTGCTCAAGTCTCACACTTAGGCTCACAGAAAAGGTACCATAGCCTAGATGGGCCTGTCCACTGTCACTGGATATGTGGCAGCCCCAGGCCTGTGTGAGGCTCTGTGGGTGTCCATTCACACCTCAAAAAGTGGTGTGTGGCCATCTGAGATGTTTTAAGCAGTGGAACTTTGCTGGCTCGGACGGTTGGGGCTATCTGAAGGTCATGACCCTAAATCCTGCTGAACACACCATTGGAAGGGCTCCTAACAGCATAGGTGCCGGACCTGGATGGGGCAAGGGCATGGCCTGACCCATAGTGGCCTCTGAACCAGGGTCCCAGGAGAGCCCAGGTAGGCGCCCCCTTCTGAGTTCTTGATGCAGCTCACCACAAGGCACCGATAAGGCAGTAGGCACTAGAGTCACTGTGAATGTGCAAGCAAGTGTGCAAGCGGACACACCATGCCTGGGTCATCTCATTTACCTCCTCTGTCAGCACCTCCTGATGCCATCTTACTCCCTCCTCTAAGTTTTCCTTTTTCTCCTACTTCCAATTTTTAGGCTCTCCTTGAATTTTATGTATCCTTGTAAGTGCCCTTAAATCTTCTGTGGAACAAGTCGGAAGCATAAATAAATAAACAAACAAACAAACAGGACCAAGACACTAAGGCTTTGTATAGACTGAAGATATGCTGAGGACAGGTGCACATTAGGGACATGCATGCTCTGAAAACACATGCACTCTGGGGACACAGACCCAAGGGAACTCAGCTTCTCCCATCATTTACAGCCTGCCCTGGGCTCTCACAAGAAAGCTCCCATTTTGGACCTGAAAAATGCAGGGGTGGGGTTACCACCCAAAGCTTTCCTAGAGCTGGGGTCAGTGATCTCTGAACCCAGTCCATAGAGGTGCTTCTGAGTAGGCTCTGGCCCTTCTGTACCTCAGTTCCCCCTTATTTCACTTTTGGGGAAGAGGGACAATCCCTGGCACCTCCAGCTCCAGGTTCTCTCTCGGTGTATGCAAAACTCCAGCAGCAACAGGGGCCAGCATTTACCTTCCCGCATCCGTGCACAGTGTTTGCCATGCAAACAAACTGTGCAAACAGGACTGATGGCCCGGCCACACTGGCAAACACCATGAGGGCCCTTAGCCTGAACAGCCATGAACTTCTAAGTTAAGTGTGCTATGCTCAGGGGAGGCAGATGCTGTGCCTGGGCCCCGACTCCAGGTGTGCCACCTCCTTGTTGCCAGGTTTGGGGGCTGTGGGGTTGGGTGACAATTATTACGGGATTAGCTGCCATTACTGGCGGGGCCAAAGTGAGCCTCCACACCGGCCATCCATTTCATCAAATTCTCACAAGCCCCAGTTGTCCTTATTATTTTACAGATGAGGCAACTGAGGCACAGAGAGTAACTGGCAGAGCTGGAATTCAATGACTACATGGACTTACCACATGCATGAACACAGACCCTGTTTCGGACTCTGCCTCCATCTCCCCAGCAGCTGTCTCCAGCCTGTGGGATCCTGTAACTCCTCTTGAGGCCCAACCCTGCCCCTGACCCCTCCTTTGGGAAGCCACTCTGACTGCCCCCTTGGCCATGTCCACTGGGCCACCTGCACCAGGACTATGAAAGTCAGCGGGGTCAGCTGAGTCTCGGGTTCACAAACCCCATCCTGTTTTGAACATCCATCAAGAGCTGTTTCTCAGACAGTTGGGTGAACCCTCCCAGGAAGCCAGTCCCTTCAGGATAACAAGCCCCTAATTCATTTGCCTGGTGCTGTCTACCAGACCCCAAGGGCTCATTCGCCCAACCTGTTTGCCCAGAGGGATTGCAGGGGGAGGGAGAGCCAAGGACAGTTCTGAGCTGGCCCAGAGGGTAGGTGGACTTCAAGAAGGTGCTTCGACTTGTAGGAAACCATCTTTGTCTGTAAGGTTGGAAGTCTAGGACCCTAGGCTACAGGTGCATAAACTGAGGCCCAAGTGAGCAGGGTAAGCAGCAGCAAAGAGCCAGGATGACCCAGGCTCCAGCTTCTCACCTTCTTCTGTGCTAGGAAGGTCAGAGAAGACATTCCAGGGAAAGGTGTAGCTGGATGGGCCAAAAGAGATTGTGTACCTTCCCGGCAGAGGAGCAGCATGCAAAGGTGAAGAAGAAGGAAGGCTGGTGAGGAGAGCTTCCGGGGGAGGGGATCCACTAGCAGGCAGGGGCAGCTCTGAACCCGACCCTCACCGGGAACTCGCTGCCTGTGTGAATTCTGAGAAACTGTAAGGTCGTCTGGAGGCTACAGGCTGGAGGCCTGGATCCCCACATGCACTGTGACCTTGTCTCCCCCGCCGCCCCCTTCTCGTGGTCAGGTGCCCATGGGGTCTTGGAGGCGATGGTGCCCTGGGCTTCCACATCGTCTGTCAGCAACCTCCAGCAGGAAGGAGGGAGGCCTGCACTTCTAGCTCTGTCAAGGGCTCCCTGAGCAAGGAGGCGGTGAGGGCAATGATGCCAGGAGGACAAGAGCGGAACAAATTGCCCTGATTATGTAAGGCAGCTCTACTTCCTCCTTAGCAGGGAGAGAACTGGGAGCTAGGTTCCCCCCTGCCCCATGTCCCTCCCATACCACTGGGCCTGCTAGGAGACCCCTCAACAGAGGCTCACTCAGTCTGCCCCTGGGGCCTGCAGGGCGTGACTGGGGCAAGTGGCCTGAGTTGGTCCTGCTCAGTCATTGCTCCTCCAGTCTCTTTGAGCATACATGAGCCCCTCCAGGTTTCCTGCCTGCACCCTGAGCTGGCAGCCTCCCTGCCTGCTTGCCCAGAACTCCACACCCGAGGCCTCTCCCTGCCCTAGTCACCACGGAGCCTGGAGAACTCTGACCTCTTCCAGAATCCAACCAAGGTCACATCCAGAATGCCACACCCTGACTGGATCAGGGCTCAGGTACGCTCTTCTAAGTGCCCCACAGAGGTCTAAGCAGGGAGCCCTCCTTTTTAGGCCCCAGAACAGGCTAAGAGTCAGACCAGCCATATCCTCAACCTGGCCTCTGGACTACCCTGTCCCCTCCATGAACAAAACCTAGCCTCCCCGAGGGCGTTGAGCCCTCTGAGTTGCTATCACTTCCCCTTACCCTAGGGCGCTTAGGGAATGCTGGAGATGCCCTAGGCTGAAGCTCCTAGGTGGCAACCATGTGGCCCCTCCCTGGCACAGGGCAGGCATTCCCTGGACAGGCCCCTTTACCAGTTAGGCCTGGGTATGTTCTGCTCTGCAGGGCTGCCCTGCAAAGGAGGCTGGGAAACCCTCTCCCATATAGTATTATGCTTTGTGGAGTCATCAACATGACTGGAAGCTCTGGCTATCAAGCTCTTTGAGTTTACAACGCTGGGAGGTTTAGGGTTCCTAAACTGCAAATTTATCTCCTGCCATAAACCCAGATGATGCAGAAGCCAGTGTGTGCCTGAGTGTATCTGTACATGTATGTAGGAATGTTCACTGGTGTGCACGTGGGAAGGGTGATGGTGCTCCCATGGGCACCTCAGGCCCAAGCACATGACCCAGTGTATGTCTCCAGGTACTCACATATCCTGGTGCCTGTGTGTCGAAGCACATATGTATCCTGGTATGTATACGTCCAGGTTTATGGCGCATGTTGGGGGAAGGCTCGCAATGAACAAAGTAGGGTGCATGTGTTCCTGAGCTCAGCCCCGAGCTCCTGTGCTCAAGTACAGCACACAGTAGGTCTCAGGGAACATCTGTGTGTGTGCACAGGCCCAGGGTACCCTCAAGCAGACCAGTCCCTGCCCTTCTGCTCACCATTTCAGAGGGACTAGAACCCTGCACTGGTCACATCCCTAGAGCCAGGGCACCCACACTGTGCTGGTGCCCGCTTCTAGCCACTACCCCCACAGACCCCGAGAACACCCCATTGATGGCGCAGGCTGCAACAGAGACAGTCTGAGGCACAGATTCCCTCCTGCATGTGGGGGAGAGCCGCAACGAAGCCCTCAGGCAAGGGATCCTTCCTGCCCACCCCCATCCCACAGACAAGAGGATCTGGAAACATCACGAAAACGACTGATCTTCCTGCTGATGGTGGGCGAGAAAAAATTATCTTTCTCTGAACACTAAAAATAAAGCCCAGTTTCCTAAAAGCAGGGCCCTTCTTAGCCAGTGGCTTAGAGAGGCTTCATCACTGAACTCCTAAGGTAGATTCGTTGAAGCCAAGAGAGGAACAAACCCTCGGCTGCCTCATTGAGGGGCTCAGCCTCGGAGCAAGATGGCAGCCCCCCACCCCTGTGATCCAACCCTGGACCTAGGACCTCACCATGAGCCCTGATGATGCTATCAGAGGTGGGCAGGAAGAGGGTAGCAGGAATTGGGTCCATATGCTGCTCGTGCCCAGCTAATGGGCTGACAGATTAGCAGGTCTCCCCTCTAGGAGGTGATGAATGAGCAGTCGCCCAGGAGGGCTGGGGGATGGGCCACCCTCCATAGCACTCCTTAGGCTCAACCCTGACGCCACCTCCATGTCTGCGCAGCCCTGCTGAGATTCCTCAGGGGTAGTGGTTGGGACTAGGGGGTGACTGTGGATTTTAGGCATGGGGAAGGCAGAAAGGGCATAAAAGGGCAGACCCAGCCTCAGAAGCCATACAAAAACAAGCCCAGCCAAGAAGGCCCAAATCAAGGCCACGGATGAAAATAGTGTCAGCCTGAAAGGACACCATTAGGGAGGGTCTTAAAGCGTGGCCCTGTGACGCCTCCGCCACACCACACTCAGAATGACCTTGAGGCCATGAAGAGAGGGTGGCCTGGGGCAGGGGGAGCCTGTACTCCCAGGACTGCCCACCACACTCCCCATCAGAGACACAGGCATTCAGCCCGGGCCCTAGGGACTGAGTAGATGGGAGAGAGACCTAGGGCTGGGTTCTGGGGCTTCACCCGTGAAGTGGAGCTGCTTCTCCCACACAATGACAGGACTGTCACCACCCAAGCTCACAAGGGCTGTGGAGGGGACATAGTGGGAGGTGAGGCTCCATGTGGGGAGGGGTCCATGGAGCCTGACTCAAAGCAAACTGCAGCCTCCAGAGTTTGTGAGCCCCAAGCCACAGAAGGGGGCAAGCTAAAGGTGGCCCCCAGGTCTCAACCAGTCCTCTCAGTGGAGACTTAGGCCAACCTGAAAGCCCAATATTCTTGATTTGCCCCCAAAATCACTGTACAGCTCCACCTTCCATGCACACAGGACATCTAAAATGGGGCAGGATTCACACATTCTTTTGACAGCGGATCGGCCTGGCTCCCTTTGAGGGCCCTCAGGTCAGGTAAGGCAGTCCCTGACCCAGTTCCTGTGTGGGCTTCCTGTGCAAATGGGCCCCAAGCCCCCCCTACCCTCGCACCGCCTCCCCCACCCTGCCCCCACCCCATGTAAACAGAACCTGCCACTCTCTCCCAGGGGCTGCTAATTCCCCGCCAGAACTGCTCGGACGTGAAATTGGAGTGAGACAATGTGTGTTTAAGGAAATGAATCTCGAATCTTAAGAGGCTCTGGAGCCCGCCCTGCACCCCCATCACCCTGCTCTCGCCCACCAGAGCCAGGAAAGGAGCACTTGGCATCAGAGAAGAGAAAGGCGGAGGTGACATTCAGCGCCAAATCAGCAGCCGCCACAGCCAAATATTGTACTTGCCTCCAATCTTCTTTTATTTTTCCAAAGAAAAGGCTTTTACAGAGTGAAAGAGGCTGTTGGAACACTGAGGCTGATGATCATTTGTAAAAGGCAGGCCTGCTGCGCGCATGCCTGACTCAGAGCCTTCCCTTCCCATCGGCAGGCCTCCCCTCCCTGCCCACCGTCACACCCGCAAGACGCCCGCCGACGTCACACCCCACCGCACCAGCCACACTGGCCGATGTCACGGGTGTCCTTAGCCAACAAGACCCAGGGGCTCTGACCCTGTGCCAGTCCTGGACATGGGACCTGCCTCTGAGCTGTCTCCCCGCCTACATGGGGCCCTTGGAAATGAGGACTCATTTGTGGTGTGTACAAAACCACTGTGCCTACAGAGGCCTCAAAAGTGACCAGTCCATGACCTCTGTAGGGGCTCCTCATCCACCCCAATGGCCCTTAGTGCCCCCTCCATGGACAGCCACCCTGCCTCTACCATCATCACTTTTATCCCTCCCAGCAGGGGCTGTTTTTTTTTGAGATGGAGTTTCACTTTTGTTGCCCAGGCTGGAGTGCAATGGCGCGATCTCAGCTCACTGCAACCTCTGCCCCCTGGGTTCAAGCGATTCCCCTGCCTCAGCCTCCCGAGTAGCTGGGATTACAGGTGTGCGCCACCATGACCAGCTAATTTTTTGTATTTTTAGTAAAGATGGGTTTCACCATATTGGCCAGGCTGGTCTTGAACTCCTGACCTCAGGTGATCTGCCCACCTCGGCCTCCCAAAGTGCTGGGATTACAGGCATGAGTCACCACGCATGGCCCAGGGGCTGTTTTAAGGCCCCTCCCCAGGCTGCCTGATACTTTGTTGAACAAACACTACCAGTCATCCTGGAGTTCAGGCTCCTGAACCCAGCCTACCTCCATCCACGCTAATTAACCCACTGAGCAGGCTGAGCAGATACCCTCTGCATGCCCCTCCACTATTTTCATCCCTGGCCCTTGACCAAGTGCTTGGACAACTTCCATGGGTTTTATCGATGGTACAGACTTAGCCCATGTCTCCCATTTCCTCAAACCTGGCTGCCAGAGGCCTGCCCAGTGAGAGGATGGGGAGCCTGCTGAGAGGCCCCCTAGTTCCCACCTGGATGGTGACTGGAACCTGGCCCTGTCCCACACGTGCACCCTTCAAGCTCACACTGTGTCTCAGAGCCCACCTCAGACCCCACTCCTAACCAACCCCAGGAGGTGGAGGCGTGGCAATGGTCCATTTTGCAGGTGGGATACTGGGCTCAGAGAGTTCTTGTGACTCACCCGAGGCCTCAGCGCTGGCAAGAGGCATAACCAGAACCTGGGTCCAAGCTGCACAGGTCTCATGATGTGGATGCTGGGCTGCATCACCCAGATTCCCCCTTCGGCACGAGGCCCTCATCCCCTCACTGCCAAGGGTGTTGCCTGCTGACTCCTCTCATCCGAGTCCCTCCCCAGGCTGTGCCCCGAGCAGATGTGGCTCCACTGCCTGTGGTCACAGAGGTGGAGTGGGGGTGCACAGAGGCCTGGTCCCTTGGCCTCAATGGGGACAGCTCTGATGGGCCAGCCCACCTCCAGGGCTGTCTGTGGAATTGGCTCAGGCTTGAGAATGCCTCACAGCCCAACTTCTCCTGCTGCCTAACCCTGCGTCCTTCACCCCTCACAGGTGTGGTTCCCAAGAGTACTCTCCAGTAAACACCTGCACATGACCTCCATCTCAGAGTCTGACTCCAGGGAATGGACCCTATCGGAGCTGGTGCCAGAAGTGGTCCCATAAGGCCAACCCTAAAGTGGGCATTGTTGTGCTGACAACGAGAACCTCTCCATGGAGGCCGGGGGAGCCCTGACAATCCTGACATGTGATGGATGTAACTGCTCATTGTGAACCAGCTTGGGATACCTGTGAATGGGTGCAATATCTCACGTGTCAGACAGGCTCAGGGAAGTGTAATTATAAGAACTATGGAATGGGATGGCTGTGGCTGGGGGCTATCAATGCTTTGGAGAAAGACAAGGAAAGACTGAGTAAGATTCAAAACAAATTTAAGGTGAAATGTGAACATGAGAAGCCCCCTTGACAGGATATAAGATGATTCTCATCTGCAGCCAGAGGCAGAAAAGCACAGGACTTTATCGCAAGAGTCAAAGATCCTCAGGGGGTTATAGTTTCAATCCCAGCAGGCTGGTTACACCAAGACCAGGCCAAGACCCTGACAGCAAAGGAGTGGGGCCCTGCATTGTAGGATGGGAACATCTGAATCACTGCACTCAAGAACCTTGACCCCCACTAAACTCTCTGAGCCTGCAGAAGTGGCCCCTCATCCCTGCTAAAATCTAGGATTTCCTCTTTGTCTGAAGATGATGCAGAGGCCTCCTGTGTGCAAATCTTAGAGTCTCAGAGTCTTTTCCCAGGAATATGACCTCAGAGAGAAGGCTCAGTTCTCTCACTGGGTCCAGAACGAGTCCATGAGCCCATCTCCACATCACCGAGACCCTAACACCAGCCTCTCCTCTCTTCCCCGCTGCCTGCCAGAGTCGTTCCCACTGCTTGGCCTTTGTCCATGCTTCCCCAGAAATGCTCACCCCTCAGCTCTCCTCTTCCTCCAGGAAGCCTTCCCTAAACCCCCTGGTGAGTTCATCTGTGCCACCTCCCAAGTCCTAGCAGCCTCTCCATCTGTAGTGCACATACACTGCACAGCCTACAGCAGGTCACTTGCTTTGGTCCCTGCGCATCCAAATGTCCCCTGAATAGGACAGAGCGATTTCGGACAGTCCAGGCCCATGTGCACCCACCAGTGCCAAATCCTGGACCAACCTACAGAAGTTCAAGAAAACCCTGTCACGGGGGTGGCTGGACTTCCAGGCCCCCAGCCCTGTCCTTCACACCCCAGATCCCTGCACTCAGGCCTCGCCCCTTTCAAGGAGGTGTGATTATTAGGACCTTCTCCATTACAGATAAAGAAACTCTAGAGGGCAACTGGCCCGTCCAGCGTCCTAGAACTGGGAAGGGGCTGCTCAGGATTTGCACCCCATCTGTCTGATCTTCCTGACCACCATCCTCACGACTTCTGGCAAAGGAAGAGAGAGGGGCAGGTGAAGGCTCTGGGAGCTTGGCGAGACGGGAATGGACTCCGTGGAGGATGTCTTGAGGGCTTCAGACAGGTAGATGTGCAAGGCAAAGCACTGCAGGAAGAGGGAACGGTGAGGGCCACGGCTGGGAGGTAGGCTAATGTGGAGGGGAGCCCCGGTTTGGAGTGGTAGGTCAGGGAAGGGAGGTGTGATCTGTGTGAAGGTCACGGTGGACACGACCAGGCCCGGGTCCTGCATCTGTTCTGCCCTGCCCCCGCCTCGCGGAGCCCCATCTCCCCCTCCACACCCGGGTTCCGGTGCCTGCTCTGAATGGCCAATGAGGCCATCTGATTGGCTCATCAAGGGCAAATAATAGCTTTTGCTGAATTCAGCTGCAGCCAATCAGAGGCAATCAAGCACACAAGAGGCCTGATGGGCCACACAGGCGCACCCACAGGCACCAGAGCTGCCCCTCAGCCAGGCTCCGGAAGCCTCCTCCTCCCTCTTGTGTCTGAGCACTGGGGAGGGGGCTAGGAACCGAGTCCAGGAGGCCTCAGGAAAAGAAGGGGAAGGGACCGAGCCGGACTCCACAGCATTTGCTTGGCACCCGCTGTGTACGCAGAGTGCCGGAGATGTTGGGCGTTGATGGGGGAGACTCGGGCAGAGGACGCGCACCCCTCCTGGCCCACTCACAGGCCCCTGGAGGGGCCCCCACAACAGCCCCCCCAGCCACCCCCAACCTGGCCTCCAGCATCTCTCTCTGCCGAGTCCTTGCCTCTCCCCCAAGGAGAGCGGAGCCTCCAATCAGGCCCTGGGAAAGCAATTTTTCAATCTCCAACTGCAAACACTAATACCGCTGAAGCTAATTTTACAGATTTCCACTTCGAGGCCTTACCTTTGTCCCAGAATCCCTCAGCCCGGGAGATTAGCAGTTTAGAGACTGGAAAAAATAAGGTATTTTAAAATTCAGCATAAAACTCTCTCTTATACTCGGTGAGCTAAAAAAAAATTTTTTTTTTTTTTGATTGGAAAAGAGCCTGTTAGTGAAGGAGGAGCCAAGTCCAGTCCCTGCTCCACAGGGTGGCTGGAGGAGGGGCACTGCCTGGGCCAGCCTCTGCAGCATGGCTCAAGCCCACAGCCTATGGAGAGGCAGAGAAGGGGAAGGGTCAGCTCTCATCCTGCCCTGCGTGCTGGGAACACTGCCTGCTGCACTGGTAGGCCCTCTGCTTCAGGATCTGGATGGCGCCCCCCTTGAAGCCACCCAGCATTTCCAGGCGTCCAATCCCAAAAGTCTTCCCAGCTGAAAAGAAAGGCTTCGGCCCTAGGGACAGAACAGGTCACAAGCCTGCTGCTCACCGCCACTGCCAGTGAGGCTGATTCCACTCCAAAACAGGCCCTCTCTGGGCCTTGGTTTCCCCATCACACCAAAGGTCCAAAGTCCCTGGCCACATGCCCTCCTGGTATACATGCAGCTGAGCACTGTACGCCCCCTGCACACACACACCCCAAGGCACACATACTCGGACCCTCGCCCATGCGGACAAGCACGGGAGGCATTTGGTGGCACTCACTCATTGAGCACCTCTCTATTGCAGCTCTCACAGATGAGCGGCATAATCACTCCGCTCTCCGGGGGCCATGAGCTCAGAAACATCCTAATGAAAAATAAATGTATTTACAGGGAGACGTCAAAGCCGCCAGGACCAGTCAAAGTAATATGCCTGCGACCGGCACATGGACTTTTATTTCTTCTCCCTCCACGCTCCAGAGCTGCTCCTGCGGCGTGGAGAGATAAATATTTTAAATAGCGACACTTTGGCGATGCACGGTTATGCAAGACAAGGAATAATTAGAAAATAAATTACTTTTTTTAAACACAGCGTTACAAACATCGGGTGCATCAGATTACTGTTCTCTGCAGGCCAGGGCCACACGGCTCAGGGAGGCCAGCGCAACAAGGACCTCAGGGAGCAAGCACACACCAGCCTGTCCCCACAGCCCCCAGATGGTGACACCCCTCCCGCCTGCTCTGGGAGGCTCCCAGAATCGAGCTGAAGACCACACTTGGCAGCTTCCAGAAGATCTCGGCGATGGAAAGGCTTCCTCCGGCGTCTCACCAGCAGTAGCGCAGACTAAAAATAGTTTAATCTCCTTGAAAGCAAAAGGAGCAATCAGCAAAACAGACACTTGGGCCCACATGCTCCCCCCATTCCTCTCCTCGTTCTGCCCCCATCCATCCAAGCTGTCCCCAGCTATGCATCGTCAACTTCTACCCATCCCAGGATAGTGCCCCACAGCCTCTGAGGAGGGCAGCTATTGCCCATCGTCCAGGACTCCTCATGTCTGCAGCCCTACATATACACAGCATGTGTCCTTTAAACCTTGTGACACCCCAGAAGGGAGGCAAGACAGGAAATGTTAGCCCTGCTTTACAGATGAAGAAACTGAGGCATAGAGAAGTGGAGTCATTTGCCTGAGGCTAGCAATGGTAGACAAGGGCTGTGTGCAAATGGAGGGGCTCAGCCTCTGCAGAAAGGAGGTAGGTAGCTTTTAATTAGCACCTAGCCTGAGTTCTGGCTGGCTCCCAAGACAAAAAAGCTGCCCAGGGCAAAAAGAGGCAAGGGCTGGTAGAGTGGGGGAGGGGAGAGGCTCACACATTTCAAGGATGGAGTCAGCTCCATTCACAGCTGAGTAGGTCTATCACACAGATGTGTCTTGCCCACTGCAGCCAGACCAACATTGTGACTTCACAATTTTCACTCACTGGCCTGGGATAGGGTCTGGATCCTGTGTTCTGGCTCAAGCTTGCTGGGTGGCTGAGAGTCTGTCCCAACCTTCTCTGGGCCTCAATTTTCCGAGAGATTGGCCAAGGCAGTCAGAACGACCGTTGCCCCCAGGGATCCCTGCTTAGGACCCACCAGGAACCCTGCTGCCCTCCCAGGCCTGCCCCTCACACACTCTGCCCTTTCTCACTCAGTCCTACTTCTCAGCATCTGTCTACCTGCCCTCCTTTCGTGCCTAACTGCCTGAACTAGGAACACGGATAGTGTCCTGTTCCACCGCCTGGTTTTACAAGAGAAAACTCAAGACAGGGAGGGGAAGGTCATGCATATGAGGCTACCCCTGGAAAGGTGAGAGGAGGCAGAGCAGATCAGGACCCAGATTCTGATCCCAGTTTCACACCCTTCATAACACTCCTTGTGGCTCCCCCAAGGACAGTACTGTCTGTTCAGAGTTCACTAGTGGAATGAAGCCCCCAAATAAAATGATAAACTGGAGCCAGGTGTGGAGGCTCATGCCTATAATCCCAGCACTTTGGGAGGCCGAGGCAGGCACATCACTTGAGGCCAGGAGTTTGAGACTAGCCTGGCCAACATGGTGAAACCCTGTCTCTACTAAAAATACAAAAACTAGCTGGGCATGGTGGCACGCGCCTGTAATCCCAGCTACTCGGGAGGCAGAGGCATGAAAATTGCTTGAACTCGGGAGGCGGAGGTTGAAGTGAGCCGAAATTGCACCACTGCACTCCAGCCTGGGTGACAGAGTAAGACTCTGTCTCAAAAACAAACAAACAAACAAAAAAAACAGAAACAAACAAACAAAAACGACAGACTAGGCTCTGGCAGGTGGTCCAGCTCACACAGTCTCTCGAAATGCCATCAGGGAAGTTGGAACTGAGGCTTCCTTTCCTGCTAAATATCGTTCCTTGTAACCAGCAGCTACCTGCAAAATATCACTCCATAACCTGGGTTCTGAGTTTTTCAAAAACTGTCCAGAAGGTGCTACACCCTGCTCACCCTCTCTCAGGGGCCAATGTCTCCCCGCAGCTCCTGGAAACCTCTGCCTTGGCTCCGCAGTCCATCCCTGGCCCCAGGTGCTCTGGTCCAGCTGTGTCTCCAGGTCCAGTCCTTGCCTCTTGCTCCAGCCTTTGGCCCCAGGTCCAGCTCTTGCCCCAGTAACCCCACGTACCTCTGCCACTGCCTCAACACACCTGAGGCTTGGTTTCATCACTTGCAGCAATGATGCTGAGCGCAGAGACTTCCCTCCACCTTTTATATATGAAGAAACAAGACCCAGGTCACCTGATTTCTGAGGCTCTTCTTTTTGACTGATTCTTCTCACTGTCCACCCTCCTACTCCCTCAGCTTCAGGAGAAGAAGCTCAATCTCAATAGGTGATGATGGGGACTGAGGAAGGCAGCCCAAGTGGACAGACTAATGAGGGTAAGGGTATGGCCTTGGGGAGGCTCAGAGACCTGCCCTGACTCACTCAGAACCAGCTAAGTCTTTGGGAGCTGCCCCAAAGGGATGAGCCTCAGCCACCTGCCAGGTTCAGGGTAATGCCCTCCCCCAGCCATGGGTGCCCCAGGTAACCCTACCTGCTAGATTATGAGCACAGGGAAGGTGCTGGGTCAGGGAGTCATCCAGGGAATAGCTGGCCCGCTGTCAGCCAAGGCAGAACTTGCTTTATCAGCAAAGCCCTTCCCCGCTGCTGGCTGCGTAAGCCAGGCCTGCCAGGGCTTCCCACTGCGCAGATGGGGAACTGAGACTTGGGACGAGGGGCACCTGGCCACGGGGAGAGAACCAGGCTGCTCAAGTGTCCCTGTGAGGCTAGCTGAGCTGCCTCTCTGCACCTTCCCCGAGTCCCAGAGACTCCCTGCTGCTAACTCCATGCCAAGCCCTGTGCCCAACACACCCCCATGTACAGGGCAGCAGTTCTCAAACTGTGTTCCCTGGAGTCCTAGGCAGTAGACAGGGAGTCTCTGGGCTCATGTGGAGGGTCAGGGGTAGTGAGAGGGTGGTAAGAGACCAGCCCGGGCTTGCCTACCCACTTCGCCAAAGAACCCCCTGTTCATCAATTCACTGTCCAGGGCCCAGCGTAGATTTCACTTAATCAAACAGTAAGGACTCAGCTGCTGCAAGAGAAGTGAAAGCAATGGTGCCTGGCGAACTTTCTTTCCCCAAACTCCCTGACACGACAGTTAAGGACTATTCAAAATGGCAAAACCCACAGGAACAAAGGAAATGTGCAGGAGGCACTAGGAACAACATTTTGGAAGCTGGAGCAGACAGACTATGGTGATTGACTTACCAGGCCCTGGCAGGCCCACTTCTAGCAGCAATGGGTTAATGCTGGGGAACCCCAAAGGCTAGGTCCTGAAACCCCAGCTAGAAGACCGGGAGAACCTTCTCTGGGGAACCTGCTCAGTCAGGCCTGTGCCATCCCTTCCCCGGGTTTCTGGCCCAGCCCACCGACCTCCATCGACTCTCCAGGCTCTGGAGCTGAGCTGGGGCATGTGTTAGTGTATGTGGGGCCCTGTGTGCAGGGGACAGGGCCAGAGCTCACCTGTGAGGTGGCCCCACATCCAGAAATCTTTCTTCATCCCATTCCCTCCTTACCCTTTCCTGGGAAAAGAAAAACGTGGAGGGGGAACTATGACAGACATCATATTTTGCAAAGTGAGCTAATTACAGGGCAGTCACACAGGGAGATGAGATTAGCAGAAGAATATTTGATAAAAGGGAGCCCAGGTATGCAAATGGGTGGCAGGGAAAGGTCAGGGTCAACCTGAGGAGATTGTGGGGCCTAGTGCTTCTGCCTGGGCCACGGGGAGTGGAGGCAGTTGCCCCCCTCACTCAGGCCACAGTCACAAGGCTGGGGTGTCATTGCTGTCCATAGATGAAGCACAGACGGGTCCATTTTCTCTCTTTAAATGCTCACTACTAATCTGCTGGGCCTGGGGACAGGGTCTTCCCAACTCTCTCACCTGACTCGTGGTGGGGATGCATCAGCCCAGGGCACTCCTCCCACCCCATGGTGCCCTGCTCCCCAACTCTTCAGCCCTTGGCACTACATGGTGTCACACAGGAAGATGATCTGGGACTCCGAAGCCCATCAGTCTAAAAACTGTCCCCCAGCAGGGCCCTGAGGCCTCCAGCACCTGGAGCCAAGGGTCCAAGGTGCAAACTCAGAAAAGCTTCGAGCCCCTCAGAACTCCAGCCAGGAACGTGAACCTGATGGTACACTTGTACCAGGACCCCGGGATGTGAGTGAGTCCAGGGGAGAAGCCCATGCCCTCTGACCCCAGGTGACTGGGAACTGCTCACTGCTGCACCCCACCAGCTCACTGGCTGCCTCCTGGGGAGGGGTCAGCAGACATCTGAGGAAGGAATATGAGAGGCAGGCAGTGCTTCCCAACCATCCCATTGATTCCTGGGGGTTCTGCCTTCTCACCCTGCAGCCTGCTCCCACCAGAGATCCCCTGGCCCACAGGCACTGCTTCCACCCTCCATCCTCTTCAGCACCAGGAACTGTCCCGGACTATCCCATCCTGTCTGCCTCGCCTGATCCGGAGTCAACCCCCGACACCCCTGCAGGTTCCAACTGTGGCTACAACATGGAGTTTTTAAATACTAAATAAATAAATAAATACATAAATACATGAAATGTGAATTAAGCCTGTTTTTTAAAATTAAAGAAAAAAAGGAGACTAGGGAGACATGACAACTAAATGCAAAGTGGTTCCTTGGATTTGATCCTGGAACCAAAAAAGGACACTAGTGCAAAAACTGGTAAAATCCAAATAAGGTCTTCACTTTGGTTTACAATACTGTGCCAATGTTGATGTCTTAGTTTTGATATTTATACCACGGTTATGCAAGACAATAACTTAAAGGAAACTGGACAAAGGGTTAGGGAATTTATGTACTATTTTTGCATCTTCTCTGTAAATCTAAAATTATTCTTTTTTTTTGTTTTACCTGTAAATCCAAAATTATTTCAAAATAAAAAGTTTTTTTTTTAATCTATAAAGCTATACTGTCCTCAGACCACTAACAGACATTGTGGCAAGAATGAAACAAGAACAAGATATTATTCTTAAAAAGGTCCGGCTGGGCGTGGTGGCTCACGCCTCTAATCCCAGCACTTTGGGAGGCCGAGACAGGCGGATCACAAGGTCAGGAGATCGAGACCATCCTGGCTAACATGGTGAAACCCCGTCTCTACTAAAAATATAAAAAATTAGCCAGGCGTGGTGGCGGGCACCTGTAGTCCCAGCTACTCGGCGGGCTGAGGCAGGAGAATGGTGTGAACCCGGAAGGCGGAGCTTGCAGTGAGCCGAGATCACGCCACTGCACTCCAGCCTGGGTGACAGAGCAAGACTCCGTCTCAAAAAAAAAGAAAAAAAAAGTTCCAAAAGACATCCTGGAAATTTAAAATGCAATGGTTAAATGTAAAATTTGATGAGAAGATTTTCTCACAGAAAGACACAGAGATGGAATATTGGAGAGAAAAGAAAAATAAAAAAGAACAGGGCCTGAGTTAAGGTTTCTAGAAAGAACAGAGAAATGAGAAGGGAGGAAACAGTCAAAGAAACTATTCAAGAAAACATCCCACAACTGAGGGACACAAGTAGTTTGAAAGTGTGCACTGAGTGGTAAGAAATGAAAAGCCGCACAAAGGTAGGTCAGTGTGGAATTTCTGAACACTGGGCAAAGGGAGAAAATTTACAAGTTTCTGATAAAAACCAGGTCATGTACAATGGATCGGGAATCTGAATGACTGGGGACCTCTCCATTGCAACTCAAGAAGCTGGAAGGAATGGAGTGCTGCCTTAGAAAATCTAAGGCAAATGGTTTCCACCCTGGACTTCCAACCCACCTGAAATCTCTGTTGAGCGTGGGGAAGAAGGAAGGCTTTCTGAGACATGACAGTCTCCAAAGTCTGGCTCCCCTGTACCTGTCCTCAGGAAGCCAACTGAAAATGTTCTCAGCTGGGCGTGGTGGCTCATGCCTGTAATCCCAGCACTTTGGGAGGCCAAGGCAGGCAGGTGGATCACTTGAGGTCATGAGTTTAAGACTAGCCTTAAGCCTTAAGACTAGCCTGGCCAACATGGCGAAACCTCATCTCTACTAAAAATACAAAAATGAGCTGGGCGTGGCGGTGCAGATCTGTAATTCCAGCTACTCAGGAGGCCGAGGCAGGAGAATCGCTTGAATCTGGGAGGCAGAGGTTGCGGTGAGCCGAGATCATGCCACTGCACTCCAGCCTGGGGAGTCTCAAAAAAAAAAAAAAAAAAAAAAAAAGAAAGAAAGGAAGGAAGAAAGGAAGGAAGGAAAGAAAAAATGTTCTCTACACCAAAATGAGGGAGAAGTCTAAGGAACAGGCCATGAGATCCATGAAAGAGGGGACTCCAACCCCAAGAGGGGGAAAGGAAATCCCGGGGACACATTGGTGCCGCAGGCTGGGAGAGCAGCCAGTCTTCCCTGGAGCAAGGTGGAAAGCTCTGGGCAGGACTTTCTTGGAAGGTAAATTTAATTTAACAGAAGCCCAGGTGTATGAGAGCCAGGTCAGATAAAGTGGCGGGGAGTTGAGGGCAGAGTGAGTAAAGGTTCACAGAAGACTAAACAAATAAACTAACAATAGCTGGGCGCAGTGGCTCACATCTGTAATTCCAGCACTTTGGGAGGCCGAGGCAGGGGAAGTGGATCACTTGAAGTCAGGAGTTTGAGACCAGCCTGGCCAACATGGCAAAATCTCATCTCTACTACAAATACAAAAACGAGGCAGGTGTGGTGGTGCATGCCTGAATTCCCAGCTACTGGGGGGCTCAGGCAGGAGAATTGCTTGAACCAGGGAGGTGGAGGTTGCAGTGAGCCGAGATGGTGCCACTGCACTCCAGCCTGGGTGGCAGAGCAAGACTGTCTCAAAATAATAATAATAATAATAATAATAAAACTAACAAAATTGAGACAGTTTTTACTGGTAGGAAACAACTAAAAAATTGTATCCAAAAGTCTTCCGCAAGGCGCAGTTCTGAATAGCATTTGCTGGGTCAGGGCAATGTCAACAGTGAGCCTCACCATATCATGTTATGCGCAAAAGGGCGAGGGATGGGCTGGGGGAGGGGTGCAAAGCCCTCCTCTCCCGCAGCAGGATGCCCACGGATAATGCCTAAAACTGAACAATCAAGAAGTAGCGACATAAGTATGTCATTTAGAGATATGGAGCTCAGAGATTAGAAAGTGACAGCCTCTGGGGAGCTGGAAATGGAGAGGAGGGGGCTGCTGTGCTCCTAACACAACTCGCCTGATAAAACTATGACTTTACACCAGGCGCCTGTGTAACGCTGATTTGAAAACCCTAAATTTAAAAATCCATCTAGAAATATAAGAAAAAGAAAAAAAGAGAGAGGGAGGCTGGGAGGGGAAGGATAGAAGGATAGAGAGAGAAGAATGTAGGCAGAGGAGTCAGGGACAGGGGACTGACTGCTTTGACTCCAGCCTCTGGCCTCAGGACAGTGGCCGTCAAAGGGCAGCAGGCGACATCACTACTTCTGTTTACTCTTATTGCAATGAAGACAGTTTGAGATTTCAATTCCCTGATCAACTGGGTACACAGACCAGGCTCCTTAGACTGAAACACTGAATTGGTATTGGTGATCCCTGGTCAGGGGTCCCACCCCAACACTCCCAAAAGTTGGCAATAATCACAAAGCAAGTTGAGGGACAACAGCCACAGGGGTCTGAGAGATAATGCCATCCATCCTAGGGGACAGTGCCAGGTGGTAAGGAAGAAGCTCCAATTTTCTCCTTTTTTTTTTTTTTTGAAACAAGGTCTCATTCTGTCACTCAGACTGGTGTGCAGAGGCACAATCACAGGTCATTGCAATCTCGACCTCAGCTCACGCAATCCTTCCACCTCAGCCTCCCCAGTGGCTGGGACCACAGGTGCACCCCACCACGCCCAGCTGATTTTTGTATGTTTTGTAGAGACAGGTTTTGCCATGTTGTTCAGGCTGGTCTCCCCCAGAGTCTATGCAGCCACGGAAGCACTGTCTTTGTACACACCTCTGTTTAAAGCTGTGCCATTTCACCCTGACCAACAGACAGCCCTGCCTGGGAAGGGACAGGAGTTAGAGGAGGGCTGTCTGAGAAATGGGGCTGAGTGGGCTGCAAATGTCTTTGCCACCTCTCACACCCTCCCTGGAATCCCCAACTCTTTGTGTAACTTTCAGGAAATGCACAAACCAGCAAGCCCTCAACCCAGTGGCCTCCTTGTATGGGACAGACATCCTGTCCCAGGGGTAGAACGAAGGCTGGGCGTGAGAGAGCCCGAGTCCCAGGGAGGGAGGACCCTCATGTGAGCCTGCACTGCAGACCTCATGCCAAGGGCAAGCTCAGCTGAGAGGAGTCCAACACAGTTTGGATGAAGCTCAGCGCACCTGGCTCCTCAGAAGGGGAGATGCTGAATCCAGACGCCCTGGGTGGGCTCGGTTGCCTCTGCAGATCATGCAGAGGGAGCATGGGAGCTCCTCAAAAGGCAGGACAGCAGGCCAGGTGAGTACCCTGGGAGAACTCCCTCCATCACCCAGGCCTTGACCAGGCCCAGGCCATGGCTCATTGAGACTGAAGCCCCCCCAGCGACCCAAGAACCTGCTGGCACCCCAGGATGTGGGATCACCCCAAATATTCACCTTTCTACATCCCACGTCTACTGGGTACTCACTTCAGAAGTGGCCCAAGATTATTTGGGCACTCCAGGATCTGTGGAGGAGGCAGGTCAACTAGCTCGAGACTAGACATGACCTTCTCTAGTTTGCCAAGGGCATCTAAGGCTGTGAGTTGAGTGTGCACATTCCTGGAGGGCCCCAGTGCCCAGCTGCTGCTGAAAATCATGCAGGTGGGAGAAGCAGACCTTCCTGGGCAAGAGAGGGGCATGTGTCCTACCCCAGGAGCTGGTCTGAGTGGGTAGCAAAGCCTCAATCTGGTGGCCCTGTTCAATGAGGGAACCTATCCAGCCTCCTGGGAACCCCTGTCTGCTGTGGGGGTGAAGCCACAGCCCACATAAAAGCTGTGGTCTGAAGGGGAGATAGTATGCCAGCCTCAGGGGTCCTGGTCTAAGAGGAGAAGCGGCCAGACCCTTCTTGATGCAGAGGATGAGTTTTCAGGGCCTAGTCTGCTTTGCCCCTAGAAGGCTCCAGACCTGCTCCTTCATTTCCCCTGAGTGGCTCCTCTACCACTTAGCAACAGAGACAATTTACATAATGCATCGAGTGTGAGAGCAATAATGGCTGGGGAAGCAGGGTGCCCGTTAGTGGCTCCTCGGAGGGAAAATACCTGCTCCCACACCACTGCCTCCTCCTCTAGCGAACTGGGCTGCAAGGCTGCTGGAAAGCAGGTGCCTTTAAGTGCTTGGCTGCTGCCAAGAAGGGCCCAGAAAGGATGTGCCAGCCCTGGGACTGGGGCTGGAGCAACCTCAGGACAGAGATGCACATGGGAGGAAATTTCCAAAGCACCTGTTCTGAACATAAATCTACCCAGCTGTACTCCTGGAGTCCATACTCCTGCTGAGCCTAGGCCCTCCATCCTGATCCTTCCCGGAGGAGGAGGCCACTCCAGCAGGCGGCATGCTGTAGTCGGGAAGCTGGGTGCCAGGCTGCGGCTGCCCGGGAGGTGGCCACGTTTGAACACAAAGGCAGCGATGGAAGGGGTAGATAGAATACGTACAAATTACTGGCATGGTAATTGCTTTTTATATAAATGTTCTTTTTAAAAGTTTTCCCCGGTGTGAAAGTCCGTCTTTAAAAGGAATAAATTCACTGCACACCAATTTATTCCACACTGGTAGATGGAGCATAATGAAGGCTCCTCCGTCAGCACCTGATCAAGAGGCAAGTGGCTGCCACTTGACCCAGCTTCTGGGTCTCCCTGCACGATGATGCAGTGCAGTGGCAGGGCCAGGGGTCTTTGAGGGGCAGCAGGTCTGCCTGCCAGGAGTCACCATCAAACCCAGACTCTAAGACTCAGGTACAAGTTCAACAGATCCCATCAGTGTCCCAGGAGCTGTGCCCAAATGACAAACATGAAACACAGGCAGCTGCAATCACAGCGATTCATGCTGATGGGGAGGCGCACAGGGCTATGGGAGCTGGGGAGCATGGGGGACCCTCACTTTCTAGGATCAGGTGAAGGGAGGTGTTAAGAAGGCTTCTAGGGGATGAGGTCTCCCTGGCCTGCCTGCAAGGCATGCAGAGGAAACTGGATTGTGACAAGCATCTAGGGGTTGTAAGTGGGAGTGGTTTGTCTGGTACTGTAGAAAGCTCCCTGGTGGACACTAGCTCTTCTCTAAGCCCAAAGGAACCAAGACAGGTCCCCCTGCCTTTGGAAGGTAACTCTTCAGTGGATCCAAGTGTACTGGAGAATCACCTGACCATGCCTGCAAACTCTGGAGGATGCCCCCACTCCCCAGGAGGCCCGGGACCTGGAAATGAGGCTCTGGCTCCTTGCTCCTTACCAGCTACAGCTCTCTCATCTGTGAAATGGGGACAAGGTCCTAGGTGGCCTCACCACCAGCCTCTGTGAGCACTGGATTAGGGATGAGAACTGCCTTGCACAAGGCCTATGATCTCCACAGTAGGGATCTTTGGTCCAGCCCCACCCCAGGATGCACCCCCAACCACCTGGCAGCCTGCCCCCATGCAGGGCTGCTGAGCAGTGTCAGACAGAGTGACTGGGGGGATGCTCACCATGCATGGGGGAAGTGTGTGTGTGTGTGTGTGTGCTCCTCACCCACAATTGAGATTTCTCAGCTTTGCTAATTAATCAGCTAAGTAGTTCTCGCCTGCTCGGGTGACAGAGCTCTCCACACTTGCCTCCTCACAGTCCCACCCTACCCTAATGTGTGCCTGCTCACACCTCCACAGGCAGCACTCAGAACTGCACATTTGTGCACACACACATGCACATGCTCACCTTCTATGACCACTCCCATCTATGGACACACAAACGCTCACATGTTACTTACAGCACTGACGCACAGGGGTTCACTTGTTCTCTTCTCCGTGTGCAGGCATGTGTGCTCACATTCCCCATGCAGCACCACGCATCTCTCATGCACCATGATCAGCCCATGTTCTACCTCACATGAGCCTCAGCAGGTCAGGAACTGTGTCTACAGTGGATCACGGGACCAAGAATCACCAGTGCTAGCTACCTTCCCAGTCTGACCGCCTGCGCTCAGGTGGACTCCTGGAAAGCCTGGGCATGACCCTGCCTTCTGGCCATGGTCTCCATACCCCATTTGATGGGAACACTGGATTGGGCCTGCCAGAGATTCCTGACAACCCCCATCTTCTGTCTGTACCCGAAAGATGCAAAAGCTGAAGGCAGCAGCAAGTATCAGACACCACTGGCCTCAGCATTGATCTGGAGGGATTCCTGGAGGAGGGGAGCTGTGGGCTGGGTTTAAAAAGCTGGGAAGAGGCCTGTAAGGGGGTGGGGGGAGTGAGGAGTGTGGCAAGTGGACTTGAAGAAGCTGAGTGGTCTAGTGAGAGTGAAGGGGAGGACACCCAAAGGCCTGAGAAAGGCTCCTTGCTACCCCGGCCTGGTGCCACACACCTGGGCCAAGCCTTCAAGTCACTCTAGGAATGGCCCGCCTCCCTGGCCCCAGACCAGTATCTGGGTAGCCAGCACACTCTCACATCCAGCTCCTCTCCACTGCTGCTGGGCCCTCCATACCCTCACAAACAGCAATCCAGGGATCATCTATGTGGGGTTGAGTCCTGGCAGATGCCCCATGCCTGCTACATCTCCTAGGGCATCTGGCAACAAGGCTCAGTCAACCCTGATGCACTAGTCTCAGTTTCTCCATGGGGGCAGATGGTTCCCAAGGCCGAATGGGACAGAGTCAGAGCCGGGATCTGTCCCTTTTCAGTCCTCAGAGGCCTGCCGCTTTGCTTCTCCATCTACTGAATAGTTACTAGCTAGGCACCTCCTCCATGTCAGCCTTGTGGGCACCTATGGACATGTGTACCCCACAGGCATATGTACACACCTGCCCGCCTGCGTGTGTGCATAGCCTGCCTCTCCATCCAGACTGCACACCCTTGCATACTGAGGTCAGGCCCTCAAGCTCCAAGGGTCGGTCACTTGGTTCCCTGCTTTAGGAGAACCCAAAGATAGACAAGGAGGGGGTCTGCCCAGGAGCCAACCCTTGCCTCAGTCTCTCCCCCTCTCCATGGAGCAGGCCAGCCTCTGTTCAGAACTGTCAGGTCCCAAGGCTGGGAGACAGATATAAGAAAAGGTTTATGGCTCCGTAACTTTCTCCAAACATAAAATCTCCGCTTACAAGGTGAGGGCAGCCACACTCAGAGAAGGTGGAGAGAGGCCATGCTGAGCCTCCATCTCCTGTCTGGTTGTGGGGAATGCTGCTCCTGCCGCCCCTGGGGCCGGCTGTGGTTTGTCAGAACCAATTACTTCTCTGCCTCCGCCAAGTGCTTGGGGCTCCATGAATCTGAGGCAAGTGTCTCCGTGGCTGCCACTGATCCAGCAATGAAAGGGAGTGAAGGATGGGGGAGGAATGCAGATTGGGTCAACTGTCTCCGGGGGGCTGAGCATGAAACCCATTCAGCCCTCTGTCCCCAAGCCCCATCTCCCACCCTCGAACATTCAGACCAGCCTCCGGCTCTGGACATGGCAGCTCTGTCCCTTTTCAGAGATGGATGCATAGGCCAGTTGGGGTGACAGCAGACCCTGGCTACTCTTCAACAAGATGCAAGGGCTGAGTTCGAACTGATCTCCCGCTGTCCTGCTGTAAGGCCAGCCTCCCTAGGGACCTCTGAAGAGAACCAGCAAGTTCATCAGAATACTGTGTGTGTGTGTGTGTGTGGCTTTAGGAAAGTTTCACAGACAAACCTTGCTGATCCCCAAGATGGAAGGATTGAGCGGCCCTCACTTCAGGGAAGGGCCCTGCAGCAAAGCCAAGGGTTAGCGACTAAAATCTTCCAGGCAGAGCAGTGCTGTCTGCCTAGCGAGGTTCTGCTCATGGCCACTGAAATTGTCTCTTCCTTAAACTGAGGGACAGAGAACCCAGGCAGAGAACCTTCCAGAGATCCTGAGAGATTCCACCCTCAAGAACCCCCGATCCTTAGCTCTGGCCTCAGCCACTCTATTTTCTTATGCACTAACTTCCCCATTCCCAACGCCAACATCTAGGCACAGGTCAGAGTTGGGTGGCTTTGTATGACTCCCTACTCCATTCCATCCCCTTCTCTCTCTTTCTTTTTTTTGAGACAGAATCTTACTCTGTTGCCCAGGGTGGAGTGTAGTGGAGCGATCTCGGCTCACTGCAACCTCCACCTCCCAGGTTCAAGCAATTTTCCTGCCTCAGCATCCCAAGTAGCTGGGATTACAGGCATGCACCACCATGCCTAGCTAGTTTTTCTATTTTTAGTAGAGACGGGGTTTTGCTATGTTGGCCAGGCTGGTCTGGAACTCCTGGCCTCAACTAATCTGCCCGCCTCAGGCTCCCAAAGTGCTGGGATTACAGGCATGAGCCACCACGCCCAGCTGTCCATCCCCTTCTTTAAGCCCATGGGGCCTGAAAGACAAGGTGTCAACTTGTTGACTGATTGGAGAAACTGACTCACAGTCTTTCGGGGTATAGGGGCCCTTCCTTTTGTCTCTGCCCATCTCCTCCCCAACAGCATCTCTGCAGCTAGCTCCCTGGATTTCCGGCCAAAGAAATCACCTACCCTTCCCTGGTCCACAGGCCCTATTTTTTCAAGCTCTGCCCCAGCTTGGTGGCCTTTGTGCCTCTCTTAGGGAGATGTCCCTAAAAGGTGTCATGATCAACAGAGATGAAGGGACCAGTTTCTAAACCCCTGGACTGAATCAAGCAGAAAGGACACCTTGGGCGTGTGAACTTTTCTAAACTGTGATCAACCTCTGGAAGGGCAGGCAATTGACAGTGGTTGTGGGGGTGGGGGTGGGACAAAGACACCCCACACTTATGCAGGGCTAGGTCTGCAGCCGTTCCTTGCTCCTGCTCCCCTGAGATCTTCACATACCCCGTGAGACAGTACTGCTTGGATCCCCATTTCCCAGGTGAGGGAATCAAGGCTCAGAGAGGCAGGACAACATGTCCCGGGTCCCACAGTGCCTGCCCTTCCTGTCTGCTTCATCCTTTCACCACTTCCCACCATCCAGCTGTTGCCCCTGGCACAGGCCCTAGGTTCAAACCCAAATCCAGCTTGGCCTTAGCTGTGGGACCACAGGCAGGTCCTACCTTCAGAAGGCACAGCTTTTCCTACCGCTTCTCTCCCACTCCAAGCTGTTCCCCATCCCCTGGGAACTGATCTTAGAAGTGCCCTCTAGTGACCTGTTGGCACAAGCTGGAAGCTGGAGGCCCCTCTCCATGACTGCACCACCAGCTGGTCCCACCCAGAGATGCTGCTTCCACAGACCTGCCCCTCTGTGCCCATGGCCTCCACAGAAACCTGGGGGGCAACTCCGTGCTGAGGCTACTCGGAATCCCAGAAGCCTTGGAGCAGGGTTCCCTGCCCCAGCGCTGCCCTGCCAGGACTCTAGGAGCCAGGGGCCCATGTGCAGCCAGGCCTCTCTGGGGCCTTCCTGCCACTGCATCTCTACCTTGTCTAGGCTGTTCTGATACAATACCCTCATTCCAGGGGGCAGGAAGAGAAGAGGCCTGACAGGGAACAAGGGACTGAGAAGGGGACCCATACCTGGCCCAGCCTCAGCAGCCTGGAGGAGCCACTGGGGTGGGGGAGGCTCCAGGTGGCTGGTGCCACAGAAGGGGTGGCCAACATGAGCCAGGGTCCCTGGGACAGGCATCCCAGGACAGTCCCTGCCCACACAGCCCCTCTCTGATGAGGGCATGTGGAAGGATATGGGCGACCTAAGCCAGTCGGCTGGCCCAGGCCAGATGCCTGCCATGGATGAAATGGCTTTAGAAAAGCTTCTCAAAAATGGAATTTTCTCCTGCCAGCAACAGAGTGTGTGTGTATATGGGGGGAGGGGGCGCGGGGGGGGTCAGGATGGCAACAGCCACTCCCCATCCAATCCTGTGTCTCCCCACACAGTGCTCAGGAGAGAACATTCCCAGACTTTACAGTGGGCGGGGGAGAAGGGTACCAGAAGAGGCTGCCCCCAGGTCTGGGCCTGGGAAGGAAAGAGGCAGAGAGCAGGCCGGGTTGCGGGGGACACAGAGGGGGTCTAGGCAGGGCTTTGGTCAGGCTCCTATGCATCTGCCTCTCTCTACCCAATTATGCTCAAGCAGAGGCTTCACCACGTCTCAGACGCCCTCCCGGGAGCCCCCCCCTTTAGCCCCACGCATCCCCGCTGGGTGCCAAGCAAGAGGACCATATGGAGGGAATAATAAGACAATTAACTTTCCATTAAAGAATAATATATGTGGGTTTTTAGGGAGGCAAGCGACAGCAATCCCTATCCAGTGGCATATTTCACACCCGCGCTTCCCCATTGCCCCCCACCCTGATGCGCCCCACATCCCCATCATCTACACCAGGAGACGAGGGCGCCGCTGGGCCTCAACAGGAGGTGGCTGGGTAGAGGGGTGGAGGCTGCGCGATGAGCAAGTGCAGAGCCCAGAGATGCTGGCTTCAAGGCTGCGGGAGCCCTGCAGAGGGGCTGTGCCGTGCTTACCACCCCTCACCTGACTCTCGGTGCGTCGGTGCGACAGCCTGTGCCAGTGGGGGACCTGGCCAAGGAGCTGCATGCCTGTCTCCTGCGGGCACATGTTAACCACAGTGCTCTGGTGAGAGGACCTTCTGTGGGGTCTAGGGGGGACAGCTTCTTGTGCTCCTCTTGCCTGGCCCTCTGGGCGCCCCTCCCCACCAGCTTCCTTCTTCCTCTTCTGCTCCAGCCCCTCTAAGGTTCTGAGGTTCCCTGGCACTTGTGGGCACTGCTAATCCCACTTTGGATGCCCAGAGGGCACCCGCCCAGAGTGTACCCTCCCTAGATGGTAACAGAGCTCAGCCTCAGCCAGCACCCCCAGAGTCAGTGTGTGAGTGTGCATGTGTTTCAGATGTTGGTGGTGCCAGCTGAGGTGGAGGGTGGAAGGGGACAGGGGGAGGCCTGTCCCAAAGGCACCTGCAGAGTGGCCCTGTCCCACCTACCTGAGCCCCTCGAGAAAGTGGCCCTGGACATGGCCAGACTTTGGTCAGTGCCGGGAGCCAGCTCCAGATGTAGTACTCCACAAATATTAATTACACATTCCTGAGGAGTGCTGAGCAGACGGGGCACAGAGATGGCTGGGGGCAGAGAAGATGGAGTAGATGAAGTAGGACTGTGACGCTGTCACTGGTTGGAAAATGCCATTCCTGGCTACCCATAAGAAATGGAGACACACAGACACCATTGACCTGAATCACCATGACTGTCCAGACAAGCACAGAAGTGGGAGGGGAACAAAAGACTCAGGTTGGGGATTTCCAAGTCCTGGGGTCCCATTCTCTGTGAATGCAGGCTCAGCAGTCTTGGGGAGGGGCGGCCCCGGGTAGCTCCTCTGCTAGACAGCTCCCCCACCACCACTCAGGGCTGACCTGCCAGGGATCCATTATGAGACTGGCTGGTGGAGACAGCAGCCAGGGCCTCGGTTTCCCCATTTGTATGATAGGATCACAGGAATAACTAGCAGCATGTAGCTGGGCTAAGGCCATCATGGGGTTAAGGCAGGCAGGACGTGGGTCACGCCGTACGCCATTTCTGCCCTGACCAGCAGGCAAGCTGTGAGTGGTTGATGAGGACTGGGAAAGGCTTCCATGGGTCCAGAATTGGCTTGAGCCTTCCCAGAGGGTAGCCTGTGGCCTCCAAACATGGCTGTCTCGGGTTCCTGCTTCTAGCCCAGCTCTGGCCAGGCAGCTCTAGCCTCAGCCCTGACCCCAGGCAGAGGAGCTTCCCTCCTATAGAGATCCTCCAAGGAAGGTGTCTCTCCAAGGTCAGGAATGCATCCCGGGGCTGGCATGCCTCAGGAGCCAACTGATTCTTCATCATGTCTGACTATAATCTCTCCTGCTTTGCCTTCCCACCAGGTTCCCAGCGTTGCTCCCCCTGGACCCTAGACACCTAGCCAGAAGAGGGCAGGTTCCTGGCTGTACCCATCAGAGTGACCTGGGCTTCAGAGAGGGGAGACCTGTCCCAGCTCCACATCCTCCCCACCCCCATTCCCCATGCACCCCCAGGCACCTGATGAATTATTCATCCTGATCAACCTCATTATGTAAATGAGCTCAGAGCCCAAGCATATGCACTCTATTCTCCCCCAGGATGGGACAATATGGTGCTGAAGTGGGAGGGTAGAAAAGACGCTCCAGACACCTTGCTCAGGCCCTAGGGGCTCTGCAGGGGGAGATCACAGTAGGGTCTATACTTTTGTGGCCTATTGAGGGCAAGAGTGGGCCACGGGTTGGGGGAGTTGGGCTGGGGAACCCAGGAGGATGCGACTCAGGGTGTCTGGACAAGCATGGGGGTGGGGACAATACATAAGCATCAGGCCACAAGGAGAGCTCCAGCTATGCACTAGCTGCGATGTTAGATGAGGAAATGAGATGGGGTCTTCACAGGGAGTGCCCACATGCCACAGAAGTATGCCACAGTTTCAACCTGCAAATGGGCCAGTCTGCACCCAGCCATGCCCTCATGGGGGTTATGGTGAGGTCAGGAGGAGGAAAGTGCCAAGGCAAGGAAAACATTCCCAAATGCTACTGTCTGCAGTTTCTGCACTCTGGCAGCTGCCAGCCCTCATGGCTCCAAGCTACTGGGAGTGGGGCAGCCTCTAGGATGGGAGCACGCAGGCTGGGCAGCCTTTGAGGGGAAGAAGGCCAAGGGGCCTGGATGCCAGATCACCCCAGCTGTTTGGGGGCAACTCAGAATCAGCTCAAGGAGGGCTGAGGAGGGGCAGCCCCACTGGGGGCCAAGGCTGTCAGCTTGGCAGAGCTGGTGCCAGGGTCTGCAGCAGTATCACAGCTGGGTCAGGGCTTTTCTCCAAGCATCCTCCTGACCTATCAGAGCCAAGTATGGGCTGGGTACATGGACCGTCTTCGTGTGCATTTGGAGAGCAATGGTGGCTCAGTCGGGGTCAGGGGTGAGTTGTGGAGGGCTAGGGAGCAAACTGGTTGGCTCCTCCTGCTCCCACAGGGTTGCCCTCTTCCTCTAGAACTCTACACCTCAACCCCCAACCCCCACGCCCACCTCACCAGAGTGCCCCGTGCCAAGAAACAGCCCCAGAGCTGTTGGCAGGAAGTAAGAGGCTGAAGAAGCAGATGAGGAAAACTAGAGCAGGACAGAGAGCCGCTGGAGCGCTGGCAGCCATTGGCAGGCAGAGACACTCCACCAGAGTGCCAGGAGAAGCCGGGGACGCCAGGTCAGCACTTCTCTGCCTGCCTGCCTGCCACGCTGAGCACGGCCCTGCTCTGGCCCAGCTCCCTACTGCCCCAGGCTCATCTTGTCCACCCTACCAAGAGGGGAAGTGGAGCCACAGCCAGAGCTGCACGTTGGAACAGGAGTCAGGAGCCCTGGGTCCATGACCCAGCTCTGCTACAAGCCAGCAGCATGACCACCTTGGTGACTGCTGGGAGGGAGAGGGTGGGGGAGACAGGCTCACTGATGAAAGTGTCTAGAATCTCTCAAGTCCCATGAGAAAAGAAGGGAAATTATCCCTGGGAGTGAAAATGATCAATGAGGGAAATTCAAATTTGATTTCCAAAAAAGGGGCGTATCTGTATCAGCCTGTCCATTGCTGTTTTCACCACTTCATCCTCCGGTCAGACCTCCCAGCCGTGTATGGGTCAAGAATGAGGATCAGAGAGGATCCAGGGCTCATCCAGGGGCACATGACGGTACGCTGAGCTGGGATCCCATCTCTGGTTCTCGGAATCTAGCAAGCTCACTGGTCCAGACAGACCTCAGCCATGACGTATGAACACTATTTTCTCATTGCCAGACATTCAGAGCCTGAGTTGCCCGTGAATATAAAATAAACAATATCTTCAAGCTAAAGGTTTGAGGCATGAAGGATTATTGACTGGAGGAGTACAGTTAACTCCTGATATGTGGTATAGCTTATGTCCCGATATGAAACTTGGAAAGGTGCTGGCTGCACACATCAGGGAGCTATCATTCCTTCATTAGCCCACACAGCTATCCTTGGCAGTGGCTACTTGGAGCCTGGTTAGTGCTGGGTGCTATTCCTGAGCCTAAATTGACTCCTGTTCCGGAACAGCTTTTCCTACAGCACTTTCTCTGGAAAGCTCTGCCAGCCTCCAAGTGCGGCTGAGTCATTGAGAGTTCACAGGAAGGCAGTGTGATGGAGGCTGCTGACATCCAAGCCCAGCAACCAGGAAAGGGGTGTTTAGTGTCGCTGGGCCACTGGCAGGGAGGACACAGACCTCCAGACCTGGACTCTCCCTTCCCACGGCGTTGCCACGTCCTTAGCCACCCATGACCAGCCCCAGCCTGTGCCAGAGGTCCTACATTCACACCCAATGTCAACACACTGGCTGCCACCCCCACTTCCTGCGCACCAGCTATAAGCTAAGCATGAGGAAGGGATTGAGGACAACCCCCACGGTCCCTGCCCCACCGAGGTTACATCTGCTGACCCTGGCCCTGACCAACAAGGACAACAGGAACACAGTGGGTATATAATCCCCAAACCCTGGACCTGGACTCCTGACTGAACCAGCAACAGTAGGTTGGCTTACTCTGCTTTCCCGGGCCAACTCTCAGTGGGAGACCCCCATTTAATCCCCTGCTCAGTTCTGGTCAGTACCTCCTGGCCCAAGCCCCCGGCAACAAGATCCTCAAAGACTGCACGTACCCCGGGAGTCGTAGCTCCATCACTCCAAGAGCTCGGCCCTCCCAGCCTCTGCATCTCCACGTAGAGAGCGATGGCTCAGGAGCCCAGGGCCTGACAGCAGCACATTTTGCAGCTTCCGGGGGGTGACGGATGGCCTGCTCTTCACATCACTATTTCAAACATTAACATAATCTCCCAGGATGGATGTGGTGGCTGGTGCCTAATCAATCACCCCTCCCACACCTTGATCCCTCATCCCACCAGGCATGGGATTTCCACTGTCTCCTGCTACAGCACCTCAAGCACCGCTTTCGGGCTGGCGTGGACCGGCCATCCCATTGTTTCCTGGATCCCTTCAGCTCCTGTGCACCCCTGCGTCCACTGACCCCTCCTGGGCCTGGGCTCCCACCCCAGGTGTGCCTCAGACACAGACCTCTCCCGGGCCTGGGCTCCCACCCCAGGTGTGCCTCAGACACAGACCTCTCCCGGGCCTGGGCTCCCACCCCAGGTGTGCCTCAGACACAGACCTCTCCCTCCTGAAAGCCCAAAAAGCTCCAAATCCCTTTCAGCAACAGGGTCATCGTCCAAGCCGGGTGGTGGCTCCAATCGTTGCCTCAGGAAGAGCAGGCCAGGCCCCAGAGGAGTGCTGCCCATCCAGTCATGTCCCACATGCCCCCACGGGCCCATCAGGTCCCACCACACCAGGACCTCCATTAAACCAAATCTTCCTCACTCCTTATTTCTGAAGCTTTTCCCCTTCCCTTGGAAGAGGGTCTCTGAAGAGACAGCAAGTGGCACCGGGCTCACCTCACGGAGCTGCTGGACGCCTCCAAAAATCCGCATCACGCCGTCGACCTCCTGCTCCAGACGCCGGGCCCAGTGCTGCATCCTGTATGCAGAGAGAGGAGAGAGGTGTCAGGAGGGCCCGCCCAGAGCTGCACAGCCCCACCCCAGCCAACCCGGGGGCACTGGGGGCAGCTATCCACTCACACCCCAATTTTCACTAGAGGAGGACCCACAGCAAGGAACCAGCAAGCACCTGCGATTCCCCTTTGAAGTCCAGACCCAGTGGCCCAGGTGCTCCTCATGCACTGTGGGGTGGCGGGGAGGAGAGAGGATTGCATTGTGGATGTGCTGAGGGAGCTCAGCGGCTCAGAGAAGCCTGCAGTGAGGCTACTTTTCATTGTGAAGAGCCAGCCCTTGATGTAGCTGCTCTGAACTTGGGGACTTCTGGACACCAGGGAGGAGGGAGACATGAGGGAGCCTCAGGGAGTGAGGTCTGCTGGATCTTGGAGCCTCCTGTTCCCAAGGCCAGGTGGGGCCTAGAGAAGGGGAGGGAACACTGCTGTCACCAAGTCATGTGTAACTGGGCAGGTCCCTGCCCCTCTAGGTCTCACCTGAGCAGTGGACGTGGAGAGTTCCAGATTAGGCAGCCCTTGCCTATCCAACACGCTGGTAGACAGACGCTTACCAGAGGCTCATTGCTGGATGTCCAGCAGGAATCACCCACTCAGGAGTCCACTGCAGACCATCCTGCCTCACAATCCACCTGAGCCACATCCTGAGCAGGTCTCCCTCACACTGGTACCACCCTGGGATTGCTTTTTGTTTCTGTTTTTTTTTTTGAGACGGAGTCTCGATCTGTCGCCCAGGCTGGAGTGCAGTGGTGTGATCTCTGCTCACTGCAAGCTCCGCCTCCTGGGTTCATGCCATTCTCCCGCCTCAGCCTCCCGAGTAGCTGGGACTACAGGCGCCCGCCCCCACGCCTGGCTATTTTTTTCTATTTTTAATAGAGATGGGGTTTCACTGTATTAGCCAGGATGGTCTCGATCTCCTGACCTCGTGATCCGCCCGTCTCGGCCTCCCAAAGTGCTGGGATTATAGGCATGAGCCACCGTGCCCGGCCCACCCTGGGATTGTTTTAACCCATTTGCATCTCAGCTTCCTTCTCTGGAATACGGGGATAATTTGAGGCCACCTTTCAGGGTATTATAAGAACACATGAGAATAGGTAAGTCAAGGGTGTTCGCTGCATGGGGATCTTTGTGAGTGGACAGGATGGACAGTTGGTCACATGGCCCTCTATTCTCAGACCCACAACCTGGAAGAGGGAAGGAGTCTGGGGCAAGGCCTTGCCTGGGTTCAGATGCATGACCCACTCCCTTAAGCAGAGCCAGATCAGGCGAGCAAAACCACACTAGACCTTGCCAGAGGCCAGCCAGAGAGAACCACACAGAACCACAAAGGTGCTCTTTGCCCTCATGCATTTGAAAAGGTATCTCAACTTCTCCAACCCACTTGACACACTCCCATTTTACAGACCAAGACCTTTCCAGGAAGGGCGCACAAAAAAGTTACCATGAAGATTTAAATAAGCCATGGGTCAAACACAGCCCACAGGGTACAGTAGGGGCAGGGTGATGCCAGCCCCCCAGCCTCTGGAGGTACCCCGGGAGCCATGGGGTACAGGAGATTGCATCTGGTCCCAACTCCCTGGGCCTGCTGCCTCCTCCAGTGCCACTTGGGCCAGGACTGTTCTGGCTCCATGGATCAGAAGAGCCCAAGCCTCTACCTGGCCTCCTGCCCTGCCTCCTCCACTCAGGCCTGTGACTAAGGGGCTGGGCCCATGCAACTGTATGTGCCTGGGTCGGTTGGCATGGGAACTCGGAGCAGGAGGCAGGCAGATCACTAATTGCAATTTGCCAAGCTGAATGTCAGGACCATGATGGAAAAAAAAAAAAATCAACATCAAAAGAAAGAGGTATTAGCTTCGGCTTGTTGCTGGCTGAGCCACAGCCGGATTCCCTCCTCCGCTCCCCACCACAGGGGAAAATCTAACCCTGAGTGCGGGTGGAGGCCAGGCTGCAGGCTGGGCTAAGAAGGGCAAGCAGGCCTCACCTGCCAGCCTGGGGAGGGCAAAGGGCAGCAGAAAATTGACAGCCTGCGTGACCCCTGGCCCCTGTCCACTGGGGCCTGGTTGTGGGTGGACAACATAGTGGATGGCTCCTTTGTGCTCCTGCGACGGAGCCCTGGGGGCTAATGTTGGGATGGGCTATCACAGTCAGCCAGGCAGGGGGCAGACAAATGGGCAGAGTGAGGATCTGATCCCCGAAGGGAACCATTAGCTCTGCCCTGGCCCTGATCCTGACCTCAGCCACTCACTGGTGTAGAGGACAAAATGCCAATCAATCCTTCCTGGGACTCATTATGTGCAAGGGCATCCACTACGTACAAGGTGCAGTGCCAGCATGTCACCTACTTTCTCGCTTCAGTCCTTACAAAGAAGCAAACATTATCATCCCACCTTACAGATAAGGAAACTGAGGCATAGCGGGTTCAACTGACCTGTACAAGGTCACCTATCCAGGAAGTAGCGAACACAGGACTTGCCCTATAAGTGTGCTGGAGTCACAAAAGCTGACTCACAAAAGCTGATTCTGTGCACCTCTTCCCAACTCTGCATTCGGTACCATCACCTGAGGAGCTTGAAATAGGTCATGGTGGGAATATTTACACCACAGGAATTGGCAAATGCTAGAAACCATGTTTTTCCCCCTGGAGAACAAATTGTAAACATTCACCAGCACATTACTGATTCCACCCCAGGCTGTTGACTCTTCTAGTATGTCTATAGGTCCCTGCTTCTAGGATTTCACAGTTAAGTAAAAGAAAATTAATTGGGAGAAGAGACATGGATGCCAAGTTTTATTTTGCTCAGACAACACATTATTATAATCATCATCATTTCATCTAAAAAGGCTATTTCAACACTAAAATAATTTTTAGAAGAGCCAAGTCTTAGGATAAAGTCCAATCCTTCCCCAAGACATACACGCTCGCTCTCCCTCCCTCCTTGTCTCTCTCTCTCTTATGCACAGTCTCCTTACTCCCACCCTGAGGCTGAGTAGCTCTAGACTCTGCTATAGGCTGCAGGAACTGGCCTGCTATGACACAGCAGGCCACACACATGTCCTCCCAAGGTCTAGAGGTGGCTCCAGCCCTTTGCCTGGCATCCTGGACCTGCTGGGCAGACCCCAAGCCCTAGCACATTGCCCATCAGCACAGTGCCAGGGAAAACAAGTTACTTTGATTATTCACTTAAATCAAACTCAATTAGGAGGCAATATGTGTGTCTCAGAGTTAAAAGAAAATAATTAATTCCATTGTCACAGAGATGTGACTTTGTGGGTTCTAGGACTTCGCTAGTGTCCCAGTGCCAGCTCCAAGGGGTGACACAGAGGCCCTGAGGGGGCCAGGAGTTGACTATGCACCTGCACTGTTCCTGCCTTGTGGACGAGAAGCCACCCACCAAGCCAAGTCCAACCCCGGCCAGGGAATCGTACTCACTCCAGCAGAAGGGAGGGGGCCTTGGAAAGACAACAGATGCATGGGAATGTCCCTGCCCCCACTGGGTCAAAGGTAAGCTGATCAAATCCTGCCCAGACTTCCCTCTGCTTGGAATCAAGTACCTGGCTCAGCCAATGCCTCCCTGACCAGACAATGTTGCCCACAGGCCACATACCCAACACGGAGGTGGACCTGCTGGCTCCCCACATCTTTGTAATTTTCCATGCTTTTCATTGAGATGACACTGCTTATCCCTAATTGCTTCTAAGTGCCAAACTAACATGGCAGTGAGGGGAGAGTGGCCAGGAGGAGATGCAGGCAACTAGGGGCTGCAGTGGCTTAATGACTGGTGTGGGCACAAGAGACTAGGGATCAAGTCACGTCCTCCAATGTGCCCGGCCCTAGGGAGGTGAACACATTGTGGCTCCATTTCCCAGACAAGAAAATTGAAGCCCCTGGTAAGGATGGGTACAGGGTCACATACTTAGAGAGAAACAGACTTGTCCTGACTCCATCTGTTCCATGATCCCATCTTTCCAGGACATTGTAGCCTTTGGGAAGCCTCAGGGGAAAGGCACTTCTGCCGCTGTGTGACCTCAAAGAGTTCTGTCCCTCAGAACCTCAGCTTTTCCATCGGTAAACAGGGGTAATAATGACTGGCTGAATAGTTTTTAATGGTCAAATCCACAGGTTTTTACTGGACAGTCCCCTGAGAGCTAGCAGCTCATGCAATACAGCCCCTCCCCTAAGATCTAAGGACTTATTGAGGGCTCAGGACATCTTCTATGAAAGCTTGTGTAGGGGGTGGGGAGGCTTGTGGGGAGGGGGCACTGCAGAAGAGGCCTAGCAGGCTGAGGCAGCTCTGCAGGTAAGAAGATGACACCCTGAGTTGCAGGATGCCAGGCCTTGGTTTCCAGGGCATGGTTCAGAACCAAGAGGAGTTGGGGAGGGAGAGGGGATATCACTAACAGGCAAGGGAGTGACATCATCTGTGCGTGGGGTGAGAAGCTGCAGCTGAGGACCCCTTTAGCAGACAGGATCATTGAGACCCCAGCTAGAAGGCTGGGGGAGGTCGCATGTCAAACTGCATCACATTCAGGTGGGGGCTTCCAGCTTAGGGGCAGCTGCAAATGCTCAGGGGAGGGGGAGGGTAAAGAGGAAGGGGTTTGGAACGGGGAGGAATGGGAATGGGAACAGGGAGGAACTGGAGGAAAGGGGAGGAAGGGGGAGGAAAGGGGAGGAAGGGGGAGGAAGGGGGAGGAAGGGGGAGGAAGTGGGGGAAGCGGGAGGAAGGGGGAGGAAGGGGAGGAAGCGGGGGGAAGCGGGGGGAAGCGGGGGGAAGCGGGGGGAAGCGGGGGGAAGCGGGAGGAAGGGGGAGGAAGGGGGGTAAGGGGGGGTAAGGGGGAGGAGGGGATGGGGAAAAGGGAGAAGAGTCCGTGTGCAGATGCAGCAGCATAGATTAAACTGTTGCCAGTTGTTAATTTTATATGTGGAGTTGTTGATCAGAATGTGATTTAATTGTACAGTATAATCCAGGCTTTTGGAATAAATTATGCAGAAAACTCATCTATAATTAAACAAATCAAAAAACCAGAGACAGGTGACACAGCAGGTTCACCCTCAGAGGGCACGGGTGGGTGTGGGCAGCTGGACCCAGCAGAGGGGCGAGAAAGGATCAGGGAGGGGCTCTGTTCAAGAGCAGACAGGGGCAGGCCCTGGAAGGGTCAAGGCCTGGTAGGGAGCAAGGGGCTCGGAACGCCCGAGCTCTGCCTCTGTGGGCCTTCTCACCACTCACATGGAGGCATTTTTTGTCATCAAAGTCCTGCTGCCTCTCCCAGATGGCCTGTCTGGATCAACCCTGTTCCACTGGGCACCTATAATCAGTCTGTGGCCTTCCCTTCAGCTTGGCAGTTCAGCCGCTGCACTTCGTGAGGGAGTGAGGGGTGGATACTAGAGGTGGGCAGCAGGGGAAGCAGGAGGGCTGGATGACAGGACAGGAGGAGGCTGGGGCAGGTGAGGAGTGTGAGGGAGCAGGCACAGTGAAGGCCACTGCTGCCAAGTGCACGGTGAAGCAAACTTGGCAATGGCGGGGCCCCAGGTCTCTTGCTTCTCTCATGACAGGCTGGCCAATTACTCTCCCAGCTCTGGGGAAGGCAACAATTTAAAATAAAGTGCAGGCTGGGCATGGTGGCTCACCCCTGTAACCCCAGCACTTTGGAAGCCCCAGGCGGGCAGTTTGCTTGAGCCCAGAAATTTGAGACCAGGCTGGGCAACACGGTGAAACCCTGTCTCTACAAAAAATACAAAAATTATCTGGGTGTGGTATCGTACACCTGTAGTCCCAGCTACCCGGGAGGCTGAGGTTGGAGGATCACTGAGCCTGGGAGGTCAAGACTGCAGTGAGCCAAGGCCATGCCACTGTACTCCAGCGTGGGTGACAGAGCGAGACTGTCTCAAAAAATAAAAATAAAAACTATAAAATATAAAGTGCTACTTAATTTTTCTGGTTATTTCCACTGGCCTGTTACCTCCCACCTTTGCAGTCTTCTGAAGGGGAAAGACAGGGTGGAGAGGCAAGCAGGCCACTCCCCCATCCCAGCCTGGAGAAGGCGTGCTTCCCCCAGCAGTCACTCCAAGCTCAGAAAGCAGCTGAAGCAGGGCTTGGAACAAGGCTGGTCCCTCCCCTAGGCCCTCGCCCTCCTGCAAACAGCAGGAAATTCAAGGGTGCACTCCAGGACGGTGGCATCTCCTGGGCCACCTTCCCTGGGGAGTCCTCTCTGACCACTCGGGTGGATGTCCCTCTATACCTAGTGCCTGAGTGTACTGAGTGTACAGTACCTAGTGTACTGAGTGCCTAGATCCAGCCCTGGCTTTTGCAAGACCTTGAACTAGACCTTTCCTGTTAGGCTTCCATTTCCACATCTGGAAAATGGAGATAAAGTTCACCATTCCTTTCACCTCCAAGGACCCAAAGAGGAGCTAAGTGGAAACCACAGCCCCACATGTGGGATGCTAGCAGTGACGGCTGCCCCACACACTCATGGCACACAGGTCCATCCAGAAGGTGGGACTGCTCTCACCACAGTCCAGCCTCCCTCCTCAAGCCTGCAGCTCCCTAAACATGGGATGGTTGTGCCTCCTCCTTAGACTGTGGCCTCCAGGTGGGCTGCAGCCCCTCTCTGCACTGCCCCCAGAGACCCAATGCAGCAGAGACCTGGTGGGGTGCCTTGTCCAAGGAGCCCTGGGGAAGGGCAGGGTTTCCTGTGACCAGACCTTCCTTCTTGCTTGTCCATGCAAAAGAGAAGACTCTCAGGTTTCAGCTGCTGTGGGGGCTCAAAGCCCAGGGCAGGGCCTTCCAAGGATGATAGGGCTGGCAGAGGGCAACAGTCTAGCTGAGATCACTCACTCCCCAGAGGCCACCTGGGCCACAAGATTACAGTGCCTTCAGATGTCGTGGCAAATCAGCACTGGCCTCACACTACAAAGACCACAGAGGGGACACTGAGCCCAGAGTGAGAGGGAAGCATGCTTGCTCAGCCGATTCATGATAGAGTAAGGCTCCCCAGCTAGCCACCTACCACTTCGCAAGCTGGCACAACCAAGGCACAGAACTCAAGGGGGGCTGGCCCATCTTCAACCTATTTGTGATTCAGTTGAAGGGACCCTAGAATGAGCAGCATGATGCCTCCAGGAGCACCGTCCCCATCTCACCCACCCATCCCATGCACACAGGAACCAAGGCAGCCCAGTTAGCACAGGGACCTTGGAGACCCTGAGGAGCTGGGGAGGGGCAGGTGTTGCCAAAGCATGAATGGGTCCAAAGCCATCTCTCTCGACAATGCGTGCCTTGGGACCCTGCCCAGATACTTCCTGGTCCTTCATGAGGTTATTAATTACGGGGCTATCCCTTCCCTTTCTTTGCCAAGAAGAGCTTTTCCTTCTAATTGGTGCTCTGCTGGGAGGCAGCAGTCTGCGCCTCCCCCTCAGACTAACAGTGAGCCATCATCCGGCATTAATTAGGGCACCAGGTCCAGCCCAATATTTACTCATAGCAGCCTGCTGGGTTGGGGGGAGTGGAGGGAAGCAGCACAGCCTGGAGCCAGGTAGCAGCAATACCCAGGAATGGAAGACCCCAGGCGGCCCACTCGGCTCTGCTTCTTGGCCTCTGCGGGTCTCAGTTTCCCTCTCTAACCAAGGAGTGGTAGCCTGAGGCCTCCATGGACCATTTAGGGATCCATATCTCAAGGGGTCTGATGGGGGCCCTCCCTGCCTGAGGCCTGAGCCAGTGGTGACAGGCCAGGGATCTCACTGCACTGCCTTAATTCATCTGCATAGCAGCCAGATCACTATCCGCAATCCTCAGAGGGAAACCGAGGCACAGAGCAATTGAGAGATGTGCTCCAGGTCACAGAGGTCACAAACACCCGTCAGGCCGCACATACCTCAACTCAGAACATCAGTCTTCAATGCCCAGCTGCGGGTGTGGCTAAGGGGCCTCTCAAACTGAAAGTGTCCGAAACGAGATCCGAGATCCTGACGGTCCCTTGGGACCGTCTCCACCTCTTCTCCCCACTCCCTGCCTCTGCTGATGGCAGCTCCCTCAGTTCAGGTCAAAGACTTTGGGTGACCTAGAACCCACTTTCTCTCATACCCACATCCAATCTATCAGCAAGTGCTACAGGTTCCACCTTTGCAATAGGCCCGAATCCACCCACTGCCGACTGCCTCCTTGGCCGGGCACCCATCAGGGCTCCCGCACCTCTGCAGCTGCCAGCTCACTCACCGGCTTCCACCTTCTGCCTGGCACTGGCCTTCCCAGTCTGTTCCCCTCTACACACGGCTGGAGTGCCCTGCTGTCATGTCCCTCCTCTGTCAACTCCGTTGCACTAGGAGAAAACCCAAGTCCACCCAGTGGCTGCACCCCCAGTAGCTTCCCTGACCTCACCCCTTGGTGTGGCCTGAACATGCCCCTATAGTCCCTGCACAGGCTTCGGCACATGCTGTTCCCTCTGCCTGAAACTGTCTCTCCTCAGAAGTCCAAGGGCCTCTCACCTCCCTCCGGTCTCCACACACACGTCACCTGCTCCGTGAAGACCTCCTTGCCCCTCCATTTGAAATTGCACCCCCCCAGCAGCAACTGATCTCCATGTCCCCTCCTGGGGTGATTCTTTTGGCTAGTATTCCATCAGACATCCTCCCTCTTGCTTGTTAGCCTCTGCCTTGGGCTGTGAGCCCTGAGCCAGGAGGCTCCTGCTCTCCCGCCTGGAAGAACAGGCCATTTGCTGAGTGAATATACCTTCCCAGAGTCCTGCTGACCTCCCAGCCCTCCTGTCCAGCTTGCGTGTGGCTGGCCATGGGGTAGGCAGGTGGGGTGGGCAGGGGGAGCTTGTGGAGAGGTTGGCAGCGTGGTGGCTGCCCCAGGGCTGGCCCAGGAGGCCCTCCCTTCCCCTGGCTCCTTTCCATATGAATTATTAAGGCTCGTTTATGATGGGCCTGCCCAGGCCTGTGGCTTCCGTACATAATTCATGGCTCTCCCAGAAGGCCCTGGCGCTGGAGCAGCCACTTCTTCCAGGAAGCAAGAAGAAAGTGCTGAGGAAGAGTGACCCAGACCTGGGCTGTCCTCCACTCTATCTCTGCCACCCTGTCCCTAAACACCAGCCACCCAGCACCTGCACCCACCCCTACCCTCACCCCCATGGAGCTCTCTCCTGCACACTTGGGTTCCGGTTCCCGGAGCCAGACTCCATGGGCTCTGCGCAGGCTCACCCACTCCCCTGTCTGTGGCTTGATTTCCCATCTGTGGACTGACAAAACTGAGCCACCCTAGTGGTTTTCAAACTGCTCCAGCAGCAAGATCATTCACCTTTTATTTTTCCAACAAAATCCAATGTGGACCCCTAATATGTAACTGGTGAGGTAGTTATAAATGTATTTTAGAAGGTAGCGCTGTAAAACATGACTCCGTATTGAGTAAATAATCATTATAAACATTGAGGCTGTTCTGAAGCATCTGGATTCGGGGCCCATGGGGGCCTCAGCAGCTCCCACCACCCAGCACTCAGTTTATTCCTGTGTTTTGCTCTCTGCTGAGAAACTCCTAGGATACGGAGACAGGCAGGCACACATGGTAACAGTCACTTACAGCTCACTATGCAGGGGTCGGGGGAGAACCCTTTCCTGAGGCCCGGGGTAAAACCAGCAACTGCCCTGGTAACTGAGGCTCAGGGGTTGCCAAGGTGCCAGCACCAGTTTTCACTGTTTGAGAATTTCTCAGAAGTCTAGAGCTGGGATATAGCAATCAGCAAGAGGCACTAACAAACAAGCCCGGGCCTCCCAGGGGCAAGGCAAAGGGTCCAGACCAGGGGCACGGGGACAGGAATCCAGGAGGTGGATCCAGGGTTCTCCAGGAAGCCTGGAACCACCCACCCCAGCCACTGACACAGACTATGGGCATTTTGGGGTCTGCGACACCTCCTCTCCCCAGCACATTCCCCAGGTAGTCAGGCACGATGGGAACATAAGTCCTGCCCGGGCCCATTTCACAAACGGGTAAGCTGAGGCTCAGCATGATCAGCCCTCAGGAGGTGAACACTGCTGCAGTCCCTGTGTGCCCAGCCAGTGCTGAAATGGGGGAGCCATGCCCAGGCCTCACCTCAGAGAGCACAGTAGGGTTGGGACACCTGTGGAGGTCACCAAGTGGGTCAGGGAGGAACCCAGGAGCTACAGCCTTCTGTTCCTGCCCCACACCAGGAGCTGAAGCTGGACTAGAGGTGGCAGGACAGACCCTGTCCATGTGTCACCAACCATTCTGGTCAGATTCTGTGATTCACACATCCCCATCTCCCCTCCTGCACATCCTCCCCAACCCCCAGCATGAGTCAAATCCTTGCTAAGCCACAAATAGCTGTCCTCTGTATGAGTCCTCAACATGGCCTCCTGCCTTGAAGAAGACAGAGACCCCCTCAAGGTCCTCCATTCCCCCTCAGAGCAAAATCCTCTGTGGAAGCTCACAGGCCCCCCCGAGGAAATCCACGTACAGAGGAGAGGCCAAGCGAAGACAGAACTCAACCCATCAGGACCAGCTTTGTTCTCTGGGCTTGTCCTTCCTCTACCTGGCCAAGTCACCTCTGCCAGGAAGCTTTCCTAGGTTTCCCCTACCCTCTTCTCAAAGCCACAGTTCTCACCACACTTTACCAAGCCTCATCTTAGGCTGGGGCTGCAGCCTAGTCCCATCATCAAGCTTCCTACAGAGCTCAGCTTGGAGCCTGGCCAAAAAGAGTTCTGGAAACACTAGGGGATAAATTTACCAGAACATCTTCCGCCTACCAGACTGGCCTGCCCTGACCACCTCACTCTGCAGTAGGAGACAGGCTGGAGGACAGGGCTGGGAAAGGGGCCCCCATTTCAGCAGGCAGCCAAGCACCAGGGAAAGGCAATGCTGACACGGAGGGCCTGTGTGCTGGGCACTCCGTGTGATTTCCACTGCAGCGATGGTACCTCGGCCAGGCGCAGGCCAGTTCATGCCCACTTCACGGATGAGCACTCTGAGGCCTGTGAAAATGGTGCAACTTGCCCGAGACCACACTGCTGAACCAGAATCTGAACCCAGTCAACTCAGCCATGGCCCTGTCCCCTAGGCTGTCAGGCCTCCTTAACCTCAAGGGGGACTCCAATGGCCAAATAGGAAGTAGGTTTCAGGTAAGAGCCGCCCCTCGTATACAGCCTTTTCCAACTTTGAGAAGGGGGCTACCTCAGGAACTCACTGCCTCCACAAGCAACCCAAAGCTGAGTGCAATGGGGAAGGCCTTCCTTATACCCTATCAGGGCTATCCTGCAGTAGGAACGTTGTCCAGCAGGGCAGAGCCCCAGCTCCCTCCAATGCCCCCACCAGGGAGCCTGAGCCAGGTATGGGGAGAATGCCCACTTCCTCTGGGATCTGCTTCTTGCTAGTGCCTGGACCCTTAGAGTGTGCCAAGCTGTATGTAAATGGAATGTGAGTGTTCAACCTGCCTTGACACGCCATGAACCTGTCACTCTCGGGTGCTCTGTGGTGAATCCTTTAGCAAAGCAAATCCCCTCTGCAGGCTGTGAGGGATCCACAGCTGCACAAGGAAGGGGCTTCTAGTGCAGCCCCAGCTACCCCACCTTTCTAGCCTCCCCAGTCCGAGAGAAGCCACCTTGCCCGGTGAGCCTCATGACTGGCTTAAGGAGAGGCAGGTGGCTGAACCAGCAGGTCAAATTACTGGCAAAATGCTTTGCAGGTGCTTCCAACTTTCTGTAAATTCCCAACTAGCTCGCTCACTCCCCACCTAGTCACTCACTCACTCATTCATTCATTCCGATAGTAACCATGTACCTACTATGAGCACCTGGGAGGGATTTGGCAGCAAGCAGGGCAGATGCAGGCCTGTCCTTGGGAGCTTGGAATCCAAGCAGAGGAAGCTGATACCTGATCCGGATTGGGGCCTGATGAGAAGAAGAGTCCAGCAAGCCTTGGGGACAGGATGCATGGGATGCATGGGAAGAGGCCTGACCTGGCCTAGGGACTGGCCAGGTGAAGGTGGCACCACAGAGCAGGAGGGCAATCCAAATGGAGGGCACAACATATGCAAGGCCCAGCAGTGGGCTCCACACACAGTGATGCCCCGTGAGCACCCACAGACCGACCGTGGCCACCAAGGCAGGCTGCTCCCACACCGAGGCCTGCAGAATTCCTACCGTCAAGTACATGGGAGCACCTCCACACACTGGACGGAAGGGCAGTGAGACGGCTGTGCCCAGGGAAGCTGGGCCTCTTTAAGTGGGAGCTCAGTCTCTCAAGAGCTTATTTCATTCATTCACTCCACAGAAACAAACCAGTACCCATCACAACTGGGCCCGGGTGCAGAGCCTCTTCGCCCCGGCATCCTGACACTGCCCTGTACTTTGTATCTTGCAATCTTGACCCCGGGGTGAGGGCAGCAGAGAGTACTGAGGCTCAGCACAACAAACATTAGAGGCTGGGGATATTGTTATTACCCACCCCACCCCCCACACCTCTTCCCCCAGCTCCATGGGAGCTCCCGCCTGCTGCAGCCCCTCTACCACCCCCCTAGCAAGAAGTGCCCACAAGTGCAAAGCTTTCACCATTTTCCTGGTGTTTTTTTTGTTTGTTTGTTTTTGTTTTTGAGACGGAGTCTCGCTCTGTTGCCCAGGCTGGAGTGCAGTGATGCGATCTCTGCTCACTGCAAGCTCCGCCCCTCAGGTTCATGCCATTCTCCTTCCTCAGCCTCCCGAGTACCTGGGACTATGGGCGCCCACCACCACACCTGGCTAATTTTTTTGTATTTTTAGTAGAGATGGGGTTTCACCCTGTTTGCCAGGATGGTCTCGATCTCCTGACCTTGTGATCTGCCCACCTCAGCCTCCCAAAGTGCCGGGATTATAGGCATGAGCCACCGCACCCGTCCTTCCTGGTGTTTTCTGACACAGATATTGTCACTAGAACATCATCTCCTGAGAACAGCACCTGACAGGCAGAAGGTGCTCAAAAAATGCTGGCTGAATGACAGGATGTTCCATCCTTACAACTATGAAACATAGGAAATGTGATCCCATCATAAAGATGAGGTAACTGAGGCACAAACAAGGTCACATATGGGGTTCCCTTTATAATCCCCAGAACCAGGCTTTCTACCACACAGCAGGCATATGCATCAGGGCCCACAGCTCCAGGGCCTTCTAGATGGCCCCATGAAGTCCCCATCCTTCTTCATTGTAGAGTAATGGCCTCCTCCATATGCCACCAGTCTGGAAATCACGTGAAACATACTTCTCCCCGCGCTGGCTCAAGAACCGTGTAAATCACTAGGCTTAATGGCCTTTGGGATTGTTCCCCACAACCCCCTCCCCAGCTGCTCTGTGCCAGGGAAGATGGGGCTATGGGGCGCCAGACAGGCAGGGCCATAGTCATGAGGTCTGGGCAGCCCAAGGCGTGGTAGGTGCTAGGAGGCACTGCCCAGGGGAGCAGCAGCCCTGGGAAGCGCATCAGAAAGACAGGGGTGGGGCTGCCGGGAGCCTCCAAAACTGGGGCTGGGGCTGGGGCTGGGGCTGGGGCTGGGGCTGGATGTATATGCAAGGCAAGCCTCTCCCCTATTCAACTCCTGCCCCTTGCCTCGTCCCCCCATCAATGGCTTATCCATGGAGAAAGGTGGGTCCAGGTGATCTCCCCAGGACCTCCACACCCTGACTGGGGAGGCCCAGGGCCATGGGAATGGCAGGGGAGCCTGGGGGCCTGGAGCAGGATGTCTCATGGCCCCTTGGATGCTGCCTGGAGCACCAACCATGCATGGTGTTATTTATTTGGCCTCACTCCCATGTCTTCTTCACTGTTTATCACCCCCATGGACTGAGTGTCCCAAGAGCAGGGACCCAGTTGGCCCTTGGAGACCCCAGAGCCCACTCAGGGCAACACACAGCTAAGGTGTGGGAGTGGATTCAGGTGGGGAAGGGATGGTCAGGAAGCAGGTCCTGAAAGATGGGCAGGCTGTGGAGTGGGCGGCAGGGCAGATGGGGCATGGGCAAATGTCTATGCAGAGGAGCGGTTTGGAAGGAGCGGGGCAGACGGCTGGGAAGCCAGGTGATCTCCCTGGGACAAGCTGCAGATTTTGGCAACTGGCTGCATGCACAGGCATTTGGGTTCAGCTGGCTCCCATAGATACCATGGTTAGGACATTGCTCAGAACCAATATACACCATCCCCCAACCCTGGGAGCCTCAGTGCCCCCTTGCTGGGCAGAGGGTGAGGATCCTGTGTTTATCTTCCTATCCCCTAAGGCCACAGTTCTGTACCTTGGCTCAACTTAGGGGGAAGAGGGGGCTCTAGAAAACATGCTAATGCCTGGACCCTGCCCCCACCCCATTAAATAATACAGGTCAGTGGGTCTCTGGACACCCCCTTCACCTCCCTCCCCAGAGCAGCCCTTGGTGGCAGCCCCTGGGCTGGGAAAACTCCTTGCAAAAGCCACAGGAAGATATGTGGGAGTGGCCTATGCCCTCTGGCCCCAGCAAAGCCAGGCTCTGTCCCAGGCTGCTGTGTAAGAGGCTGCTCCATTTTCCACAGTCATGACCAGCTTGGCTCTGTGGACCCCTGCACAGACCATGGGCTCCCTGCTCAGCACACATGTATTGAGTACTTGGTGTATGCTAGCTGGGAGCTCCAGCCAAGGGCAACCGGCCACTGCCCCCACCCCTCCCAGCCACACAGTCCCTGAGCAGCCAGGCAGCAAGGTCTATTTCAGGACAAGAATGGGGAGGAGAGGGGCTTGAAGCAGGCTAGGAGGCCTCTGACCCAGACAAGGAGGTCAGCGAAGGTTTCAGGGGACAGTGACTCCAAGCCAAGCACCGAAGGACAGGTAGAGGTCAGTGGGACAACAGGTGGGTCCTGCCTGGGGTTGGCAGGGCCCTCGGCAGCCCATCCAACCTCTCCCCAGCTTACTCCATGCTGAGTGCATAGCAGGTGCTTGTTAAGCCCCCATGGAATGAGATGGCTTCTGTTCTGTGGGGCACTCAGTTCTGAGGGCAGAGATCCCACTCTGTGCCCCTCCCCGTGCCCATCAGAAGCAGCCTCCTTGCTGAGGTCTCCACAAGCACCGGTTACAGGGCAGGACAGAGATGACAATTATGCAGATGAGGTGGCAGGGGGAGCACCACTGTCAGCTGCAGAAGGATCCCTTTCTATGGAGGGTGCTGAGAACAGTGAGGACACTGAGGCTCGGAGGAGGATGGCAGGAGGCTTGCCAGACTATCACAGTGAGGCTAAGGTGGGTTAGGAGGAGACTGGAAGAGGAAGGGCCAAGGGGAGGCCCACAGATCCTACTGTACAAGCCCCTAGGGCTTCTGGGGCCTGCGCCAGCCAAGGTGTGGCTTAAACAATTAAACATGCTGCCTCCCTCCCCTCAAGTTGCTCTGCCCACGTACTGTTAGGCACAGCCCAGGGGGTGAGGTGGGCATGGAGTGGGGAGGAAAAAGGAGAGTGAAGGATGGAGAGGTGGGAGAATTGAGAGTAAGTTCAGACTGCCCTGCCTGACTACTCTGTGAGAACAGGCGACAGCACCACCAGTTCCAGCATGTGACTGGGAGAAAGCCCCAGAAAGAGACCCGGATCAGGGGAGGACTATCAGTCGGGGGACTGATAGCCGTGGCCTGTAGAGGCCAGCTTCTTCCTTTCCCTGACCCTTGGACAGCCCCAGAGATCCCTCTTTCCTCATGTGACAGGTGGGGAACACTGGCCAGAGGGGTACCCAATCCAGAAGCAGGACAAAGCCCAGGGCTTACCCCAAGACCTGTGCCCTTGGCTGACTGGCTCCTGGACACTGTCCAGCCCAGACTCAGGATTGGTGCAGGGAACAGAGCCAGAGAGTAATGGGAAGGGCTAGGTTCCTGGACACAGTGGAGCATGGATCTCATCATATTCACCATTGGGTGCTGACCAATGACACCCAGTTCTCTGCAGTGAGTAGGCAAAAGTATACCCCCACTATAGGCAAGTACACCCCACCCTGAAGTCACCCTCTCCGCAAGATGAGAATGAAGTCTCACAGGCAGCACCCAGCCAAGTCTGGGCCTTCCCCACGGCCATGTCTATGCGTTACGTCCGTGGCTGTGGCCCTCTAAGGCCAGGTCAGCTGCGCTGTTTCACAGCAGCAGGACATGCCCCTCTGGCCATCCTCTTAGCCCACTCATGCCAGCACTATCTTCAGACGTCATCTGAACCCGCAACTTGCTGTTGTCCTAAATAGTCTGCCTAGGCCCTGCCTGAGACAGGACGTGGCCTGAATGGCCTCCTTCAGGCCTCTGACTGACCAAACCTCACTGGCATAGCACGGCAACTTGAGGGCAGTGGCTGCTCCCCCAAACCCCAGGTTTGGGTCTAGTCTATGCCTCAAGTGCTGAGAGGCCGAAGGAAGTGTCCCTCTCCAGGCCTCGGTTTCCCCATCTGTACCACACGGGAGTTAAACTGGATCAACTGGTCCCACAGTTCTCACTGACCCACATCTATGACACAAGTAAGGGTGGGGCTGTTCTACTGGGAGGGGGATTGGGAGCCAAAAATCTCCTACTTCTGGTCCTTTGGTGGTTCCAAGGAACCTGGAGGCGCCACAGGCCCGGTGAGAAATAAACCCTCCAAGGACGTCAGCCTGGTCAGTAGGGCAGCCCCTGCAGAGGGAGATGCAAGGCAGAACATCATGGGAGTGTAGGGACACCCTGAAGGTCCTGTGGCTAGGGGTTGCCTGGAGGAGGTGAGATGCAGGAGGGATGCATGAGACAGGGCTGAGTGCTTGGACCCGAGCACTAGGGGGAATCCTGCCCCCGCCACTTGCCATCTGTGTGATTTTATCATTTAGCCTGGCTAAGCCTCAATTTTTCTCATCTGTGAAAGTGGGATAAAAATGGACTGACCTAACATGTGTGAAATATACCACCGGGGACCCAGCTTGTAGTGATTGATGTGGTTAAAACAACTACTTCCTTTACAAACATTTCCTTGGCATGGTCACCCATCCCCTTATCTCCCGCTTCTTCCTTGGCCCCAACTCCCACCCTCAAGCCTCTCCTCTGACCCTGCAGCCGACACTGCTTCCCCATCCTCCATCACTCCCTGCCTTCTGCAGAATCTCCACCTCCAGCCCAAGGTGACCCCATCCTCGGCTCAAGGGTAAATCCTGATTAGCCTGAACCAATCACAGTGTACTGTTTAGATTGCCAGTGATTGGTTCAGAGTGGGCATGTGACTCAGTGCCAGCCAATGAGATGTGAGAGGAAGTCGGCTGGGGGCTTCTGGGCAAGGTTTTCCTCCCCTCTTAAGAGAAACCCAGAGGAGACATCTCTTCCATGCCTAGTACCTGGGTCTGCAGATGATGCCTGGAGCTGTGGGAGCCATCTTGTTGCCATGCAGGAAGTTGGCCAAGGACAGACAGTTACACCAAAAGCGAGGCCACCAGGCCGAGCACAGGTGACCACTTGGTCTTTGCCAGCAGCCGCATCACACACCTGTTGGCTCCCTGTCAGGGGATAAAGGGCCCACCATGAGGAAAACCCACCACACATGATAAGCACAGAAGCAGCCTCTTGTTGGCAGCCAAATGCGCTCCTCAGACTCAGATCTTGAGGGGGTCGCAGTCAGCTCAATGCCTACTCCTCAAGGGCCCCATGACCCGGCACAGAGCTGGAGGAGGGGCACGGGGCTGGAGGAGGGACTCACAAAGGGCAGGGAGCTGGAGGAGAGTGTTGGTCAGGAAGGCTCCTGCCCTAGGGCCCTGGGCGAAGCCAGCAGCCTGGAGAGGGTGAGCAGTGAGCGAAAGCCAGAGGTGCGGAGGCCAGAGCTCTTCCCAGGACCTTCAAGTGTCCCAGATAGTCCCAGGGCCAGAGGCTGGAGTCAGCCCAGGCAAGGCCTCAGGGGCCAGCCAGGGAAGTGGGGCTCTGCCCATGGCAGGTTTCTGGGGTGCAAGGTCCCAGCTAGCCCAAAAGGGAGACACTCCAGCAAGCCTGGCGGGGGGTCCAAGGAGAGATACAAAGACTCCCAGGGCCCTAACACCCACCACGGACTCAGCTCACAGAGAGAAAGGAGAAATGCCCATTTGCAAGGGCCCTTAGCACAGAGGCCTGCTCTGCCAGCTCCTTCTCTTTTCTCATAACTGAAGTGGGGGCAGGGCGGGGGTGGGTTGTTTAGTTGTTTGTTTGCTGCAACTGGTGGCAGCACCAGACCTGACCTTTAAGGCTTCAAATGCAGCATTTTAGGCGGGGCCAGCAGGAGGAGAACACGGGCTGCGGAAGGAAGTGATCAAGACTGAAATGCCACGTCAGGCTGGAAACTCGAGGCAGAGCACGGGCCTCTACCGTCTCAGGAATACGCCAGCCCCTCCAAGCCCACACTGCCTGGTGACAAAGTTGTCCTTCCCAAGGGGACCCAGAAAGCTTTTGTGTCTCTGAAACAGCACAGGGACATCAGAGTTTGCCCCACAGAAACCCAAGGAGTTGGGGCCTCACACCACATAGACATCTTGCCCTTCGAGTTTGCCAAAGCAGACCTCAACTTGCCCCCCGACCCATGCCATATATTTTATTTATTTATTATTTATTTATTTATAAATGACAGGCTCTCACTCTGTGTCCAGGCTGGAGTCCAATGGCACCATCACAGCTTCCTATAGCCTCAACTTCCTGGGCTCAAGCCATCCTCCCACCTCAACCTCCTGAGTAGCTGAGACCACAGGTGTGCACTACTACACCTGGCTAATTTTTGTATTTTTTTGTAGAGATGGGGTTTTGCCATGTTGCCCAGGCTGATCTTCAACTCCTAGGCTCAAGTAATCCTCCCACCTCGGCCTCCTAAAGTGCTGGGAGTACAGGCGTCAGCCACTGCACCCGGCTGGATATTTTTATTTAAGAGAAACAGCTGTACATCAGTGCGAGGAAGGCTGCATAGGGAGTCGCCCTCCCCGCAGTCTGTACTGAGCATTAGGGATGGGGGCTGGGCCCTGCCCACAGAGTATGTGCAGCCACAGATATGTGGGGCTTGAAGGTTCCCTTCCCCCATCTTGGGCCTCAGTTTCCGTGTCTATATGATGGTGGTATCAGGACCTCAGGGATTTCTGTGGCTGTGGCATGTCCTTTCCAAGTCAGGGAAGCATGCAAAGCCCATAATGCCCAAGGAGACGGTTGCACCCAGGTTCCCTGCCCCCACAGGAACCCCTCCTGGCCTGTAGGCTCCTGAGCCCCTCACAGCCACTTCCCAAAATCCCAAGGGCCCTGGGCCATCGCAGCACTGACAACACACAGGCGCGTCCTGAAAATGCCAGGAAAGCAAAACTCTCAGACAACAGAACCCACAAGAACTGGGTCCACACAGCTACTGGGGCCAGGGCCCATCACAGGGCATCACTGGACAGCCTTATTTATGAAGACTCAGTAGACAAAAATCCATCCTTGAAGGAAGTGTCTTCGCTGGAGATGCTCCAGATAGAGAACATGTGGAGGGATCATCCCTCCAGATCATCAAGGGATCATCAAGCCAAAGTTTTTACAGCCCAAATCGTGCCCACAGTGTCTTGCTGCGGGGAGGACCCAAACCCACAGCAGATACTCAAGGGCTGCCAGTCTCCTGCCCTTCAGTGTGCAAATGAGAAGCACCCACTCTGAAAGGGAAAAGTGCCAGCCCAAGGTCACACAGCAAGAGCTTCCCACTCTGCCTGAGCCCGGGCTCCACGCCCACCCTCCAGATTTTCCACGCGGGGAAGGGCTGTTTGCAAAGATGCTTCACTTCACAAAGGACTCACGGAGCTCCTCTGAGTCCCAAGTCCTCCACTGAATGTAAATACCATTCAATTTGCAAAAATTTGAATTACAAGGACGCAGCCTCTGTTTCCTTTGCAGACTGTCATCACGCCAGTTGGTAGAAGATCAAACTTTCCAGCTCAGCCTTAACTCGGGCTGTTTCTAACATAAAAGTTTGCAAAACACTGGCCCTAACAATCAGGATGCTTTATTTCCCACTGCCACTGTTTGCCCAGCCGAGCCCTGGCATTAACCTCAAAGGCAGGTGGTGAAGGTGGGCACTAGGAGCCCATTCTGGCTGCAGAGATAAACCACACGTGTGCTTGCACTACATAGGCTCCCAAGCACATGCCTGCATTTGACTTCATATGCACATACACGCACACACCTACTGCTGCCTACACACGAGAATGCCCATGCACACACATCTACACACATGCATCCATGTGTGAGTACAAACACACACACACAAGTGGGTATATGCACAAGCATGCTTAGGTGTGAACATGTCTGACACATGCACACACATACATGAACACACAGGTGTAGACACGCCCACATACAAGCTGACATGTGCACACAGGCAAAGGCAAGAGCCAAACACAAGAGGAAAGACTCACAAACCACAAGTGGGTCCCAAGTGCCTGTAGGGCCTGGATGGGTGCTGGGTGCTATGGATGAGGGGATAGTGGCTGGCACTTGGAGTGCAGGCCCAGCTAGACTGCAAATACCCCCTAGATCCAGTCGGGATCCACATGCCCTTATCACAGACTCCCTGGGGCCAGGCCCATCCCTCACAGTCTATCACACCCGAACCCTATGTGGCAGTACAGCCACGGAAGCCCTGTTTTACAGATGAGGCTCCAAGACCCTGAGAGGCTGTGGAAGTTCCCAAGGTCACACAGCTGTTGAGAGGTGTGGCAGAGTCTCAGTGCACACGAAGAGGAGGCTTGTTCAGAAAGAACTAGCCATCAGGGAAGGCAGGCATCAAAGGGGAAGAAAGGGGCCCAGGGTCTAAGAGGGGCAAGAAAAAGACAGGCAGAAGGAGTGACTTCTCATCCTTTTCACCCACCCCTTCCCCTTTGTTGAATGAGGATCATTTCCAAGGTGGGAAAGATGGATACTGATTAGCAGGAAAGGCTTCCCATGCCCCTCCCCCTCTGCTAAACAATTAGGCTGATCAGAGCTCAAAGGGGGTCAATCTGAAAAGCAGCCATGAGACACCCAAGGTATGGCCAAAGGAGGACGGGAGGTCCAGGCACCCTCACACTGGAAGAGACAACGCCCAGCGGCCACAGCTAAAGCAGGGCGTGGAGAGGAGCAGGAAGACCCCAGATCTGTCTTCTTAGGGCATTGGAATGTCAGAGTTGGAAGGATCCTGGAAGAAAGGAAACTGAGGCCCAGGGGGAGAAGGGGTTTTGTCCAAGGTCACCAAGCAAGCTACCCAACTGAGAAGATTAGGCTGGGCTTGCCCTTGACAGAGGCCTCCTCACCTAAGATGGGGGCTTTCAGAACTCCTTTGTGAATATTCTCCCCACCTAATCCCAGCTAGACAGTCTCCTGGTTTGTGAGGCTCTCCCCTCACCAGGCTCAGTCACGGGTAACAGTGATGGCTGGGGACCCAGCAGGGCCAGACCAGATGCAGAAGGAAAAGCACTGTGAGGGCCCAGGTGAGAGGAGCGGGACCAGGACCGGGGACACCAAGCCAACAGCCTGAGTCTCACAGTGGCAGGGCAGGGCTTGGCTGAGTCTGCCCCTTAGGAAGGCCCCAAGAGACCCCTGTGGGGACCTGCAAGCCAGCAGGGCCATCTCAATCTCTGTGGTCACCTGCACTGGCCCCCCTTCTGCCCTTAGCCACAGGCAGCTCTGGAAGCTCTTCAGGTTTCACAGGACAAGAGAAGAAGGGAAGGAAAAAAAAGCAAAAACCACACACACACTTCCCTTGGGGAATACGAATACTGATTCTGTAGCTTCTTGTTTAGACAGTAGGCACCAGAAGAAGAAGAAAAAAAAAAAACCTGACATGAAGAGAAGCTTCCCAGTTGGCTGGAGGGCTGTAGCCAGCAATGGGAAAGCCCCTCATGTCCTCCCCAGCATGTCCTCCCCAGGCCTGAGGCCCACAGCCCAGTCACTTAAAGACACAAGGCACCAGGTCTGGAGGCAAATCTCCGCATGGGAGTGGGGTAGGTGGCTGGAAGGGGGAAGAGAGAGAAAGACCACTCCTATCCTACAGGCAACATCGCCCTGCCAGACAGAGCTCAGGCCCACCTGCCTTGATTCCCAAACCTCCAGCTGCCCCTTGGAGAGTTCCCTAGCAACAAGCCCTTGAACGCTGGTTCCCAAACCCCCCAAGTCCCACCCATCCAGATGGCATGAGGCTCCCCCAGCATCTATAAGATCCTAGCCCTGTGAAGTCCCCTCAGACCTGGCAAAACGGCCAAGGGACTAAAGGAGCCAGCCTCAGGTTTCCATGAACAACCCCCAGCCCCACCCCCACCTCCATGACCTTTCTCTCCGGAATCAGACTGGAATCTGGAGAAGGAAATGGCATCTCATCTCAAGATGAAGCCCCTCCTCTCCTCCACCCCTCCACACACAGCAGGCCTGGCCCATAACTCAAAGCTCGGGGAAGGAAAGCTCTGGGCTGGGGGTGCTCCATGATGGCCTGTGTATACGTGGGAGGTAGATGGAGGTCAGCACTGGGGCTATAAGCACTGGGGCTGGCAAGGCAGCTTCGTGCCAAGGAAGGCCCCTCAGGGTTGCCTGAGACCCAGAGGAGGAAAGAGAGACAGACAGGGCAAAGTTACAGCTGGAAGTCCCAGGCCCAGCTCTCACATCCTAGGCCTCTTCATTTTCTTCCCAGAGATTCAGGCTTCAAGCCCCCCTCCACTTCCTGGGCCCACTGCCCAGATGTCCCCAGCCCTCTGGCTGGGCAGCCAAGTGTCTGACAGATCTATCCTTTCCCCTGCCCTGCCTCTCATGGTTGTGGGCTTTAAGCAGGTCCCTTCATTTTTCTGAGGTCAGTCTCCCCATCTGGAGGATGGACATGACCACGGGCTCTGAGGTCAAGGCACTAATGTGGGTGAGGGGCCTGGCCTGGGCTCAGTAAGGGAGATCACCATTAGCCTGGAGATGTCCCCCACCACAGTCAAGCTGTGTTGCAGGGAGTGAGGGAGGGAGGTGGCCCAATGTCTTCCTCAAGGACGTAGAATCTGATGTGGGTGGGCACAGCCTGAGAGAGTGGCACAGCCCAGAGCTGGGATGGGAAGGCCTCTGGAAGGTTCGGGTGTGAGACCTTGAAGGAGGGGATCTAAACCCGAGAAAAGAGCACAGTCATGGCAGGGCAGCATGAGCAAAGTAGAGAGACAGGCGGCCACCTAGCCCATGGGAGCCCTGGAGACTGGTGGGTCTCGCAGTAAGACTGGCTACCGCCCGGCTGCAGCATCTGGGCTTAATGCTAATGTTAACAGTGGCAGCCATGGCACCTGACGGAGCCCTCCCTGCCCACTAGAGGAGGCATCCTCTCCCGTTAATTCTCACCACCAGCCTCTTAAGCAGATTCTATCATTTCAACTGTGGAAACTAAGGCAAGGTCATCCCAATGGAGCCTGCAAAGTCTACACCTGACACCCAGCATGTCCCCAAACTACATCCTCCCAGGAGCTGGCAGTGTCCACCCATATACATCTGAGGTGCCAGGAGCTGGCAGTGCCCACCTGCACACAGGCAGGAGGAGAAGGGGATACTCTCTGCAGAAGTCCACTTAGAGGCCAGCTTTACTCTGGAGTCAGTCTCTCCATGGGGACATGAGTGTGACAAAGAATCTGGAGTGAGATTCACCTGCAGACTACGAGGAGACTCATCCTAAAATGAGTTTCCTCCTTTCTCAGGGGTTAACCTGGCACAGCTGACCAAAAGGAGGTGCCTGATAAAGATGGAGTCCAGGGGAACAGCAGCCAAGGGTCCCCCCAAAGTCCTCCACACCAGGAGGGCTGTGAGCACCTGGCAGCTCTGCATCTCGGTGACAGCAGCAGCGGCTGGGAAGCCTCACCCCTCCCTCCTGCAAAAGCTGCGGCAGGTTGTTGGGAAGATGGGGGACCCAGATGAGTGATGCTGCCTCCCTCCAACAGGGAGAGCCACAGGGAGATGGAGACAGGGGCTGGAAGGCCCAGACAGACACACGTCACCCACCATTAACCGTAGCTACACTGACGCATGCCCTGTTGTAGGCACTGCTCCCCATGTGTCCACTCAGGGAGGAGCACGTACTCTGATTGTCATTAATCTGCTGGTGGTCCAAACCCCTCAGGCCCCTCACTGCTTCTGCCCACCCTCAGAGGAAGGGAGACGCTGGCCAACACCATCGCTGGAGCAGAGCTGGGCTAAGAGGGTGCAGTCAGGTGGGCCAGCTCAGCCGGGTGCTCCACCCAGCACTCAGCCAGGACTCCACAGAGCAGGGGACAGAGAAACCTGGGGGCACCAGAGAACAGGGCACAGAGGCCCAGCAGAGAGGACAAAAGAGGCGGGCAGGGAAGGATAGGTACAGCTCGATGAAAGACCCGAAGAAGGGGGACAGGGGAAGAGGGAGGGAAAGACACAAGGGGAGGCAAAGCAGTGAGGGCTGCCCCTCAGCCGGCGGTGGTGGCCTGATGCTGGGGAGGGCATAACTGGAAAAAGGAGGCAGGTGAAAGGTGTGCTCGGACTCAGGTCCCCCACACCCAGCCGGAGAAGTGCACATACGTGTGCATACATGTGTGCAAACATGTAGCCTCCTCCTTGTTTGAAACTCTGATCCAGGACCAAGGAAGGTGAGACAGCCCAACCCCCCCACCCCCCGCCCAGAAAAAAACCCTGAAGCCCTGTCCTCCCTTCAGCGGTAACCCCTCTGCCCTTCTCAATCCAGCAGCAGCCTTGGTCCATTTTGCCTGGTGGGCAGAGAGCCATGCTGCCAGAGCGATTGCAGAAATCACAGCTAGCGGACCCCAAACCCACACTTGCTTAAAATCCAGCAGCTTGTGAAGCTAGGCCCCTGTGCACTGGCAGACACCAATGAGAAAATGACTTGCTCATCGGGGGCCTTCCCCACTGAGGGGTTGTCACTCCAGTGCCATGAAGCTGGGTTCCACTCTCCTCCTTGGAAATCCACCTGTATCAGAGTGTCATCCCAGCCTGGCCACACTGACCCAGCAGAAGGTTCTGGGAGGTCACCCATCCCTGAGCAGCCCCACAGAAACTTCTGGCCCCAACAACAGCCTAAACCTTTCTTACCAGTTCAACAAAAGCACCAATTCCACTTGCCATGGTCATGTGTGGGCCCCTTCCACCCTCCAAGGATCAATGGGCACCCTCATCTGCGGGACCAGGGCAGCTGAAGGGCGCTGGCTGTCACAGCAAACCCTCTGTGTTGTTGTACCATTAGTCACCTCCCCCTGGACCCTCAGAGCGGCACAGCCCCCACCCCACCCCCACCCTCATTCTCTAATTACAGTTTGCAAGACATGTCCCAAACCCCCAAATTAGCTCCAACTATATCGACAACAGCGTCCAGCTGGAAATGTGTCGCTGCCGTCACACCCGCCTCGCCATCTTCTGGCTGGGGACAGAGGGATAGGTGCCTACTCTGGTCAGGGTCTCACATCGGCCTTCTAGAGGAGACTCGTGCAGGCCCAGAAGCCATCTGACAAACTGCACGCTGCAGGGAAAGGGAGTGAGGTCGGGAGAGGTGGAAAGAGACATCCACTTAAACCTTCACTCAAGGAGCTATGAAACGGCTAAGAAAAAAATAATTGTGGCTTGGCTTGTGCTTGGCTTTGAGGAAGAAAGAACAACAAAAAAATAATGCTTTTGCTTTTTTTAAGCACTATGATTGAAGTCCATTTCCATCACGGCAAACGCATCCACCAGCCCTGAACTTCCATACGATTCTTTTCTCCCTGGGCACCCCCCCACACACACATGTGAAAAATCCAGACGGTTGACAGAGGACACGTCCGTGCAGCACCTGTAATTTGCCAACTGATCACCCGCCTGAGCACAGCCAGGCTGTGCAATGAGAGAGACGACAAGACGGAGAGAGAGACCCAGAGAGGCGCTTTTCCTGAGTTTTTCCCTCATCTTAGAGAGCCTACGAACCGGAGTCGGCAGGTTTTGTGGCAGAACCAGGGGCTCTTACCCTTGGGCAGAGCTGGTTTAAATGACGCAGAGCCAGCCTCTCCCTTTCCCTGAGGCCAGACCCTTCCCCTTGGCCACCAGCAGCCCGACGACTCATGCCCCAGTCTCCAGGCCAGGACACTGGTGAAGGAGTCCAGGGACAGGTGGCTCCTCAGACCCGGAGACAGATAACAGAAGCAAGGTGGTCACCGTGCCCCCAAGGGGTGTCTGGGCACTGACATAGGGCTGAAGCACAGTGTCAGGAAACTGATACGTCCTAAAGGCCACATGCACTGAACATCCACTCCAGCCCCAGACACATCTGGCTAAGCTCACCCGTAGGAGGCAGCCCGAGTTTGCTGGCTCTTGGGGAGGAGGAGAGGGCTCAGAAGGACCAAAAAACCTGCGGAGGCTGGCAGAGCCAGGAGAAGCTATTACTCTGTTGGCAGCAGCAGGAGGCTCAGGCAGGGGTCCTTCCCACCATTCACCTTCTGCCCGGACCCCAACGCCTTCACCTCCCAACTGGGCTCTCCAGGGGACTCTTTCCTCAGGTGGAGGGGGGCCAAGAACAGGGGACACTGCCTCTGTGGCACTGGCCACAGCAAGAAGGTGCTCGCATCATCAGCATACAGCTCCCCACTAAAGGAAAAGGCCCTTGAAGGCAGGTGTGGAGATGTCCCTCACCTCTGGCTGTAAAGCGCCGGATTCCCACCAGGGAGGGAACGTGGGGCAGATGCGCGGCTCCAACTCCGCCGGGCAGGGGTCGCTGGCCGTCCCCTCTCACCCAACCCGGGTTTCCCTCTCACCCGGTCAGCGGCAGGGGAATCAGCTGACAAGCTCGGACCGCCCCCCCCCCCCCAACTCCTCCCAGGGCTTGAAGATCTTGCCTTGCCTCATTCGGGGGATCTGGGGGAAGCAGGGGCACCGCGGGGAAGTTTCGCGACGCAGCCAGAGCGCCGGGACCGCGGCTGCCAGCCTTCGGGGCTTGGGGCCGTCGCCCCCGGGCGCAGCGGGCAGCCGGACCCAGCGCCTCTGCCCTGGCGCGGAGCGCAGGGAGGGAGTAGCGCGGACCGGGGGCAGAGCGGGGCGCAAGGCTCGGCCGGGGTCCCGCGGCCGGCCGAGGCCACTTACGTGTGCTGCTGGGGGAAGCTGTAGGCAGAGGCGCCGGGGGCGGCGAGCAGCGGTAGAAGCAGCAGCGGCGGCAGCAGCAGCCACAGCGGGCGCGGGGACCCGGACGTCGGGCGCCGGGTGCCGGGGCCAGGCTGGGGGCCGCAGCCGGGCCAGGGGCGCGCAGTCCGCGCTGGGCCGGGCCGAGAGGCGCCGCAGGTCCGAGCCGGCACCGCCATGTTTCCATTCAAGATGCGGCGCCGCGGGGAGGGGGGGCAGTGGCGGCGGCGGCGGCGGCGGCGGCGGGGTTGGGGGGGCGCGGGCGGCGGGCGGTAACTCGGCCTCTCCTCCGCCGCCGCCTTCTCCGCGAGGGGCCTCCGGGGCTGCACGGGCCGCGGCGCCTCTGCGGGCTGCGCGCTGATACCTCCCTGCAGCGCTGGCTCCAAGCGCTCTGAGAGCCCGGCCCGGGACCTGCGCTCAAATAGCAGCCGCCGCCAACCTGCCGGCACCGCCCTCTTCTCTCCCTCCCTCCCTCCCTCTTCCCGGGCTGGCCCGCCCCCGCGCGCCCCCGCCACGGCCACGCGCCCACCCGTGCCCGCGCGCCTCTCGTCCCCGCGCAGCCCGAAGCCTGCCCTACTGGCTCGCGCGTCCTGCGCCCCAGCCGCTATCCGAGAGCCCCCGGGTGCGCCCCCGCCCCCACACCTCAGACCCTGCCGCTCCTCCCCACCCCACCCGCGGGAAGAGTCCCGGGCCCCGCGGCCCAAGGCAGGAGCATATGTGACCCTTTTGGGGGCTCGACCTTCAACAGGCTTAAGGCCTAGAGTCACAGGTTTAATGGTGGAGTGACAGCTTCAGCGGAGACCAGAAAAGGAGGCATGCTGAACTTACAGCCCCCGTGGCTCTAGCTATCTTTAAGATTTCTCTCTGTCGGGGGCTTGCACGCCCGGCTGCTGGCAGAAAGGGCCTGGACCTCCTGGTTCCCTAAGCGGAAACCTGGGCCCGGCTGTACGGTTGTGGGGGGCTGGGGACGGCAGGATGCAGCCCTCTGCAGCCACTTACTTCGCTTCCCTGGGCTGAATAGGCACTGTGTGCAGGCCTGTCCCAAGCCCCAGTTCCCGGAGTTTGCACAGCCTCTTTTTAGATTCTTCCAGAGCCAGGAAGCTCATCTCTGCACAACCCAGTCCTTTCTGTCCTGGAGGCCCCTGGCTCTTCCCTGCTGTGGGCAGAAGACTGGGGCTGGTGTCAACCTTGACTCCACAGCTTGTGGCCCTTTCAGAGCCTCAGTGTCCTCGCTTGTGAATGCTTGTGTGGGTGCCCACTCCCATTTCCAGGATGAAGTGAGAATGGGGAGAATCTCTTGGTAAACTGAAGCATTCACAATGAGGGGAGACCATCCCTAGGATTCTACTGAAGTTGCCCTGGAACCCAGCTCTGCCTCTGGTGCAGATAGGATGAGAGAATGCTCCTCACCAACTTGACACAGGGCAGGACCCCCTCAGCAATAACTGCCCACAGACCTGGCCTATCACGAGGAATGAGGGATAGTAACCAGCTGGGCAGGATGGTTCGGAAATGTCCAGATGCCCCACCGCATGGTATCAGTGGCTCTCCTATCACCCACTCACAAGTCAGCCCAAGGAGGGCTTGCAGTTGAAAGGGAATAGTAGCCCCTGGACTGAAAAGGGTAGGGGTCGGGGCTGGAAATAGGGCCCAGGACAGCCTTCCCTTGCTGCCTAGTCCTGCCTTGGCTTCTCCAATCCCAGCAAACCAGGGCTTGACAGGGAACAGTTTCCTTCATTTCTTGAAGTGTCCTCCTCCCTTGACCTGAATGAGCCTTCAGGGGCCAGACTGAGGTTTGCCAGCAGATCCCAAACCATGAGACCCCAGAAAAAGTATCAGAGGAAGGCAACGCAGGGGCCAGGGGCCTGGTGGACAGGTGGGACCTGATGGACTATGGGAGACGATAGTCCAGCTCTTTGGGGGGACAAGCAGGGTCCTCACTGAGCCAGTTGCCCCCCCGCCACCTCTGGACACAATGGGAGGGCAGGGGGGCAGGGGTCCTGCTCAGGAGTCAACAAGCGTGAGCTCAACAGCTGCCTTCCCAGCTCTGCCTGCTGAGACCTGTTCCCAGCATCTCTGTCTTCCTCATGCCCAAGGTAGGGCTGGCCTGTGATATCCTCTCTTACCTGTTTGTTGGACATATAATACCTGTGCCCATGGCCCCAGGGGACCATCATAAAGGACATCATTCCTCTTGGGTGCCCTGTCGGGGGTGGGCGCCTTCCCAAGGCAGACTCTGCAGTGGCCTGAGAAATGTGAGGGACAGCCTCCCTGCCCTCCAACACCAGGGTAGCAACACTATCCCCAAAGTGCCCAGGCCGTCAGGCACATGAAGTCAGTCTAGGTACAGTGGGTGGGTTTTGGCGGTTGGGTATTTCAGTTCTAGCCTCCACAGATGTGCACCTAATTGAGGCTGCTGGCACCAAGGGAAAGGCGGGAGATTTTGGTTGACAGGCCGTTAAAGGAAGACAAATAAGGAGGGGGGGTAATTAAGAGTAAACGAGTGGTAAGTGTTTACGGATTACAACTTTTGAGGCTCACAACATCCTCAGCCCTCTTGGTGGCTGGCTACAGCCACACGTTAAGATCTTGGGAGAAAAATTTGAGCCTTCCCAAGGAATAGGGGGACTTCCATGGCAGGCACATTGGTAAATGTGGGGCTGCCCACCTGGCCCAAGTTGCCTGTGCTGGAAGACGTAGGGTGGCAGGGGCAGGTGAAGCTACCCTGACAGGGGGCCTGGTAGGTGCCAGTTCTGCATGGGAGGTCAGCTCAGCAGGTCAGAAGAGACTGATAGAGCCATAGGGAGAAACTACTATGTGCCAAGCAGGCCATGGGCTCAGTTGTGCCACTCGAGGCCCGTCCCAAGCCCCAGCTCCCGGGGTTTGCACAGCCTCTATTTAGATTCTTCCAGAGCCAGGAAGGTCATCTCTGCACACCCTAGTCCTTTCTGTCCTGGAGGCCCCTGGCTCTTCCCTGCTGTGGGGAGAAGACTGGGGCTGGTGTCAACCTTGACTCCACAGCTTGTGACCCTTTCAGAGGAAGCCCATCAGGAACATCCAGGACGCCTGTGGTGGCAAGATTCTCACCCTAGCCTGCCCCGCGCCCAGTCTCACCTTTTACCAACAGGCTGGACAGCTCCTTATTCAGAGAAAACTCCTGCCTCGGGCTTTACTCCTGCGGTTCCTCCTGCCTGGAACACCCTCTTTTACCTCTACCATTTGAACTCAAGATATTTATGAGCCCATTAATACCACTTATACCAGGAAGCCTTCCTGGGGTACTACCACCCCCAACTTGATGGGCCTCCTCCTCTTGGTCCTGTCCCTCCTGCTTCCTGCCCCGGCTAGTAGTATGCTGTGGCCTCTGCCTTGGGTTCAGAAACACACCTGCACTCTGGCCTCTTTTTTTTGAGACAGAGTCTCATTCTGTCACCAGCCTGGAGTGCAATGGCATGATCTTGGCTCACTGCAACCTCCAACTCCCTGGTTCAAGTGATTCTCCTGCCTCAGCCTCCTCAGTAACTGGGATTACAGGCACGTGCCACCGCACCCAGCTAATTTTTGTATTTTCAGTAGAGACAGGGTTTCACCATCTTGGCCAAGATGGTCTTGAACTCCTGACTTCATGATCCGCCCGCCTTGGCCTCCCAAAGTGCTGGGATTACAGGCATGAGCCACCACGCCCAGCCCATTCTGGACTCTTGTCGAGCGGAGCGCTGAGGCTCCCTAGTCCTTGTCACCCCCTCCAAGCCTCATGCAGTGCTTAGCCATGGGAGGGCACAGGAAGTATTAACATATAGAGTCATTTGGGGCCAGGCATGGTGGCTCATGCCTGTAATCCCTAGCATTATGGGAAGCTGAGGTGGGTGGATCACCTGAGGTCAGGAGTTCAAGAGCAGCCTGGCCAACATGACGAAACCCCATCTCTACCAAAAATACAAAAAAAAAAAAAAAAATTAGCCAGCTGTGGTGGCCGGCGCCTGTAGCCCCAGCTGCTCAGGAGGCTGAGGCAGGAGAATCGCTTGAACTTGGGAGATGGAGGGTACCATGAGCCGAGATCGCACCATTGCACTCCAGCCTGGGTGACAGAGCAAGACTTTGTCTCAAAACAAACAAACAAAAACAAACAAACAAAAACAAAGAATCATTTGATGGCATGTCAAGGGAGCCCAGGGATGTGCCCAGGAAGGGTGGTCTGGCCTGGGCATGAGGTGTGTCAGCTTTGACATCAGACATCACAGGTTGTGTAAGCAAGTGATTTTGCCTCTGCGAGCCCATTTCTTCATCCATATAGTGGGAGACACCCCCATGTGGCAGGGATGGTCTGAAGACCCAAGGATCTAACACTCTGAGGAAAGACTTGGTACTCAGCAAGGGCTTAGCGAAGGGGAGAAAACAGACTCGGCCATCCCCAAGAAGGGCAGGCTGTGTATGCAGGCAGACAGGGAAATATTCCTGGAAAAGGGGGAGGGATTTCAGCTCAGTCTTGCAAGTTGAATAGGTCGGGATGGGCACATTAGGGAGAGGAGGAGGGGACATTCTTTTGGGTGAGCCTGACTTGAGCCAACATTTGCCCTTCTGAGCCCTGTTTACCCAGCTCTGCCTCCACCTGGGTCCGTTGAGCTGGCCCCAGCCTTGGCCAGTGTTCTGCTGTCCCTGCCTCATCCAGCCCACTCTAAGGTACCTATTCTCTGCTCGCTTTGTGCTGGACTCATTGGTCCCCAAGGGCCCCCAGCTGGGATTCATTCCACGTATGGGGGACTACCAGCACTTGCACCTGCCAGTGGCTGCCATGGCTCGCTCATCAGTTCCTTGGGGATACCCAGGGATGCAATGCTCCCCAAAATACCCCCGTCTGAGCATGGTACAGATGCTCAGTGGCCTCCAGATGCAATCAGACAGGACCCTACCTCTGGACACGTCAATAATTTTTCAAGGATCCTTGGCGCAATATCAACCGATGGTCAGTTTAGTACCATTTACCATAATATATGGAGGGGGCTGGAGTTTAACCCTTTCAGACATTGCAAGCTGTCACTACCTGCACATCAAAGTTAGGGCCAAGTCCCAGGTCATAAACAGTCAGAACCTATAGGACCTCCTCATTAGAAAGAGGGGAAACTGAGGCCCAGAAAAGGGAGGAGACTTGCCTGAGGCTGCCCAGTGGTCAATGCAGATCAGAGTGTGGAGCTTTGAGTCTGGACACCTGGGTCATCATCCCAGATCTGTCTGCCTATGACCAAGGATGAGACCAGTCTCAGAGACCCCAAACCTTGGGTCTTGATGTCCCCATCCTGGCCTCTGAAGGGAAGTCCATAACCCAGCATTGGGCCATGGAAAAATCATGCCTCCCTGTACTGCAGTGGAAGCCCCCTGGTTAGACCTCCATCATCCCAAGAGTCTCTGAACTCAGATTATTTGACTGAGCAAGGGAGGATGCTGGTTAATTGAGCAGGTTCTGGCAAGTATAAGAGGCTTGATCCTTGGCCCCTGGGAGCTCCCCACTTGGTGGGGGAATGTGATACACAGGAAAAACATGGTGAGTACCTCAAACCACACATAATTACATCATGTTGGTGAAAAAAAGCAAGTGGTCCCTCAGTGTTCTGAGGAGGCCCAGGTGATCAGGGAAGGCTTCCTGGACAAGGGGACCTTGAAGCTGGCACAGAAGGGTACGAAGGGCTTGGACAAATGAATGGCTGGAGGTGGGAAAAAAGAGTGTCCCTGGCAGAGGGTCTGAGCAAAGGCCTGAGACAGAAGTGAGCTGGCCCTCTTCCCTGGGGCCAGGCACAGCTCCCCTGGGGGGTGCATGCCTGAGTAAGTGAGCTCCTGGCAGAGGCAGGGAGAGAGGTGGTGTAGCCTCACATGCAGCATGGGGCAAGGCTCAGCTGGGCAGTGTTAGGACAGGACAGCCTGCTCACCCCTGCATCCAGGACTCCAGGACCCTGGGTGGCTTTGTCCTTAGAGAAGGAGAAACAAGTTGATCATTGGTTGTGTGAGCACAGGGAAGCTCGGCCTCACCTTCACTGCCTCAGCTACCCTCACAAAACTCAGGTCCTCCCAGCTTCAATAGGATGGAGATGGGCGCAACTGCTCAGCTAGAGGGTCTGCTCCCACCAGGAGCCCCTGCCTCAGCTGTCCCCATTGCCACTGGCAGCTGCTCCAGACAGTCTGGAGTTTTCTTCAGAGAGGTCGGGATCAACCTGCTCATTTTATAGATGAAGAAACTGAGGCCCATGGAGGGGCAGGGCTGGTCTCAAGCTTCCAGTAAGCAAAGAGACAAAGGCTCCAGGCTAAGGTCTAAGTTCCGTCCTCTGTACCTGCTCCCAGCCACTGGGGTCTTCAGAACCCTCAGAACCCTCTTTGAGAGGACCCTGGCCCAAACATCTGCCCAGGGGAGTAGGAGGCCCCTTGGTGCCACTCGTGTCCCACGTGCCTTGATGTGTGTAGTGCAAGGGCCCAGAGCTGGTTTGCCCCTCTCCTAAGGCCTTCATCCCACTCTGGCAGCAGAAAATGAGGACAAATAAAAGAGAGAAATTCTCCCTTCAGAAGAGCATTAGGTGTCTGAATGGTTTCCGAATAAGTAAAAGTCTCAGAGCCCCCGGCCAGCACTGACAGCAGCTCTAACTCTCCACAAGATGTGTTTTTCTGCCTCTAGGTGGAAGCGAAGAGTGTCAGTGGTAGGCTAAACTGGGCTGTGACGAGGCAGCCTTCCATCACTGCCCAACATCCCATCAACGCCTCAGTGGAATGTCCATGGCAAATTGTCTCCTCTGATAGCTGCCCTTCCAGGCCAGTCAGAGAAGGGTGAGAAGTGGGCCCAGCCTCCCCCACCAAGGGGGTTGGGGGAGAGCTTCCTGGGCAGTTCCCTTCCCTGCCCATGGTTGGGATCCGGCTGTCAGTAATTCTGAAGACAACTGTCCCTAACTTACTTGCTCATTTTGCAACTGAGAAAACTGAGACACAGAGGATTTTGGCAACTTGCTGAATGAAACGAGAGGGCCTGGGATGCATCTCATGAATAAGCCAGCTCTGCCCACTGTGTTAGGAGTGAGGGGTCTGCTTCCTCAGAGGAGGCTCTCTGAGGGCAGGGCCATACCTCATGCCATCCACCTTCCTGTTGGTAACAGAAGGCACTTGAGTGACTGCCCTAAGTGTAGATGGATGTGAAATGGCAGGAGAGATCAAGGCTGTAGACCCAAGGAAGTATCTTCTTCAGCACACAGGTCGAGGAAGCACCCTGAGGAAAGTCCTCGAGTCTTCTGCTTCTGCAAAAAGCACCTCTTGGCTTCTGCTCATCAACTCCTTAGGGAATTAGCCTCTGCTAGGCAGCTGTGGGGAGGGCAGGACCTGGCTCTACCATCACTTAATTTAACTGATGGCTGCTGTTCCTGTGAGGGGCAGTTAGCACTCCATTTGTTGAACCTGGAAGATGGATGAAGCTAGGTGGTTCTTGGAACCTACAGGGGAGGATGGCACTGTGTGGGGTGGAGGCAGGGCCAGGAGGAGCATCATGTCATGGGAGTCTGGAGGGCTTGAGAGGCAGCCCTGATGCATTTGGTGAGGCGCCTGCCTCCTTGGGGTGGTGCTGGCACTCAGGCCCCTCCACCTGAGTTTCTTGCACACCGGGCAGGGAGGGGAAGGGATGCTCTCAACCTTATAACCAATCCAGCTTTCCTATTAGCACAGGTGTAGATCTCTCCACCCCAGCATCATGGCCCCATCTGCAGTCTTCATTGCTCTCCCTAGAGCTGGGGCCTTTGAGACCTCTGCCTGTTTCCAGGCCTGAGGTGAGCTAGGGTGGGGGAGCAGAGAGCAAGGAGGCATGGGGTTCCTCACCAGCTGGTTGGAGTAACCTAAGGGTGTAGATGCTGGAAGAGCCCCTCTCAGTCTGGATCTATTACCCCAGAAGCCAGGCTGCCAGCCTTGAACATACTCCAAATGGAGGAGGGCATTTTCCAGCCCAGGCCTCCATGAAACCTTCAATGCTGCTGACCCAAGGGGGAATGGGTAAGCCCCTGCTGCAGAAGGTCATTCTGGATTGGAGGCTACTCTGCTGCCTCGGAGGCACAGTCAAGAGTTGGGCCCAGGCAGGGCTGGGAGTTCTCGCTCTTCAGGCCACACAAAGGGGCAAAGTGAGCAGGGCTGTCCCTCCCCAAGCTTGGTGGAAACACTCCTCTCTCTCTTCTGCTAGCATGAAGTAGTACCTAGTTAAGCAAATACAAGAAGCATCTGCTCAGGATGGAGGATGCAGGCCATGTCGTATGGCAGGAAATGGGGACAGGGATGGGAGTTGCCGGGGATAGACAGGACAGGGGCTGGCCTGGGACCATTGACCCCAGGTGGGCTAGCTGAGGGAGGGGCATCATTGCCCCAAAGGTATGGGGTGGGGAAAGGGAGGCTATCCAGGGTACAAGTCCAGAAATGACTATGGCTTGTCGGGATTCTGGGTCCCGTTCCACCTGGGCCCTGAGTATGGGCAGATAGGAAACATCCTGGCCACTCTGGAGGTGACTGAGCCACAGAATCCCTTTCAAAGGAGAGCAGGATCTCTGTAGACCCCTTACTGCATTCAATAGTTGGGCAAACTGAGCCTCAGAGGTTTGGGGTAGGCCCAAAGTTACCCAGTAAGCAGTAGAGACCAGGTCCCAGGTCCCCCTGGGTCCTTGCTTGGGGCCATCCATGGCCTTGTCTGATGGTTAGAGCTGGCCCATGTTCCCATCTTGGGTGTCTGTTTTCCACTTGCTGATAAGGAGCTTATACTGAGGTCGGCAGAGCAAGGCAGGTGCCAGGACAAATGCAGAGAGCAGAGGGCCCCTCGGTGGCCTAGACAGACCCTGGAGATGTGGGAGCCCCCAAGGCAGAACTAAACCCTCTCTCCTCCCAGAGAGTTTTGCTGGGCTCCAGGCCCCAGAAGGGGTGCTTGGGAGGCTGTACCTGCACAGGCTAGTGAGAGTCCAGAGGAGAGTGAGGAGCTCCTACCTACTTATGTTCCCACCAGCTGGAAGCCCCTCCCCTCCCCCCACCATGGCCTTGCTGAGCCCTGCTTGGCAGCTCCAAAGCACCATCTTGCTGAGGTCTTAATTTCCAAATGAGTGAGGAGGAGCTTCAGGGAGGCAGAGGCCGGGGGAAGGCTCACTGAGAGAGACCTCAGGGAGGATCGCCATGTGGACTCAGCAGTTTGCAACAAGCCACCAAGGTCTTAACTGAAAATCTAAGCTGGCTGCTGTGGGGTGGCTGGGAGCAGGCCATGGACAGGAAAGACTGGCAGTGAGTCAGGCGTGGGGCAAGAATGGAAGGTAGAACCCAAACACCAGGGCAATGGGTATGCCAGGCATGCTCACCCCTCAGAGTGTAGGGCATTATCAAGTGTTGATGAATGAATAAATGACTATGTAATCATACGTCACCTCCATCACGCTGAGGCCTGGGGTCAGGCCTGGCATGTGTGACCCCTGCCAGTCCTGCAGGTCAGATCCCTGGGAATAAGATGAACCCTGGCTGGGCACAGTGGCTCACACCTATAATCCCAGCACTTTGGGAGGCTGAGGCGGGCAGATCACCTGAGGTTGGGAGTTTGAGACCAGCCTGACCAACACAGAGAAACCACGTCTCTACTAAAAATACAAAATTAGCCGGGCTTGGTAGTGCATGTCTGTAATCCCAGCTACTCAAGAGGCTGAGGCAGGAGAATCGCTTGAACCCGGGAGGCAGAGGTTGTGGTGAGCCGAGATTGTGCCATTGCACTCCAGCCTGGGCAACAAGAGTGAAACTCTGTCTCAAACAAACAAACAAACAAACAAAAGATGAACCCTGCCTTCAGAACTCCATGTAACCTCCTCCCAGGCTGCCCTGCTGTTCCCTGCCAGCCACATCTCTCTGATTAGATTCAGAGCTCCCTGTAAGCCCCAGGCACTCAGTGGTCCCCTCTCCCAACAAACGCACACGCACTACTGCTGTTCTCCTGGACGTGCCAGGGTAGCTGCTGCCCATTCAGGCTGGTCTGGCTGTCGCATAGAAAGCTGGACAGCTCTAGGGTCTTCTTACCCCAGGCTCTGCTCACCCCTCAAGCCCCTAAGCCTGTTCTTGGCACAGGCTTGGGACCACAGGGACCACACTGTGACCTCACTGAGTCTTGCTGCGGTACCCATAAGTAGGCCCCGAGGGGCTAGACCCCAGGCTGGAGTGCCCCTGTTCCTAACCTCCCCTGGGGACTATATGTTCACTGTACAGATGAAAAGGGCTTGCCCCAGGTCACTGGGGCTTGTGATTTTCAAGTAAGAATTCCTGATGTTTCCTCCAGAATAATAACCCCCATCACCACTGCCTCCTCTTCAACCCCTTCATCCCCACTTCCTACCAGGCACTGGGCCAGAAGGATGTCTAATTCTCAAAACAGCTTTCCAGGTAGGTAGCATTAGCCCCATTGCCCCATTGGGCAGATGAAGAAACTGAGGCTCCAGTAGTTCTGAGTGGTTTGCTTAAGGCTGGCTGGGAAGCAGCAAAGATGGGCTCCAACTCCCGATCCAGCTCCTCCTGGGTTGATTCATGAAGAGCATATTGTAATCTTTTTTTTAGTAAGCCCATTTTATCTCAATATGCAAAACTATGCACATGACATGCAAATTATTAGAAAAGCTCCCAGGGTGACAGTGTAGCCTTTGGGTTTCACCAATGATCCAACAATTCGGCGGCCTCTCTCTCACTTTAGCTGAGCCTCTCTACTCTGCCTCCCCACCAAGGTACCTCTGGGGAGGGCTTTGCAGGAGAGAGTTGAAGATTTGTTGACACACGGCCAGTGAGGTGAGCAGCCTCAGACCTCATGAATGAGGCAAGGGTCCTATGCCCAGCCCCCTTCCTGCCTCCCCTGCCCCTTATTGGACTCCTTGAGGCTTAGAGTTGAATATCTGCACTTTGGTATGCATGAGGACAGGGGCTGCTTTCTGCTGCCAGAATATGGGAAGGCTTTCTGGAGGTGGAGTAGAGAAGGACATTCCAGATGAAGAGAACATTGGAGAACTAGTAAAAGGTGTTGAGGTAGGATCTGCTCCAGGGAAAGCCAGTGAAGCATTGAAGGTCTGCTCTGTTTCGAGGAATGAGGCTTCTCCATGATGAAAGAGCCCTTTCCATCAGAGCAGGCAGGACAGGAGGCTGGGAGGCGGGTGACCAGGCTAGATCCAAGCTGCAGCCACAAATCATGGGAGAAATGTCCCATGAGCACAGGGTGGAAAGGACAGTCATCCAGCACCTTGGCCTGATTCACGGCTAGAGAGGCAGCAGACATCCACCGGGCCCAGGTAACCTTGAGCTTGTTAGCTAACGTCACTGCATCTCAGTCTTCTTGAAGGTAAAATGGGTTCAGTAAACTCCACTCCTCATCTTCCTCTCAGAGCTGCTGGGAGGCCACTGGGGGCTTCACCCATTGCTGAATCATAAAGCATTTATGGAAAGGCTGTACTCGTGGTGTCCTCCAGACCTGCAGAGGGATGTAGGGCAGGAATGCCACCACCACCCCTACACACACACACTCCCCGGTGTCTGGCACATGCCAGACACCCCCACCCAGCCAGCTCGGAACAGAGCCCCAAGCCAAGGTTAGGGCCAGGCTCAGGGTCCATTTCAGTGATAGGTCAGCAAGGAGGGCAGCACGTGGAGGCCTCCCTGCCTGTTTCTGAGGTGCACAGGGAAAGTGGCGTGGCCTGCGGTGAGCAATGGTGGAAGCAGAGTCTCAGAGAGAGAGACTCCAAGACAGACAAACAGAAAGGGCCCAGAGGTGGGTGGCTGAGCTCAGTATGCAATCTTACCTTCTGTTAGAAAGGCCCCGGGAGGGTCTGGTAAATTGATCAGACAGGGGCAGCTTCCAGGCAGGGAGGGGATCCATGGAAGCTGGGTCTACCCATTCCAGGACACTGCATTTCAAACTGATTTTAAAGCAACAAGGAATTATTTTTAAACTAAATTGGATGCAGATCCCTAATATATGCCAGATTGAAGTAGAGTTGTTGTGATGGAGGGTGGTCAGGGGGTTGAGAGGCTCCCAGGACAGAATCAGGGTGCATGCCCTGCACTGGAGGTGGTACAGGTGCTGGGCAGAGGCTTCTGCCCCTGACAGGGTCTGGACTGTGGTTTCCACTCTCCTAGGATCACCTTGTGAAAAGCCTTTTACAGACGTGGGCTTCATGTTCTCATCTGCAGAATGGGAGCTCTTGGTACCCCGGCCCAGCTTGCCCCTCAGTTGCCAGAACAACTGTGGGGGCAGAGAGCCCTCTCTCTCAGGCTGCCCCACTTCATGGAGACGGGGGCAGGTATTTATTCATCCTCCCTAAGAACTGAGGTCTTGGCGAACTCATCTGCCTCCCAGCTCAGCTAATTGGAATCAGTTCTCCACTTCTCCTCTGCCTCTCAGTAAATTATGCGAATTCCCCCAGTCAGAGGCCTGGGTGATGGACAGCCCTGTCACAGCAGCCTAAGTGTTTAGAGAGCAATTGTTCTGGGGAAGGCTGCCATTCCTCAAGCGTGTGCTGTGCGGCGGGCCACGAGGAGAGCCAGCCCGGCCCTGCTGCTGCCCCTGTCCCTGCCCCTGTCCTTGCTCCTCTGCCCGCCCCTTTCCCCACCGCTGCCCCTGCCCAGCCACCAGAGCCTGCTCCGCCCAGCCAGCCAAGCATGGGCTTCCGGTACGTTATCCTTGTCATAACAATCAGAGCAGCTGAGAGGTATTGCTCTTAAACCCTCAACACACATTTTTATAACCTTTCTGTTTAATAAGAAAGAGACAGCTCCAATTAGCTGGGAATATTCTGCCAAAATGGGATTATTTTAAAAGCTCTGGCAATATTATAAAATAGCTTCAGTAAGTGAACAGCTGTTGCCGGGCCCCGCCTGCCCTGCGCACTGCACCTCCTGCACCCTCGCATCAGGGCCGGGCCCCTCGCCCCTCCCCAGGGGCTTCAGAGTCCCTGAGAACTGTGCTCTGGCCAGCAGCCAGGGGCCCCTCTTCAGGCAGCAGGATGTAAGTTGTGGGTGTGGAGCACAGAGTCTCCATGGCCCAGACTGGAGGGGAGGGACAGTTCACACCGTGCCCTGAGGCTGGACTATGGCCTTGCTGGGGTCCTGCTTGTCCCAGAAAAAGTCATGTGGGGACCCCAGCGTCATCTCTAAAGGGCCTGCAGCCTGCTCTGCTGCCCCTGTAGCCTGGACATGTTCCCTACTTTTAGCAGGACTCCCGTCAGCTGCCCAGGCCTTCGCAGCCTCTCTGGCTCTCCAGTCAGGGGGGCAGGGCAGGGCTGCTTGTGAATCCATTTCTCCAGATTGTGCATTCTGAGTCCACTCCCCAGGCCCACCCCTGGGCCAGGTGAGGATGCTACCTAAGGGGTCCCTCCCTCTCCTTCTTGGGGCCAATGCTCATCTCCTCTTTGGCTCCTCTTCCACTCTCCCCAGGGCCCTCTGCATTCCTTCTCTCCAGGAGGGGCTGTCTCTGTTTCCTTGCCCATTGCAGCTGGTAGTGTTATCAGTAACTGTGTCTAAGTCCCCAGGGCTGAGGGGCAGGGGCCTGGAAGTCCTGGCCTTCCCCCTTTTCCCATGCCTGCTGGCAAAGCTCTGCAGAAAGGAGGCCTCCGCTCCCACCTCCTAAAGCCCTGGGGCTGGATCTTATCCACAGACTCAGTATTGGCAGCTGCTTTACCTGGGCCATTTGAGGCAGCAGACTGATGCCAGCTCCTCCAGGAGCCAGCTCAGCCTCTGTGGGGAGAAGCTGGGGCTGGGGCCTTCTTGGAGGCCCTGGGTCTTTTTTGGCCTGCTGCTTCCTGCCCACTCTGTCCACTTGCCACTTGGCCCACAGCTGTGGTGCCCCCATGGTGCTGGGTCCCCCTGAAGGCTCAGGCTGAAGAGTTGATGATGTTTGAATAACTTTTAGGGAAGGATACAGTTGAAAAGGACCTCAGAGTCTGGCCCATGGAACGGGTCACTGTATAGTTGGGGAAACTAAATCCAAGTGAGAGGAAGCTCTGAGGCTATATTCTAAGACAGGATGGGAAGCAGGACTCAAGCTGTCAGCTTCAGCCCTGGTGTTTGACCCTTGTTGGCCCTGGCACTGGTAATGATGGGATTTGAACTCTTGGCCCTGGTGTGGTGGAACTGAATGAGCCCTGCCTCAGCTGCACAGGTGACCAAAGGCAACTCCCTTCCCTCTCTGAGGCAGGAGTGGGTGAGGCCCTGCTCTGGGGCTGAGGGGGTGCAGATGGGACTCTGGGTCAGGCTGCTGGACAGGGAGATCCCTGTGGGTACTGTGTGGCAGAGCCAGGGCAAGGACTGGGCCAACGGGGGTGCACTGGGGTGCCCAGATACTCCACTCATTCATCCTGCCAAGTCCCCTCCAGGCATGACTGGAAAATGTGGGGATTCAAGGTCTCCCTTGATGCTGCCAGGAAGAAAACCTCACGGCCAAGGGAACAGCTGCTGTGGCCCCAGCCTCACCAGGCCTAGGTCTTAGGGACCCTGCCTGGGGAATGGGAACAATTTTGGGACATCCTTGGGAGGAGATCACAGCCTGGGAACTGCAGCATGATGCAAATGCACCATGTGCTAAATGGGGAAAAATGAATTTTACACCCAGACAAAGTGACTTTTATCATGTTAACGACCATGGTTTGCTCATCGTGTCTGGCGCAGTGAAATGGGGCCTGTGGATGTTTTTCTTTTAGTTCTGCTTTTAAATGGAAGCATTTTCCCCCTCAGAGCAGACAAGCCAAGCCCTTCAGATTGGGATGACAGAAGTGCTGATTCAGCAAAAACAAAACAGAGGATTTTTTTTTTTTTTTTTTTTTTTTTTTTAAATCTTCATCTGTGCCTTCCAGCAAAAATAGAGCTCAGAATGAGGAGGTGGGGTGTGGTGTGAGGAGCCCCGGCCAGGAGACAAGAATGTGGCCCTGGCCCAGCTCATCCTGGTGTGGCCTGGGACCTGCCTCACTCATTCCCAAACTCAGTTTGCCCATCAGTATCAGGAGTGAGATGGGCTGGAGGCAGAGGCTTTTAGGATCAGAGAGCTGCTCTGGCCTGGCGCTTGACCAGATGTCCATGTCAAACACATCGTACTGGGTATGTCTGGGTCTGGAACTGCCTCCTCTCTCAGACTGGGACTCCCAGGGGGCAAGGCAGGGTGGAATCATTGCTGAATCCATGGTGCCCTCAGCGGCCAGTGCAAGGTCCCTCATAGAAGGGGCAGAGATTTTTGCTGATGGAGCCAAGGCTACTTCCACGACATCTATAAGGAGCATCCAAGGGTGGACTCCGTTGGCCACGTCCCTGAGCACCCCACACCCAACAGACTGCACCCAGCGCACATCACTGGCACATGGCAACTCCATATTGTGCTCATCAAGTTTCAGGAAAACACCATCTGATGCCTTGTATAGTTGCCCAGCACAACACCCAGCTTCCCAGAAGGAGCCTGCGTTGTGCGCAGTGAGGGGCTGCTCATCTAAGGCTAATGAAGAGGACATGAGGCTGGCATATCTGGAAAACCCCTGCCCTGATGCCATGCGGTACTGCTCTGGAAGGCTCGCCCAGGTCAGGCAGACAGGGCAGAGATCAGTGGACAATTAGCCAGCTCCAGCAGAGGTAATTAATCAATGTTTGGGGCCTTCCATCTGGGAATGCTGTGATCACTGCCATGCCTGTGCCCTGGTGGAAGTCAGGACCTGGGCTAGGCTGACAGGCAGGGACTCAATTGCTGTCAGCACCCTCACTGCCAGCACAAACACCATCACCAACACTGCCTCCAGCAGTTCAGTGCTGCTGTCCCCATCATGGTCACATTGCTGTCACCCTTATAGTAGCAGCGACTCCCTCACCCTGCCCTGCCCCACTGGGACTCACTATCACCATCCCCATCCACAGTCACCTGTGCTCACTCTTCCCTGACTCAAGACACTTTTACACTGTTCCCACGTCCCAAAAGATATACAGGCAGCTTAGTGGTAGGGAGACCAAGGCACAGAGAGAGAAAGGGCCATGCCATCTAAACAAGAGAGAGAAGCCAGCCCCCTGGCATACAGACTATGGTCGCTTCCATCCCTCCCCTCCCCTGTTCCAATACCAGCTGCTCACAGCGAAGATCCTTCCTCCTCGTACCAGTCAGGATGGGCTCAGTTAGGTTGCAATGACAACAACCCTAAAATCTTACTGGTTTAAAATAATGAAGATTTATCTCTTTTTCCTGCTCCCTGCTCTTCATGGGTCAGCTGAGGCTCTGTTCTGTGTCATTCTCATACTGAGCCCCGGCTGGCCAGACAGCCAAATTCTGGAAAACTGACTGTTGTCATGGTGGAGGGAGAGCCGGCCCCTAAAAGGTCTCACACCAGCAATTAAAAGCCCTGTCCTGAAAGTGCTGCCTCTGCTCACCACTCATCGCCGGAACCAGGCACGCACCCCTGCATGACCACCAGGGGGCAGGAAGGTGCAATCCTACCTTTAGCCAGGAAGCAAGCAGATCAGGTGGATTTGGCACCCACCAACAGTGGAGATCCGATTTCTCTTCCTCTCCCTGCCTTCACTCCTTGCCCCACCTATCCATGTCCTCCAGCCCCCTGGTCCAGCAGGATTGTGAGGGTTCAGGTGGGGCTTCCTCAGTCCTCCTGGGATCACAGGCTGGGCTTCCTGCTCCAGGCCCCGGCTCCCAGATGCCAGAGAGCCTTTCCTCAGGAGGCAGATGGGCAAGGCTCTGGGACTCCAGGAAAGAATGCCCCCGGAGATGAGGCTGGGTTAGCCAGCAGCACGTGGGAGCCTGTCCTGTCCCAGGGGAGCCTTGGGAAAGGGAAGGGAGGGTCTGAGCTGGGCCTTGGACAGTGGCTCTGGCCATGGGTATGGTGAGTTGCAATGGGAGAGGCTGGGGCAGGAAGCAGCTGGGATTGTCTCAGGAGGGTACAGAGAGGGAGAGGATGGGCCAGCTTCAGCAAGAAGGCCAAGAGAGAGGAGGAGGGTGAATGAGGTACGCACAGAGAGGAATAAGGCCTTTGGGTAACAGTCTGGAATTCTGGGGTTCAGCCCCAGGGCTCCAGTCCCCCAAGGCATGTCATCTTGGCTGCCCAGGAAGGGAGATGTCAAAGGCAATGGGTATAGAATGGCTGGTGTGGGCTGTGGGCCTCCGGGTCTGCACAAGCATCTATCAGGCACCAGCTGGGGCACCCTAGTCGCATGCTGATCCTCCAAATTCAAACCTGGCTGAGGATCCCTGCAGTCTGGTCTAGCCCCAGGGTTTGGGCTGTAGGAGGAGATCCGAGGCTAGGGATTGCAGGGAAGGAGGAAGATGGCTGCCTGAGGCCTCTGGGTAACAGTCTAGAATTCTGGGGTTCAGACCCAGGGCTCCAGATTCCCAATTTGGGGCTCATTTTGCTCCATCATCATAGGCCAAGGCCAGGAGAGGGGCAGTGATGTGTCAGGATGGGGATGGGTCCAGGCTAGCCCACGTCTGATTCTTCCAGTAATGGGGTGCCTGTGCCCAGGCAAGCAGGGCTCTTCCCACATCATCCATCACTAGGCCACAGAAGGCTGGTCTGGATCAATAAACAAACAATTATCCTGTCATCACTGATTGTAGGCCTGGGGCAGGGTGGCAGCTAAGCGGGGAGCACCCGGTAAACGGGAGTTTCTGATGAGAACAACCCACACCTCAGGGGTTGGCTCAGGATGGGGGTGCAGGGGAAGAGGACTGTGGAGGTTGCCAGGCAAGGCTGCCCTACGGTGGGGGCAGGGCCCAGGAAGACTGAACTCTGTCTGGTAAGCCACCCCAGGGGGCTGCCTGAAGGAAGCTGGAGGCTGAACTGGACCCACCCCCTCACCCTCTCCCCTCTTTCTGATGTTTCCCTCTTCCCTTTTTCCCCAGCCACCTAAGCTTGGGGCAGGGGGCACATCAGGAAAGTTAGTGACTGAGCTATTCCACTTACAAATTAAGAGTCCTTCTCTGCTGGTCTATTGTACTTCCCTCATCTTGGGACGCCTAAACAGTCAACCAAAATAATAATTTGTCACTGCAGTCCCCCAAGGTATGTCATCTTGGCTGCCCAGGAAGGGAGATGTCAAAGGCAATGGGTATGGATCTGACTGGTGAGGGAGGCAGGAACACCCACAACCCTGGAGTCTGGGTCCCAGCTCCTGAGAAATGTTTGGGGTCTGACCTGGGAATAGAGGAGTTGCACCCTGAACTTCTTGGTGGGTGGGGCAGGGCCAAATCTGCAGACTCAACAGAGAGGAGCCAGGGCTGCACATCTCCCCCAGTTCTGTTCCTTGTCCCATTCCCAGCCCCATGGAAGGGAAATCTCTCTCCATCAGAGGAAAGGGACAAAAGGAGAAGTGATTTATTATTCTATTCCATTATGCCTGTTTCCAGAGAAACTAATTATGGTGCATTGTTGTATTAGATACTTTCAGAAAGATTACATTTTCTTACTTTGGCCGATAAAAAAATTAAATCCATCAGTTTTCCTAAACACATTACAGTAAAGACAGACTTGCTCCTTGTAATTATTAATCAGTCGGATTTGGGGACGCAAAGCGTTTGACTTAAGCTCAATACAGTCACGAACAATGTCCCGGGATAGCATTTGGTATTGAAACAATTTTTCAATTTATTAAAAAGTCATTAAGGCAGTTGGGGTGGGAGGTAAGGAGAGCTGGACTAAGCCGCTGAGTCAGGGTTGTGGATTGGGGGTGTAGAGTCGTCAAGGGGCTTCTGCAAGTGGGAAGAAACCCAGTGTGTCTTACTCCTACACCTGGCTCTGAGGGGCCTGCTCAAGTTGAAATGGGACCCTAAGAAGTCAGCCTCAAGGCTGGGCACGGTGGCTTACACCTGTAATCCCAGCACTTTGGGAGGCCGAGGCAGGCGGATCACTTGAGGTCAGGAGCTCGAGACCACCCTGGACAACATGGTGAAAACCCGTCTCTACTAAAAATACAAAAATTAGCCAGGCACGGTGGTGCATGCCTGTAGTCCCAGCTAGTTGGGAGGCTGAGGCAGGAGAATTGCTTGAACCTAGGAAGCAGAAGTTGCAGTGAGCCGAGACTGTACCACTGCGCTCCAGCCAGGGTGACAGCTAAAAAAAAAAAAAAAAAAGTCAGGAATCAGGCCCTGCCCCCACCTCAGCAACCTCATACTATACTCATTCATCTGTCCACGGTCCACTCCTTCGGGTTGTGAGCTCACCGCATGGAACGGTGACAGTAATGTAGTAATGGGTCACTCAGGGGGAAAAATTTGCCCTACAGAGCCCTGAGCCCACTCTCCAGTGGTCTTGCACCAAGGGCTGACAGTCAGCCTGACTCCCACCCCTGGCAGGGAGAGAGGCCCCTCCTACCAGCTCAGGCCCTTGGAGCCCCCAGCTGGCGACATGTGGCTATTTGGAAGGACACCTGGTGTGGCCAAGTGCCTTGTTCCAGTCGCTGGCCTTGCTCACTCAATCATTTAATTACTCCTCTGACACTTCCTGCTCCCAGGAGGGATTTACAGGGGTTTAGGAGGCTGGCAAGCTACAAGCCCAGCTTAGCCTGCGTCCTGGCTCAGGTGGGAGTGGAAGGGCGGCAGTAGGACCCAGGCTCAAGTCATAGCTCAGCCACTTGCAAATTGCTGACCTTGGACGAGTTAGTTAAACTCACTGAGCTTCAGTTTCCACTTCTAGTGAAAGGGGTCCTTTCTCCTCACACAGGACAAAGAGGTCATGAGACCTGTGTCTGCCCCTCCTGGGCGGGAGCTCTGTCACATCACCTGTCTCCCTCTCTGCCATCAGGGCAAAGTCTGGCTCCCTGTCAGGGGCTGCTTCTTGTGGTTCCCTCTGACTGGAATATCTACCCTCTCCCACGAGCCTTTCTTCTGAATTCCACCCACCCTTCTTCAGGCTTCTGCTTTAATGACCTTCCCCAAATCTGGGTGGGGCCCTCTGGGTATTCCTGCCCAGATTGGGGGAAGGTCATTAAAGTAGAGGCCTGAAATTAAATCCACCAGTTTTCCTAAACACATTACACTAAAGACAGACTTGCTCCTTGTAATTATGAATCAGTTGGATTTGGGGATGCAAAGCATTTGACTTAAGATCGACAGAGTCATGAACAATGTCCCAGGAATGCATGTGGTGTAAGACATGGGGTTCAGAAAAGCCAGGTCTCGTCTCTGACATCTCCCAACAGAGCTGAGACCTGGTACCCCCAAGCCCCATCCACACGAGACTCCCACGCGAGACTTGGACCTTGCCGGATTGGGCAGGCCACTCTTTCTGTGGGTGTATTGGGAGGGTCCAGGACCTCAGAGCCAGAGGACCAGGCAGTGCTGAGCCCTCATAGGATCTCTTGATCCAGCACTGAACGACCCCATCCAGTTTAAGGCCATGCCACCCTGAACGTGCCCGATCTCGTCTGAGAGACCCCATCCAGCAACAAGACCTGCTAGCTCTGCTCTCTGCCCCCAGCTGAGTGCCCTGCTCTGGACCTGCTTCCAGCCCCACTCTCGAGATGCCCACACCCTCCAAGAAACTCAGGACGAGGCAGGGGCTGGGGGCCAGGGCTTGCATTGCCACTGACTCCTGGGTGACCTGAGCCAGCTCTGCCACTGTGTACCTTTGTTTTCCCATAGGTACAATATCCCCACCCCCACCCCATTAGCAGAACAGAGATTGGGCTGGAGATCAAATATCTGAACAGAGGGGAGGACTCCAGAAGAGGAAGGAGGCCCTGGGAGGGCTGAGGTTTGAGCATCAGCATAATTGGAGGTGACTGGTGAGGTTGGGGCAGGGTCTGAGCACAGCTGAGCTTCAGGCCTGCCCTGCTTCTGGCTGTCACAGGCCACAGGGCTGCAGAGACGGGCTGCTGGGTGCCTCGATCCTTGGCCCCCGCTCCTGCATCTCTCACCTGTGGGCAGGTAGAATTGAGCATGCTCCAGATACTCCATTTCCGGGGGATTTATGGAGGATTTTATCTTCCCTCCTTGATCACTGGTGAGGGGAAGGAGAGGGAATGCTTTGTTCCCTCCCCTTTAGAGGGGCAAGGAAGAGCAGCCTGGCCACCCTCAAGCTTGGAAAATACTGTCTGAACCCCACATTGGCTAACCCTCCTTCCGCCCATGGGGCCTCATCAGGGCCTGGCGGGTACCGCGAGAGGATGGCAACCATTTAAGCTGTCACCAGCTCCATCAGAGGATTTAAATCACTGACACAGAGTAACAGCGCCGTAGATTACAGCGCGGGAGCCACGCGGGCACAGCACAGCAGAGGCAGGGGGAGGGAGGCAGTGAGGAGGTGCGGGCCAAGAGGCATCTTCTTGGCACCTCAGCTGGGGGTTTCTCTGCAGCTGAGGCCATCCCAGCAGGGAGCCCCTGAGCATCCCACCTCCCCCTCCACCCAGACTAGTTCCCCACAGAAGCCCCCACACTACTGGGCTGCTTCAGGGCAGCTGGGAACCTATTCTTTGTGTCCTCCAGATAAGGGCTTGAGGTCTTAACTCATGGACTCTGTACCCAGAGGCCTCACAGTCACGGGCACCCCTCAGAGTGGTGGTGGGGGCAGGGGCACCTGGCAGGGAGCCTGCCTGCTCTTGCTCACAGGCACCCAGCCATTGTCTCTGATTGCATGGTATTAGCCATAAATTACAGCCTTTGGGAGGCCGCATGTAAAAATAAAATAAAATAAATGTCAAAAGACAGAGAAAATGTTGATTCTTCAGGGAGAAGAAAGGATGGCTTGGTTAAATTAAAACTTTGAGAGGAAGTGGAGTGTGGGAAGATGGTCCCTGGGACCCAGGAGCTGCTGGGGCATGGTAGGGGTAGCCTGGAGAACATCATCCAGTCTGTCGACAAACACGCTGGTCCTTCCTGAGGTCTTGGCCTATCCAGGCCAATGTGGGGGAAACACAGGAACCATGGGGCCCCACCCATTGTGGGCAGCATAGCCATGAGACTCAGCAGGAGGAACCCCAGGCACTGACTCAGCAGACACGTGGCTGGGCTCAGGCTGGGGCCTGGTAGGGTTGTGGGAACTCTCCATGGTGCTGAGGCCCATCTACCAGGTGAGAGGGCTGCTACCCATCCTGCCCTCCCTGCAGCAGGGTCAGGGGCCCCTCCTTCTTTACCTGAGTCTGGGACCCAGAGAGAGGCCAACAGCCGACATAAGAGCCCAGCTTGCCCCACCCTCTGTTTCCCCTCTGCAAACACTCCTCTTCTGGTCCCTCCTGACCCCCTTCCTTGCCTCTCCCACCAAGAAAGTTAGGGAAATTTTCCAAGGCTGCCTCAGCCAGGGCAGTGGAAAGAGAGACTGATGGATAGACAGAGCCCCTGACTGCCTGGCAGACAGACCACCTCCACAGTGATGTTTCCCCAGTGGTGGCATTTCTCACTGGAGTCTGATTCAGACCCCAGACCCACATACCTGAAGGCCTAGGCCAGGAGTACGGTCAGCAACCCTGTACCCCTGGGCCTGCAGGGTTGAACTGGGGCAGGGAAGACACTCAGAGCATAAGGGGTGTCAAGCCTAAGGGAACAGATATGAGCCCCTGGGAGGGCTGGCTAATAAGGGCCGGAGTGGCAGAAAATACACACCTCTCACCTCCCCTGCCACTCCACCACACACAACCTGGACCCCCAGGCTGCCCCCTTGGAGGGGCCAGAGCAATTCTGAAGCTACAGCTATTTTTTCTAGAGGCTCTGGTTGGGGGACCCATTTGTTTCTTCAATGAGCAAAATACACTAAAAAGGCATCCCACTCCCAGCAACAGCCTCCAGGCCCTTTACTTGACCACCACAGACATGGGGAAGAGGGAGGCTCCAGGCTAGCCATGCTGGGTGCCTATTCCTGTTCTTAAGGGGGTCTCAGCAGGGTCATCTATGGCACACTTGCCATGAGGGGCAGATGAACTGGGCGCAGCAAGGGCTGGGTAGCTGGACAGGCCTGACCTGGCTCCTGCTGGAGGTGGAAGGGGTTCCTGGAGCAAGGGCACCTCCTCACCAGGCCCAGGAGCACCTGCCCCAACCTGCAGCCCCTGGACCCACTCATCAAGCTGCTCCCTCATCCCGAGCCTGCTGCCCAGTCCTGCTTGACCTCAAACTGGCAGGACAGGGCACTGAAGTTGCTCAGTTGGATGGGCCCCAGCATGGCCTCAGCATGGCCTTCACTCTGGTACCTGCTCTTCCATCAGCAAGTGGGCCCAAGTGTACTGTGGCCTGAGCCCCTGACTGGCAACACCTCCTCTGGTGAAGGTTCCCACCTGGCACCAGGCTTCTGGTCTGAAAGATGCCTGCCTTCTTCAGGGTGGGAGGGGAGCTGCCTCTGGTGCCAGGAACCCCCCCAGCCACCGTCCTGCTCAGCATCCCTGTGGCTGGCTATGTTTGATTCTCTACTGGCACTCGAGGCCAAGGTCTAGCCCTGGCCTCTCAACACTTAGGCTTCCCTGAACCTGCAACCCATATCCAGCTGCCTTTGTATGCCCATGCTGAAGACAACTCTAGGACTCAGGAGGTGCTTGGAGTGGGTGACTCCCCAAGGGCCTCACAGGGACCAGGCCTGGAAACCCCTTCCTTATTCAATGCCTGCATTCTCCTCAATGTGTTCATCCGTCCCTGATGTCCCTGAGTCATCCTTGTCTCCCTGCAACTTGGCCCCCAAGGTGGCCTTTCCCCCACCCCTCATTCTCTCAGGCTCCCATACCCCAGAGCCTCTGAACCTCCTCCTTTTAGCCCCCTGCCTGCTCTGAGCTCCTCTCTTGCCCAGCCCAGGGGCCATACTTGCAGATTTCACCTTGAAGTTCCCTTCTCACCGTCTCCATCTCCTGCTTGGCCTTAACTGGAGAAAATCGTTTTCTTTGTGCCTGCCCCTAGCAGTGGGGCCTGAGTGGGTGCAAGGATGGGAATGGGCTATGGCAGGTGGAAATTCAAGTGTTGACGTCCACGGGCCTCCTCTGTCCCCTCTTCCTGCACCCGGACCCCATGCCAACCCCTCCACTCCTAGACCCCAGGCACAGGCCTGGCCTACCCCAATCTACTGCTTATACCTACACTTACCCACCCCTCTCACCCTGGGCTGAACTTACCAAGCAGACCCTCGGGACACCCCCCTACCCAGTGTGAACATACTCCTTACCCCATTGATCACATAACATATGCCTGCATGTCTTTGGACCCCCACTTTGCCTTGTGCTTTACTCTGGGCACACACTCCCAACAAAAATGTGTATCCACAAACCTGTGCATTTGTCCAACACAGGGCTCCAGAAGATCGGAGCCTAGAGACTCCCAGGAGCCTGCCACCCACTAACCCAGTCCGGATGCCTTGCTGTACAGAAGGGAAAGCAGAGGCCCAGAGAGGTGGAATGGAAGCAGTCATCCTGAGTGGGAGGTGGAGCTGTCATATCCCAGGGAGGGGTTAGGGGTCCAACTGGTTCCCCTGACTGCTTCAAAGGCAGGTCCCTCTGCTGGGCCACTTGCCTGGCCACATTCCCTCTCCAGCCTCTTTTCCTCTCCAGGGCAAATAAGATTTCAGTGCTCTTCCCTGGGGAGACTCAGCACCCCCCTGTCCCTCAACCTCTGCCCTCCACCAGCTCTCTTTCAGGTCCATCTCATTAGGAAAATCATCTCAGGCCCCAGCCATGTTCCAGAGTCCTAGCTCCAAGCTCCAGCTGTGTGACCTCAGATAGCTCACCTCACCTCTCTGAATGTTCATTTCCTCAGCAGATGAGGAAATAGCAGAGCTGACCTCACATGCTGTCCAGAGGCTGAAAGTCTCCCCTGGAAGGAACTTACTACAGTGGACAGGGTCCTGTAACAACATAATAGTAACACCAACAGCAATAACAAAGCCTCTGCCTTTCCCTACATCCCCCTCTCTGGATCCTCACCCATAAAGATCTTTTTTTCTCTATCAAACTTCTTGTAAAAGGTGCCTGCATCCTAGCTGCCTCTTTCTGCCCAAGCACATACTCCTACACACTCATGCCTACCCATGGGAGCATGCCTCTCACAGGAACGGGCCACAAATCCACACCCCCGACCTGGCACACACACACGCTTGAACACATGCATGCACAAACAGTACACAGAATATAATTCATTTGTAAAGGAGACTCCAGTCGTGCTATCCACCTTAAACTAAAATTCAGTACTTTCTGGTGTGGCCCGCTGGGCCTTGATGGAGAGGACAACACTCTGTTCCACATAGCAGGCTGAGCCCGCCTCTCTGAAACAATGGAACGCCAGCCACAAGGGCCTAGTAGGGATGGGTGAGGTGCTGGAGGGGTCATCCCAGCTGTCTCAAGGGTTGGATTCTAATGGTCTAGCAGCAGATGTGGGCCCAGAGCAGAAAATGTTCTGGCTTAAGTCATCCCATCTGCAGCATCCTAGAGGGTCAGACAGTCCCTCTCTGATGCTCTATTTTTTTCGGGGTCTTTTGGGAGCAGTGCAGCCTGGGTAGGGGGTAGACTAAGCTACCTCCAACTTCCTGGAAGCCAACCCCCACCTCAATTCCACTTCTCCATCCTTAGCCTCTTCTGCTCCCTCAGTCACAGCGGCAATTCAGCAATTCCTTCCCTAACAAAATTTCCCCCATCCCTGCCTGAACTCCACCCCTTTAGAGACTGTGGTCTCTTCCCAAGTACCACTGGCCTTTGGATAGGCTGTTCTCCTACCCTAAATCAACATTCCTTCCCTTTTTGACCTGGAGAACTCCTCCACAAGATTCAAGGCCCAACTCAAACACTTCTTCCTCCAGGAAGCCAGCCCTGACCCTCCTGGGAACAGCCAAGTCCAGCCAATCAGGGAGGCTAGAGCCATGGGATGGGGCACCGGGAGAGGCCAACTGTCCCTGCCCCACCATGCAGGCCCCTGCAGGCGGTTAGGGGACTCAGATTCAACCCAGGCAATGGTGAGCCATGGAAGGGATTAAGGGGGAGCGGTGTAGTCAATGCAAGGTGCCTGGGTGCGGCTTTAAAAGGACATGCCAGGTCCTTTCCTCACCTTTTCCCTGGGGCTTCCAGTATCACCGTGCTCGGGCCGGCTCAGGGCTCGCTAAGTGAACATTCCTTGGCTGGGGGAGTTTTATGGCCCGTGGTGCTTCCTCTGCAATGGCCTATGCTGTTTACGAACCCCTCTCTGGCTTGGAAATAGACTGTCTTTCCTGAACGATTTTCTCTTTTCCCATTTACTAAACATTGATTTCCCCCCTCCTGCGCCTCTAATAGAGCAGAAACCAATACGTCTTTGTTTGCTTTTCTCGCGCGTTTGGGGCGCGGGCGGCGGCGGGGGGCGCCGGCTGCTGCGGCGGGGCCGGGCGGCTGCTCCGCGCATGTGCACCCGTCCAGGTGGCCCTGCCCTAGTCTGTGGCGCCGGCACGGCCGCCCCGGGCCCGCAGGGTGCCAACATCTGGGCGCAGGGACGCAGGGACGGGGGACGGGGCACGGGGGTGGGGAGAACACGTCGGGTACACAGGGGGGTAGTACCAGGAGCCTGAGTCGCCTGGGGCTGCTGCGAGAGCCGGTAGCAGGGGAAGGCAGCCAGTTCTAGTGGAGTCTCAACTCTTCTGTGCCTGCAATTCCTTTAGTGATGCCTGGCCTCCTCCAGAGCCTCCTTTGAAGTCCAGGTGCTTCTGAATGAGGAGCCCATTAGCGTCTGGGGCTGCATTCAGTAGAAGCCAAGTGGGGCTGAGACATTCATTTCTTCTCTCATGTCTTCAGTCACCAAACATATCAGACCACCTGTTCCAGCCAGGCTCTATGCTGGGGGCTTGGCACGGAGGAGGGGAGCAAGACAGGCGATGGCCCTGCTCCAGGGACTTAACTGCAGGCCCCATACTGCCTTCTTCTCAGAAGGGGTAGGGGTGGGGATAATTCCCAGACTAGGGCAGGCCATCCTCGTTCCTGGAGAAGGAGAACCTCTGGTAGGGGTGAGAGGAGCATCAGATTCCCAAGGGTGAGACCTTGGATCCGGCACTGCCCCTCTCTGAGCCTCTGGGGCTCATCTGCAAAGCAGGATTACAATAGCTCCTCCTGAACAGGGTGGCTTCAGGGATTAATTGTGGCCCTGCCCAGCACTGTGCCTGGCACAGAATAGATGCTCAATAAAAGTTTCTTTCCATCCTGAGCCTGTCCTCCTTTTCACCTCACTGAAGAAGTGAACAGACCAGGGCAGGGAGGAAGGGTAACTGGGTACAAGAAAACCTCAGTCGCCTATGACCACAACCTGATTCATACGTTCTCGGGCTGGCTGGTAGAGCACCCTTCCCCTGCAGAGGGGGGCCTATCTCCCCATCACCAGGGAGGCTAGGGAACCTGGCAGAAGAAGCACTGGGTAGACCAGGATTCACATGTGACCTTGGCAGCTCTCTTCCCACTGTGGGCCTTGGGGTGTCCATCTGGAGCATGGGTCCAGCATGCAGGGGAGCTGACACTGCTGGCCAAGGCTGGTGCTGCCCATCCCAACCCCCAGAGCATCTGGATTCACCAGCATCTACTGACCCCACCAACACAGCCCTGGGTTCAATCAAATTCTACCCTGCCCTTAACCGCTGTGGGACCTTGAGCACACTCCTTTCCTCTCTGGGGCTGCTGGAGGGTTCCTACTTCATAGGGTTGCTCTGGAGATCAAATAGCATGAGGGAGCCCGGTTTCTAAAACCTAGTGAGGACTCCTTTGGTGGAGAGGGTGGAGATGCTCAGACAGAGGAGGCGTGGGCCTGCGTAAGAAGCCCCAAAGGAAGGGTGACAACTACACCCCTGGCCTCCCTGCCCACTGGTTATGTGATTTCATGTCCACCCAGAAGCCGTAACAACCTCACAAGCCCTGTGAGGAGCCATGCAGAACCTGTGGTTTGTTCTCATTCACAGATGAGAAAAGTGGGAGCTCAGAGAAGGGAAGATCTTGCCCAAGTCACTCCGCAAGAGAGAGGCAGAACCCAGAACAGAGCCCAGGCCTCTGACTCCAGGTTGGGGGTCTGTGGTCATTGGATAGGTCAAGGAGAAGAGAGGGTACATCTGGCAGAGATGCCTGCTGAGTGCAAAGGCCTGGAGGCAGGAATGTGTGTGACATCAGCTGGGAGAAATGAGGGTCAAGTTTAATTTTGAAACTTCTCAGGAAGTTGGCCGTGGCTGGTTGTTTGTGACCAAATAAAATACAGAAGGGGCCTTCGCAGAAGGGAAAACCAGAGGTTTCAAGGCAGACACATGGGAAGGACTGAGGTCAGGGCAGATGCAAAGAGGGACTTGTGGCAAAAAATCATACTAGGAGACTCATAGACAGGCTGATAAGCACAGGCGGGCAGACAGAGGGATGAACAGACAAATGAGTGGATGATGGACAGAGGGATGGACAAGTGGACCAGCCATTTCGAACAGTCAGAGAGCACTGAGCAGGATTCAGCTGAGCCAGGAGGAGAAAGGGCATCCCTAGGGGCACCGGAGTGAGCAAAGGCTTGGAGGGGAGGCTGCTAGTGACCTCTGGGCTAGGGGCAGTAGGGGAGGAGGCTGGTGTCCTATTATAGTACATCGCAGAGGCCCAAGGCCGTGAGGAAAGCAGAGCTGGAGGGGCAGGTAGTTGGGAGGTGGCTGTGATCCCCCCCCAGTACCCCCACCTAACACAGGCAGCCCTCCCACAACACAACAAAGGCAGTACTCAGGTAGGTCTGGTCATTCACATCCCCCAAGGATCACTGCACCCTGTACAGTCAGTGACTAATGTGTGTTTGGAGCATGAACTTGAATCATGATGCCTTTGTCGCACCAGGGGCCAGGTGTGCGGCCTGCCTCTGGAGTAAGGCTGTGACCGACTGGGACAGAGTGGGGGCAGGCGGTGGGCAAGCCTTGGCTACCAGGAGGGAACTGGCCACAGCCACAGGCACAGGGAGCCTCAATAGGGGCCTGGACCAATTAGGATGGAAGGGGAGGCAGCAATAATTAAAAATTAAAAACCAACAAGACAGCAGTTTAAAAATGAAAGGATTGAGTAAAAACAATTAGCAGAGATGAGGCAACGGGGCTGGCACGATACAAATGGAGCCGATCACAAACCACTAATGACATCGGAAAACCCAATTTTTACAGTGTCAGGACTGAGTGATTAAAGCACTGTGCCTGCTCCCCTGAACCAGGCCGCATGCTCCCCTGAGGCCGGTGGGACTTTATCTCCCTCTATACGTTTCAGAGGAGCCAGCAGGCAGGTGCAGAGGCTGGTGGGAGAGGCTTGGAGGCAGGAGGCCTAGGAATGGCACTGGGAGGCCAGGAAACCAAGGCAAGGGCTAGAGGGAGGCAGATACCGCCCCCTCGGAGTGTCCCCACCAACGAAGGCAGTGGTGGTGAAGTCACAATCCTAAGGCACCCGGTTGCCGCGGAGACCAGGCGACCCTCCTGGCAGGGGGAGGCTGAGTCAGTTTGAATAATGGCGGAGAACGTTGCCACTGATGGGGAAAAATACATCTTCATAACAGGGTGAACCTTTTGGAAAATGGAATAAGTAAAATAATTGAGAGAAAGAAAATTGAGTTTTTATTGCTTTTTAAATGTTTAAGTGGAGGTTTCATTTAGGGAAATTATCGTTGCTTTTATTTTTAGCCACCCGGTGGGGTGGGGAGGGGTGAGGAAGCATTGATTTAGGGAGGGGCTTGGGTGTCCTGTCCCTCCCCCCAGGAGTTGCAGGGCACCCTCATTTCACAGAAGAGAGAAGAAGCCAGAGGCCAGCAGAGCACCTGAAACTGGCCACAGAGCATGGCAGAGTGCCCTCTGGATCCCCCTTGCCTTCTGGGGCCTCCTGGGCCTGCCGTCAGGCCGACCCCTGGGCCTCCTCTCTCATCAGTCCCCTGACCCAGCCCAACTCCAACTCATTCTGTGCTTCTGCCCTTGCTGTGCTCCCTCCTCCCTGGAGCCTCGAGAGCTCTTTCTGCCCTGCAACCGCAGTCTCTCTCCCCAGCCTGGGATGTACCTGGTCCTCCCCCAAGCTCCATGCTCCCCTGAGTCCCCTGACGCTTCTCTTAGGATTTCCTGCCCCTCCTGCCTGGTCCTGTGCCTCCTGTCCCCAGCCCTGGCAGGAGAGGTGGGGAGGGACTCTCAGAGAGTCCGCGGAGCACATGTCCACGTCCGCAGTGTGCTGTTCAAGCCTCCCAGCCCCCTCTGCTGAGCCCCGGCGTCCTCAGCCTCATCCATACATATCCCATTCTTCCTCCTGCCCAGCCCTGGCCGTGACCCTTCCACACCCCAGAACTGGCTCAGGCCAAGATCACCAAAGACCCTACTGGGCAAATTCCATGATGGACGAGGTGAGCTGCTTCTCCAGACCCCACTGCCCTCCCCCAGCTCCATGTCTGGCAGCTACCTGGGGCTGTGTCCTGAGCCTACTCTCGTACTCCCTTCTTTGCCTCTAGGATTAGCCTCTTCAAGGCTCTGTTCTTCCTAAGGTCTCCTAGACGTTCTCCTGGTCCCAGGATGGAACCCTGTGCTGGCTGCTCCCTTCGTTTTCCGCTGGCCCCACCCACTCCCCCTCTCACACAATCCCCTCTTGCTCAGCCAACCCCTGATCCACTCACTCCACAGACCCCCTCATCTCTGGCCAAGGCAGCTGCTCCGGAAGCTCCTGGCCCGCCACCATTTACGCTCCCTGCCCCAGCAGCTACTTCCAATTCCAGAACAGCAGCATGGAGCTGTTCTCAGTCCGGGGCCTCTGCCCATGCTGTTCTCTATGCTTGGGAAGCCTCAGGCCATGAGTCAGGAGGCAAAGACCAAGACTCAAGTTACTTCAGTCGCAAAATGAAATTTATTGGCACAAGTAGTTTAAAAATCCAGGTCTGTGAACTTGAGGTATGGCTGGATACAGGTGCTCAAACGTTATTACTGTCACTTGGCCTCTTGCCTGAATGTGAACTCCATGCCCAGCCAGGCCTCCCCCATTCTGCTCCTCAAGGCACCTCATTCCCTGACCCCTCAGCTGGAGTCCCAGCTTTGAGTCAGCCACATCCACATGCCTGTCCTGGAAAATCACCATGGGCCTGGAGATGAAGGAAGCTGATTGGCCAGGCCTACATCAAGAGGGAGGCATGTGTCTGCTCCCAATGCATGATGATGGGGTCAGGGGTTCCCCAAAGACAGCTGAGAGTGAGCACCCGAGCATGGCCCGGCTTCTGCCGAGCCTCCATAGTGCCTCAACTCTCCTTCTTTGGTTAACTCCTTGAGGGAGTTAATCCTCTTCCTGTCTCACCTCCCCCTAGACTGTGAGCCCAAAGGCAGGAACCAGGCTGTCCTGTTTACCACAGGATTCCCAGTGTCCATGAGTGAGGGGGAGCCCTTCATGGTACAGATGGGGAAACTGAGGCAGGGGCTTAGCTGAGATCACACATCCACGTTCATGCCAAGGCGCCCTGTGCTCTGCCCTCATGCTGTCTTCACTGTACCAACCCTCCATCTCCCATATCTCTGTGTCATCTGCCCCTGGCCCAAACCACCCCCATTCCTGGTGTGGTCTCCAGCTCTGCCTGTCCATGTATCCCTCTTGCCTAAACTCCTGTGGTGTCTGCTCTGTTCTCTACCTCCTCAGTGCTGAAGCTGCCTTATGCTAGCCCCTGCCCAGCCCACCCCTGCTCCCAAGGCCCTGGTGGACCTATGGACACTGGCCTCTCTTGTCCCCACAGACAAGGTGCCATCTCCTGGGGATATTCTCATAGGTTCTCTGCCTATGCTGTTGCCCTCCCCAGGGCCTGAGTACCTTTTCTCCCTGGCCTTCTGCTCTGAGCTCTCCTGCTTCCCAGGTTAGCTGCCCTTATTCTTTAAGCCATAGCTCAGGGGTCACAGAGAAGCCTTCTGTGGTCCCCCACTATCCCCTCCTCTGCTGTAGGATATCTGTCTGTGTCTGCATGTTCTCCCCAGGGAGGCTGTGCCCCCTTGAGGGCGGCCAGCGTGTGATTACTCCTGGAGTCGGCCCATGTCAGACCCTGAGCTGGTGCTCAGCAGCTCTCGGTGCGTGTTCATTGAATGAATGGATGACCTTCCAGTGACGGGGCCTTCACATCTGGGGCCAGTTCTGCTGGTGAACAATGGGGCATGGTCAAAGATCCTCCTCAGCATCCCCAGCAGAGCCCACAGGGTCAAGTTCTGTGCACATGCTCGGGGCTAGCAGGACCACAGAAGAGGTTGGGAGCCATCTGGGAAGCTGGGTGATAGACCCATCCTGACCGCTGGCCCCTGTCCCACCAGGAGAGAACCCCTGGGAAGCTGAGGAGACACAAGCTTGTCCTGTTGCTGGCCTTGGTTCTTCCTTACATCTTTCCCATTCTCTCTGCCACCAGTCAGTCCCCCCCTTGCCCCCTTGGTCAGTGGCCTTGGTCCTCGTAGTTCCTTTCCTCTCCTTTTGGCTTCTGCTCCCCTCCGCAGGGTGCATGGCACATCCCACTCCAGCAGCCACCCCCTCCCATCTTTCCCTGCCAGTTCCCCACCCACTCCCTGCTCAGCCTCAGCCTCCTGCAGCCCTGTCTCTCCTCTCCACTAGGCACGGCTGCTTTCCTCCAAGTTAAGTTGAATTGATCTCCTGCTTAATTACCTGATGTGTTCATTGCCTGCATGGCCTATTGGCAGAGGTGGGTGAGCTGGTGGGCAGGTAGAGAGCTGGGATGGCTCAGACCTTCAGTGGGCACCTGCCTGTGCACCTGGGAGTGCAGCAGTGTGGGTGTGCTTCCCTGGGATGCCAGGGCAGCAGAAGAGGAGTGCATGCACCCACCCACACATGCATACACACACACACACACACCCTTGTGTTTCCACATGTGTAACACCCTAGCACAGTCACACCCCACATCCCACATGGCCAGCCATGGGTGCACACAGGCACACACAAACACACGTCACCATCTCCCACACACACATCCATACTGGCTGACTGTGCTTCCAGCTGCAGCCAACAGCTGTTATTACTATCCTGTCCTGGGCCTGGCATTCAAGGCCTCCATGATCAAACCTCAACAGACCACTCCAGCCACACCTCTCTAGCCACACCTCTCTGAGATATCCCTGGACACAGCAGGGGCTGAGGCACCTTCGGGACAGGGCTGGAGGGGTAGGAGCTGGCCAGCTGCAGGCCTGGCCAGAGAAGTGGAGGCTCTCCATCTCTACCCATCAGTCTGTGTGTCTGTGGGGGTGTCAGTCACCCCGGGGGAGCCCCTGGGGCAGACACTCTGAGCAGGTCTCCCACTCACACATCATCTCCCCTCCTCTGACACCCTGTGCCAGGCAGCACCTGGACTCTCACCTGCCCTGAGCTGATCCCAGGAACTAGAGAAGAGGTGGGGCACAGGGAAGGCACCTCCTGGAGGAGGCAGAACTCAGGACAGTGAGCCCTTGCTGAGTACCTATTATGTGCTGGAGCTTTCACACCACGGTTGAAGTTGGTTGTTATCACAGTCCTTCCAGTCATTCTGTCTCCTGCCCACACAGCCCCCATTTCTCCCTCCTCTTGAACACAAGGAATGAGCTCCTCAGGGAGCACACCTCCCAAGTCACACCCAGCCTGCTGGAGCCTCTTCAGTTTCCCTGTCTGTGTTTGCAAGGTCAGGGGTAAAACCAAACTGCATCTCTTTTTCCGGGGGGTAGAGTGTCATTGTCCTTTCTGCTCACTGCTAACCTAGGTTCATCTTGCTGCTTTCAACAGTGATACTCTCTGGTCCTGGCTCCTATGGGCAATGTCTGGTATACCAGGCCACTGCTAAAGTCTTCACATGCCCTGTGGCAGAGGCATGCCCCATGACCCCATTGAGCAGATGAGGAAAGTAAGGCTTTGGGAGTTCAAGTGACTTACTGGGGAGCTCACAGGTAGAAAGTAGCTGTGGCAGGAATGGATCTTGGTCAGGTCACCAACTGGGTTGGGTCTGCACTCCACACCCTGGTACAGATGGGAGAATTGAAGACCAGAGGCCAAGAAAGAAAGCTGCATGGTAGCCCCCAGCACTGGAACGCTCCACGGTGTGCGGTATGTGGTATTCGGTGCATGGTATTGTTGGGGCTCAAGCAATATGACTCCAGCCAGACGTGGTGACTCATGCCTGTAATCCCAGCACTTTGGGAGGCTGAGGCGGGTGGATCACCTGAGGTCAGGAGTTGGAGACCAGCCTGGCCAACATGAAGAAACCCCGTCTCTACTAAAAAAACAAAATTAGCCGGGTGTTGTGGCGCATGCCTGTAATCCCAGCTACTCGGGAGGCTGAGGCAGAAGAATCGCTTGAACCCAGGAGAGGGAGGTTGCGGTGAGCTGAGATCGCGCCATTGCACTCCAGCCTGGACAAGAGCGAAACTCCGTCTCAAAAAAGAAGAAAAAAAGAAAGAAAGAAAGAAAGAAAGAAAGAAACATGACTCCAGAATACGGCACCTTGCAGGTCACTCTGCCCTTCTCCAGCCCTCCTTCTTTTCCACTCCCTTTTCTCCCCGAAAGTGGTCATAGGAACTAGAACCCCTCTCCTAGCTAAGCAAACCATAAAACCTAGAAAGGTCATTTTCTGACTTCCTCCCTTCTCTTGTAAAGGTCCTCCTGAGACAGGGGTTCTGCCCCTGGGCAGGGGCAAGAGCACCTCTATCATGGAGAGACCCAGTAAGAACCCTGAACAAATGGGTCTTGCTGAAGCCCTGCTCCCAGCTTATTAGCATTAGGCCATGCCCTTTTGCTTTAAGCATTTCTCCACAACTTCTTTCATCAGACTTAGCATAAAAATATTCTGTTTCCCCAGGTCCTTAGATCTTCATTTCCTCAGGCTCCCCAGTCATTAAAACTTTGGTGAAATCAATGTGTTCTGCTTTTCTGTCAATCTGTCTTTTGTTGTAAGGGTGTCAGTCACGACCCTTGTGATGGGTGAGGGAAGATGCTCCTTTTCCTCTCTTGACCTGGAAGACAAAGCTTCCTCCTGAAGCCTTCCTGAGGGCTCTAGCTCCCAGGGAGCTCATTCCGGCTGCCAGGCCAGACACAAACCCTTTGGGTCCCAGCCCACATTTGCAAGGTAAACGTGCCCCTTCCTATACCTTCTCATCTCCACCATAAAACAGCCCCAGGAGCCTCTGTTTGTCGGGTGTAATTAGCTGTTTCTCCCTCACTTGATCACAATTAGATTCCGGTTTAGAAGAAAGCAGCCAAAGGGGTCTTTGTGCTGGGGCCTCTTAGGCTGACCTGGGGTAACTGAGTGCAGTGGCTGCCCCCGACCCTGCAAATCCCTCCTCTCCCCTAGGGAGGACGGGGGAGGAGAGGATGAAGGAAGGAAAGGCAGGAAAGGGAAAGAAGCAGGGGAAGCAGGGGGAGGAAGAAAAGAGGGAGACAGGCAGATAGGAGGGCAGGCTGACTGGGAGTGGGGAGGAGGAGAGGGAAAGGAGGAGGAAGGTGAAGAGAGGAGAGGAAGAGGGAGCAGAGGAGACCGGGAGACGGGGGTGGGGAGGGGGGAGAAGACATACCAACCTGACCTGCTGACCTGCAGGGAGGCTGGAGGGAGGGGGAGCCTGGGCCACAGGGGAGTTGACAATGGCTGCAGGAGACAGATAAGGTTGGGGAGAAAGGCGCAGTCACTGATGGGAGGGCAGGGATTAGGGGCTCAAGGGCCTGTCCTGGGCCTATGGGTGGAAACCCAGGAAGAAGGGCGGCTGCCCTAGTGAGATGGCAGAAGGGAGGAGGAAGCTCTTGCTTCAGGGTACCGCTGTGCCCTTGTTGAGCCAGGAGAAAGGCCTCCCACCCCTACCCATCTCCACTGCACAGTGAGCTGTCTAAGCAGACCCAGGCCTCTGGACCTGGGCAGGGCCAGGAGGGACAAGACAGATTCCCGGAGCTCAGGGCTCTCCTCCAATCAAAGAAGACAAGTTACAACCCATCCTCCACGAGCCTGGAATGATCACACCTCAACAGACATGCATGTCAGCTCACGGAGGCAACAGGGACTATCCCTGCCCTGCTGGAGCCTGGCCTATTGCGCACATGTGTCCTTTGCAGCTGTGTCCTCACACGTGCTTGGCCACATGTGGTCTCTCAGATTCCCACACTCGGCTTGGTGCCTGTAGCCTCTGACCTGGGGCAGGTAAAGACAGGCCCACACCAGCCTGTGTGGCATGCTGTCATTCTCAGAGGCAGATTTTGAGGACACCCCCATTCTCCCCTTCCAGGGCAGGACAGTGGCCTCTCACGGAGTCCCATGGCCCATGGGCCTTGGGCTTGAGACAGGCCTGAGGCTCCCCGAGCCTGCACTGGTCATGTGGCTGGGCCTGGGGAACCAAGTCCGTCCTGGCCAGGAGAATATAGCTCTGTGTGGGTAGGGGTGGAACCCTGGCCTTGTTCACCATGCTGAGCCCAGTGCCCAACACATGGTAGGCCTGCAGTGGGCACTCGCAGATGTCTGGGGTGGATTAACCCTGATGTGTTAGAAGCTGGGTCTTCTGGGGGCTTGGAGGGAAGGGGTCACTCCTCTAAGCCCCTGCAGACTGTGGAGGGGCTGCCTGATTTGGCCTCCTGCTGGGGAGTCCAGCTGATGAGACTGAGAGTGGAGGAAGGGCTGCCCGGTGTCAGCCTCATGGAATGGAGACAGCACCTGCTGGCCGAGGGCCTGGCTGCTGGGAGCAGTTGATGGAGATAAATGGTTCCTGTCTGAGGTGGAGGTCAGGGCCTGGCAAGGCAGCCTTGGGCCTGAGGGATGGCTCTGGGCTGGGCCAGGGAGTCAAGGAGACCTCTTGCAGTGGATCTTCCTGGGCAGCTGGGACCCAGCTCTCCGTAGCCTATAGGGGCTATCCCCCCACCCCACCCTCCCTGACGCAGGGGCTGAGAGTATCAGCAGAGGTCAGCTGGCTCTGCCCTGTCTCAGGTTGGAAAGCTGAGCCCTGCCAGGCCCTCAATTGCACTGTGGGTCAAGCCTCCGCCAGAGCAAGGAGTGGTGGGTTTTCCCCATTTGTCAAGTGGACCAAGAAAGACCTCAGGGCAAGGACTAGGCTGCTGGAAAGGCCTGGTCCCAGACCTTGTTCATTTCTTCATTTATTCATTCCCACATCTGCCCCTGCTGTCCTTTCTGGCCTCTCCACGCAGTAAGGCCAGGCCCTCCCCTCTGCCCTGGCATTTCCTTGCCCATGCCGCTCCCCTCCTGCCACATCAGCTTCCTGCTGTTTCCCCAAGAATCTTCTGGACCTTTGCTTTTGCTGTTTTTTTCCCCTCATCTGGAACCCTTCTGTCCCAGATCCCTGCATGGCCAGCAACTCTTGACATTCAGGTCTCAGCCAGTGCTGAAGGTGCCCTCCCTCCTTGATTGCCATCAGAATCTGCCCCCTCCATTTTTATTCCCATGCAGTCCTGGCTGGTTTTCTCCAGAGCCTGAAAATGCCTTGTTTGTTGACACACCTGTTTATTATCTATCTCCCCTTAGCATTGGGGAGCCCCAAAGAGGAGGCACCTCACCAAGCCTTGCATAGGAACCGAGGTCCCAGCTGCTTTCCCCACCCATCCATGAGTGCCCAAGTCCCCAGGGTCATTCAGGTCAGCATAAGGCAGGCCCTGGTCATGGACAGGAAACAAGAGGAGTGTTTCCAGGGCAACAGGTTGCCCATCTCTGAGGGACTCCATGTAAAGGCTTATGGGTTTGGATCTAGGCTCTCAGAGGGGGTTCAGATGGCCAGGACCCAAGGACCTTGCATACCCAGAAAGCAGGTTCCTTGAGCCCTGCCTGGGCTGGCCCCTGTGGCTGGAACCCAGAGGGGGGTGCATGTAGATATTAGCAAGTCAGGGCACCTCCACCCCCAATGATGGAGACAAATGAGAGGGGTGTGGAGCTGTAGCGGACTATGAGGAGGTTGGTGCAGCCTTATTGATGCAGGGGTTGTGAAGGGGGACAAGATGGGGCAGAGGAGGGCACAATATGTTGGGAGAGTCCATAAACCCTTCTGGACACTGCCCTCTGTGGGGAGGAGGGGAGGTGTGCTCCACAGGTGTGTGTGGGGTGGGGGGGGGCAGCTCTGGGGCCCAGCTCAGCTCAGCCCATGGGAGGCCAGTGCCAGAGCCTTTAACACCACCCTGGTGCTGAGCCCTGGGTGGGTAACCAGGCAGGGGCAGTGGAGGAGCCAGCCAGGTCCTGGCTCCTCTTCTCTCCCTCTACACTCCCTGCGTCCTTGGGCTCCAGGAAGGGTCCTCTCTGGTTGACATCTGAGAATTAGTGGGCCTGGTCAGTGTGGGCATCTCAGGGGGCCTAGACCCTGAGGCTCACCCTAGTAGCATCCAGTCTGTTCCTCCAGCCCAGCTACTGCCCCAGCAGCTTCTACGGGGGTGGGGCTAGGAAGGGAGCCAGGGCCACAGGCCCCTCATTCCTCTGAGATGGAAGGGGTTCCTGTGCCTGGGGGAGTCGGGGGCATGACCCCATCTTTCCTCAACTCTTTGGAGGACCTCAGAGTCTCTTTGGAGGTTAAATCCACAGCTCCAAGGAGGGGATGGAGTGAGGAGAGTAGGGCTTGCACTGCTGCCACCTGGTGGCTGAAAGACGTAAAGCACCTAAAACACCTGCTATTCCAATTCCCAGAAGGAATTGGAGAAGGCAGTGGAGGGAAGGATGCTCCTGAGGGAGCAGAGGCACAGGGAGGTAGAATATGCACTCTTTGCTCCAGGTCAGCATCCTGGCCTGCAACCTTTGCCCTCACTCAGCTTGGTTCAGAGCCTCCCCAGGTGCCATCAGACATTTGCCCACCAGAGCCTTCCAGAATGCTAGCAAGGCCAATCTAGCATCAGGGATGCCTGTCTGGCCTCTACTATACTAAGGGGAACAGAGGGCCCAGATGACATCCAGGGGCACACACAATGGGTCTTGGTGTACGGAAGAGAGGGAGGAGTGGGATCTGGGAGGCAGGCAGGGAGAAGGTGGAGCTGGGAGGTGGGTGCGGCCTAGCCGGGCCCTGCCTGCCCTGTCCTTGCCTTACTCACAAATGCTGCTGGTCCTCTTCTTGCAGGACCTGGATTGAGTCCCATGAGGCTCTCCTCCACACCCCATTGTCACCTACTTGTGTCATAATACACCACCCCTAGTTCCAGAGCAGGGGCAGGGGTTGGGGGAAGAGGGGAGGCTTGCTCAGGAACCCCCAGCAGAGGGCCCTCAGGAAGGAATATAGTTCCTTTCTACACCTCAAGCTCAAGATTATGGCATGGGGCCAGGCACGGTGGCTCACACCTGTAATCCCAACACTTTGGGAGACCAAGGCAGGTGGGTTGCTTAAGCCTACGGGTTGGAGACCAGCCTGGGAAACATGACAAGACCCCATCTCTCCAAATGAATTTTTAAAATATTAGCCAGGCATGGTGTTGCATGCCTGTAGCCCCAGCTGCTCAGGAGGCTGAGGTGGGAGGATCGCTTGAGCAGGGGAGGTCAAAGCTGTAGTAAGCCAAGATTGCGCCACTGCACTCCAACCTGGGGTGATAAAGTGAAACCCTGTCTAAAAGAAAAGAAAAGAAAAGAAAAGAAAAGATGATGTCAAAGTCACAAAGTCTACTGTAGGAATTGTGATGTGGCAGGCAAAGTTAAAATTGGGTACAAAAATGGACTGCTCCTGGAATCCAAGGGAAAAGTCAAGTGCAGTTCCTCCCATGGACCTTTACCTCCTTTTCCTCAACCTCCAGGAGGTAAATCCCACCCAGCTCACCCTGTCCTACTGGGGATGGTGTCCTGACAAGGTTTGCCCCTTTCCACCCACCAGGCAACAGGATGTGCTATTTCCCCTGTCATACACTTCCTAAAGTCTCAACAACTCAGTCAAGCATAACCTCTGGGAAAATATGGTGTTGAAATCACTGGATGATAATCTGGGGGCGGAAATCCACTTGGACCCCTACCTCACACCTTAAAACAAGAACCAGTTCTAGCTGGATCAAAGGTAGGGGGACTAAAGAATGAAGGAAAAATCTCTAGGCAAAAACAAAGGTTTGATTTGGTCTAGCCTTTTCTAAATATAACAAAAAACACAAAAGCCATAAGAGAAAACATGGATACACCTGACTCCACAAAAACCAAACATTTCTACACGGAAAAAAATAATAGCCAGGCGCGGTGGCTCACACTTGTAATCCCAGCACTTTAGGAGGCCGAGGCGGGTGGATCACAAGATCAGGAGTTCGAGATCAGCCTGGCCAACACAGTGAAACCCCATCTCTACTAAAAATACAAAAATTAGCTGGGTGTGGTGGCGAGTGCTTGTAATCCCAGCTACTCAGGAGGCTGAAGCAAGAGAATCGCTTGAACCCGGGAAGCAGAGGTTGCAGTGAGCCGAGATCATGCCATTGCACTCCAGCATAGGCGACAGAGCTAGATTCCATCTCAAAATAAATAAATAAATAAAAGTTTAAAGACAAACAACAAGTTACGGAAAAAAATGCAATTTTATAATATATAAAGGGTCCTTATAAATTGATAAGGAGAGGACCAAGAATCCCATTGAGAAATGGGGCAAACAAGATGAACATACAGTTCACACAAAAGGAAATCCAAAAGTCTCAACCACTGAACCCACGCTTACCCTCATTTCTTTAAGAGAGATGCAAATTATATAGGCAAAGCCATGAAAGATTGATGCATTTGCTGGTGACCAGGGGGAAAATCAGAAACTTAGAGTTGCTCATTGGAATGTAATCTGTGCAGCCTTCATGAAAGCAATTTGGCAATATCTATCAAAATTAAAAATGCATAGACTCTTTGACCTAGCACTGCCCACTTCTAGGAATTTATTTTACAAACTGACACGCATGTGAAATTATGCCCAAGGTGTTCACTGCATGATGTTTCTAAGAGTAATCAATTGGAAACAGCCTACTCCAGGAAGGCTGGCTGAGTGGATAGGGAGCTTCCTCACCATATATACTCTGCAATTACTGGAACCAATAAGGGGGAGGCAGAGCCACATGTAGGGCCATAAGGACAAGGTATAGTATATGTATTGGATGGTGACCTCATGTTTTTTAAAAGGAAGAAGGGTAAGTGTTCCCAAACACTGCCGATGTTCCCAAGGCCTCTTGGCCCCATCTCCCAGGAAGCTGAGCTGCACAGGTGGCATTCGTCTGGCTCTGCCCTCTGGCGTCCAGTTGGATCTGGACAATGGAGTCTCCAGGAGTTTAGCAGGCAGGATGGGGAGGTTGTGTTTATTCCCTTGGCCCTTTGCAGTCCACCCTTCACTTGATTTTTCTGACCCAGAGATCTGGTCACATCTCTCCCTGTTCAAAACACTCTGTGGCTCCCCATTGTCCTCTGGATGGAGGTCAGGAGGTCAGATCCCCACCACTGCTTTTTTTTTTTTTTTTTTTTTTTTGAGGCAGAGTCTCGCTCTGTCACCCAGGCTGGAGTGCAGTGGCGTGATCTTGGCTTACTGCAACCTCTGCCTCCCAGGTTCAAGCTATACTTATGCCTCAGCCTCTCGAGTAGCTGCGACCACAGGCATGTGCCACCACGCCCTGCTAATTTTTTTGTATTTTTAGTAGAGATAGGGTTTCACCATGTTGGCGAGTCTGGTCTCGAACTCCTGACCTTAAGTGATCCGCCCACCTCGGCCTCCCAAAGTGCTGGGATTACAGGCGTGAACTGCTGCGCCTGGTCCCCACCACTGCTTTTGAGGGTCTGCTTCTGTTGGCCACCCATCCTGTAGACTCCCTAACCTTTCCCAGGTTCCTGGTCTCAGCCCAGTTCCCGCCATCTGCAACCCTCCTCCTGCCCCCTTTGAGGGGACAGTCTCAAAGGACCTCCTTGTCCTCCCCTGGCTGCTGTGCTCCTGCCCTCAGTGTCAGCCCCTAGTGTGGTGCCTATCCTGAGACTGGGCTCTACCAGGGTGCTGAAAGCAGGAAGCCCGTCCCCCACCCTACCCAGGTGCTCCTGGAATGCAGAGGTTGGCTAAATGCACAGAGGTTCCCCAGGGCTCTTGGCCCTGAAGCCCTCCGGGTTTGTGCTGTGTTGCACAGCCCAGCTCTGGCCCTTCCAGACTTTGGGAAGAAGGTGCCCTGCTTGACTCACCTCTGGGAGGCTGGACCAAAAGAATCAGGGAGGACCCAGGACACTGGCTCCTGGCTCACCAGAACGCAAGGCTCAGGGCGCTGGCAGGAACAGCTGTTGGTCGAGGCAGGGTAGGGAGGGGACTGTATGTAATCAGTAAGAAACCATGTTTTTAAAAAATAACTCTGCTGTCAGTAGTGGTGAAACAATATAATAAATATGAGAAATAAATCTCGTTACCATGTAATGAGCTGCCTTATTAATGTGTTAAACTTGTAAGAAATGCTTAAGTGTTTAATTGGCAACTAATGAGGGTGCCAATTAGGGATCATTATACATTTCTTTAAAACTCCTAATTGGCAGGGGGGCATTTCAATCAATGCCATAGGGCTGACTCCACGGGGACCCCATCCTGGCAGTTCATCTGGTGGTTGTACCTGTAGGGCTACACATCTGGTGGCTAGCCCCATTGGAGACCACAACAAGGCCAGGGCCACCTGGGTTGGACCCGGCCCCAAACCCCACTGGGCACCAGGACTCAGTTTCTCCTCTGCCACTAAATCCTGCTGTCGATCAAAGCCCGCCTGAAATGGTGCCTGTCAGGAGGCTGCACAGTCCGTCTCACCAGATGGAAGGACTTGACCTGTTCCAAGGCATCAGGAGGCTGTGAACTCACTTAAGACCAGGACGGTGGTTCTCCACCAGTGCCCAGCTCCCCCAGGAGCCTGGAAGAAAGGTCACCAGGAGGCTGAGCGAAGGCTGAGCTGGGGCTGGGGCCACAGTGTGGGTAGTGAGTTCCTGCAGCTAGAGACAGGCTGAGAAACAATGCTAAGGTGCATCCTGGGGCACCCTTGGGGCCTCCCCAGAGGCAGGACCTGGGTCTCTATCTCAGCTAAATCCTGGGCTCCTTTGCATGCAGCCCCTGGCCTAAGGCTGCTTCAGGGCCAGGCAATGGGACTCAGAGTGGACCACCTCTCCTGCCTCCAGGGCTCAACCCCATTTCCCAGGGAAAGTCAAGCCAAGTAGATCTCTATTCCAGGCCTGGCTGGCGGAAAGGGAGCATCCTAAGCAGCAGAAGCATGATCAATTACCAAATTAATTGCCAAATTAATCACCTGGGTAATTGCCAGAGAGCTGGAAAGATGGCAGGGAGGCAAGGCCCAGCAAGGCGCAGGGTGGGAAGTAACCCTGGCACAGGCATGGGCGGAGAGCGCAGAGGCAGGAGACTGGCTGCTGTCTGAGCAGATGGCCTGGGCACGATGGGAGGCAGCAGGTTGAGGACCTTGGAGGCCAGACTGGGGCGTTCCCCAGTTCAGAAGAAGCCTTGCAGGCCCGAGTAGGAGGATAGAAGGGCATTGTCAAATAGGGTGTGTCTGGGAGCTCGGTAGGGGTGGGTGGGAGGCCCAGGAAAATCTGGCCAGGTGGTACTTATGTCATGCGTATGAGTCTTGTGGGGAGGAGAGCGACTAGCCTTGGGGGCTGGGGGCTGGGAGAAGACCCTGGTTTGTGGCCTGGGGACTGGGAAGGCAGTGAGCATTGCTGAGCCAGACAGAGAACTGGTTGGGGAAAGGAGCCAGCCTCTCCCCTGCAGCCTGTGGACCCCCAGCCCTTCTAGGCCCTGAGCCCTTCGGTGGCTCTTGTATTAGGAGTGACTGGGGAAGCGGCCAAGTAGCCTCAGCCACCCACCAGTTTTCAGGAATTTTCAGGACCCAGAGGGCTCACCCCATCCTCCCTGGTGGAAAAATACTCCATGACCTTGTGGCCCAAGGCTGCTGCTTAGAGCCAGGTCAGAGGGTTCTCTGGCCCCACAGCTCAGGCCCTGTCCCATCCTTCTCACCTGCCCCAGCTGCCCCTACTCACCTCTCCCAGGCTGGATCCGAGTCTGGGCTGTGTCTTCAGGAGGCTCCAGGTCAAGCCAGGTGTAGAGCAGGGGATTGCCCCATGACCCTGCCCCCACCTGGCAGTGGGGGACTTGGTGAGGGCACATGCACTGCTAGGTAGAGGCAACTTTAGCACTTGGGGCCACTCTAAGGTTTAGACCTTCCAGACCGTGGAGCCAGGAAGTATAATCTAGAACTGGGTGGCCCTGCAGACCCTGTGGACCTCAGGGCTGCCCGAGGGCTGAGCCTGTGTGTGGCTCAGAGGCCCCACCCCTGCAAAAGCTCTGTTTCCTGTGGGCCACCTTTCGGACCTTTAGCATGTCATTTACTAAGCAAATATTTACCTAGTGTTCCTACGTGTCAGGCGCTGTTCTAGACCCTCTACAAATACGGACTATTTTATTTTATTTTATTTTTATTTTTAGAGACAGGGTCTTTAAAGTGGAGAATGTGACCCAGGCTGGCCTTGACCTCCCGTGCTCAAGCAATCCTCCCACCTCAGCCTCCTTAATAGCTGGGACTACAGGCACATGCCACCATGCCTGGCTAATTAAAAAAAGGTTTGTTTGTTTGTTTGTTTGTAGAGATGGGGGTCTTGCCGTGTTGCCCAGGCTGGTCTCAAACCTAGGGCTTGAACTCTTTTTATACTTTTTTTTCCATATCTTGGTACTCACTGGCATTGAACTCTTAATTCTATCAAGTAGGAGGACCTGCGTCATTTTACAGATGAAGAAACTGAGGCAAGAGGTTCAGGGACTTGCCTGGAGTTGCATGGTGGCTGAGCTGGGATTCAGATAAGCTCATTCATGTAGCAAGGGGCACTCAGAAGAATGCAGTTGCCCCAGGGCCCTTGGACAGGGGTGTCTGGGACACCTGGCACCAGGACCCATGGTATTATAGAAGGCAGAGCTGACTCGCCATGAGGCATGCCTCCTCTGGAAGCCCAAAGACGTGTGGGGCCAGTTGCAGCTCCTCCCTGGAGTCCAGCTGCCTGCTGCACTGGATCACCGGGATCCCTGCTGCACTGGATCACCAGGAGTCCTGGTGCAGGAGCGGCTTTTTTCCTGCTGTCTGCCTTGCTGGAGATGATATATGGGGAAGAGGTGGTACAGCTCCTACCCTCCCTCCCAGTCACAGCCAGGTTGCTGGAGGTGGCAAATGTCCCCATCTCACTTGTTCATGTTGGGGGATGCAGGAGCCAAAAGGAGGGGGCCCTTGGTGACACACTCAGGAACCCACCATGAGGGATGCAGAGGTAACCGAGGCCTGTTCAAGCCTGCTGTAGGAGTTCAACAGAGCTGGGTGCAAATCCTGTGTGACCTAGGACAAGTCACTCAGCCTTACTGAGACTCTGAGTCAGGTGGGGTGGCTGACGGAGCTCATGAGAGCTCTGTGGGGAGGAGCTGGGGGAGAGAGGTTGGCGTCTGGGAGCAGCTTTCTGCACAATGCCTTGGGTGGGCAGGGAAGGGAGCCAGGATTTGAAGTAAGAATGAGACAGGCATTTACAGTGGAGGTCTCAGGGAAGGCAAATGTGTGCAGTGAGAAAAGCCTGGGAGGGAATGATCAGATGACTCTGAGAGCCTGGGCCCTGACCACTGAGGGGCATGCCCCAACCTCACCCTCCCTAACCTCCGGCTAGCTAACCCTGCCAGTGGCCCAGTCCTGACAGTGGCCCAGTCCTGACAGCACTTATGGGACAGTAGCAGGTTGGCTCTCCCCCTGCTATGGAAGCTGTGTGGTGAGGCCTAGGGGCCTGACCCCTGTGTCATCCTCAGTGCTTACGACAGGCCCCTTCTGTCCCCCAACTGCCCACAGGGCTGCTGCATCAAGTGGTAAGGCCTTGGGGTTCAGTCTTTATCCCATGCTGGTGGAGGCTGTCCAAATCCCAGGGCAGGGCCCACAGTTTAGATGCACTGAGCCCAGATAGGTGGGCCCTGATGAGAAGAACCACCCTCCATAATACAAGTACAAATAGCTGCACACTTTCACTGATGGCTCTCCGTGTGCTTTTAATATATTAACTCATCTAATTCCCATGAGGCAAGAACCACTTATTCAATTCTCCATTGGATAAATAGCCCTGAGCACCCACTATGTGGCAGGCTCAGGATACAGTGGTGACCAGACAGTGTCCCTGACCCAACTCCAGTCAGCAAACAGCTCCAATGCAGCAGCCTCCCAGACCCCAGGCCCCTAAAAAAAGCCTCAAGGCCAAATTTCAGGCAAGCCCCTGCCTACTGCCACCTAATAATCTGGGTCTGCACCGCCACCTGGTGTTCACACTCAGAATGGCTCCAAACAGTGTGCCCTTGCCTCCTCCACCAAGGAAACTTGCACCCACCCCACCCACCCAGGTTTGGGATGGTCACCATTTGGGCGATGGGAACGGGCCTCTTGGGTCCCTTTGGAGGGTGTGGAGGCGGGTGCGGTCTCTCTGGGGGAGTCATTCAGCAGCACCTGTTGTCCCAGTGGCTCTTACAGAGCAGCGTCCAACAGATCCACTCCCCACCCAACACCATCGTCTGCGACAAGGGCCTCAGCAGAGCAGGCAGGATGAGTATCGCACATCGTGCTGGCCCAGCACCATGCGGGCGCTCCATGCCCGCAGGACTCACCTGGTGAGGTCACCATCTTAGTGTCCTGGCTGTGGGGAAGTTCACGTCCTTCACCCCTTGCCCCCTGCCCAGCCTGAAACATCCACTGCCACCTTTTTTCAAACCCAGCACGAGGCCCAGCAGATGAAAGCCTTGCCTCGCCCCCAGGCAGAGGTGTCAGCTCCTCTGGAGTCCCCTGTCCTCAGCTGCCTCTCTGGTCACTTCCTCCTGAAGGGGCTGTCGTTGCTGTCAATGCTGCCATCCTGGCTCTCCTGCTGGTGGGTCTCTTCCAAGTCCAGAACCGACTGGGTGCCCCTCAGCACCAAAGCCCAGCAGAGGGCCTGCTGTAGAAGAGCTAGGAATGTGTGAAGAGAATAAATGAGTCGTGTCAGGAGAAGCCAGCTCTGTCTTCAGAGAATATTCTTTCCTTCTTCGGGGGTGTGAACTCAGGTTCACCCACCTGGGACCAAATTCAGGACCTGCCTTGTGCTCAGCAACCCTACTGCCCTGTGCCTCAGTTTCCCCGTCTGTAATGTGGGAGTACAAGGGGTGCCCACTCTGTGGGTTGCTGGGGAGTTAAATGGGCTCGGATTCTGTCTGTGAGTGCCCCAGGAGGTCCACATGCACACAGACTCTGGGCCTGACTCATCTGCAGGGATTTATAGCAGGAATCTTCCTGCCTCCTTCACCTGGAGTTTCAGAGTGTCATTTTTATTGACCCATTATCGAGCCGCTGAGAAATCCCTTAGATCTGTCATAATCTGGTGTTCTCAGGCTCCTCTGGGTAAAGAGCTTCCTGATGAGCTTCAGCTGGGGCAGGATTTGGCCCACACTCTCATTGCTTGGACCTCTGGGGCCTCCAGCCTGCTAGCAGGGTGCGGGAGGAGGGTAAGGGTTTAATATCAGCCTGCTGGGCCTCAGCTGGGGAGGGGCCTGAGATTCCGGTGAGTGAGGTATCCAGGGCATGAGATTTAAGGAAGCACACACATTAACGTTGGTGAAAGTGCAGTGTCAGTATCCGAAAGTGAGTGGCTCCTTAAATTTTGAAGCCTAGGCCCTTCATTCACTTGGCCTAGTCCTGTCCCTGCCAGTTGATCCCCACATCAGGGCCTGCAGTCTGGCGGCTGCTCTCCATGCCACATGTGGGAGAGGCCGAGTGCAGAGAAGAGATCTGAGGATGGGACCACAGAACCCCTGGGCCACCAGACAGGTGACCTGCCTGAGGGTGGCAGTGCCTGGAACTGCAAGCAGGTGGCAGAACAGGTTGGCATGGAAGGCTGGCGGGCAGATTGGGGAGTGAATTGGATAGTGCCTGCTGGGTGCCCTGTCAGGCCCCTGCACCCCCAGTCTCTGAGGCTTATCTGAAGCTCCTTTCTAGAATGGTGTGGGAGAAGGGCCAGGTCCCTGGCTCTGAGTCTGATGCCCTCAGTCTCTGGGTGCTGGGTCTCCTCCCCTGCAATAGGGGTGATCGTATACCCTCCCAGGGGCTACTGAGAATAAAGTGAGATGGTGCCAGATGGCACCAATCAAGGGTAACTTATTAGGACCAGATTCTGGCCCTCGAGGTAGCCCAAGGTCCACTACCAAGGCCTTTCTGGCAGCTCTCCAGAGTTGTTGGCTGGAGACCCTGGAAGTGCATGTATGGAATTGTTATACATGCCTGGCAGCACTCCTGGCTGGGGATACAGGGGTCTGTGTGCAAAGCCACCTTACAGGGCTCTCAGTCCAGCACACAAGAGATGTCCTGGGCGAGGTAGATAGAATTGGACTGAACTCTCAAACCAGCCCCCATCCCACTAGCATCCAGAAAGGTGCCATGGGAAACCATAGCCAGGAAGAAACCTCAAGGTGGGCAGTACACCAAGAGGGAGCTCTAGGGTCCCAGGATCAGCCAAAAGGTGGTCAGGATGAGGCTTCCTGGGGTGAGGGGCTCTGCTGCTCTTTGAGGAGCCCAGGTTTGGGGAGTCCCATTTGCCAAGTGCCTCGCCCTCCCCACCTGGACCAAGGTTAGCAGTCCTATCTGTTTGACAGGGATCTCCATGAGCAAGACCACTTAGTCAGAAAATGGCCTGGAGGATTGTGAAATTGGCGACATTCCTGGGTGCCAGCTATGTGCAGGGAGCCGGCCCTGTGCTCAGGTTCTCCCCGAGCTCTGCCCTTGTGACCTGCCATCCCTGCCTCGCGGCTGCACCGCCCTGGGCCAGTCTCACTGCTTCTCTGAGCCCCCCTGTGCTTTCTCTGTAGGAGGGGGCTAATGTTTGTCACAGGGATTAAATGAGATGATGGGAGGGGGTACACAGCAGGCAGTAGGTACTGTGTGGTGGGGTAGGAGTAGAGATCCACATGGACAGCCCCTCTCAGGGTACCAGGCTCAAGACAGGCATGGGCTCAAGTCCAAGTGGGGACTAGGGACTCAGACAGGGCTTAGACCAGCCCAGGCACTTGCCTTCTTTTAGAGTAAAGAGAGAACATTGGCCAGGACAAAATTCAAAGAGAAGGTGAAGATGAAGGGGCCAAGGCTGAGGAGCCTGAGGGATCAGGGAGAGCCACAGGTGAGGGACGTCCCAGGGAAAGTCCCCATGAGGGTAGCCTGAAGCCAGGGGCTTTGTGCGTTCTCCGTGCCTTCCCTGACGATGGCTGTGGCACAGGGGACAGCCCCCCACTTGCCTTGGCTTCCAGCAATGGTGTACCCTAGGTAGAAGGGTGCACCAGGCCCCTGCCCTGCCAGCCCCTCCAGCTGGACTGCAGGCTTTACCCAAGCTCCAGCCACTGGCTGAACTGTGTCTTCTTCTGTCACTAGGACAGATGGGCAGAGGTGGTGCCCAGGAGCATCAGGCAGGCCTCCTTCTCATACCCACGACCCCCTGTCCTCTCCAAAATCAAAGATGTGAGGTCCGCAAGGAGACTTCATCCAAATCCCCCTCCAAGGACCCCTCCTGAGAGACAATCCTTGCCCTCCACTTTAGACCTGGGAGACTTCAGGGTCTGGGAAGCAGTTATATTTGGTGTGGCTGGAGAAGCTCTGAATCGTTGTCTTTTTCCCAGGTTGTCTCTCCAAGATTCCCAGTGAAGGGGAAGCACCTAGTGACTCTGAGCCTTGTTGGAGCTTGGCCAGGCTGAAGGTGGGCCCAGAAGACAGCCCCTAACCCCTTCCCCTCTCCACCTAGGCCTTCCCTTTTTAAACCCTATCCAAGCAATTCCTGCCTCCCACCTCCCCGTGCCTGGGCAGAAAAAGGGGCAGGATTGCTTTGCCCACTTTACAAATGAGTCAACGGAGGGCCAGGGGAGGGAACAGATCCTCCCTCCTGGTTTGGTCAGTTCATGCCAAATTCAGGACTGGGGCCTGAACCTTGAGACTGCCGAGGAACAACCCCCTCACCCCCATTTCTTGCTCCCTTTATGGCCCAGGACCTGCTCTTTCTCAAGCTTCCACCCCAGATCCCCTCCCCATTGCTCTGCCCGCTCACCCAGGCTGGAACCATGGGGCCATCTTCTTCTGCAGCCCCCAAACTCCTCAGGCAGGGCAAGCCTGAAGTTGGTACCAAGAACTGTGGTAAGGGGCCAAGTAGCTGCCAACCTCACTTTCTCCCTTGGTGTTGTGGGAAGAGCAGATAGCATGGGGCTCCAAAGCCCCACACAGTGGGGCAATCATGGACACTTCATTCAGCCCCTCTGACCACCCAGTTCCTCATGGGTAAACGGGGCTGGGCAGCTCTTGCAGGTCTGGCCCACTGGGGCCGTCCAGCAGCCCAGGCCTGGTGGCTTCTAACTGGTGACCTGCCCTCTTAACACCCCTTGGTGGGACTGGCTTTTATGTTATTGGGTTCCCCAGGCTGGGAATGAGGGGCTGCTCTGCTGGGCCATGAGCTGAACCCAGAGAAGGGAAGCTGGTGTTGCTGCCACAGGAGGATCAGCCAGGACTGTGGCACCTCCTGGATGCTGCTGTGCCTGCTGGGAGAGAAAGCAGCACTCCACTAGGTTTCTTGGGAAACGCCACGGGTAGAGAATGTTTCTCACTGGGTTCTGTTGTTCTGTTCCACTGCTAGACAGCCTGTGCCACATCTGTCACAGCCACGGCCACACCCACAGAATGGGCAGCAGAGGCTGCCACATCCTGGCCTGCAACCCAGGTCCTGGTGAGTCAGGCAGAAAGTGAAGGTGGCTGGTGCCTGCTCCTCTGCCTCCTCCAGGCAGGCCTCCCTGAATGCAACTCTTGGAGATTGGGAGCAACTCAGTCAGCAGACTTTCTCTGACCCAGCAGACTTGGCTCTCAAGGGCAGCAAGCCCTCATTCACCTCCAAGCACATGGTTGAGCATACAGAAACTGCTTGATTCCTCCTGTGGACTCGGCATGAGGGAGACACCAGGGAGGCCCCTGTGTGATTTTTCACTTTGCTTTCAAGTTAAATGGTGTGATGGGCTACCTGAGATTTTGCTCAAAATGTGAACATCTGGCTCAGGCTGTGATCGACTGATCAGAGCTGACCTGGACTACTGAAGGCCTTGGTATCCCCTGGGTGAGGCCAGGGAGGGGGCCCCCTGGCCTCAGAGTAAAGACTGTCTAGACCTCCCTCCCCTGTCTGCAGATTTGAGTTCAGGGTAACATCTCCAGACAGAAACCTTGGCCCCAGGCTCCCAGAGGATCACCTTCCCAGCAGAACCCTGAGAGAGAGGGGGATCCTTCAAAGCTGAGGGCAGACCTGAGAAGCAGGTCCTCCACCTCCGCCCAGCAGAAGGTCTCTTTGACACAGACTGCTTTCCCCAGGCCAGGGGCTGGGAAAAGGAAACCCCCTTCCCAGATGGGTCTCAGCTCCACCCTCCTCTCTGCTTCCCCGACAGACCCTCTCCTGGGCTGAAGGCTGTAGCCCTAGCGTTTTCTCTGGGATGGGGGAGGGGACACCCACTTCTTGTTCCTCCCTGTATGCCTGCTGCCCTTCCCTTAGCTCCCTTGGGTTGGGGGAGAGGGGCAGGGAGTTGTTCCTGGGGAGCACTGACACCTGCCCTGATCTTCCACTTGCAGGACCAAAGCACCTAGGGTGAGGGGGGCAGGGACTGCTGCCAAGGAGCTCTGATGGCTGAGGGGAGGTGAGAGAAGGTGCCACGGGCAGACCCAGGCCCAGGTGGGATGGCATCCTAGTCCCACCCCACCTAAGGGGTTTCCATGCTCTCCCCCTCCCTTCCTCCTTTCCCTGAAGCTGATATCTATACACTTCTTGTTCTTTTCTCAGCAACTCTGGCCTTTTAGAGTGTCCCCTGGTTGACTAAGGCCCCCTGTCCTGAGCCCTCAGAGGACAAGGTGTGTGGGGATGTCAAAACAGCATCTCCTAGGGTTCCCCCAGATATCATTGACCACGGCTTTCCACACTGAGGCCTGCTGAGGGGTGCAGCTGGGCAGGATGGGGTGGGGGTGTCTGCCCTCAGCCTATAAAATCCCTAGGCACACCCTGCCCCCACCCCACCTTCTTTTTCCTACAGATGTAGATATAGAGATATATAGACCTAAACAATGTGTGTTATGTGTGTACACACACATACACACACATCTTTTTTCCTATTTGATATCTGTCTCCTCCATCTAGAATGGAAATGCAGAGTCTAGGTTGGTTCACCCTCAGGACCGTGATGCCAGGCTCATGATAGACTCTTAGCAATGTTTCTGGAAGGAATCCACAGCAAGGTCAAGCTGCTCTACTGGAGTTTCTGGGCCCTCCCCCGCAAGAACTTTCCTTTACATTCTGTAGGCGTCCCCAGTGTCTGCCTGCAGCCAGGCAATGGGATTATTTCATTCACTTTGGCTCGAAGGTGACATTTCTCTTTATTAAACAAGAAGATGGCCTCTGAAGGCGCCGAGCCGCATCTACCCAGATACCACCTACCGCAAACTGCCCAGCTTCTGAGCCCAAGCCCTGGTTGCTACTCCCAAGGAAGGGTTTTACTTATGGAAGAGTGTGTGTGTGTGTGTGTGTGTGTGTGTGTGTGTGTGTGTGTGTGTGTGTGTGTGTGTGTTGTCGGGCAGGGGGCATTTCTCAAAGGGCTCCATTTAATAGTCAATTCCAGGAGCAGTGAGGCAGGCAGGTGACTCCATCTCATTCCACTGCCTGGCTGAGGGTGGTGACCACACCAGCCTCAAGGCCTCAAGGAGGACACACCAACCAGAACCTTTCACCCCAATATTTATTGACCCCACACTCTGGAAGACCTGGGAACTTGCTGGGAACTTGGTTTTCCTGCAGGACTGGGAATAAGAGCTAGAGGGCAGAAGGTGGGTGGAAGGGGGAGAAGGTGCCTGTGAGGGCACAAGAGGTGTGAACATGTGCCCTGGCACCCACAGAGACAGCTGCCCTGTGCACGTCGTCTAGCCAAGCCCACCCTGCAGGAGAGGTGCAAGGGGCAGGCAGCAGGAGTGGATGGGCACTGGGGTTCTCCTGGAGCCCCCATCCAGGTCCTGGTTCCTGGGAGCCAGCCTTACTCCACAGGACCCTTTTCTTCAGGATCCCCCAGACGCTGGATCTTCTGCAGCTCCCACATCCCTGGGCCGAAGGCCCACCCAACAGGGTGGGAGGACACAGCCCACCACCGCCTTTCCTCTCACTCCATGCCCCTCCAGATCCTGCCAATCTGCTGAGGGAAGGAGACCTCTTCCAAAGATCAAGGCCATCACTGACAGGCTGAGCTGTGACCCCAGTGTGGTTGGCTCATGGGCACGTGGCCCTCCCCTCACCTAAGGCCCTGTCCCCCAGCCCCTTCCTCTAGCTCAGCCCTCCATCGTGGAACTGGGGGAGTGGGGGCTCGCCTGCCCCTTATTTCCATGACGCTGGCCTGAAGGCTCAGCTCTCTGGGGAGAGCCTGGATGTCACTTAGAGTCCTGGTTTGTGGGACTTTCAGGGCTAAAACTGGAATAGTCCTGGGAAAACCAGGATGGCTGGTCACCCTAGTGTCATTCTCCCCCAAACCCTTCTGAACCCTGCAGGTGGGTTCCACACAAATGACCCTAATGGCTTCCCACCCCCCACCCTTCCCCTGCACCCTTGTGCTCCAGAAAAAGCCACACTATTTTGCTTCCTTTCGTGTTTCAGACCCAGCTCCTATGGGTCCCAAGGTGCCATACCCCCGCCGGGGCCCTTGGGGCTCAAGCCCCCTTCCTCCCCCGGTCTCACAAGGTCATGTCCAGTTGACCTTTCCACCCTAGGGGGTGACAGGCCTTGGGACCCCAATCCACAGTTGGGAAATGAAGCCCCAGGGCAACCTCGAAGTCAGGGCCAGAGGCATTTCCTCAGACGGCTCAAGAGAAACCTGGGCTGCCACCTCATAGCTGTGATCCAAGCAACTATCCCCAGGCCCCCCACAGCCCCTCACCCATCCTGCCCCTCCTAGGGTTCCACACCCCAAGCGTCACAGGCTCATACGCTTTCCATGTAAACATCTTCATTACATCTTTAATGCTCTCACGTGGAGCTGCTCTGGGTTAAATTACAGCTGTATGCATCCTGAATTCCTGGCAGCCTCCAGTCGACTCAAGTGCTAACGTATTTATAGCATTTAGAGGAGGGAATAAATCCAGAACCTTCCCCATGGGGGCTTCCTAGGCCCTTCCCTCCTGACACATGGCATTTGCCCAGTGGAAGGTCTGCATACACTACCCCTGCATCCCCTCCAGCCAGCAGCGGACAGTGACGGTGGAGAGGCTGGGCACGGGACATGCCTCTGTGCATGCTTGTGTGCATATGTATGCCCAGCGTAAAAAAATGCCCCGCTCTTGGGATCTGTCTCTGCCCAATGGCTTGCCAGGACCCCTGGTATCAGCCCTGACCCTCCAAGGCTTATGGAGAGGCCAAGTGCAGGGACCCATCTCCCCACTCTCTAAACACTGAACGGCTCTTCCCATAGATGGGATGGAGATGGGGAATTCAAACATAGACTAAGTTTTTTAGATGTTTTTCTGAGGTGCAATCCCTCACCCGCTTTCAGGCAGTCATAACTGCCCCCTCTAGCCTGCAGCCTGTGATTACTGCCCTCAGACCAACAGCCTCTCCCAACCCCAGATCCTCAGTAGAGCCCAAGACAGGGAGCCGTTTTCAGAAGCAGGTGAGCCCAGTGAAACAATGCAGTGGAGAGAGGAACCGTGCTGCGCGTGCTTCCCTCTTCCCTGCAGTCCCTGAAGATCGAAGGCAAAACAGCCTACCCTGATGCTCCACTACATACCATGGCGTAGAGGTCGACTTGGAGGGTGGGGCCAGTGTGGACAATCTCATCCTGCCCGCTGTGCTGGGACAGGCACATGTCTGCCCATGGGCACACTCATGCACATGCATGAGGCCTCTCGGCAGGTCTGGGGGGGGCTGCATCCTTCCACTTCCATTCCCCTACTTCCTTCCCCCTCAGCTCCCATCCTAGCTTGGCCCCAGTAACATCTGGTTGCCAAGGATGGGTGGCTGGGAGACCTCCTGGACCCTCCGTAGTATGGATGGACCCTGGGTGTGAATTGCCCTTCTCCTGGCATCCTTGCATACTGGACAGTTTCAGCTCCATCTCTGGGCTTCTCAGGGCCCATAACAGATGCTGCCCTACCCTGTCCCTATAACTTGGGTGATTTCCTCTCCCCACCCCAGAGGAGGCTCCAGATTCCAAAAAACAGGTCTCTCCCTAACAGAGGGAAACCTCCCCTTTCCTCCCCCAATCCCTCCCACTCCGTATCTCCCTCATTTTCTCCACATTAGCGGGGCAGACCGTGATGTGAGGGATCTGGACAGGGGATGAGGAAGCCAGCAGAGGCTCTTGACCTTCTCAGCATGAGGGATGCCCTCTGTGCCAGGGCCCTCAGGTCAGGAGAAGTCAGTGGTCAGAAGTCCAGCCTGGCTAGGGCCCTCTCTTAGAGTCTAGAGTCAGCAGGTGGGTCTGGAGAACAGCTAGGGCCTGGCTCAGCCCTCTTGTGTCTTGGCAGGGAAGATCTTCAGAGTAGGTCTTGACAATCAGGGAGTGGGGAGCTCTGTGGGCACCGTGATGAGTCTCTATCAGAAGTCCAGGCTTGTCCCAGGCCACTCACGCATGGATGGCATTGGCCACATCGGTAAACACCAGCCGGCTGGGCCTCTGCAGTGGGCCCTGGGAGGGCAGAGTAGTCTGCAGGAAGACAGGCAGGGGCATCAGAGACCATGGGCAAGGCCATGCACTCACTGGCCTGGTCACCTCCACCCTCACTTCCTGGTGCCTGCTTATGCTTGGCACTAGCAATGGCTTCTGCCTGGAATGCCCTCCCTGCAAGCTCAGCCTACAAATACGACTTGGCTCAGATGACTCCTCCCCAGCTTGCCCTGTCACCTTAGAGGCACTTACTGTGTTGATTTAATTATGCATGCACTGCCTTTTCCCAGTGGGGGATCAGAGGGCTGGACTCTGTACCCCCAGGCCCTAGCACAGGGGCTGGTACAAAGAGGAACATGGGAAACAAGTATCAAGTGGCCAGAAGTCCCAGCGGCTGGGTGGACCAAGGTTCTCAGTGCGAGTTCCTGAATATCCCAAGGGGGCAATATATCTTGACCCAGGTGATGCAGAGCTGGTGGCAAAACCAAAGGGTCTTCAGACTTCCAGCCTGGATTCTTTCTGAGCCCAAGAAGACGCAAAGAGGCTGGATAAGTCAGGGGCAGGCCAGGCCTGCTCATGGTGCTCTGGCCCTTGGGGATTTGGGGAAACGGTGGCAAGTGGTCAGGCAGCCCAGTGGCTACAACAGGATGGCCACACAGGTACCCATCCCTTTGGACACAGGAGGCAAGTTTGGCTGGGATCTTCACATGCCTGGGTCTGTCAGCCACTGGGAATCCACCAGCCTACTCAGAGGTACCGCTACCCAAGAGTTTGACCCCATCCACAACCCACTCAGGACCACGGACCCTCAGGAAGCAGAGGAACCTGGGGTCCTAGCCGCCAACAATCTCTCCCATTAGTCCTTTCCTACTTTCCTAACCAGTACGTGGGGGCACATGGGGCAAGAATTAGGATTTTCAATTGTGGAAGAGAACACTGAGGCTCAGAGATGCCAGTGGGGCTCCCAAGATCAGCAGGCTATGGGGCAGAGCCAGGCTGTATCCCAGGACTGCCTCGGCCTGGCCTTGCGCTGAGTTTGTGGGTGGCCCCAGAGCAATATGACCACTTTCTGAACAAATCTGGAAAAAGCCGTATACCCAATACCTGCCATCTGACCACAAGGCACGTGCTAGAAAGACGCATGAGAAAGGAGGGAGGGTGAGGGTGGAGGACAGAGGATGCTGCAGGCGGGGTGGGGAGCCTGGTCAGTGCCCACCTTGCCCTGCATGGCCTGCACAGAAGTAGCAGCCTGTACAGAGGCGGCGTCCCGCCCATGCTCCAGCAGCTCCTGCTCCAACTCATCTTGTTCCTCCGTGGGGTCGAAGTTGTACATGGGCATGAGCTGGTGGCGTAGCTTCTCCAGCCTGGGGATGGGGGCAAAGGCTGCTGGGGACAGGGCAGGCCCTTCCCCTCCTAGCAGCCCTCCAGGCCCTGCCTCCCGACTAGCTGAGCCACAGCACACAACCATGCTTAGGGCCTTAGGATTTCCCTTGAAATGGGAACAAATGACATACATTTTTGCACCTATAGTACCAGCTCAGCCCCTTAAATGGGTAGCCAGGGAGGCAGCAGTTACCCACTCCAGGGTAAGGCCATATGCCAAGTAGCTGTCATCCATGGGCCCCACAGAGATCACCTAGGCTAGGGCCTTGCTGTAATCCACAGCGTCTGAGTCTCAGGTGGGACTGGGGAGCTAGTAGCAGTCAGCTCAGAGCAGCAGGGCAAGGGTGGCTGGGCAGTTGGGTGGGAGTAATCCCAGCCTTCCCCCTCCCTGCCATCCCCAGTCCCAGGGTTATACCCAGTTATCTAGAATCCTCACACCTGCCTGCCCTGTATGTGAGATCCTTGTGCAAGGGGGGCCCTCAACCCTCCCCAAAGGAAAGTGGTCACCCCCAACCATGAATCGGCAGGACAGGCCTTGACTCCCTGATCAGCTTTTCACCCACTTCCTACGGAGCCCAGCCCAGCACTACCCATGGCCTCAAGTTCTGGGTGGGATTTGGGTTTGGGTGGGGAATTACCTCTTCTTCTTCCTGATGTACAAAACCTGCAAGAGAAGGAGCAGCATCAAATGGCAAGGAGAGGAGGCCCTGAGGAACCCAGCAGCCCTTCTGGATGGGGACATGCTGAGGCTGATGAACAAGAGACCCGTGGGTCCCCATCCTAATGACACATACACCACTCCCCCTTCACCTTCATGCCTCCTCTTTTTTTTTTTTTTTTGAGACAGAGTCTTGCTCTGTCACCCAGGCTGGAGTGAGTGCAGTGGCACAATCTCGGCTCACTGCAACCTCCACCTCCAAGGTTCAAGTGATTCTCCTGCCTAAGCCTCCCGAGTAGCTAGGATTACAGGTGTGTACCACCACACCCGGCTAATTTTTGTATTTTTAGTAGAGATGGGGTTTTACCATGTTGGCCAGGCTGGTCTTGAACTCCTGACCTTGTGATCCACCCGCCTCGGCCTCCCAAAGTGCTGGGATTACAGGCGTGAGCCACCACACTGGCCCCATGCCTCCTTTTGACATTGTTAGCTGCAGACAGTGCCCAGACTGAGTTTGGGGACTCAGAGGCTCCCTCCAGCCTGGGAGCCCACACAGTTAGGCCCGGCCTGGGGACTGGTGGGCCCCACCTATTGGCTGGGCTGCCAATACTAACTATAGCTCCAGCCACTCAGCACCTGCCTGTGGCTCCCCAGGGCTGAAGAAGAAAGGGAAAACTTCAGCACGTTCCGTCCCCTCAACTCTTCCCAGGCCCAAAGCCACATGCAGGCAAAAAGTAAAGGGACCCAGTAAGGTAGCACATGCCTGTAGTCCCAGTTACTCAAGAGGCTGAGGCAGGAGGATCTCTTGAGCCCAGGAGTTCAAGTCCAGCCTGGGCAACATACTGACACCCCGTCTCTATAACATGTAAAAAGAACCAGGGACAGGCAGTGGCCAGACTCTGTAACGTGTAGAGCAGTGGCTCTAGGCAAGGCCCTGAGCTGGTGGTCTCCGGAGTTCCTACGGGAGGCTGACGGCCCCCAGTGGACTAAGGTAGGGGTGGGTGACTGGAGCCCCTAGGCATCAGCCCAGGTCAACTCCCAAAAACTCTGATGCAAGAGGAACCTAAGAAGGCCCCTAGGTCCGGTCCCCCATTGTACAACCTTGAAGATGAGGGCCTAGGCAGCCTGAGAAAACATCTAGGACCTCTAGGCCAGAGTAAGAAACCCTGTACAATGCGCTGAGGAGAGGGAGGAAATGGGTAAGACTTGGGGGACCACCTTGGGCGGGGAATCCAGGGACTTCTGCCATCATCCTGCTCTTCCCTAAACTGGCAGTTTCTGACTACCAGGAGCATGACTACCTCTGCCTCGGGGAAAGCACAGCCCTGTGGTTTACCCCAAATCCTCCCACATTCTTTGTGCCCCATTCACAGCTTGAATCTGGTTTGATTTCCAGCCTGGCCCAGAGCTCCTCCTGCAGGACCCCCAAAACCTGAAAAGAAACTAGGGTATCAATCCTCACTCTCCCCTCCTGTCCAGGGTTGCATGTAGGGGTGCTCCCTTGCTCTCCTGTGGGTAGGCTGTGACAGGAACTCTGGGGTCTTCTGGCCCAGCCCCTGCCACCCTGAGCAAGTGGATCCAGCCCCAGCCCCAGCCCCTGTGGTCCCCACCTCTCAGCCCTTGCCCCAAGCCCTCCTCCCTCCCCTGAGACCCTGGGATTCAGAAGGATCTACAGAAAAGGCCAGAACCTTTACCCAATTTCCATGCCTTTTCCCCTCTTCCTCAGCTAACAGCCACCCCCAAACCTTCCTTTCCAAATCTTCCCACCCCTCACTGTCCAGCAGGTGCAGCCCCGCCTCCTCCAGGAACCTCCCCCACCACTGATCCTGGTCTGCCTGTACCAAGCACTTTTCCTTCCTGCGTAAGGCAGAAAGCCTGGTGCAGATTTGCTCCACCTTGTACCCACAGCCCTGCTTGAGGCTGGCATCGGGGAGAGGAAGCAGCACTCATTGAGCACCTCTGGGCCTGTCTCCGGTCCCCAGGAGCTATCTTCTGTCCTCCGCTGCCTTTGTCCTACGAGCTTCCTACCTCTGATTTTGGCAAGAGGGGCATCCACCCAGGCCTTCTGAATGTTCCTCTAGAACAAAGAGTAAGAGAGCGTTCTCAAGTTCCAAGGACAAAACCTTTCACTGAAAGTAACGAGGGCAGTTTCTAGGCCCCATTCTGCCCTTAAGGGTGCCTCCATCTGCTTACCTACTGCATGGGTGCCAAGGGAAAACACTGGCATCCTGCCTCACCTCCACCCAGGAGACCTCTCAGGCCCTGGCCTCATTCTGCCTGTGCTGCACCCTGGGCCTGCTTGCTGGCTGGCAGTTGCTCCCTGGCAGCAATCTGGAGCCTGCGGGGCCCATATGGCAACCCTGGTTTAACAGTAGCTCCAACCAGGCCATGATGGGCCATCCACGGCCCTACTTGTCAGAGCAACATGCTCCTAAGCCCAAGACCAGCCATCAGAGCCTGCGAGGAGCAGTGGGCAGAATCCTACCATTGCCAGGCATACTGGGGAACCTCAGGGGCACCCCATCCTCCCTAGTCTCAGCCTGCACCATCTCCAGTGGTCCCTCAGTGACATTCTGAGTGTCCATGTATCATCTTAGGGGGACAGCCCATATCCTTAGGGACTGACACCAGATCAAGAGGCATCACACTCACTACTGAAGGATACCTGCAGCCCTCTCCCCAGCCCCCTTCCTTCCTGATGGCTGCCACCTCCACCCCTTCTCATGACACGGAGGCCAGGCTTCCACTTTGAGGTCTCAGCTCTAATTTTGCTTCTCAGCTGTCCCTAACCACCTAGCCTGGAAAGCACTCCTGCTTTCCTGCTTGAGTCCCCAAGTCAGTCCCTGCAGGCTTCCCTTGGAACCCTTGTTTTTTATCTGTTTCCCACTCCCTGTAAGAACCACAGGGCAGGACCTTGTCTTCCCAGCCTCTATTGGGTTCCAAAGGCCTGGTCCAGGGCAGGTACTCAGTAAATAATTGCCAAGTGAATAAATGAATGTTCACTGCCAACAGCCTCCCATGCACAGATCATCTTACCCAGACTCTGCAGCCCACGGTCCACATCAACCACCTTTAAGCCTTTTCTTCTATTGCAACCCCACATCCACTGCCCTAACTGTCCTGCTGGCTGCTCACAGAACCTTCTGTCTGCCTCCAAACTTTTGCCCATCAGGACCCTCCACTTGGAACTCCTTGACTACTATGTGGCCTTCATGACCCAGCTCAAGACACCATGTATTCCCAAGAACCTTTTCTGTTGTTTCCAATTGGAAGCATAGCCTCTCTGGTCTCTGGGCCCCAGTGGACAAATCTCTGCAGGAGAGGAGGACCGCACTCTCATTAATAGATTGTTGGCCGGGCACAGAGGCTCATGCCTGTAATCCCAGCACTTTGGGAGGCCAATGGGGGCAGATCACTTGAGGCCAGGAGTTCAAGACCAGCCTGGCTAACATAGCAAAACCCCATCTCTACTAAAAATACAAAAATTAGCCGGGCGTGGCAGCTCACGCCTGTAATCCCAGCTACTTGGGAGGCTGAGGCAGGAGACTCGATTAAGCCCTGGAGGTGGAGGTTGCAGTGAGCTGAGATCGAGCCATTGCACTCCAGCCTGCATGACAGAGCAAGACTCTGTCTCAAAAACAACAATAACAACAACCAGATTGTCTTCTGATTGATTAGGTTCTCTATAAATCTAAACACTAATTATCCTCCCCCAGCCTACCCCAGCTCTCACCATGGCCACAGCCAGGCCTATCACCGTGATGATCCCAAAGGACAGAAGCATGGTACCCACGCCGGCCGTGCCACCAGCTGCATCAGGGATTCTGGTGTCATTAAAGGTGGTGGCCTCTGGGCTGAGGGTAGTGGTCTCGGAGGCTGGCCCATCTGTGGCAGGTTCCAGGTCAGACTCAGAGGTGGGTGGGCGGCTGCTGAACCAGCCCCTAGCAGATGTGGTCCTGGAGTTCATGCTGACGCGGAGAGGGCCCTGGCTGAGAGGCTGCCTGATGCCAGTCAACCTGCCCACTCACTCCTGACTCCGGAGTGCCCCAGCCTGTGGTTCCTGCCACCTGTGGTGGCCACCTGCACAGCCACCTCCTTGGATAAAGGGAGCCCCCTGCCTTCCTGGGTGCTAGAAAGGAAAGAATAAGAAACATGAGGCTAAGGACAGGGGCTCAGTAGTGAGATGAAGTCTCTCTAGGTTCTGAAAGCACTGGGGAGGTAAAGGTTTGAGGGCAAGGATGAGGGTAAGTTCAGGAGACATTAGGACACATACTTTACGTATCTACGGTGCCCCTGTTTTTAGGAACAAAAATGAAGCCCTGCATCCTCTGTCTGTGGGTGAGATGATCATAGTGATCAAACCTGTAAGATATGAAAGGCAGCAGGGACGTTTGAAAGAAAAAGTCTCCCTCCCCTAATCAAAAACTCCCCCCAACCTGCGTCCCCATATCCCCCACCTCCCCATATCCACCTCCTCATTCCCTGCCTCCCACATCCCTCATCCTGCTTGGGGAAAAAAATACCACAGCTTTTTCCTTTCCTGGAGGGAAACACTTGCCCAAGAGTCAGACAGGCCTGTCTTTGAAACCTAGCTCAGCCGCTTAACTAGTGATCCCTAGAAAGTCACTCCACCTCTCTGTGTCTCCGTTTTCCTGAGTCTAAGGTGGGGATATTGAGAACATCCCCACAGGGTCATGGGGTTACAGAAATGGCAGAACAAACAGGTCTCGAAGAAAGACTTAGCTCAGCACAACCCCCATCCACAGTAAGCATCCACTACATGTTAGATTTTCTCCTCATGGCCAACCCAGTCACAAAGGGGAGCCAAGGGAGCCCCTGGACCCAGTCCACTGTATGGTCCAGACTATGCTTGGAGTGTGGGTGGAGGCTGATGTGGAAAGACCAGAAGACAGGAAGGAGAGAGAGGCTCTGGTTCTCTGGCGGGGCTTCTCCGCAGGCTCTCGGGGACATTGGACTGCTCTCCCCACCCACCAACAATAGAGGGGCTGCTAGGGTCAAGGAGAAAGGCGAGGCAGGAATGGAGCTCCCAGTTTGGGTGCCTTCTCTTCCTTTACCCTCCTCCCCTGGAAGCACAGGGTGAGAGATTTGCCCAGTGCAGAGGGCCCTGGTTAAGGTGGGGTGGGAAGAGGTGCCAGCCAAGCTGCAGATGGGGCGGCCTAGGGAAAGGAGGGATACCTAGCTCGTGGGTGCATACATCCCCCTGTGCTGGTTCATGGGCATTAGTGGGGTTGCCTCCCTGTGCAGATGCATGGGCGTGTGTGAGGTGTGTACACACCTCTGATGGTCCCTGAAGAAGGGGCAACGCTGGCAGAGGGTTATGTGGTAGAAAGGCTCATCCCTCTTTGCCTTCTCCCTCCAGCTAGGCTGGGCACATAGTAAGTCCCGGGTTCTTTTCTTGGCTTTGCAACTGATCCCGGGCGTGACCTTGGGCCAAACCCTTAACTCGTGCCCTGGGGCTCTGTTTACATCGCCTCCCAAAGGAGAGAAGGGGCCCTACTGACCACTTTCCAGGCCTGCCTCAGGGTCCAAAGGGGAAGGGAAGGAAACCGGGGTAAAAGGGGTCGGCACCGCGACCTTCGAGAACCCGCATGCCGTTCTCCACCAGGTCTCTCAGTCCTCCCTGCCCCAATTCCCATGCCCGCCTCCGCGACCCTGTGATGCCTCCCTTCTTGCACAGGAGCAGTGACCTCAGCACTTACTTAATCCTCTCCCGGCGCCGAGCTCAGCTGGAGAGGCTAGGGGTGGTAGTGACTGGCAGGAGGCCGGGGCGGGGGGAACCCCCAAGCCCGGCGTCGGGGGCTGCGGGTCCGACCCGAGATCCGCCCTCCCTGCAAGCCCCGAGCCGCTGGCCAGGCCCGCTACTGCGCACCAGCCGCATCCGCGAGCGCTGGCTCTGCCGGCCTGAGCTAGGGTGGGTAGGGCCGGGACCCACGGCGGAGGTGGGGCCGGGCCGAGCAGCCTCGGGGGATCCCCGAAGCTACAGCGCCTTGCCTCCCTGCACGCTCCGCGCCCCCGGCCTCCGATTGGCTGTCGGGCCTAGAGCCCGCCCAGAATTGGACCGTTCGCTTGTCGCTCGGGTCTGGCTCCACCCCCAAAGGGAGCCTAGAACCTGGTCGCAGTTTTTAAAGACTACCCTCACCGCGTGGCCTGCGCCGAAGTTGGGCGGAGGACAGTGGGTGGCCAGGCCCTTCCGGGCCAGAACTCGGGACCCCTGCCAGCTACCCGTGCCAGGACAGACTCAAGCCCCCAAAACGCGGATGGATGTACAGAGGAGACTTGGGGAGAGCACTGGACTGGGAGTCCTTGGGCCTGCACTGAACTCTGGCTGACTTTGTGACCTTGAAGAAACTGCTTTTCCCTTCCTGAACCTTGGCTTTCTACTCAGACGGGTCCTCTGGTGTGAGGGTTCTAGACGAAGATGGGGAATCTTCGTCTAGAGAAGTTGAGAGTGGGGTGGATTTATTATTGGGCACCCCGACCCAGGCAAGTCTACATATACCCTCACAATAGCTTCCATCCACGGCATGATCAGCTCAGGGAAGGAGCCATCAGATACTCCTGATCCGCCGGTTTTCAAAGGAGTTTATGGGAGTCACCGGGTAGCCTGGTACAAACGCAAACGCCCGTGTCTCCCGGTCTGGGAAGGAGGCAGGGAAACAGCATGTTTAATAGCAGTTTAAGGCCGGGCGTGGTGGCTCACTCCTGTAATCCCAGCACTTTGAGAGGCCGAGGCGATGGATCACCTGAAGTCAGGAGTTCGAGACCAGCCTGACCAACATGGTGAAACCCCGTCTCTATTAAAAATACAGAATTAGCCGGTCGTGTTGGCTCACGCCTGTAATCCCAGATACTTGGGAGGCTGAGGCAGGAGAATGGCTTGAACCCGGAGGCCGAGGTTGCAGTGAGCAGAGATCGCGCCATTGTACTTCAGCCTGCGCAACAAGAGCAAAACTCCGTCTCAAAAAAAAAAAAAAAAAAGTAGTTAACAGTGTTCTAGTTAACAGTACTTTCTGGTGGGGGGATGTTGACAAGACACACTTTGCGAGACGCTGCCGAGTATTTTATAGAAGGCGCAACTGAGGTCCAGAGGTCCCAACACCTGGAGGAGTTGCCAATAGAGTCAAGATTCGAATCGGTAAAAGAGCGGCCCCTGGGGTCTGGCCGCCAGTCGGCCGGCCCCCTGGTGGGCTCGGGCCACTGACCTCGGTAGGGTCACGACACTGGGACTGGACCCCAAAGTTGGACCAGCCTTCAACACTGGAACCCGCCCATGCACAGCTCCATCCGGCCCCCAGGCTAAGATAGACCACGCCCCCGGACATCTGGTCCCCGCCGGAACACCCGGGCCCTCTGGTGACACGCCCCCTTTCCGGCAGGCTACTGGGCTCCGCCCACACACCTCCCGGCCTGATTCCTAAACGCCAGCTCGGAGCAATCCCCTTGGGCTGGAGCCAAATCCCTGCTGTGATTTTAAGGAAGACCGGCAGGTCCGGGCCCCCCAGGGGTCAACCCCACACACATCCCCGCACTTTCCTGCATGCAGGCCTGCGGGCGTAGAGGGAGTGGAATTCACAGCCTCCCCACCCATCCGCAGGGGTCTCCTGGGAGGAACCCACCAGCGATAGGAACACTGAAGCTGGGCTACGGCGTCCGCCCGAGTCTTTTCTTAAACGCGCCGACCCCGGAAGCGGGGCGTCCGAGGGAGCGCGCGACGGGCCACGCACGTCCGGGCGTCCAGTTCGGGGCAGCTTCTCCGGCTGGTGGGTGGGTGGGGCAGCCTTTCAGGCAGGTATGCATGGGAGGTGGGGATCGGAACGGGGTGTTTCGACTGCAACCGCCTGGAGACCTGGCCGGTACCATTCTCCATAATGCAGATGGGGAAACAGGGTTGGAGAGAGGGGACCTCATCTGGGTCGTTAACAATGCGGTGCGTAGCTGTGAGGGAGTTTACACTTCTGACTTCGGGCCTTGGCTCCTGGGACGGCGCACTGGTGCACAGAGCCGCTTCTGGAGTCTGTTGGACTCGGGTTCGTGTCTTGCCTGGGACAGTCTTTTTTTTCTTTTTTTCTTTTTTTTGAGACGGAGTCTCTCTCTGGCACCCAGGCTGGAGTGCAGTGGCATGACCGCGGCTCGCTGCAACCTCCGCCTGCTTGAACTGGGTTCAAGCAGTTCTCCTGCCTCAGCCTCCCAAGTAGCTGGGACTACAGGTGCGCGTCACTGTGCCCGGCCAATTTTTTGTATTTTTAGTAGAGACAGGGTTTCACCATGCTGGCCAGGCTGGTCTCGAACTCCTGACCTCGTGATCCGCCCACCTTGGCCTCCCAAAATGCTGGGATTACAGGCGTGAGCCACCATGCCCAGCTTGCCTGGGACAGTTTCTACCTGAGTGACGTTGGGCAAGTCGCTTCCCTTCTCTGACCCTACTTGTATCTGAAGATGTGGCACTTAGCAGGTGCTCAATAAACGCTAGTTTGGACTTTTATCTGGAAGCAAAGGGGACCGCTGATTTTAAACCTTCAGTTAAACTTGCTTGTGACCTCTTTAAATATACAACTGTAAATTTTTTAGTTGGTGGTTTACGCTGATGTCCTGGATTATAGGTTAAATTAGGAGGAAATTTTCAGCATGTAAATCCATGACAGTACACACACAATGTCAGATTCAAAGCTCCCAATTAAAGGCAATCATCTGCCCCTTGTAACATCAGTTAAGATCATGTAACATCTGGTCCCTGCTGTGTGTTGAGCTGCCTCCCAGGCCTTGGATATTCATAGACTAATGCATTGCTTGCCATGGGTTTGGTGTGATTTTCCCCCATCTTATGGATTAAGAAAGTGAAAATCAGAAATAATGACTTGCTGAAGATCACACACACTAGGTTAGACACAGATCTGTCCTGTCCCCACATATGTGCCCTAACCTACCACCAACCCATTTATTAGCAGAGACTGAGCTATGGGCTCAGCCCACTCCAGCTAAAAATGTGAAGAAAACGTAAGTGGCCAAGACAAGAATGATCAAATAGGTGGGTAAGGCTCTAAATGGAGTCAAGGGGGTGTCAGAGCAAGAGCACAACTATTCTCAGGCAATGTATTGGTAGAAGGGGGGGTGTCATACAAGGCTCACCTGCTTTCCTGGTTCCTCTCACTCCCAGGGTGGCAACCAACCATATCTGAGGACCAGAGCCATTTTGGGGCACCAGAGCTTGTGACCTCTCCATCTCCACCCAGCTGGGTCCAGGGGCCACTCTCAGCACTCACCTCAGCAGCTGACATCATAAAGCAGACTTGGGAACCTGGAAGCACTCTGGAGAACCTTTCCCTGAGACATGGAGCTTTGGGGCCGAATGCTGTGGGCCCTCCTGTCTGGCCCAGGGAGGAGGGGAAGTACCTGGGGCTGGGCCTTCAGCTCATGGCAACCCCAACCACCTCTGGCTGGGTTATCCAGTGCCATAGAACTGGTCAGCCACTGGACTGGGGTCTTTGAGAAGAGGGGTATCCCTGAGGCCCGGGAATCCAGTGAGTACATCGTGGCTCATGTCCTTGGAGCCAAAACAGTTAAGTTTAGTGTTGTCAAGAGGACAGGAAGAGGGAGGAGGGAGGACTTGGGGAAGGGATATCCAGGTTTTCTGTTCACTAAGAGTGCTTAGCTGAGACTGATGGGATTTTTCTGAAGGAACGTCTTAGCGCCTGGCACACACTGTAACAGTTTGTTGGATGAATGAATATATCTCTGCCTAAGTGTTCTGGGATAGACACCTGGAAGCCTGGTGTTAGCCGTGTAACCTTAGGCAGGATGCTTCCCCCTCTGGGCCCAGATGATGAGAGGGTTGGGCCTCCAGACCAGTGCTGGGCAGGCATTATCCACATAAGACACCTGGGTTGGGGGCCTTGGGCCCAGTGAGCCAGCCACTTACATTCTCTGTGGGGACAGTTTCAGAGCCTGAGGCCGGCACTTTGGACCCAGCCCTTGACCTCTCAGCAACTACAGTGTATCCAGGAGCTGAGTAGCCGTCGGTTGCAGAGGTGAGCACCCATGGATCAGACCTGAAGGATGTGTTTGGGGAGCAGCAGTCCAGCCTCCCCCATCCCCACCAAGTTCAGGGAGGAGGAGAATGTCCAAGGACTAGGGAGGTGTTGGGGTGCAGGAATGGCAAGAGTGGGGCCGGGGTACTGAATAGGAAGAAGGGAGGGAGGGAAGGTTTTGCCTCAGGAGTCCCAAGGCCCTGGAGACATGATCTTGCCTGATACCTTTGGCCACAAGTGGTATCTCAACCCAGGCATGGTCCTGTTGGTCCTAGCTCTGTCACTGATGACCACCCAGCTGCCCCCTCTGCAGGATGCCGGTGCAGTACATCCTTGGAGAGTGGGACTTCCAGGGGCTCAGCCTAAGGATGGTGCCCCCAGTGTTTATTCCTCGGCCAGAAACAGAGGTAGGTATGCCACCAGGGCAAGGCAGGATCAGGATGATGGTGGAGTTCAGGGCACCAGTCTTACCCCAGGCTTCCTCCAGGGGGCACTGGGGCCCCATGACTTCAGGGACAGTGCCTTTCTAGACATGTATCTCCTCTCTGACTGTGTTGGCAGAGCCCAGAGGACAGAGGATTCCTGTTGGTCCCCTTGACTGTTATGTTCCAAGCTATCACCCCAGCCTCTAGGTCTGGCAATGGCCCAGAGTGCCTCAAATAGTGCTGCCCAAGTACTTAGCCTGTTCTGCCATTTCTCTGGGAGCCGTCCCATGGCTCACCCAACCCACAGGGAACAAATGTCCTCCAGCAGCTTCTCAGGAGGCATGGAGGAAGTGGAGAGGGCTCCAGCTGGACACCTGGAGACCTGGTATCAGCTGTGCAACCTCGGGCAGGTCACTGCCCTCCTGCCATCTCTGGGCCCAGATGATGAGAGGGTTAGGCCTCCAGCCCAGAGAATCTGGTGGCCCTCTTAGGTCTACTGACTGGTCTGGTAATCACCTGTGTTATCCCTCAAATTACTAGGACTAGGGATGTGTTGCGCAAGTGAGTTATCCCTTGGTAAGGCACCCTGGTCCTGGAAGAGACGCTTTCTATGGCCCTTCTTGGACTCCCCTCTGACCTTGTAGATGACAGAGCTGGGAGCCAGAGGGCGCAGACCAGGGAGTAGAGCTGGGTGAGAGCTGGTGGGCAAGCCAGAGGGTGCCAGGTTCTGAGAAGGAGTGTTTCTAGAAAGACCTAGGCACACAAAGATTTCTGGGAAAGGTTAGTTCCCATTCCCCTGCTGTGGCCAGGGGGCCCCAAACCGTTCTTTCACTTTCCCAGCTTCTGTCCCCTAACCAAGAAACTCTCTGACCCCTCTCCCCTCCATATCATGTGGTTGGGAGGCCAGGTCCTTGCTTCACTGCCCAGTGTCAGGGCAGGGACAGTAGGGAATCTGAGGCCTTGCTGAAGTCACAGGGCTGTCAAGGAAGGGAGCATGGGGGCAGCACGTGGACTTCCTGACTCCCAGGCCAGAGCCCCATCCCTCACATGGGGCTGCCCCATCTGGGATTGGCATGACCTAGGACACAGTATGGAGACCCAGAGCAGGGTGTGGCCTGCCACCTGCAGACTTTGGGAGGCTTACATGTGGCTCCTGAAAACACGTGATCTCTGGCGAAGAGATCATTTGCTGTCTCCGGCTTCCCAGGGTCAGGGCATGGTGACCTTTGAGTTCCTTCAGAGCTGACCTGGCACCAGCCATATGTGCCAGGGTTCTGAGTATCAAGTGTGGACTTTGGCTCCCATGTGGCCCCCTGATTCTTGGATGGGTCTGGGCCAAGAGAGCAGCTCTACTGCAAAGGGTGGGGTGAGGGGAGATGCTGCGATTGGGAGGCCAGGTGCTCATCTTGCTGTGCAGACATTTCTGAGAACTCACCAGGTTCACCCCAATGTAAAGCCACATCGGGGGATGCCTTACCAAGAACTCAAGAGGACGTGGCCTGTGGCAGGGAGTAGTGAGAATGGGTGCAGGGGATGGTTTCTGATGAAGGGGGAGTCTGAAGTGCAAACTTGCAGGAGGCATGTGACCCAGTGAGTTGCATTTTCCCTAAGGGTGAGAAGGTGGTTCAGCCCCTGGCCTGGCAGTGAATACAGTAGGAAACTCAGGGCTGGGGTTGTGAACCATTCTCACCCAGCCTGCTGTGAGGCTGTACAGGTTGTGGGAGGCTCAGTGTTTTGTCTGTGATTGGCTTGAAGGAGGCAATGCCACCTCCCTGGGTCTGCCCCACCAGGGATGCCATCCTAATAGAGGGTACTCATGGGCACTCAGGTTCTGCCCAGGCCTTGGGCCAACCTCTTGATGGGGTATGGAGTCCATGTTGGGGCAGCAGTTCTAGGCAGAGCCAACAACTGCCTGCCCCTCACCTCCTTCCCGCATGCGTCTGTGCCCCACCCTGTTCTTGGATTCTTACCGTATTCACCTGGAGGGGGTGCCCTGAGCCTGTGACCAGCATGGCTTTTAGTCTTGCCAAAAGAGCCACCAGCATTAGGCTGAGGGAGGCTCTTCACTAGGCGGAGAAGAGAAAGTTTCTGGACTCCCTGGGCTGTTGTCTACCCCTGCCCCAGGTGGCTCTACAACCAAGATGAGTTTCCTGTGCTCTGGAGTGTTATGACAAACAAGAGGCCACTAGTGGTGGCAGGGGCTCAGTTTCTTAGCTTCTTACCCTCCCCAAGGTGGCCATCCACATACGTGGTGTGTGTCTTTGAGGTCTTTGAGTATCTCTGTGAGGTGGCTGGCCAGTGTGGCTGGCTGAGGGGTCATTCTCCAGCCAGACTAGGTCTGTCTATGACCAGGAAACCAAGAGAGGCTTACACACCTGACAACTCCTGGTCACCCTGCCAACCTCTCAGCTTGTGGCCTCACCACTGAGACCACAGGCTCTCAGCCACAGCCCTATACTGCTCACTCTGTACCTGGCCCAACCTTGCAGGCTCAGCTTACCACAAGTACCTTAGTGGTCTCCAATAGTGCCTGGCACAGGGCTGGTGAGAGCTAGTGAATACACACTCTCTCCTGCTGGAGCTGGGCACCCTCACCCACAGGCAATCATTTGTTAGGTGCAGAAGAGGCTTGGAACAGGGAGGGTTGGACCTGCTGGCCAAGTTCTGCCTGCTTTGGACTTGCCACCCTCAGGGTGGGTGAACATTGTTGCTGGGGTTGGGGGTCTGGAAGGGTGAGATGCTTTTTGGAACCCATCACTGGGGAACTTATGTGGAAAATGGGTGTGAGTGATCTGGAGCCCTCTGCTCCATTGGGCCTGGCTGATGGCATTGGGGTGTGGGGGAGACCTGGGGGTGTGAGACTCAGAGGGTGGTGCCACAGAGAGCTTGCCCATCACTTAGAAAGTAGCCAAGAGGGCCAGGCGCTGTGGCTTACACCTGTAATCCCAGCACTTTGGGAGGCTGAGGTGGGTAGATCACCTGAGGTCGGGAGTTCGAGACCAGCCTGACCAACATGGAGAAACCCTGTCTCTACTAAAAATACAAAATTAGCCAGGCACAATGGTGCATGCCTGTAATCCCAGCTACTTGGGAAGGCTGAGACAGGTGAATCGCTTGAACTTGGGAGGCGGAGGTTGCGGTGAGCCAAGATTGCGCCATTGTACTCCAGCCTGGGCAACAAGAGCAAAACTCTGTCTCAAAAAAAAAAAGAAAAAAAAAGAAAAAAAAAAGAAAGTAGCCAAGAGGTTTGTCTGTGGGCCAAGCCCTGCCAGTGTGGGACACACTGCGATCAGTCAGACCTCAGGTCTTCCTATTATGGCGTCTGGTGGGAGAGGCCCACCCCATCCTTAGGCTAGACCTTAGGCTCAGGGTGGAGAAAGCCGTGGTAGAACCTGGCCCAGGCTTGAGGAAGGCTTTCTGGAATAGGTGGTCCTTTTTTCAGATCAGGGAAGCACCCACTTGCTGCCCACCATCCCCAGCTCCCTGAGCCAGTCTTTCCTGAGACCTGGGGTCCCAGGAGTCCTGACCCTCTGGGGGGCTTCTCTGCCCACATCCAAAGGGATGCCTTTGAGAAGGGGCTACACTGCCCTTTCCTTGTCTCATGCCTGGCTACTCAGGTGTCCCACTCCACTGCTGGTTAGAAAAATTTTGGCCATTGGATGGCAGGAGCCTTCCACCCTTTACCCCTACCCTATGTTGGTTTACAGGCATAGTCCTTGCAGGCAGTGGCTGGGTAGGCAAGGCTTGAAACCCTCTTGTTTCCAAAGTGACAGTGTCTGAAAATGTCCTCCTGCTGCCAGGGAAGGTACAGTGCAGTCAGGCACCTCCCTGTGCACCCATGCCTGTTGACCTATGCCTGTGTATGCCACAGCCCTCAGGTCCTTAGTCAGGACCATGTCCCCCCATGGCCCATCTCCTCCAAAGGAGGGAATTCCCTGTCCCTTTGGCCTAGGAGCCTCCCTGGGGGCCTCTCAAGCCCAGATCTGTGAGGAGGCTGGGGACACACCAGCTCCTGATTCTTGGCCACCATGAACCACAGGCCAGGCTCAGGTGGGGCCTTGACCCCAGGCCTCAGTTTCCTCATGGGACACTTGTGAGGATTTAACAGATTAATACAGGAAAAACTCTGGGAGCAGGGTCAGGCCAGAGGGAGTGGCCAGGAACTATCAGATGTGGTTCTTAGCTTTTTTTTTTTTGAGATGGAGTGTTGCTCTGTCTCCCAGGCTGGAGTGCAGTGGCACGGTCCTGATCCACTGCAACCTCTACCTCCCGGGCTCAAGCAATTCTCCCTCTCACCTCAGCCTTCTGAGTAGCTGGGACTAGAGACATCCACCACCATGCCCATGCCTGGCAAATTTTCACACCTTTAGCAGAGACGGGGTTTCATCATGTTGGCCAGGCTGGTCTCAAACTCCAAACTCAAGTGATCTGTCCACCTCAGCCTCACAAAGTGTTGGGATTACAGGCATGAGCCACCGTGCCCAGCCAGTTCTTAGCATTTCTGTAAGCACAGAATGGGAGGATGTCTGTAAAGGGCTTAGCTGGGGTTGATTGAACATTTAACATGAAACAGGTGTGGATTAGTGCATTTAATCCCCACCACATCCCCACGAGGTGGGCTATCCTCAACTGGGCTCAGGTGTACAGATGGGGAAGCTGAGGCCTGGAGGGGCAGGGTGACTTGGCCATGCCCCAGCTGACATGAAGGTCAGTCTGGCTTTGGCTACCTCCCCTTCCTACGTTCACAAGAGTAACTGCTTAGGCCTCTGTACCAAGACCCCCAGGAGCCACGTTGGCACCAACTCTGATCCAGATCCCTCTGCTTCACAGGAACTGGTTGAGTGGGTGCTGGAAGAGGTGGCCCAGAGGTCCCATGCTGTGGGATCCCCAGGCAGCCCCCTCATTCTGGAGGTGGGCTGCGGATCAGGAGCCATCTCCCTCAGCCTGCTGAGCCAGCTCCCCCAGGTGAGCCCCTCCACCCACTCTGGATAGACTGTGACTGACACTCATTGTCCCTCCCATTAGTGCTTCCCCCACATCCCTCTGCTAGGAGCGCTTGAGGGGAAGCAGCTAGATGAGGGAGGACAGGGCTGCCCCTAGCCCACTGTGGTTCATAGACTCTTAACGCCTACCACATCTATCTGGCTAGACTTTGGCCAAGAAGAAAAGGCTGTTGGGTATTTCCCTTCTCTTCTGGTGGGGGGTTGGAGGAGGGTCCCCCAGGCCCAGTATCTCCCAGCATCTCTCAGCATTGCCTTCCACATATCCTCTGTTTGTTCTTGGGACAGAGCCGAGTCATTGCTGTGGATAAGGGGGAAGCTGCTATCTCTCTGACCCATGAGAATGCTCAGAGGTAGGTGGGGGAGTTGCACTTTGGGGCCTAATCTTGACTCCTTTTCAGGTTTCAAACTCACCAATGTCTGATTTCTACTCCCAAGAAGGAGGAAGCAGTGGGGTAGCCTGACATGGGTCCCACGGGGTTCTGAACGGGTAGTGGGCAGTGAGTATCTTGCCAGTCCAAGAAGGGTTGACTACAAGACCTCATTCTTGTAGTGAAGGGTAGGGGTCTGCCCCCGTGCCCACCCCTTTCTCCCTGTCTGTGTAGGCTTCTGTTGCAGGACAGGATTTGGATCATCCACCTCGACATGACCTCAGGTACCCTCCCCGGCATGTTCCTTGAGATAGGGAGACTAGATGCAGGTGCTGCAGGGTGGATGAGGCACTCCGTGGAGATGGAGGGAGAGCTCCCCCAACAGCCACACAGCCACACACAACACACACACATACACGTGTGTGTGTGCACATTTGTGGCAGCTCAAACGAAGCCTTGGCTGAGGACAGACAAGTTGCTTTTGCCTCCTAGGCTGACCTGACCCATAAGGGACCAGCCACAGAGAACTTCCGAATTCCTCATAACCAATGAGTTAAGGGCTTGCTTGTTGGCAACAGATAAGCAAAAGCTTAAAATAATGCCTTCAGGACCAAAATACTTGAGTGCCCCTTTCCCCCTGCCTGGCAGGGGAAGAAGTGGTCCAGGCACTGCACAGCTCAGCCATAGCCTTTACAGTGTCTCCAGGCCTCCAACTCCAGTTCTGGCTCCATTGCCTTACCCGTGGGACCCTTGAGCCTCAGTGCCCCCTCCATGGAATGTGATATACTTGGTGTAGCATCTGGCACATGGTGAAACCAGTAGTCAGAGCCATCAGGAATTGGCTGATGAGGCCAGGCCTACCCTCCATGTACTCTCAGTCCATGTTGGCTATAAGGCTAGTGGAGCTACAGAAGAGAAAGGCTCTTTTCTGCCTAGGCAATCAGGGAGGACGCCCTGGAAGTGGCACTTGAACAGAGTCTTGCATAATAAGGAGGATTTTTGGCAAGGACACTCTATGCCTTGAAATGAAGGGCTGCCATGTTAAAGCATGCACATTCCCCACCAGGCTGCCAGCTGGGGACCCTGGGCACTAATTTGCAGGTCTGGCTTATCAGATCCAGAGGCAGGCCCAAGGTGTGGCATGGTGAGAGGGACATGGTGGCAGGTGGATCTACCATCCTTTACTTCCCAATGGGTTAGTCCCTACTGTGTGTCCTCTTCTTTGACGACAGAAAGGAGCTGGACACACCTGCCCTGGGGCTCCGTGGACCTGATTGTCAGCAACCCTCCCTACATCTTCCACCAGGACGTGGAGCAGCTGGCCCCTGAGATCCGCAGGTGCTAAGCAGGGTGGACCAGGGAGGCCAGGCCTGAAAAGGCCTAATGGGATTAGTCTGCCCTCGAGGACCACACCATCTGGAGGGACAGGGGAGTTGGTCCTGAAATGGGCAGTGGTGTTAAGTTGACGCACTCGAGAGCCCACAGTCCTACCTAGATTCAGCTTCTACCTTCCTACTTCCTTACTTCCTACTAAAACTACTGGACAGCCACCGAACCTCTCTGGGCCTGTTTCCGGCCTCTAGAAAAAGAGAGGTAGTGCTCTGCAGGGCCATGGGAGGACTCAGTGACGACTTGAAAGCATCAAACACAGTGGAGGGCTCATACGGGGTGCTCAGTAGATGGGCGCATCATTTTATAGAATACTGAGGCCCAGAGAGGGAAGGTGTCTTGTCTGTGGTCGCATGGGGGCTCAGTGGGAAAGCCGGGACTAAAAGCTGGCCCCAGGCTAGCTTTGTGCCAGGACATCCTGCTCTTACACAGGGGCTGAGAACCAGGGGCAGCCCAGGAGTCCTGGATGGGGCAGCCGTCACGTTGGATGGGGTTGGGGTGTTGGCTCTCCCTTTCTGGGCTCTCAGGAGTGGTCAGGGCTAGCCCCAGATCCCAGACCAAGAAGAGGAGCAGCCTTGTGGGGAGACACTCATGCCCTGACATGAGTCAGTGCATCAAGAGAGGCCATCAGCCAGTGGGATTCAGCAAGCATGCCTGGCGCTGCCTGGTAGGGTGCTGCCCATGGGAGGAAGAGAAGAGGAGCTGCCACCCATTTGGGGCCCTCCTTCTCTGGGTCCTCAGATTTGCCTTTCAGCCCAGAGTGTAAGTTCCACAGGGCCCCATTCATGGAGGCCCTGCCCATGCCCTCCATGCATTTCAGATACCCCTTTCTCAGGCTGTCACCTCCCACTGCTTTGCCTTTCAGCTATGAAGACCCCGCGGCCCTGGATGGTGGGGAGGAGGGCATGGACATCATTACCCACATTCTGGCCCTGGCACCCCGGCTCCTGAAAGACTCTGGGTATGAATGGGATGGGTCTCCTAGGTCTGTCCCCACAGGCTCCTCTGCTCCTAATGTGTACTGGGCAGGCCTTGGCAGAGGTGAGCACAGGACCCTCACCTCGCCAGCCCAAGCAGCCCAGAAGGGCAGGCGCCAGACCTGTCCTGCTGAGCCCACCCATTTCTCCCCCATGTAGTAGTATCTTCTTAGAAGTGGACCCAAGGCACCCGGAGCTTGTCAGCAGCTGGCTTCAGAGCCGGCCTGACCTGTACCTTAATCTTGTGGCTGTGCGCAGGGACTTCTGTGGGAGGTAAGATCCTAGCCCCCTTTAGCCCTGTAGCATGCTGGTCTTTCCACTGGGGCCATCCTCAGCCCTGGCTGTCAGGAGAGTGTGCTGTTCCCACTCCCTGTTCATTCCCTGAGGCCCAGGCGGTAACCAGCCCCTGTCCCTGTCTCCTCAGGCCCCGGTTCCTGCATATCCGGAGATCTGGGCCATAGCATGGCTGCCCTGTGGATGCCTTGTCAGTGCCGCCAGCCTGACCAGAGGGAGGTGGATGGCACTTTCCAGAGCCCAGGTTCTTATGGCATTTCCCAAGGTTCTGTGATTTCCCCATGCTCTGCATTTCTAGGATATTTCTAGGACACCTGGATTGGCTCCATCACATCAGAGTGGCTGAGGGCAGTTGCTCTGTGTTGGTGAAATTGCTGTGGGGGTATCGGGGGATATGGCCAGTAAAGTATTGAGAGACTAACAAATGGTGACCTAATGTTTTGTCCATGACTTGCAGGTCCCCTGACCCCCTTACTCCCAGGTAGCACTGGAGCAAGGGTTTCCTTCTGCCCCAGCAGGGCTGGCCGTCAGTCCCCTGCTTGGTAGTGGTGTGGGGGTGCAGTGTGGAGGAAGGCACGTGAGTCCTCACTCCTGGCCTTGGATACCATGGGTCCTGGCATAGAGCAGCTCACTCCCAGGGATTGATTAGTCCTCCACTGCCCTGGGTGCATGCGTACACAATTCCCTGGCCAAGCCTGGCTCGAGCACAGGAAGCTCATCTACGTTTCGACTCAAGGATGACTGCCTGCTTTCTGGAGGGGAGGGTCTGGAGGTCCTTGCTGCACAGTTCCTGGGTCGCACATCCACGTTCATTTAACTGAAGGCTTGAGCCAGTGAGGGGTGTTTCCTTTTTATCCCCATAGCTTTTAGCTAAAACATCCCTCCCGAGTTGACCCCCTGGGGTTTCAAATAACCCATGTGTCCCTGCTTGGGGCTGGGGAGAGTGAGAGGCTGAGATACTGGGCACAGGGTTGTGGCCTCCACCCCAGCTCTGGTCTGTGCAGACTCATGGCCACCAGGAGGCCTGCAGATCCAGCCTTCCTGTCAACAGCGACAGGGAATCTCTAGGTTGGTGAGTGCTGGTGATGTGAGCCTGCATCAGGGTGGGTCCTAAGGAACATGGCAAACCAGGCTGGCTCATTCCACTAGACTGCCCCCTGCCACCCTGGCACTTCCCAGGGCCTGGCAGTATGGTCTGATGGGCAGTATGGTCCAATAGGCAGCATCCTCTGCTACAGCTGGGAGAGCTGAGTTCCAGGGCTGTGTCCTGCAGTGGGACCTTGGGCAGTTCTTTTCCCTATGAGAAGCTGGCTCTTCTGAGTCCAAGGCCAACGCCAACTGGCAGCCTCTTTACTCTTAGTCAAGTGGAATGTGCATGCTGGCATCTGAATGTCCATTCTCCAGGCACGGAGAGCAAGAGAAGGTATGGACTGCCTGAGGTCACATGACAGTGGCCAAGTGGAGACAGTAAGTTAGATCCCTCCCTTTGGGGAGCCTATATTGCTGGAGTCATACCCAGCCTAAGTGTTGCCCTGCACTATGGCTGGAGGACACATTTGGTAGAGGTCACACTGCAGCTCCCAGTGCCCCAGTGTCCTGCCCCGTGCCCAGCCCCAGCTGCATGGACCCTGAGCTGCCCCTGGCTTCCTTTAAGGAGGCTGCTCCAGAAGGAACCTGGGTGGGGAGGGCGAAGGGGGTGCACAACCAGGGCAACGCTCCCCACTTCCTTAGTCCCCCATGCTCACAGACCTTTGCCTGCTAAGGTCCTCACCAGTATTGCCCTTTCTGTCTTTCTTCTTGTGCCCTTTGGCTCTTGCTGTCTTCAGCAGCATCTCAGGGCAGCTGCCCTGACCTCGGAGCAGTCTGTCGCCCCCCCTACACCTCAGCCAGTCCTGGCTTCCCCGATGGTCTCTCCCTCCTGGCCTCAGGCCCATTCCTGAGGAAGGGCCTTGGCGAGCTTGTGGATGTTGCACCAGAAGGAAGTGCAGTGTTGGAGAGTGACACTGTCAGGGCAGCTGGGGCCACAAGCAGGAGCCAGCCTCGGGCATAACTTTCTGCCCAGAAAAATGTGCAGCTTGACTCTGCTGAGGAAAAGGTCCAAGCCAAGAGGACTGGCAGGCGGGGCCTCAAGCCTGCAGCCACCGGCTTGATTGGGCCCTGGACGTTGAGCCCAGATGTTGGAGCCACACCAGCCTGGATTTCAATCCCAGAATCTGCCCCTCACCAGGATGTGACCTTGGGCAGATGACTTCACCTCACTCAGCCTTGGCTTCTAAGGCTGAGAAATGGGACTTAATGCTTTATTTTATAGGATGCATGTGAGGAGCCCGTGGAATGTGCCTGGCTTGGCACATTGTGGCATTTTTCCTTGCCTTCCTCGGAGGAAGGGAGGAAGGACCCAGTGCCCTCAGGCGTCCATCTGATGCTTGGGACCAACATAAGGCAGGCAGGGATACAAGGCAGTCTGGAAAGAAGGGAAGGCAGGAGTTTGTCTTGGGCTCTTGACTCCTCACTGTTGTCTAGAGATGGAGCCAGCAGGCTGGTAGTCTGGCAGCCCACATCTCCCCTCAGCCTCTCCTCACTATGGCCCCAGTGCCTTGAGGCCCAGGCCAGGGCAGCCAGTGGCTCCAGCTCAGGGAAAGCCAGGCCCACCTGCCCTATCCCCTCCCTTGCTCCTGAGGCCAAAGCCAGAGACTCCAACTGCCTCCCCACCACCACCAGCATATGTCAAGGAGCACTTGCAGGCAGAATGGGAGGAGGACATGGAGCTGATGGAGTCCAGGCTGTGCAAGCCCCTGAGGTCTTGAGAGATGTGCCCACTGCCCATGCAGCCTCCTTCAGCCAGAGCCCAGAGCATAGACAGGAGTGTAGGAGTCCCTGTTTGATGTACTCTGGGAGAGTAATTCTATCTCCTCTTCTGATAGTTGGGGAAACTGAGGCCTTGTCTCACAGTTGGATGCTTTTCCCAGTTGTCAGTGGGTTTCTCCATGGGTCTCATACAGCTGCCTTATTGAAATATGCCCCGAACCCCCTAAATGCAAGAAATACACTCTTTTTTGCTCCTTTACCCCCACCTGGACCCTGGGCCATTGGCTGCTCCCAATCCCTGCCCGAAACACTTAGCTGGCTCCCCATGACTTAAGTGTGTTCTCTTGTGTCCTATGGAATCCAGTTCTGAAGAGGTGGGGGAGGACAACTGTGGGAAAAGCCCTGGGGGCTCCTCCCAAGGCCCCATCAGTGCTCTGAGTAGGCTGCCATCAGAATAAAGGGCTCCACTGCTGACAAGGTTTGAGAACTGCTGGCTTGAGGTGAGAACCCCTTTAACCTCTGTGGGACAGCATGTCTTTCCCTATCCACCTTCGATTCTTTTCTCTTTTTTTTCTTCATTGGCTCCTTCTTAGTGGATTCTCTTCTCTACTGCCCTGGGCTTCAGCCTTTGTGCAGTACTCTCGGTGCCCTGAACACACACCTTCCCTTTGCCCAGGCAGTGCAAACAATCCACTTCTTCAAACTCCAACACAAATGCTGCCTCCTTTAGGATGCCTGCTCTGTGCTCTCCCTGCCTCCCCTAGCCCATACCTCTGCTGGCACCTTCTGTACCATGCCTTCAGAAACCTTCTTATCCCCCTCATCTCTGGGGCCCCCTGTGGATCTGGCATACCCAAGTTCAGTAAATGTCTACCAGTAAGCTGATGGTACATGCATTTTCTAGAATAGAGCTGGGACTTCCCATGTGGCCCACATCTGACCTGGCGGCCCATGTATTCCGGTCATTAGGGATGGGAAGCCATGAGGACCTGGCCTTCTGCCCGACCCAGGCAGCCATTCAAGTTGAGCAATGGCCACTTCGAAGACTCAAGTGCACCTGATCCCTGCGCGACAGCCACACCAGGAGAACAGGCTGTCCTTGGCGGCAGTAGGAGCAGGCACCAGGTTTCCTGGAGCTCTTGGCTTCAGCCAGCCCCCAGCCAGAGTCCTGGCTAGGACAGCGACCTGATCTCCTCCTCATGACCTTCTGCCCTGGACAAGCCCCCTGAACTGGATTTGGGACTGTCAAAGCAACTCTACCCCTGCTCTGGTAGGCTGAACAGTGACCCCCAAAATGGCAGTGTCTTAATCACCTAAACCTTAACATGTGACTATATTACCTTCACATAGCAAAATGGACTTTGCAGATGTGATTAAGGATCTTGAGATGGAAGGAGTATCCTGGATTTTTCAGGTAAACTGAGTATAATCACAAGGGCCTCTGTAAAGGAGGCAGGAGTGTCAGAGTGACGGAAGAAAATGTATGTAACAATGGAAGCAGAGGTCAGAGTGATGCAATTGCTGGAGGAAGAGCCATGAGCCAAGGAATGAAGACAGCCTCTTCTCCTCTGGGGCCTCAAGAAGAATGCAGTCCTGCCAATACCTTGATTTTAAGCCCTGTGAAACTGATTTCAGATTGCTGACCTCCAGAACAGTAAGATCATAAATTTGTGTTGTTTTCACATGTGTGAAAACACATGTGTGATAATTTGTTACAGCAGCCACGGGAAACGAATATAGATTGTGGTGCCCAAATTAGAGTGCTGCTGTAACACACGCCTACTGATTGAAGTGGCTTTGGAATTGCAACGTGGAAATGGGCAGAGGCTGGAAGAATTTTGAGAGTCATGATAAATTGCCTTAACCACCTCTTTTCTGATAGGTGATGTGGCCAGGGGAACTCTTCCTCAACCTTCAGACCTAAACTGCCCAGCCCCCCCTTTTTTTACTCATATTTGGAGAGAGGTGGCCCTTTCCCAGAGTGAGAAGACTGAAAGACTGACCAGCATGGGTCCCAGAAGGGAGTGGGTGAGAAATGGGACTGGGATGTGGGGAGAAAGTGCAAGGCTGGCCTCCATGGCCCATCTCCAGAGACTGGGTCCAGAGAGGACCTCAGAGACTGGGACCAAGCCTGTTCCTGCTCTCCTGTGGAGTTATGTGACAGGCCCAGGACCCCTTGGGTGTGTGAGGATGAGCAGGGCCCCTGTACTCTCTGGATTGCAGGTACTGCATCTGTGAAATGAGCACAGCAGCCCCTGACTTTGAGCTAATGGGCCTGGCCCCTCCATGTAAGCCATAGGCCTGAGCAGAGCTGTGTCACCATTCTGTTCCTATGGTGGAGTGGGGCTATCCCTGGGGTTCTCAACCTCCTGGTCCCTAAAACTGAATTGGCCAACTGGTGCCCTCAGCCCTGTCCCTGTCCAAGCTGGGACTAGGACCTCCCTTTCCAGGGGTACTAAAGGACTCTGGAGACACCATCCCACCCAGCCAAGGCTTGGGGCTCCTGAAGCCAGTCCTAACCCAGGAGCCACATGGAGAGCTACTGGGAGGCCAGACATGGGCCTCATGCTGGGTTTCAGAGCTGAGAAGCTGGGGGACAGAGAGCATGGACACCTGGGTTCAAGGGTCAGCTTGGCCCCAAATCACCTGGATACGCTTTGGATGAAGCCAGGAGGGCCTGTTTATACTGGAAGGGGTGGATCATGGCAAGACTTATATTCAATCCCTGATCTTTTTTCCCAGAGAGGGATGGGGCTTACTTGAAGTAACACAGCACTTGACGCCTGACTCCCAGTATGATGCTCTCATCTCCTATTGCTTCCAAAGGCCTGGGGTTAGTTAATTAAGTTAATTAGGTGGTGCTCATATGGCTGTCCATGTAGCTACTAAACCCAGGGATTCTGGCCCATAAAGCCCTCTGGGCCAGGTTTATGGGCAGGTAAGAGTCACATTAGGCCAACTGTAGCCCTGGGTGTGCAGACAGATCTGAGTCCCATCTGAAGCTCTGGTAGCTGTGGGAGGAGAGCAGGATTTCTCCCCGCTTGCAGAATGAGTGGGTGCCTTCCCCTCTGAGGTAACTGGCTGTACAGCCCCCAGCCTCTGCCCCCCAGGGCCCTCCTGAGGTGTCTGGAAGGACCTTTGGGATCTTTGGCCTCATAACCAGGAATCAGAAGCTTCAAATTCTAGAGGCCCCTTTTCTTCCAAAGACTACCTCTCACACATACAGCAGTCCTGCAGGAAAATGGTCAGGAAAGGCCAATTTTACAGCTCACAAAGTGGGAAAGGCAGGGAAGCCTACCTCAGCTTCATGGAAAGCCCTGAACTGGGCTGACCTCCACCTGCCCCAGCTATGCCTAAAGGGGGAGGGTGAGACAGCTTAGAGTAGCCATGCCCCATGGTAGGCAGGCCTGGCTAAGTGGCCCCCTTCCCAGGGGCTGGTGTCTTCCCCAAACGCTCTACCTCTCAGAGCAGAGGATGTCACCTTATTGCTCCCTCTTGTACTAGGTCTGCGGCCCTCTTCTGGGGCATGTGGCTGGGGAAATGGTGGGATCAGATATCCCCTACCAAGCCCAGGGAGCAGATTGTTGGTGCCTGAAGCGCTCACAGAGATCTCTGTGCTACAGATGAGGAAATTGAGGCTTAGCAGGACAGGAGCAGGGCTGGGGCACGAGCCAGGTCTCTTCTCTGGCTCACAGCTGCCAGTCCTTCCTTTGCCACCTGAAGACCCCCCACCCCACCTGGCTTTCCAGGAACAGGCCTGCCTGCCTGGAGAGGCGTCCAAGTCCCTCTGCTGTTCCTGGAAGTCAGCGTGAGGCTGAGCTACGTGACCAAGCAAAGCAAACTAGGACTACAGATGTGAACAACCCTGCCTGGCTAATTTTTAATTTTTTTTTTGTTTTTAGAAACGGGGTCTTGCTATGTTGCCAGGGCTGGCACATGGGGTTTTTAGTTGTCCCCACATTACAAAGTTGAGGACACCAAGGCTCAGCAGGGTGCAGTTGCAGGTCAGGTTGCATAGCTGGACAGGAAGGGAGGATGAGGCTGCCATTGGTGTCCATTTGACTATCAGAGACGCTGAGGCCAGCATGACTAGGTCCTGGGCTGTCCCCTGCAGAGCTTAGTGCAGAAGTTACCTGGGCTTGTGGGCCCTTGGAGCAGGAGCAAGGGTTTCCAGGGCTGTCCCTAGAGGGCTTTCTAGAAGACCTGCAGCTGCCCCTGGGTGCATCTCCTGAGGTATAGGGCCAGGGCCTCAGTCTCTCAAGACCTACTTTGTGTCAGGCACCAGGGAGATGATACCAAGTGGAGGGTCCTATAGAATATGGTGCATCCTGCGTCAAGTACTTCCAGGATTATCTTACTCAACCTTCATGACATCCTCAGAGATGGAGGCTGTGAACCCTCTCATTATACTGACGAAGAAACAAACAGGGGCTAAGAAACTTGCTCATATGCTGGCTGAGCTGTGATTCTGGCATAGGCTGAGTGACCTGGAGCTGGAGGCCTTAGTCATCACACCAGGCTTGAGGAGGGGCGGATAGGACAGAAATATACCAGGCAGTAGGGACAGTCTGGACAAAAGCCTGGGGTTCTGCAGACATGCGGGTAGGGATATGTAGGGGTGAGGTGGTGCCGGGAGGTGCCCTTGGCTGAGCTCTGAATGCATTTCTGGGGACCAGGGGCCTAAAGAGCTTTTTGAGCTGAGTTACAGGGTTAGAGAAGCATTGAGGCTGCTCTTTCTGGCTGCCAGGAAAAAGGGGCTGGGGCAGGAGGCTGCAACTTGTCCAGGGTCTGGAGGTGGCTGGGGTCTGTAGCAGTGGCATCAGATATTCTGGAACAGAACTGACTCACAACCATTGCTGAGGGTTTGGATGTGAGATGGGCAGGACCACAATGGGCCCAGGGCTCTGATTGGGACCTGGGGGAAATGGGGCCACCCTGAGTTGGAGACTGGGGTGCTGGGGGGAACAGTCGGGGAGCTTGACAGTGTAGGATGCCTTCAGAATATCCGAGAGGCAGCATTGGGGCGTCTGGAGATGCAAATGTGACCATGTGGGGACACAGTCCAAAGGCAACCCTTGAGGTAGAGTTGGGAAGACCACTCTCCTAGACCTGAGTGCTGGCAACAACAGTACCGGGCATCTGCAGTGTGTAAACTAGTGCCAGGTGCTGCACACACGTTGTCATAAATCCATCTGTTGGCACATCAGGGATCCCTTCCTTGGCCCACTGTATGGATGAAGGGACTGAGGCTTAACATGCCCAAGGTCACACAGCCAGCAACTGGCCATGCTGGAGTTTGAACCTAGTCCTCTGACATCCCAGTCAGGAGAGGCGTGAGCAGGCTGCAGAGGCCAAATGCAGCCCAGGGCCTCAACCCCCCAGAGGGGCCTCAGGAGCCAGTGAGGTGCCCCACAGCCAACATGGGCTCCAGGGTGAAGGGGAAAGTGATGAATCAAACAGAAAGCAGCAGACGCAGACTGAGCTCTCTCCTTGTTGGCCCGGGTGCCAGATTTTCACGCCCACAGCAAAGGGGCCAGGCAGAGCGCTAGGTGTGGGGCAGGAGAGGGCAGCGAAAGTGGCTGCCACTGAACCCAGACTCTGATGTACTCCGGATATGGGTGGCGTGGACTGACAGACACCCAGCCCAGTTCCAGACTGAAAGTTGAGTCTGTCTCAGCATGTGAGGCTATGAAGTTTGCCTTGTCATGGGGAGCATTTCAGGTCCCTAGGCCTGTGAGGTTCTGGGATGAGGCACCAGACGGATGTGTCTAAAAACCCTTGTTGAAGGCACTCCACAGCTCAATAACTGACCATTGCTCACTACTCTCTTGGCCCGCACTGAAAGCCACTGTTTCTTCATCATTTCACTCAGCCCGCCTGTCTCAGCCCCCCAGAACTTTGGAGCTCATTCTTTCAAAGTACATTTCATGTGCAACTGAAATACATATTTTTAAAAAGATAAAATGAGCATCTTGTTAGCAAAAATGTATTTTGCAAGTGCAAATTCTTTCTTAGCATACAGTCCATCAGGGCGAAGACAATGAACACAAATGTTTGAACTGGGGGCTGGGATGGTAGTTGTAGTCTTATGTTGGTCTCAATGTCCATTTTCTTTCAGTGTTTGATTTTGATAGCACAGGACAAAGTGACCGCTGATTCTCACAGATAATTGTTTACAAATGCTAGCACTGTGTCTGAAGCCCACCTTGCAGTCTCTTTGATTGACAGGGACAGCAAGAGAAGCCTTATTTCAAGCTCAGCACAAACCCTGTTCTCTGAGCACATGGGAAGGATTCTAATGTGTCATAATTTGGTGCTGTGCCCATTTGAGTCTGTGTGTGGTTTTTAAAATTGGAGTTTTTTTTCAATAATTAAAAATATGAGCTGGGCATGGTGGCACATGCCTGTGGTCCCACCTACTCGGGAGGCTGAGGCAGGAGGATTACTTGAGCCCAAGAGTTTAAGACAGCAGTGAGCTATAATAGCGCCACTGCACTCCAGCCTGGACATCAGAGTCAGACCCTGTCTCTAAAAAAATAATTTTAGGCCGGGCGCAGTGGCTCACGCCTGTAATCCCAGCACTCTGGGAGGCTGAGGCAGGCAGATCACCTGAGGTCAGGAGTTCGAGGCCAGCTTGGCCAACATGGTGAAAATCCGTCTGTACTAAAAATACAAAAATTAGCCGGGTGTGGTGGCTCATGCCTGTAATCCCAGCTACTTGAGAGGCTGAGGCAGGAGAGTCGCTTGAAACCGAGAGGCAGAGGTTGCAGTGAGCCAAGATCATGCCACTGTACTCCCACCCAGGCAACAAGAGCGAAACTCTGTCTCAAAAATAATAATAATAGGCCAGGCGCAGTAGCTCACGTTTGTAATCCCAGCACTTTGGGAGGCCAAGGATCACAAGGTTAGGAGTTCAAGACCAGCCTGGCCAACACAATGCAACCCCGTCTACTAAAAATACAAAAATTAGCTGGGTGTGGTGGTGGACACCTGTAATCCCAGCTACTCGGGAGGCTGAAGCAGGAGAATCGCTTGAACCCGGGAGGCAGAGATTGCAGTGAGCCAAGATCATGCCACTGCACTCCAGCCTGGGCGACAGAGCTAGACTCCATCTCAAAAAAAAAAATTTAAAGATAATAATAATTAAAAAAAATGTTTTAAAAATGAAAGAAAAGAAAAGGAAGAAGGGAGGAAGAAGCAAGAAAGACAGAAAGGGGCCATGCAGGGTGGCTCACGCTTGTAATCCCAGCACTTTGGGAGGCTGAAGCAGGCAGATCACCTGAGCTCAGGAGCTCAAGACCAGCCTGGCCAACATGGTGAAACCCTGTCTCTACTAAAAATACAAAAATTAGCTGGGCGTGGTGGCTCATGCCTGTAATTCCAGCTACTCGGGAGGCTGAGGCAGGAGAATCGCTTGAACCCGGAAGGCGGAGGTTGCAGTGAGCTGAGATCACGTCACTACCCTCTAGTGTGGGCGACAGCAAGACTCTGTTTCAAAAAAAAAAAAAAAAAAAGAGGAAGAGTGAAAGGAAGGACGAAAGGAACTCCTGTGGGGTGGGGCATCTGGGGCACTTGATGCCCCACGTGACCATTCCCTTCCCAGAGGTCTGCCCCAACTGCTCCAGCCCCCATAGCCTGAGGCTCCCGGCACCTCCCACCCAGCATCTGTCACAGCAAACGAATCTGGGCCACATGCTCCTGAAAGGTCCTTGGGAGCCCCACCTGGCTCCAGCGTGGTTGCCCCAAGTACTCCATGAGTAGACATGGGCTAGGGACTTACCCAGGCCCTTGGTGGTGCCTCCAAGGGTGGAAAGACTGGGGAACCCTGTGCCCCTGAAAGCCCAGGGTTTCACTCTTTCTGGGTACCTTCATTTCTGGGAACTAACTGTGCTTTGGAAAGAGAGAAATGAGAAGCAAAACCCTAGGGCCCCAGTATCACCCCTCCTTTCTGCCTTCCGCTTAGTCACAGCCAAGAGCTCAGTACCTCAGCCTCCCTTAGGGCCACTAGGTGGGGCAGAATACAAGGTCAGGCGAGGACACAGCATCTGGGACGAGTCCTCTCCTGCCAACAGCCTCCGTGAGGGGTCCTAGGATTGCTGAGGGCTGAGACCACCTTCCCAAAGTTGGGAAAGGGGTAACTGAGGCTGTCATCTGGCCTGTCTCACCTGTCTTACCTGCAGGCCCATCATTCCTGCACAGTCATTTATTAGGCACCAACTATAAGCCAGGCCCAGGAGGTTGGGTGGTTCAGGTGGGGCCCTGGCCTTGCAGAACTCATGGACTTGCACATAGACTCCTCCTGACAGGCCCCTCATGAGTAGCTGGGTCCTTACGATTTTTCTGGTTAGCAGTGGGGAGCCGTGGGAGGCATTAGGCTCTGGGGAAGCCAAGCCACATCACATGTACACAGCATAGAGACTCACACACCCCTGCACAGGCACCCACATGTACGTGTATGTTCATGGGCATGGGCCTTGAGCACTGGGTCCTGTGAGCCACTGCACCTGGCCAACTGGGTCCATGTCCATAATCATAGGTGTCCACGCAGGGCCTCCCTTGGATGGGGGAGCTCCAGGCTCTGGAAACCAAGTCAGGGTTGCATGCATGCACGTGTGTGTGTGTGTGTGTGTGTGTGTGTGTGTGTGTTTGTGTGTGTGTGGTGTTACTCTGCCTCAGAGGCTCAACCACTGCCTCCAAGTCATGAGAGCGCAGAGCCCATGTAAGCTCAAACACTGCCCCATGTCATAGAAAAGAGGGCCAAAGATGGGGCTGGGCGTGGTGGCTCACTCCTGTAATCCTAGCACTTTGGGAGGCTGAGTCGGGTGGATCACGAGGTCAGGAGATCGAGACCATCCTGACTAACACGGTGAAACCCCGTCTCTACTAAAAATACAAAAAAATTAGCTGGGCGTAGTGGCGGGCGCCTATAATCCCAGCTACTCAGGAGGCTGAGGCAGGAGAATGGCCTGAACCCGGGAGGCAGAGCTTGCTGTGAGCGGAGATTGCACCACTGCACTCCAGCCTGGACGACAGAGCGAGACTCTGCCTCAAAAAAAAAAAAAAAGAAAGAAAAGAGAGCCAAAGCTCAGAGAGGGCCCATGACTTGCCCAGTCTCACACAGCAAGGTGAGGCAGGTCTGGAAGGGAAATGAACCAGACCTTATCCACATCCCTGACCTTTTTGGCTTCATGCTTGGAGCTTGGCACCCCCTGAGAACCACACTCCGTTGACCTCTGGGAAATGGAGGCTGGTGATTCTCCCAGCAAACCCGCCTGGGAACAAACCACAGGCTCCTCCCAACTTTCACTAACCAACCCCAGGATTTCCAATACTGATGCTTTGCTTAGCTGTGCTGGGCACCTGGAACTCATTCTCCCTGCCACCCTCCCTCCCTGATTCCTTGAATAAAATTCAGCCTTCCAAATTTTACTCAAATGCTTCTACTTTCTCTGACCCTCTGGAACTTTCCCCTGTTGCCAGCCTCCCTCCAGCATCTGTCCCCTCATTCCCACCTTCTGTTTACTTCCCTACGAAAGCCAAAAATTGACCCCTAGAGCCTGAGACTCTGGATGGAGGATCTTTGTAGCTGGGGCCACACCCAGGCCAGCCCAGCCCTTCAGACTCTGCCAGTCACAGTGGGGTGGGCCCTGGAGCTGGAAGAGGAAACAGAGCCTCTGCCAGAGTCACCACCTGCCCCCAACCCTACTTCTCCTCCAAAGGCCCAACAAGGTCCTGTGCGCCCTCCAAGGGCAGAGGAGGCTGCTGGCTGTGGCTGTGGGAGGAGACCTGGAGCACTGTGCCCGAGGCAAAGCTGGCCCCGTGGAGTTTGCTATTCCAGCTTTTATTTACTCCTCTGTACCCTGAGCACCATCAACTGGGTGCCAGGCCTGTGCCTGTATTTGGCAGGGTGAGGGGTGGGGGCCAGACAAATTGTAGAGGAGCCTCAGGTCTTTGGGGTGTTGCCCCTCCACTACATGGCCCCAGACCAAGTTCTCTGCTAGTTTGCAGAGCTCTTCCCTTCCACTTGGTCTTGAGGAGGGGCCAGAGAGGCTGCCTTTACCCCATGAGCTCTGAACCCTCTCACTATCTGGCTGTCCCCTCATTCTCTCACCACCCACTCCCACTCCCGATGGGAGCCTCAGGCCTGGCTTAGGAACCCTGCCCATAGCTGTACTAATGCCCTTGGCTTTGCTGTAGGGAAAGAACACAGCCACTCCACACTCTGGGACAGCCAGCTTGCATCCAGCCCCTAGTGCAGAGGGCTAGTTTAGGGAAGGACATTAGGACCCTGACTGTGCACCTGACTCAGGGGCCCCAGAGAAAATTTGGTGGGCTAAGGGTGGGCAGCAGAATACAACTCACAGCCAAGCGGAAGGTGGCTTTCAGCTCCCCACTTCTCATTTCTTCTTACTGTGGCTGCACCAGGGCCATGCCCCTCATGGAAGGTTCACTTTCCTGCTTATCTAGTCTCAGATGTTACAGTTTTTCTTGTTATGTATTATACAGAGAGATGGCCTAACTGGTTCTTGCTGCTGCATGGGCAAGCCATTAATTTACAGGGGTTTATCTTATAACTGGACACCTTTTTGGTTTCTTTTACAAGATGTGCTTGTTGTTGCTTCTCTTGGATTTTCTACACTGACATTTTACCACTGAAAATAATGACAATGACAAATTTGTCTTTTCCTTTCTTTCTTTTTTTTTTTTTTGAGACCAAGTGCCACTCTGTTGCCCAGACTGGAGTGCAGTGGCGCGATCTCCCAGGTTCAAGTGATTCTCTTGGCTCAGCCTCCCGAGTAGCTGGGATTACAGGCGTCCACCACCATGCCAGGCTAATTTTTTTTTTTGTATTTTCAGTAGAGACGGGGTTTTGCCATGTTGGCCAGGCTGGTCTCGAACTCCTGACCTCAAGTGATCTGCCACCTCGGCCTCCCAAAGTGCTGGGATTACAGGCCTGAGCGACCACACCCGGCCTGTCTTTTCCTTTCTAATACTTATGGCTCTTATTTATTTTCCTTGTTTAATAGCTTGGCTGAGACCTTCAATACAATATTGAAAAACTGTAACGACTAGAGCATTTGTATATTGTTTCTCACTTGGGGTGCCTCTGGTCCCTCCCTGTCGAGTGCCCTTGCTATTGATTTTGGATAGATGGCCCTTTTCTACTTAAAAATGGTTCAGTCTAGTTCTGGCTGACTCTGATTTTTTGTTTATTTTAGAGGCTTTTTTTTTTTTCATCTTTCATTCATGCAACAGACCTTCAGTGAGCTGATTGTCAGGACTACACTGTCATACTGTGGTACCAAAGAAAAATTGACATGGTCCCTACTCATAAGGAGTTCATGGCCTGGTGGAGGATACAGGCAGGCAAATAGATCCTTATCCTTAGGCCATGGGGCATGCATTCAGTCACCATCTGCTGGCACTGTGCCAGGCACAAGGAATGGGCACTATTCAGGCAGGCCCCCATCACAGTCTGGTGGGGTCCAAGCAGTTCACATCCCCTCTCACTCAAGTTCCCACAGAGTAGTTGCAATGGTGAGCTGAGGTTTTCTCTGCTGCAGAGGCCAGGTGGGTAAGTAACCAAAAGTGCCCGAGAGCTAATCCCCTGGAGCAGCCTGAAACCAAGGAAGACAGAGAGTTGGTAGACACATGCCCAGCTCCCTCACCCCTTGGGTGGGACAACCGTGGCTTGTGTTTTCTGCCAGCTCTCAACTGAAGACTGAGCCTCAGTTGCCTACAGAAGGAACCCACTCATAAACCCACCTACCTCCTTTGGCTTCCTTTCCTTCCCTGTCTCACCCCCTCTCCCATTTTATATCAATAAGTGTGAAGGCTGAGATTTTATCCGACTTTCTTTTTTTTTTTTTTGAGACAGAGTCTCCCTCTGTTGCCAGGCTGGAGTGCAGTGGCGCGATCTTGGCTTACTGCAACCTCTGCCTCCCAGTTTCAAGCGATTCTCCTGCCTCAGGCTCCCGAGTACTGGGACTACAGGTGCGCACCACCACACCCAGCTATTTTGTATTTTTAGTAGAAACAGGGTTTCACCATGTTGGCCAGGATGGTCTCAATCTCTTGACCTCATGGTCTGCCCACCTCGGCCTCCCAAAGTGCTGGGATTACAGGAGTGAGCCACCGCGCCCGGCTTATCCGACTTTCAAGCAAACAAGTTAGTCTATCATATTCTCAAGGATCATGGCAGAAGGCACAGAACTCTGGGTTCAGAAACAGACAACAGATTATTGTTTACAGTAACGGCAGTAGACAGAGTAAAAGCATTTTCTTGCACCACTTCCCTGAACCGCAGTTTCCACAGAGTGATGTGATGATGGCCCGGTGATGCCTGCATATGCATTGGGTTGCACTACAGTGGAGAAACTGCATGCTGAATTTAGGGGACCCACATCTTTTATAATAAGCTGCAAGCAAACCTGCCCAGGTGGGAGATGTTATCTTTAGTATACGGGACAATAAAATCTGCCTTTTGCTCTGGAGGGAGATACTACCTCTATCTTCTAAGGTTACTAACTATAATAATCACCCTTGTAAAGATTGTTTAGAACAAGGGCAACCAGTGCCTCTACTGGCATGTATGCAGAAATAGGAGAGAACCATGGGGAATTGTCTCTCAATACCTTACTGGTGCTTCTTGGCATTACTTCCCAGATAATCTATTTGCATTTGGATGCTTGTCTCAGAGTCGTTTCTGCAGGGAAAAACCCAAGATAGACAGACAACACTATATAGGCATCGATGTATTTCTGGGGTGACTCTCTTTCCTCCAGACCTGTCCTGCAAACAACGCAGGGGAGCCACGCAAAGGAAGAGGTTTCCACACCTAGGATTGATACTGCTGGGACTCCAGGGCAGGTGCTCTAAAGGACTCTTAGAATTTCATTTTTAATGTTTAATATTTGGTCCATCTAGAATTTATGGTGGAAGTTGTGAGGTAGACATTGCACTTTTTTTTCCTTCCAAATTGCTCCAATATCACTTACTGGAAATTGTGCTTTGTCTGTTACCACTCTCTTCTAATCTGCCTGTGGCCTGTTCCTTAGAGTGTATCACAAACATACAAGTGATCAATTTCCAATAAATTGATTAAAGAATTCATGTGCATTCCCATTCTGTCAAACCACTGATTTGACACTCAGTGCTGATGCAGTGTGAGACAAACCCAAACACCCACTGTCATGATAGCACCGTTCAGGTTCTAGGGCAACGCATGGAGGTTGTGCTTTTGCTAACTGCAGAGCAAACACTACTTCAGCCTTCACAGAGAATTTGACTGTGAATAGTGAAGATTTCTTTTCTTCTCTCTATTTCTTTTTGAGAAGAGTTTTGCTCTGTCACCCAGGCTGGAGTGTAGTGGCACAATCATGGCTCACTGCAGCCTCAAAATCCTGGGCTCAAGTGATCCTTTGGCCTCAGCCTCCCAAGTAGCTGAACTACAGACATGCACCGCCATGTGTGGCTAATTTTTAAAATATTTTTTGTAGAGAAAGGGTCTCACTATGTTGCCCAGGTTGGTCTCAAACTCATGGACTCAAGCGATCCTCCCACTTTGGCCTCCCAAAGTGCTGGGATTACAAGCGTGAGCCACCACACTCTGCTAAGATTTCTTTTTATAAAAACATTTAGCAATATTTAATAACAATTTCAAAAAGTTAAGTAAAATTTTAGTTTTAAATCTTAAATTTTAATGCAATTATAACTTATAGTTTGTTTTGCCTCAATTTTACTAAGTGATTTTGATTATTTTAAAAATAACTTTTTAGGCTGGGTGTGGTGGCTAACGCCTGTAATCTCAGCGTTTTGGGAGGCTGAAATGGGTGGATCACTTGAGCTCAGGAGTTCAAGACCAGCCTGAGCAATGTGGCAAAACCCTATCTCTATAAAAAATACAAAAATTAGCCAGGTGTGGTGGTGGGTGCCTGTAGTCCCAGCTACTTGGGGAGGCCAAGGTGGGAGGATCCCTTGAGCCCAGGAGTTTGAGGTGTCAGTGAGCTATGATCACACCACTGCGCTCTAGCCTGGGTGACACAGCAAGACCCCCCCCCAAAAACAATAATTAAAATTAAGGCCAGGCACAATGGCTTACATCTGAGGTCCCAGCGCGTTGAGAGGCTGAGGCGGGAGAATCCCTTGAGCCCAGGAGTTTGAGAGTAGCCTGGGAAACATGGCAAAACTCCATCTGTACAAAAAATACAAAAAAATTAGTGGAGTGTGGTGGCACACACCTGTAGTACCAGCTACTTGGGAGGCTAAGGTGGGAGGATCACTTAAGCCCAGGAGGTCAAGGCTGCAGTGAGCCAAGATTACACCACTGCACTCCAGCCTGGGCAAAAGAGTGAGACCCTGTCTCAAAAAAATAATAATAATTAAATTAATTTTAAAATAATAACTTTTTGGACTATATCATCTTTTGAAATTTTGACATATCTCATTTAATTTAACATATTTTTGTGTTCTTTGAATGTAATATTTTATTTCATTATTTAATTAATTTATTTATTTTTTTGAGATGGAGTTTCACTCTTGTCACCCAGGCTGGAGTGCAATGGTGTGGATCTCGGCTCACTGCAACCTCTGCCTCCTGGGTTCAAGAAATTCTCCTGCCTCAGCCTCCCAAGTAGCTGGGATTACAGGTGTGTGCCACCATGCCTGGCTAATTTTTGTATTTTTAGTAGGGATGAGGTTTCACCATGTTGGCCAGGCTGGTCTTGAACCCCTGGCCTCAGGTGATCCACCTGCCTTGGCCTCCCAAAGTGCTGGGATTACAGGTGTGAGCCACCACACCTGGCCAATATTTTATTTTAGTCTTTTTAAAAATTATTATTATTTTTTATAGACAGGGTCTTGCTCTGTTGCCCAGTCTGGAGTACAGTAGTATAGTCATAGCTTACTGTAAACTTGAACTCCTGCCTTAAGCAATCCTGTCACTTTGGTTTCTCAAAGCTCTGGGATTACATGTGTGAGCCACCATGCCCAGCCTTATTTTAATCTTTTAAATCATTACTATGAAAAGAACAGTAATAGTGTAGAAGTCTTGACTGTAACAACATAATCAATCATTTTACTAGACTAAAGATGAGGAGAATCAATGTTACAGAATAAATACAGAATATCTTAGGCATCAGGCAAGTCTTCATTCTCTCACTTAAACCTCAGGTCACTGAACACCTGGACATGAGTGATAATTACTAAGTTTCATCATTTTGGATATCTGCTGACTTTCAGACATATAAAAACTGTAGATATACAGATGTTTTTACTCCTATGAAAGCTTATTTGTTCAGTAGGAGGATAGAACACATTTCATTAACAGCTTGATTTATGGTTGTTTAATATTTAGATTCTGGTATGTGAGCCTCCACTTGTCCTTTTGCCTGGAGCACTGCAAACATCAAGGCCTATGCTCCAGTGTGCCCACAGGTACTTCTTGCTGCAATAGAGACCAGAGAAAGAGCTCTCCTGGGGCTCATGTCTCCATGGGCTCATGGTGAAGTGGGAGCTGGAGGGGTGAGTTGGGATCCAGGGGAAGACTCCGAGGAGAAACAAAAATCACCAAGTCTACACATGTCCTCCTTACAACGATTCCATAAGGCAAGTGATAACATTGTCCCCAAAATAGAGGTGGAGGCCCGGTGCAGTGGCTCACGCCTGTAATCCCAGTGCTTTGGGAGGCTGAGGCAGGAGAATTGCTTGAGCCCAGGAGTTCAGACCAGCCTGGGCAACATGGTGAAACTAGATCTGTACAAAAAATTAGTGGGGTGTGGTGGCACACACCTGTAGTCTCAGCTACTTGGGAGACTGAGGTGGGAGGATCGCTTGAGCTCAGGAGGTAGAGGCTGCAGTGAGCCGGGATTGTGCCACTGGACTTCAGCCTGGGCAACAGGGTGAGACCCTGTCTCGAAACCAAACCAAACCAAACACCAAAAACAGAGTGGGAAACTGAGGCTCAGAGTGGGTTCATGACTTGCTCAAGTCACAATGCAGGATACCTAGCTCTAGAACCACCTGCAGCAGGGCACCGGTGTCCCCTGCAAACCCATAGCTCTTTTCACTCAGGTCACGTGGGTCGCAGGTCAACTTCATCCACAGCAGGTTCTTTCCAGCCACAGCCAGCCTGACCTGGGTGCAGGCATCAAGGCCTCTAAGTGACAGAGAATGCAGCACTCCCACCCACTGCCAGCTGCCCCAGGTAGCTTCTGAGAACTGGCCACTGCAAAGTACAAGCACAGCAATGACCTGTCTCCTTGGGCTGCCCCACTGCCCTCCTACAGGGGTGGGAGGACCTCTCTGCCATAGCCCCACCTTACAGCTGCCACCCACCCACTGGGTCCTAGCCCTTCTTAACCCCAGCATTGTCCTCATCTTCTCTATGACATTGGGGTGGATGGGTAGCAGGCTTGGTGCTGTGCTCAGTGAGGGCCAAGGAGTGACCTGAGGGTGGGAGGAGAGAGGCAAGTTCTTGCCGACACCCCGTCCAGCCTTGGCCAGGGGAGGTTCTCCATTCTGAAAGTAAAGGGGTCATGAGTGGTTAAAAGGTTGTCCTAGTGCCTCCCAGCTATGTGACCCTGACCTGCTCACTCAGCACCCTCAGCCATACTTCCAGGCCCCTGCTCTAACAATGCTGCTCCTGGGATCCTGTGATGGGAACACTCATGGCCATTCCCTTGAAATGTGGCCAGACTTCAACCCAGTCCCAGACAGGTGTCAGTGCCCACTCACTGCAGCCTCTCCTCTGCATTCTCCAGGCTATTCTCCAAAAGGCCAGATGCATGTCCTGGGTGGCTTGATGCTGAAGCTGGGGCCTGGGCCCCCTGCTGTGGGACAGGGAACTGTGGGTGAGACAAGGCTGTCCTGAAGGAGTGACTAGAGCCAGAGGCTGCCCACCAGCAAAGGGGGCTCAGTGAGCAGGGCCTGGCACTGCTGACCCCACCTTGTTTTCCCTCCTACTCTCCCTTGGTGCTTCACACCCCCGGCTGCTCACTGGCCTAGGCAGGACACTCCTGTCTAACCTCCTGCTTTCACTGTGGACCCACACCCACACGCTGCCTCCACAGGTACACACGCCCTTTTCTTCTCTACTAACACCTGTTTCTCGTCGTCCACTCTGCCAGGCTGGACACCGGGCACTTCAGAGGTGATGCCAGATCCAGCACCGGGACGGAGGAGTCTAAGGAGGCACCTGCAGTCAGGGAGGGCTTCCTGGAGGCAGAGACCCAAGCTAAGGGCTCAGTACCCTCTCCCCCCACTTACCCCAGGTCACTGGCTGTCCTCTGAGCCTCACTCCCTGGAAGGGCCAGCAGGTTCCAGGAAGTGTCCCCTCGCCCTGCAGTGCTGGTTCCAAGAACTGCAGCTCTTGGCAGCATTTGCTTAGGATCCTTTCCTAGAACTCAAGGCCTGCTCTGCCCAGACTGCTGGGGTCTCAGAGGGCAGCCAGTGGGGGTAGTGGGGGAAGGGGGTGCCCTGGGAGGTGCCTCTGCAGGGAGAACATCCCATGGACCAGACATTGGGAGGTGGGCCTAGGCTGTCAGCCAGGAGTGGTTGGCCACACTAGGGTGGTCAACACCTCCAACAGGAGGTCGGTGAAATGCAGGTGCTTTGACTGCAGTCAACCATGGGGTGCGGGCCTATGAGTTCTCCCTGCACAAGAAGGAGGCTCATTCCCTAGGTCCAGAACTTCCACCAGCTTGCCACATGCCACCCTCCACCCCCCGACTCTACTCCCCCCACTAGCCTGGCACCAGGGTCCCATCCCATAGAGAATCAGCACAGGCCTTACCCTTAGAATAGGCCCTCATCAGATAACCTCCAGAGGACAGGCCAGGGTGCAGGACAGGCAGGTTCTGAGCAGGGAAGGGGGATGGGATCGTCTTGGGGCCCTTGGAAGGCCATGACACTTGTGTTATTAATCCTGTTATAATTTTACCTTGCCTGGTTAGAACTGAATAAATTACCCCACCTCACACCCCCCCAGCAAAGTTGGGTCAGGTGAATGAGGGACAGGCCCTGATAAGTGGTCAAGGACAGGGCCCTACTTCCCTCAAGGTCACCAGGCCTCCCCCTGGGGCGTGTCCTCCACCCGCCACCTCTGAGCTGGCACCAGGCCTGCCCAGCCGCCTGGGACCTGCCAGATCACGTTGAGCAACCAGTTCCTGAGAAGCGTTGAAGGCAGTGTGGTTTAAAATTAACAACTCCCCCGCTCCCCCTCCCGCCTGCGGCCTCCTCTGAGTTCTTGGAAGAGGCGCTCTGCTCTTCCTGGGAAGAGGCCTCCAGCCGCAGCTGCTGCAATTCTGGCGAAAACACCTCACCCAGGCTGGGGGTGGGGGGTGTCCACACCAGGCCTTCTCTGCCCTACACAAGGCCCAGGGATCCTCTGGAAGCTAGCACCCACCCTAGTTACTCACTGAGACCCAGAAGAGAAAGGGGGTGATTGTCAAGGTGCTGGGAGGAGGTGCTCCTGCCCCCAAAGCCCACAGCTCCCAACCAGGCACCTCTGGTTAGGAGAGAAAGTGAATTGATCCCACAACAGCAAACCCAGGACCCTGGCCTACTTTGAGCCATATATGTCCCAGCGAGATGCAGCAACTTCCTAGGGCCACCCAGCTTCGCCTGCCCTTATAAGCTTAGCTTGCCCACTAGGTGCCAGGCTGATGGTGCTGATCTGGCAAGGATGCCCGGGAGCACGCCCCCACAGGCATGCACACACCTGGGTTAACAGTGATCTCTGCCAGGATCTCTCCTTTTCTCTCACCCACACCCCTCAAACTGCCCTTGGAACACCTCTGCTTCTGCTTAAGCCTCATTTTCTCATGTCTCGTGGGCTCCATGTCCCTGGGGCTTTGGGGGAAATGTTTCCTGAGAACCTACTCTCCAGCAGCTCCTCCTCCCACAGCCATCCACTGGAAGGAGCTGAGAAAAACAAAGGAATGTTGGCCAAGTGGAAAGGTCAGCACAAGCACGCGCGCGCGCACACACAAACACACACACCACACACACACACACACACACACACAAATGATGTCGCTGATGTGGGGCTGGTGGGGGTGGGAGCAGTGAAGTGCTTCCTGGGAGGAGGCTGAGGGCTGAGAGGCACTTTGAAGAACAGAGCTTTGGCCCAGTCTGGACTATGAGTGCAACCCCCACCTCTGGAGGAGGAGCCCAGCTCTGGTGACAGGAAGGGCCCCATCTGGCTCATGGGTGCTGGGTGTGGGGAGAGTCCCTGGAGCAGGACTCTGCCCTGAGGAGCATTTGCTGGATACCACCCTCCCCACCAGGCATGTCATCAGGGCATCATCGGTGCCAGCGGAAGCGTCTCACTAGTAGGGTCTGTGTGGGTGAGACAGTCCTGGAGGGGCTGCCTGGAGGAGTCATGGCAATCCTAGGTTCCCATAGCCCTCAGAGGCCCTGCCTGTTTTAATGAGGCCCGGGCCATGGAAGCAACTGTCTTTCCACTGAGCAGGAAGCTTTGACCACATGAGAAAAGCTCCCCTTCCCTGGGCCTGCTGTGTCTCCTCCTGCTCAGAGATGAGCATTGGTTTCCATTCACTCCGCATTTCCCAGCATCCAGGCCCAGCCACTCTCCAACCACTCTGAGGTCTGCATTCTGACCAAAATCAAACCTCCAGGGACCTCCTCTAGCTTGAGTCTCAGACGTGGGAACTCCAGCCTGCTGCCCCAGAGTGACTCTTGGAGTGACCCCTTGGGTGGTCCACGGGAGCCAGGGAGGGATAGGGAGGACACATCCACCATGAGAGGCTGTTGAATTTCCGGCAAAGCTCAAGCCTACTTTATCTTAAAACTGGTCTAGCAGGTTGGTGTCAAAGGCTGCCCAGGCTTGCACAGGGCCTACTTCTCCTGGAGGAAGAGGGCCTTTATGAGAGCCGGCGAAGTCTGGGATGTCCTATGCACAGACCCTGAGTCTTCCTGCCTTCGTAGTCAGGCCTCTAGGCCTTTAGGCCCCCGGCCCCTCGCCTTCCACTTCACTGTGGGCAACCGTGCAGGACGGGAGGGTCCCCATCTGAGAGTGAGGTGGGCCTAGTCATGGACCCCAGCCCCACTCAGATGTGTGTCCAGCCTTGGCCAGGAGAGATTTGCTCAGTCAGTAGATTAAAAGTCCAGCCTAGGTGCAGGGACCTAGTGAGATGTACACACTGGCACCAATGATACCCCAGTGGTATGGCTGGAAGGGGGGTGGTATCCAGCAAACATTCCTTGGGGGCAACAAGAAATACCTAGATGGCTTAGCAGCATTTCTGTCTGAAGGTTGTTCCAGAGGGAGGCTGGTGAATCCAGGGAGGGACGCCACACAGGATCAATCTCCAAACCCATTTCCCACCTGGAGGCAGAATCCTCTAGGGCCCAGCCCCCAGACCCCCTCCTCCAGAAAGCCCTCCTGAATCTCCCCACCCTTCTGCATGCCTTCTGAACCTGTGGGTGCCTAGGCTTTAGCAAGCCAGACCCTTGGAAGCAGAATAGAGCAGTGGTTACACAAACAATGTCTGGAATCAGGATGTGAACTCTGGCTCTGCCTCTCACCACCCCTCTCTGAGGCCTTCCCTCTTCAGCTGTAGATGAGGACAACCTCTGCTAGTGGGGTAGGAACCCAACCCAGAGTCACAGAGTTGCTGCCCTCACCTCTTTCTGCCCCCGCTCCCACACTCTACCCTCCAGATCCTTCTTTCTGGCCTCTTGCCTCCAGGCCCTCATGAGTACAGATACCTCCCTTAGAAATGAGGGTCAGATCACAGCACTCCCCTGCTAGGCTCTGAAGAGGTGCTTTGCCATCCTCAAATAAAATCCACGTGCTTCCTTTGCCCTTCCCACCCCTCCTGGGCAGCCATTCTGGGCTCTAGGTCTCTGCCTCAGGGCCACTGCACTTGTAGTTCCTTTCACCTGGGACATCCCTTCTGCAAGTTGTCTGCATGGCCAGCTCCTGCTCATTGCCTGGGTCTCCAGGCTCAGTGCCACCCAAAGCTGCAGAGCTATCCCCAGCGCCCTCCCAGCTGCAGGGTGTCCCCATACCCAAAGTTACTCTTCCCACCCCCACTGCTTTTCTTTCTTTACACTCTCAAAGCTTGTCCTATGCACCCATTTGTTCACTAGTTCACTCTCTGTCTCTCCCGCTAGCCCACGAGCCCAATGAGTATGGGGACCGTGTCTGTCTTGTTCCCTGCTGTCTCCAGGACCTAGATGGAGTCTGGCCCAGTTGGTGCCTTTGGAGCACATGTGCTGGTGGAGGACTTAATGATAAAGTGTGACCTTCGTTACTCTTTGTATGTTGTGCAGGGTCCTTGCACCCACCAGAAGGCTCATCCCTTTGTTCCTGGCTAGTGTCAACATGTGTGCCCCTTTTACTAGGCCAGGACCACACAGTGGTGATCACGTTGGCCAGAGGATCTTCAGCATCTGTTAGGCTGAGTCTCTGATTGGGGTCTGGGCAGGCATCATTCACTACCCTGGCAGGGAAATAAGAAAAGAAGATGGAACCTGGAACCTGTTGGGGGTCAGAAGTAGCTGGCAGCCCCTACCCAGACAGGAGCCGGGCCCTGGCTTGAGCTGAGGCCAGGGTGAAGAGAACAGGACCTTGGTGGCCAGGCCAGTGGCCAAGAGCTCTCAGCAGGCAGGGAGACCAGGAGATAGAAAACAGCGTCCAAGAGCAACTTGCCTGGAAGCCGCCATCCCTGTCCTCCCCATCTCATGTAGTAATCCGGGGGACAAAAGGTCAGTCAGGACCCCCCAGGGTTAGCTCTGCCCTGAGCCCCACTTGTTGAGTGGCCGTGGTCAGCCCCTTCCCTGCTCTGAGCCTCGGTTTCCTCATCTGTGGAGCGTGGGTAATATTTGGACTTCACTCCCAAAGTTGTGGTGAGTGCTACATGAGGTGCAAGCCCTTGCCCCATGCCCAGCACCTGGCAGGCACCTTGAGACATTTCTCTCTGTGGACAAAGCAGTTTTCTGTGCTTCCTCTCACCACAGCAGCTTTCTGTCCAGGCTGCAGCACCAGGTGAGGAACAGCTTGACATTGGCCCCTCTGTATCCACTACCCATCCGCTAGGTGACTCAAATCTAGGGGTGAAGCAGACAGAGGGGTTACCTCAGGCATTCTGGAAGCAATGAAGCAGCTGAAATTCAGACTGAAGGAATGAGGAACTGCAAATACCCCTGGCTGGGTCATGGTGACCTGGAGGAAGCGTGCCATCTGGCCCTACAGACAGCCAAGCGCTCAGGCCGCCGCCAGTAACAGGGAAGGCACGTGGCTGGCCACCTGGGTCTGGGCGCCACATCCAGGAAAGACAGCCCTCCCTCCATCACCCACCTCTTGCTCACTCTCACCTAACGTCAGACCTATTCTTTGCCATGACTGCCTCCATGTCCCCAGGGTCCTGTGTGAACTCCATGGTTCTTGCTGTCTATCCTCGTCCTCACCCCTCCCTGTAATCAGCCTGTCACTCCTCACCCCTCCTTGCCCTCAACCTGCCAACAAGTGTCTCTTCTACTCTAAGACTTCTAATTGCTTGAGGGCTAAGACAACAGGAAGGTTAGGATTGTTTCCAGAATAAAGGTTAGAAAGCTTTAGAGAAGCTTTCCTGTGGGGCCCTCAAGCAAAGGTGCGGAAACTTCGGGACACAGGAAGATCTCAACAGATAGTGTTCCAAAGTCAGACTGTCCGGTAATGGAGGGTGTTTTCATTGAAATTGCTCTTCCACACACTTTTGGTGTGCTGAACCCTGAGAGAGAAGAAAGGATCCCCCAATCCCAACCAGTCTGGACTAGAACCCGGACACCTCCGCCCCAGGCCAGACTCCACCAGCTCACTGGCCCCTACCCCAATTCAATTGCCCTGCCCCACTGCACAGAGCAAGCCCTCTTTAGTTCTGTGTGTCAGGAACACGCGCCTCCCAGTCATGCCTTGGTGCCTCTGCACTCACTGTACCTTCTTCCTGGGAGAACCAGCCCTGACTTCTCTGACTACTAGTTTCCTCATCTCAAGACACTGACCCCAGGAGTAGTCCACAGCTCTCTCTCCCTGGGTATTCTCCACTTGCGATTTGGAGTTGGCATTTCTTGTTTACACATCTCTCAGGGCTGATGCACCTCTGCCACCCTCCCCCCAGCCCTCGCCTGGCAGTGGCCAGGGCAGTCACCCCGCAGGCAGTCTAACTGGCCTTTGTCTCCTAGCTCCCATTTCCCAAGGGGACCCAGGGGAGATGAGAGGAGAGGCTGCTCCCTGTCTCCTCCACTCCTTAATGAGTACCCAGCAGGGACTGCTCAGCCACATAGAATTTCTGGGCCTCTCCGCTAGCCCAAATATCAAATGGGGGCTAATGATAACAAGATCAAAGGGGACACACTGTGTACACAACTGAAAAGCGGCCCCATTGAGGGCTCTGTACATGAAAGGTATCATTTTATTATAGAGGTAATAAAATAAAGAGGTAATAAAGGTATAATGTCATTACAGAAAAATCAGTGGAAGAGAAAAGACCACCAAACTGTTCTTTGTTATAATTATTATTTCATGAAGTCTTATCAGACGTGTATTTCTCTCCTCTCATGTGCAGGCACCTTCCTGGGCAGGAAGCAGACCTAGCAGAACTGCAGTGGCGGCCCTCAAACCAGCACCCCCTCTTCCTGACAGCACAGGCACTCCCCCAGGGGCCTGCGCCACAGTGAGACCAGCTCTATGCAGATACAGCTCTGTCCTGTGAGGGGGTGAGACACAGGCTCTGCTGGGGACTGAGGCTCTGGCTGCATTTTCTTATCTATTGTAGTTGTCCATCCTCCCCAAATATGGCTGGGGGCAGAAGAGAGTGGACACATTCACAGACAGGTGGGTCAGTACCAGGACATCCAGGATTGCCTTGGTTCCAGCAAGATGTCTCAGGATGGGCTTTCCACAGGGAAGAACCAGAGAAGCCAGGGCAGAGTTGGGGTCTCTGGACTACCAGGGCTCAGGGCATAGAGGTGGGGTTGGCTCACCCCTGACACCAACCCCAAGGAGAATAAATAAATAAATAGTGTATAATTGTGCAGTCCCCTAGCCTGGCTTACCCCTCAACAAGGGGTCACTAGTCACTGTCGATCTCAGTTCCTCTGCCTGTCATCCTCCCAGAAACAGAGGCTGGCTGCCAGTAGGGGTCCTACCCGACCCTGGGGATTGAAAAACCAGGGCTGAGAGTGCCCATACAGTTCAGGTGGCCAGGGCAGGCAAGCGAGTGGAGGTCTGGGCCCAGCCCACAGGTGAGACAAGGTCCTGCCTGTCTCCCCATCCTCTGACACATGGCTCAGTATAATGAAGCCACATGCGGCCTGGGGGCATTTACCTCCAAGTTGTGTGACACCTCCCCTCTCCCATGCCTTGCTCTTGCTGGCTCTTCCTGGGCCAGCTGCCAGAGGTATGCAGGCACCAGGATGCCTGGAGGAGGGACAGTGGGGGCCCAAGTCCAGCTGGGGCTGATGTCCCCTCCAGGGTGCGACTGGGTGAGGCTGGGCAGATTGCCCCGTACAGTCAGAGCTGGAAGGGGTACTGTCGGAGGTAGTCGGCCATGCGCCGGGGCAGTGGCAGGCAGTCCACGTTGGCCACCAGACGGTTGATGACAAGGCGGCACAGGTGTTGCAGGCTGCGGGCACTGCTTCTGTGTACAAAGGGCTGCACCAGTTTTAGATGTACAGCAGTGGCTGGTGGAGGAGCAGGCAGTGCTGGGTCACTAGGCGCATCCTCCTTAGGCATAGGCAGGGCTGGGGTGGGAGCAGGATCGGGGCTGTCGCTTCGGGTATCAGCAGTGCAGGAGGCCACATAGTGCTGCACAAGGCTGACCACATCCGGAAAGGCCAGGATGCGTGGCCTGGACAAGCAGTTGGAGTCCAGACGGAAGCTGGAGTCGGCATACTCAATGCGTACATTGGTGGGGCCACGAGTGGTTTTCACTGACAGCGTGAACAGGTAGCTGGGGTGCGTGCTGTCACGTACTAAGAACGTGCCTTCTGGCATCTTCTGCAGGTGTTGTCGGGCCTCGCTGGCCGTAATGGAACCCCAATACCAGCCTAGGCAAGTGCAGAGGGGGCCAAGGGACATAGTGGAAATTAGCTGGGGTAACCAATCCAGGGCAAGTCAAGGCAGTGCCTCCCGCTTCACGCTTCCCTAGAGAGGGCTGTGCCTCTCCCATCAGACTCTCCTGGGCCGGGCTATGCCTCCCAAATCAGACTCAAAGGCAGAACTAAGCTTCTCCCACCAGACTACTCAGGAAAAACCCTGCCTCCCCCCTCAGACTCACCAGATTCCCGAAGGTAGGAGAAGGTCTTGGCTATGCACAGCAGATCCTCCTCTGGGTCCAGCACCTTTGGCTCACTCTCTGTCTGGGCTGGGGTACCCTCTGCCACCTCCTCGAGGAAGGCCCCAGCAGGCAAGGGCTGCATGACTGGCTCAGGCAGTTCCAGGGACGGGGCCCACAGGGGCCGCTGCCCAGTCCGCTCCACAGCCAGCAAAGGACAAGGTCTAGAAGGCAGTGGATGAGCAGTGAGTGGAGGACCCATGCTTCCCCCATCTCCAGAGACCCCCCTATGCCCCAGACTAGTTTCATGACCTCTGGCTGGCCCATCTCACTATGAGCCTCAGCTTCCCCTCTACCCAGCCATGGGCTCAGTTAGTCCAGTATCTCGTTCCCCACTTGTCATCACAAAAGCCACCTTGATTGTTTCCATGTGGGGATCCTCTTTTGAAAGATTCTTTTCCACTGCCCTGCATTTACTAAACAGTAATTAATTGCTCTCTATTTTATATCAACCAAAAACACAGATCATTCCCCATAGGCATGTCTAATGTTCTCACCACACTGATAGAATTCAGTGCAAAGTAGCTTCATGTTTGTGCCCTCCTGGCTGAAGTGGGCTCATTAAATGGCCCACTGATGAATGGTCCTAGTTGAGATAGATCTACGACAGACAAGTAGATTTATCCTATGATAGATCTGTGTGGGGTCCTCCAGAGAAGCCCCAGGATTATGGTAGGCTGCCTGAGGTCACACGCTACCTCCCCATGGATAGGAGTGTCTCTCAGAGGGACCTAGGTCCACACTGGCCAGGACTTAGAGACTGAAATAATCCCCTACCCATACAAGTCGGCCTATCCTGGCCTCTGCTTCTCCCAGTGGAGGGTCTGGGGTGGACAGTGGCCTCTAAAGGCACTGGCAAGTCTCATCTCCTGTCAGTATGAGCTCCCACCAAGGGCAGGGACCTAACCCACACTCCAGTTCCCACCCTGGCAAGCCAGCCCTACCAGGCTCTACGATCTTGTACAAAGCTTGCTCTTCACTGGGCTTCAGTTTCTCTTTTCCACAATAAAGGGTCCCACCAACCCATGCACTGAGAGGTTCAGTAACACCATATTCTTGGATGGCTGGGGTTGGGGGAACTGAGCCGACCAAAATCTGAGTAGCAGCTTTCTTCTAGGGGAAGCCCAGCCAGCAGGGTGATACTAGGGCTTCCTCCTTGGGAGGGCAGCAGGGACTGGCTCTACTTCCCCAGGAAGACAGCTGCTCCTCCCTCACTCCTTGCAAAATACATCTCCAAGCCTTAGTTCTGGGTCTAGTCCGTGGCTGGGCCTCAGGACACCGCGATAATGAAACCATGGCCTTGCCCTCAAGGAGAACCAGACTGGCTGGGGAAGATGACACTAAGAGTAATTATAATGCAAAGTCATAAAACTGCAGGTGTCATGGGGGAGTCAGGGTCTGCTTGCTCCTGAGCTGTGTCTTCCAGGCCAAAGGAAGGAGCTGGGGGAAGGGACCCCAGGTAGAGAGGACAGCATGGGCAAACAGCGCCAGTATTGCTTGTGAGGCAAGAAGGCGCAGGCAGGAGCTGGTGGCAGGAGCCAGACCTGACTCCTGTGTAGGTTATAGGTGACCCTCTAGGTTCTAACAAATCATGGCCCTATGACCACTCACAGTGAGAAAGGGCCACACAACTCTGGCACACCACAGCCTGCCAAAAACTTTTCCACACCTACCCTGGCTGTACTGTGGGAGCTTGGAAATCCCTCTTGGAGAGCTGGAGGCCAAATTTTGAGATGACCTGCTTGCTGGGGCCCAGAGCTACCTTCCCAGGAGCATGGTTGGTGGCTAGCCAGTCAGGCTGGAACCTCTGTGGGTGGCCACGTCCAGATAGCTTAGCCGGTCCTCAGATCCCACATGTAGGTGTGGGCACCTTTGGGGCTGATGTGGTAGCTGGGTGTATGAATAGCTGTGTTGATCACCACAAGCTCCTGGTGAGTGTGTACCTGGGCAGGGGTGTGTCCATGGCTGTGTCATCATCATGGTGGGGACAGTGGCTGGTGTGTTCTAGGTATATGTGTGTGCCCGCTTTGGAGAGCAGCAGTCTAAAACTTTGTTCCCTGACACCCAACAGTAGCCCTGAGCTTACAAGGGGGTGCTCACCTAGGGTAAAAAGTGAAAGAGGCTATGGGACCCCAGAATGCAGGGGGAGGCTCCTGGGGTGGAAGGCAGTGGTGGGGCAGGTATTCAGGAGTCCCAGAATGCAGACAGGAGGAAGGAACTTGCTGGAGACAGCAAGGGAGAAGTAGTCTTCCCAGCACCTTCATGTCCTCTTCCTTGGCCTCACCTTCCACCCTCCCTCACTTGGCACCAGGCCAGTTGTGATAAGCACAGCCACCCAGTCCTCCCTGAGTGCAGAACACCCATTTATACCTTCTTCCTCTCTCCTTGGAGCTTCCTGAGCTCCTGTCACATCACCATGGCCAGCATCAGACCCTTTGGTTGAAGGGGTTGCTGAGGTTCAGGACAGAGTGGATGGCCAGGAATGCTCAGCTCAGGTCAAGACTCCGTCTTATCAGCATCCCCTCTCCACTGTCCCCTACCTCAAGTCTGGGAAATTTGAAGATGAGAGGCAGGAGCCAAGGTCCTTCTCACATTGGGATCCCAGACTGGGCTGAGACAGGGTTGTGAGACGATTGTGGGGGTACCCCAAGCAGGACCAGGCCAAACCCAGGGCCTCCCGAGAGTTGCAGACCATCAGGTGCCAGCCTGAGGAAAGGCAAGGATCTGCGGCTGGCTTCCCAAGAAGAGCCTACTTGTTAGCCTGGGGCAGGAGAGGGGACACCAGGACAGAGGGGGCCAGGGGCTGGTCCAAGGTTACTAGCAGGCAGGGCAGCAGGCAGGCTAGCGTAGAGTGCTCTGGGCCCAGAAGAATATCTGGGATTGTTGGCCACATCTTGGGGGACACCGTGCCGTTAGCATCCATCTGCTCCAGTGAGAACCCAGGCTGAGCCCACCCTGTGAGTTCCTCCTTTAGCCGGCCAGCCCCCGGTTTCCCAATCCACACTGGGAATTGAGGTAAGTGTGTGGGGGCGGGGAGTGGGAGTGTCACAGCCCCACACAGAGCCTTGCTCCTGAGGTCCGTCTGCGCTCAGTCACCTCTAGCCCGTCAAGCCCTCCCAATGCCCGGCAGCTAGCACGAAGCCCCTGTTCTCCCGTGCGCCCCTCGTGGTGGCCGGGAAGGGGGCAGAGAGCCGCGCTTACCCCTGAACGCAGAGGACCATGTCCCCGCGGCAGCGGCGACTCCGGAGTAGGGACTCGGCTGGACGGCGGCGGCTGGAGGGAACCAGAGGGCGCGGAGCGCGTGCTGGGTAGGCTCCCGGGGCGCGCGGGCGCCGGACAGTGACTGAGAGGCAGTGGCGCGGACCGCCTGCGAGGGCGAGAGGGGCGGGCCAGACGAGCGGGGCGGGGCGAGCTGCTGCCTAATCCTTTGTCTGCCGCGTTCCAGCCCTTCCCGGAAGCGGCGTCTTCCTAGAACCGCGGGCTGAGCGGTGGGGCCCGGGCGGGGTGCGCGGGCGCTGTCGCCGGGTCTGGGGCCCTGAGCAGTGAAAGGAAATACTTTGACAGATTTCCAAGAACTTTCCAGGAAAACGGGGCGGGGCCCCGCGAGCTGACCAATCGCGACGCTGAAGGTGGAGCCGAGCGGTCGGGGAGGGCCAATAGCAGCGCGTGGACCCGGGGCTGAAGCTACCCAGCGGGGCAGGACGGAGAGATCAGTGGGGAAAGACCGGGTCGGGGAAGTTAAGGAGGGGCCCGGGCTCAGCAACCCGCTCCCAGATTGCCTTCTGGCATTCTGCGTCGTTGGGGAAGGACCCTCTTATCTCGCGGTGGAACTCGTGGCAGGGCGGGGGGCGGAGTCCCGGGCTTGTCCTCCCTGCGAGCGGCTCCTCCAAGGAGGTCTGTCGGCGTGTGCAAGCGCCCCGTGTTGGGACGGCCGCTCCTGTACCCTAGGACTCTGTGTGTCGGGTGTCGGATTGGGTGGCATGGGGTGAGGTCTGGAGCGGGACTTAGGGCAGGGCGGGTGCAGAGGACAGTTCCAGAAATGAGTGGGTCCACTGAGGTCAAGCCGGCGGTCACCACAGCCAGAAAGATCCAGACAAGAACGTTTTCTTTGAAAGAGTTGAAGGAGAAAGCACGCCCCAACTTTTCGAATCAGGCATACCATCCAGTCTTGGCTGGCACTGGTTTCTGGCCGGCCCTGCCAGTCAGGGGAGAAGAGACTAAAGATTTGAGAAAGCAAGCAGAGACAGCCCCAGATGGCCCGGACTCTGGGTTGGTACCCACCACCCCCACCCCCCGCCAGAAAAAAAATGCTGAGAGAGAGAGAGAGTCCTGCAACTCAAAACATAGGGAGATAATCTGGGAGTAGGGTGATAGAGGTTGGGGCAGGATGGCGGGGGCAGAGTAGTAACACTCGCTCTTATGTACAGGGAGTACTTGCTGCATTTGATCCTCTACAACTGGTGTTGCTCCCGTTATGCGGACAGAAGACAGCCCCAGGGAACAAATGCTAGGAAATGGCAGGGTAAGAGCTTGATCCCAGCTCTGAATCAGAAGCCTACGCTCCTACCAGGACCCTCTCCACCTTTTTTCAGTTCACTGGATTCACTATGGAGCATCTTGAAGGACTGTAGGGTCTATGTGAATCTCCTCCAAACCCTTGGGCCAGAAGAACTGTGGGATTTGGAGAGGTTGCAGGGTCCACTCCCCACCCCCATCCCCCTCCCCACCCCCATCCCCCTCCCAGTGTGTGCCCCCAGGGTCCCCAGAAAGGAGTCTAGCTCTGAGATCCTGGGCAGGGATGACAGACCCCTGGCCTTGTTGAAGGGCCTGAACGATAGCGTCCAGGGAAGACAGGGCTCAGTTTGCTCTGCCCAGAATGGCTGAGGGCAAAAGAAACCTGAAAGCAAAACCCTGTGAAACTGGGGAAAAAATGTTAAGTTTCAGATTTCAGGGCAGTCACTTCTCTGTAGCTTTCCTGAAGGGAAGCCGGGCTTCATGAGTGCAACTCTGCCAGCCCCCTCCTGAGTTGGTCAGAAGCCACTTTCTTGGAATGGGGGTAAGGGGGATGGATACCTTATAACCCACTTTGAGGGCTGGGATACCTGGATAGCCTGATATGCGGCCCCTGTGTGGACCACTGACTTGCCAGTAGGAACTGTCCACTGTCTCATTACTACGAAGACAAAAGGACTTTGCCGCTGCCAGGCAACAGAGTTACAATTTTGAACTTGGGTCTCTTATGGGGCCAAATCCCAAGCTCTCTATCAAAACTATACTTCTTCCCCCTCACCATGACTATTCAACTGAACACTTACTATGTGTCAAGCACTCTCAGCAATTTGCAGCCTCATGTCATTGTCACAACTACCACATATTATCTCCTCTTTACAGGTGAGAAAACTGAGGCATGGAGAGGTTACAATATAACTTAGATCTCCCAGCTGGCAAGTAATGGTTTAAGCCAGGAGCCTACACACTTCCTCCTACTTCGTCTATGGGTGCTGGTGATCTGCCGACTCCTAGACATCCAGCTTTAAGGTCCTCAGTGAAGCTTCTCTGCCCCCAGGCCTGTCCATGTCAGGGCACCATGGGTGTCCCTTTGAAAGTATCTCCTACAGGTCAGTGATTATGCGGTCTATGTGTAAACCAAAGGGTTCCAAGGGTTTTGGCCTTCCAACTATTTTTGTATGTGTGTGAATATGACAGCACTGTGCACCTCACCTGCATGCTGGGAACAGTGATGTGCCCCTGTTCTGCCCCAAGTACTAAGTTGGGTCCCTCTGGCCAACTTAGTACTTAATTCTCCTGCCCCGGCTGCTCCCTAGAAGCCCTGGCTCTGATTGCTGGGCCCACACTGCCACCTAGCGGTGCCCCCTCTCATGCCCTCACTAGCCAAATTTCCATAGATTCCTCTCTTCTAAGATAATCCCTCTCCTGCACCCCAGGGATTGACCTTACTGCAAGATTCCCCTGCCACTCCCTACCCAGAACAATCACAAGATGAATCACAAGAATACACAGCAGTGCCTTCCCCAAAGTCTCGCTCATTTGGCCTCCATCCTCTCACCATGTGCAGCCTCCCCTCTCCAGTAAGGACAGAATGTCTGTGTGTGTGTGTGTGTGTGTGTGTACGTGTGTGTGTGTGTGTGTGTGTGTGTGTGTGTAGGATTTAGCCCCCCTCACTTTAAGCTATTCCAAAGTCTCTGTCCCCTTGGACACACAGCTATATGAAGGGCTATGTGGCAGAGTCTGCCATCATGAACCCACTCCTGACCAGACCTAGCCATCCTGCATGCCAAATCCTCCCATCATTGTGGAGGCGATGTTGCAGGTGGTTGCTGGAACATGAGCACTAAGGGAAACCACATATTCTGACTTTCCTGGGCTAAGTGAGTAGTTTCAAGGCATCTCTCCGATGGACCCATGTGGGGAATGCGTGTGCCTGTGGAAGCATGGACACTGGTTATAGGGACTGGGAGGGGAGAAGCAGCACCTTTGCCTTACTTTTCATACTTCTGTATAATTTGAATTAATTACAATGAGGAAGTTTTACTTATGCAACTTAAAATTTTAATAAAAAGAGACCAGCTTAAAAAATACAATTATAAAATTTGTAGAGCAATTATAATCTAATTCCATTTTAAAGAAAGAAGACATCTTCACAGAACATTCAGTGAGATGCCTTTGGCTGGGGCAAGGAGCCAGCCTCCACCCTCAGCTGCCTAGCCTTCTGCTCACCAGAATGACATCTTGCTCAGCCTCAGGTTCACCAGGCTCAAACTAGTTGCCTTTAGAGAGCGGAGCCTTCTTTGGCTCCCCCCAGCAGTAGAAGATTCCAGATCATAGGGCTTTCAAAGAGGCTCTGAGATCTTGAATCAGATTCTCAGGTTGGACTCAGGGACATCAATCCTGGGTCCAGCTGGGCATAAATGCATGTGTGTGTGCACATGTGCATGTGTATCTGTGTGCATGTGTGTTATAAGCATGTGTGTTTATATGTGTTATATGCATGTGTGTGCACATGTGTAAAGGTGTGACTGCATGTGTATATGTGTGAGAGTATGTTTGCACATGTGGCTGTGTGAGGAGCCAGAAAGGACTAGGAGAGGAGGCCATGGTTTGAGGATAAGAGCCCAGCCCTGAGGTTGTGCTTTGGAGTTGGAATGGGGGCTCTGTCATGACAGCTGCTGACCTCAGACAGGTCACTTAACCTCTCTGGGCTTTTCTGTCCTGTGTGTCTGTAGTGTGGGGCAGAAGGGATAGTGTGACCTCCTCTAGGCTCTGTAAGGTCAGGGGGTTGCAGGGAGAGCACATTCCCAGCATCTGGTCTGCAAGAAGTGTTCACTATGGCCAGCTGAGGCTATTGTCTGGAGCCTCCTGCTTCGCTGAACACTGCTAGCTTGAAGGTTGCCTGAAAGAAATAGGGGCAGAGCCCCAACCCCATCTCCACTCAACATCTGCACACAGTGGGTACCCACTAATAAGTTGTAGCACCCTTTCAGTCACTCATTCACTCATTCATTGACAGAAGATCATCTTTCCAAGAGCTACTTCTCTGATGAGCCTGCACATGCAGCCCAGGGGTCCGTGAGTGTGCGTGTGTTAACCAGTGGGGCTGAGGGGAAGGCGCTCACTGGGCCTAAATTCCGGAGCCAAGAGTAGGATGGCTGGAAGACGCCTCTGAGTGGAACCGAGGTCCTGGTACCTGCAGTCCTGTAGATGGCCTGTAGATGACAGCAGAGGCCCATGCAGAGCCCCTGCCCTGAGCCGCACCTTCCCAGTTCCAAGTGAGCCAGCTCGCTCAGGTCCCTCAGCTTCCGGATTGGGGGAGTGATGTGATGTGCGCAAGTAGTTCAGATCTGTCCCAGAAGACAGCCACAGCCACCCTCCCTATGGCTCTAGACAAGTTGTTTTCTCCCCGGGGGTCCCAGTTTCCTCATCTGTGAAATGAGAGTTGTTTAACAGCCGGTGTTGGGAAAACTGGCTCAAAATACGTAAGGTAGTCTAAGATGGGCTTAACAGAGACTTAAATGTGCAAGGCAAAACTAGAAAGCTAATGGAGAATATCTGTCACTCGGATGGGAGGCAGAGACTTTTTAAACACGACGCCAAAAGCCCAGACCATAAGGTGAAAGGTTGGCGGATCTGATCAAATGGAAACTCGGGATTTCTGGTCCCCAGGACGCTGTATATACCAAAGGGAAGCAGCGAGTCAAGGGCATAAGCGGGAGCTGCAAAAAGGGGGCAGTCGCCAGTGCTGGAGACGCCCAGAGCCACCAGAGGCTAAAGAGTGGCGAATTCAACAACGACAAGATGCCACTTCCCTCGGCATGTTTAAAAAGTTGAGTACGCTGAGGGTTGGCCAACACTAGGCAAGTCGGAAGCTTAGCAAGCCATACTGGAGGGCCACCTGGCAGCGTGCAGAGCAAACATCCGACTCAAGGAGAGCTTTCAAGAGAAATAAGACGTCCTGCGCTGTCACGTTCTAGGTTGCGAGTAAAACCCGGGACCCGCACAGTAGCGGACTGCCAGTACAGGGGCCTCCCTGGGTGTCCCTGGAAACCGAGGAAGTAACCGCCCCCTCGGGAAGCCACGCCTCCTATTTTGTTCCGGCTCGGGGGCGGGACCCAGCCGTGGCCCGCCTGGCCCTTTAAGGCTGACCTAGCGGGGCCCCAAGTTGGGATGACGCGCAGGGAGCGGGGGGTGGAGTGGGGGAGTGGGGAGGGGGGGTTGGGGGAGGTCACGTGGGCGCCGGCAGCGCGACTCTCGGCCCTGGGATCTCTGCGGCCGCCAGCTCCCGCGACCGCCTCTCCTGCCCCTCGCCGGTACCTCAGCAAGGTGCGTTGCCGCCAGGTACGCCCTCGCTGGGCCCCCTCTGCGGCCTCCTCCGGGGACCTCGCGGCCATTAGGCGCCCGGCCCCTTCCCTTCTTGACACGTGCCCGGGCGGTGCTCGCTTGTACCCGGCCGCGCGACCACCGCCCCTTGCTGCACGTCTGTACTCTCAGGCCGTTCGTCCCGCACTCCCAGCTTGCCCCGGGCTCGCAGCCCAGCCCAGTTCAGAGGCTCCAAGGCTGGGGTGTGTTGGAAAAGTCTGGGCGGGACTCACTCTTCCCCTTTCCCCCAGGTGCCACTAGAAGCGCCAGGCTGGGGCCGCCTCTGAGCGCCCCGCGGGGGCCATGGATGGTGAAACAGCAGAGGAGCAGGGGGGCCCTGTGCCCCCGCCAGTTGCACCCGGTGGACCCGGCTTGGGCGGTGCTCCGGGGGGGCGGCGGGAGCCCAAGAAGTACGCAGTGACCGACGACTACCAGTTGTCCAAGCAGGTGCTGGGCCTGGGTGTGAACGGCAAAGTGCTGGAGTGCTTCCATCGGCGCACTGGACAGAAGTGTGCCCTGAAGGTCAGTGAGCCCTCACTGAGGCCTGGGGTATCCTGGAGGGTCCACAGCGGAAGCCTGTGGGTGAAGCTATGTCTAGCGCCCCTGCTAAGCTTCCTATGCTCAGCAACATGTTTCATCGTCATACTGTCCTGTAAGGTCAGGCTTGTGGTCCTCCCTACTTTACAGATGGGGAAACTGAGGTGTAGCCTAGCTAAGCTTTGAGTGTCCCAGTGAGCAAGGGGTGGAGTCACTATGGCTAGAGATGCTGTATCCGGAAGCAGGGAAGGGGTGACTCCTGGTTCTGGGATTCTGGCTGGACCCATGTGTTCAGGCCCAAAGGGGATCTCTTGTTCAGCTTGGCTGCCCCTTCCATGTGAAGCTTCTCTGACTGGAATGGATCTGTTTCCCTTTGCTGGAAGCTGAGACCCCACCAAGGCTTGGGTGGGACTGCTTCTTCCCTGTGGCCCCTGCCTGTCTGGGCTGGAGTGGTGTGAGCCTCCCAGGGCTGGCCAGAGGACAAGGCTGATGCCCACTGCACCTGTGGAGCCTCAGGAGGCTGCTGATAGACTCCTGACGAGTCGCTGGTCCCGTGTTGAAAGGGACAGGCCCTGGTCCAACCCACCCCTGGTTCCTGGGCAGAGGGCGGGCCAGCCATCTAACCACCTCAGACTATAGGCTCCCTGGAGACCTGGCATGCTGATATAGGTGGCATGGTAGGGGTCAGGGGGATGCTGGGGGCGGTTACCTGGTTCCAGCTTAAGGCATACAGTTCTGGGCCTAGGGCCACACCCCATACCCAGAATCCCTTGAATCTGTCATCTCTGGGGTCTTTACTCATTTGTAGCTTGTGCCAATGGATGGGTAGAGCATGGCAGGGATAGTGGCTCCTGGAGGCTAGAAGTACAGCAAAGGCCCTTCTCATTTTACAAAAGATTTTTTTTTTTTGAGGCAGAGTCTCACTCTGTCGCCAGGCTGGAGTGCAGTGGCACAATCTCAGCTCACTGCAACCTCCACGTCCCAGGTTCAAGCGATTTTACTGCCTCAGCCTCCTGAGTAGCTGGGACTACAGGCGTGCGCCACCACGCCCAGCTAATTTTTTCTATTTTTAGTAGAGACAGGGTTTCACCATGTTGGCCAGGATGGTCTCCATCTCTTGACCTCGTGATTTGCCTGCCTTGGCCTCCCAAAGTGCTGGGATTACAGGCGTGAGCCACCGTGCCCGGCCTTTACACAAGTTTTAATTATGAGTCCAAGTGCAGAGTCCTCTAGATATGGCTAATAGCTATCCTGTGTTTGCCAGTCTCATGACCTTGGATGATATCCTAGACTCTGGAAGCCAGGTTTCTGCATCTATTCATGGGGAAAGATAAGGAGTTGTTGTGAACATGAAATGAGATTATACATTTAAAGCACTTGGTACAGGACCTGATACAGGTCTGGAGAGGTTACAGGACTTATTTAAGGCACAAGATCTTAAAGCATCTGAGCAGGGAGCTGGACCCAGCTCTCTGTGTCTTTCCCAGGACCACTAGGGCCAACAGAGGAGGTTGTCTCCCCAGAGTGCCTTGGAGGGGAACATGCGGGTGGGTCTAGGAGAGGATCAGGGTTGGGCTGGTGGGGCTGGGCCCCAGGTATAGCTTCTTTGGCCACTAACCCAGCAGTCGAATGGGGTGGGGGAGCTTTTCAGAGTATCAGGAATGGGATTCTCTGAGTCTTTTAGGGAAAAAGTGGCTCTTCTGAGGGCAGACGGGGATAAGGGGATGAGGAATGAGAGTTTTCATCCCCCTCTGGGCACTATTTAACCTTCCACCTGTGCTAGGATTGAGGGCAGTCTGGGTGGGTGAGGGATTGAGGCCAGAGACCCACTTCTTAATACCAAGGCTTTGGCCCTGTGGGCCAAGACTGAGCTCTGACCAGCCCCTGTGGTGTCCAGATGCTGTGGGTGAGTCAGGGATGGGGTGGGAGACCAGAATTTGTAGGCCCACACAGTGCCAGCTTTAAGTAAGGCTGGACTTAACCCCTTCCCCATAGATGCTATGTCTGATGAGTGACTTGGGGTAACTTCTGACTGCAAGAACTTCCACAGCACCTCATCAGTGCTCTCCTTGTTCTGGACTGGGAATTGGGTCAGGCCTGGAGTGGGTTTCCCTCTGTACCCCTTTATGGGTGAGCATGGCTGGGGCTACTAGCTTGGGACCTTCAGGATCTGGCCCTAAATTGGCCCTCAAAGGGGACATGGATTAGATGTGGCTCCCACTCCAGGACCTTCCTGTTCTTAGTATCACTAGTGACCAAGCCTAGAAGTCCTTACCCAGCTAAGTAGGCATTTACTATCTCCCAATATTGGGCTAAGCACAACCTCTGGTACAGTTATTTTACCTGTCTTGTGAGTGGTAGCTGTGGCCATGAGGAGGAAGGTGACATCTCCCCACTTATAGCTTCTGCCCATTGCCCAGGAAGACCAGGACCTGGGGACCTCAGTACATGGGCAGGCCTGGGCCTAGGGAGCTTAGCCAGCTCATGATGGATCACAGTCCTCTCCTTGCATCTGCCTAGCCCTCTCCCCCCAGTTGCCCCAGCTCAGCCTAGGCAACAGTCGTGGGCTCTGTGTCTTTCTGCCTCCCTGGTGATGTACTCCAGGTTAACCAGGGTGGCCTGTCCTCGTCTTATAACTTGACCTTGTTCAGGCCATCTCTGCCCATTTGTCTCATGCTCATCCTCTTGGCTCTGTTGCCCAAGATGGAAGATAGTGCTTAACAGGAAGCCTGAAACTCAGCAAACACTCATAAAACAGGAAGAGCTGTGGCCACTGTCCTTGTAACTGTTGCTATTCTGTGGAGGCCCTAGAGGAGCAGGTCCCTCCCTCCCAGGGAGCTGGGCCTCTTCCGCTTTCCCTTAGCCCCTGACCACCTGCTTGGTTCATCTTGGCCTCAGTCATACTCAGTGGCTCCCTCCCAAGGCTACCTTCTGCTGCCAGTGCAGCCATTCTACTCCATTGTACCCCAAGCCCTCATTGCTGTCCTCTTGGCAGGAACTGGAGGACTGCCTTTCTTGGAGAGGGTGTATGGGCCAGGCGGTCCTCCAGTGTCTGCTTCTCCTGCTGACATCTTGCTTGTGCCCTCTCCCAGGCTTAACTAGTTAATTAGTACCTTCAGCTTTCCCTCTAACTGGGCACAGCCCTGCAGATTTGTCACACATCAGTTACCCCACCACATCCAAGATCCAGTCCTTCAAACTTTATCACATACATGAAAATTGGGACCCAAAGTGAGTCACATGGCTTGAAGTGGGGGGTGTAGCAGAGGCCCGAATTTTCTCCCCTCCTGACATCCTGCCCAGCCCTCTTGTGGTTTTTGGCCTCTTGGCAGGCAGAAGTGACCATGGCACTTAGTATCTCTAAATAAAAGCAATAGGCTGGGTGCGGTGGCTTGTGCCTGTAATCCCAGCACTTTGGGAGGCTGAGGCAGGAGGATCATTTGAGTCCAGGAGTTTAAGACCAGTCTTGGCAACATGGTAAGACCCTTATCTCTACACAAAATTTAAAAATTAGGGCTGGGTATGATGACTTATGCCTGTAATCCCAGCACTTTGGCTGAGGCGGGAGGATCACTTGAAGTCCGGAGCTCGAGACCAACCTGGCCAACCTGGTGAAACCTTGTCTCTACTAAAAATACAAAAATTTGCTGGACACAGTGGCGGGCGCCTGTAATCCCAGCTACTGGGGAGACTGAGGCAGGAGAATCACTTGAACCTGGGAGGCGGAGGTTGCAGTGAGCCGAGATCACGCCACTGCACTCCAGCCTGGGTGACAGAGTGAGGCTGTGTCTGAAAAAAAAAAAAAAAAAAAAAGTAGCCAGGTGTGGTGGCACACACCTGTAGTTCCAGCTACTCAAGAGGCTGAGGTGGAAAGATTACTTGAGCCTAGGGGTTTGAGGCTGCAGTGAGCTGTGGTCATGCCACTGTACTCCAGCCTGGGTGACAGAGTGAGACCCATCTCAAAAATTGAAAGAAAGAAAAGCAATAAAAGGCCTTATGGAGACATAATGGTGGGGTCTTCTTTCCTGCCCCTGTGTTATGGACTGTGGGGCTGGGGGCTCTTCCCCTCTGACCCCTAAAGCATTTTGGAAGCTCTTCTAGGCTCCCAGTGCCCTCTTCTTCCCTTCTTTGTTAAGGAGAGTAGAGTGGTGGGGTGGTGGATCCACATGTCCAGGAGACCTCTGCAGAGTCCTCTGGGTCAAGTCTTTGTAGCAGCCATCTTCCTTCTGGTTCCCAGGATCTGGGGAGGTTGCTGGGGCTGCTGCCTCTGGGACAGTTTCCTTCCCCTTGATGCCAGTTGGCTTCTGTGAGCCAGGCTGCTCTGCATGTGGGATCTCAGTGATGCCTCAAAGCACAACACAGAAGAGGGCATATTTCTCCTGACAGATGGGAAACTAGGCTCTGGAGACCAGGAGGAGATCTCACAGGGATTTGAGATTACACAGGGATGCTGGGACTTGGCTGTGTATGTTCTGAGCCTCTAATTGTGGCATTCAAAGCCTCTGCAGTCCAGCCCACCTCCCTTTTCTACTTTAGGTGACATCTTTCCTTCTCCAGCACTGAAGAATTTCTTCTCATCTGTCAAGACTCAGCCCCAGTGCCACCTCTTCCAGGAAGCTGCCCAGAGTTCCTGGCTTTGGGGCAATGGAACCTTCTTTGACCCCTTTGATAATACTCCCCTTTGATTCAAAGCTCCTTTATAGCACCTAGGCCCAAGGCCTGGCATATATCAGGGATTCATGAATGCTTATGAAAATGACCAGGCTCTGGCCCCTCTGAGCTTTGGAAGGAGCATCAGGAGCTGGACTTTTTCCAGGTTGCACCTTCTCCACAGAGAGGGGTTCTTTGATTACAGCTCAGAGATAAGCCACAGAGAAATGCTATTTCTCCTCTCCTAAGGTCTGGGAATTCACAATGGAATCTAACAGTTCCACTGCCTCAACAGACCTCATGGAGAATTCCTGGGAGAAAGGAAATGCCCATTCATGAGGCCATTTCTGCTCCCTGCCTGCTGTCCAGGCTGCACCTCTGAGTAGACAGGGGCTCTGTATAACCAGAATGCCAAAAGGAAGATAGAACATGATGGACACAGAGACTGGGAAGCAATGGATCCAGAGCCCAGTACCCTGGATGCCTCACTCTCCCTGGGGGGATGGTGCCCACTGCTCCATGGGTGAGGCTGGCCTGTTGGGGCTGGTGCTGTTGAGCTGGATTTGAAGCCAGGTGAAGCTGCCAGGCAGGCCAGGCCCTTTTTCATTTGGCAGCCACCATCCCCTCACCTACCATCTCCAGACCGGTCAGATCAGCCTCTGCAGGGCCACTTGTTAGAGTCAACAAATCAGGAGGCACACGGAGGGACTATGCAGCCGGTACGATAGAGTCCCTGGAAGTAGTTTCACTGCCCCCTGGGTTCTCCCAACGCTGCTCCTTACCTGGAAGGAAAGAATCTGAGGAGCCAGAGTGTTAACTGCCAGGGATGGGCAATTTGCTTTTTCATGAAGATCCTGGGGAGGGCATCAAACCCTACAAAATGCAAATAGTGGAATTTTAGGCAGAGGTTGATCGTTCTGAGATGGTTCGTACTGTTCCTGGCTGGCCTTGCTTACTGTTTTCGAAGCTGTGCTCCCAGCCTACTCTCAGGATCACCTCTGCTGGGGCTTCTAGGATCTTTTCCCATCCCATCTAGGAGCTGATGCCAGCTCTCCAGGATTCAGGCCTTGGTGCTGTGGATTCTGATACCCCCATAAACGGCTAACAGTTTTTCAGAGCATTCTGCCCAGCAGGCCCTGTCCACAGTGCACAACAAGGCACAGAATGAGTTATCTTACCTAACTCTTATCACTCCCATTATATGGATGAGGTTCAGAGGTCAGCACCTTGCCCAAAGTGCTCAACTAGTGGGTAGCAGGGCTGAGCTGTGAGCCTAGGCAGTTTGATGCCAGAGTCCTAGCATCTAAGTCATCTCACTCCTCATGCAAGTCTGTGGGGACACGGGAGGGTCTCTGAGACTTGGTCCTTGGAAAGATGCTAGCATTGTCCTCTCTGGCTCCACTGGGAGCCCTGGCAGCCCCAGCTGGGCCCTGAGTGATGCTGCCAGTGTCTACCTACATCTGCTCAGTCCTCCTCACTGTATGGAACTCTGTGCCAGTGATTGGACAGGTGGCAGTCCCATGAGGCCAGCACACAAGGACCATGATGACTGTGAAGGCCACCTGAGAAAGGTTGTGTGCCTTTTCCCAGGCCTTGTGAGTCTCAGACAAGTGCAGCTGGGCAGAGCCCAGAGCACCATGGGCAGGAAGTCAGACTGGTGAGTGGGCGAGTGGAAACTGTATCTGGGCTGGGCCAGCTAGGAGAGGCTTCCTGGAAGAGGTTGCCAGTTTAATTCAGACCTCTGGTTTGAGAAGGATGTGGATGACAGAGGAAGGCACAGGGTGTATGTGTGTGCCTGTGTGTGTGTGCACTCACATGTGTGTGTGGGTGTGTGTGTATGTGTATGTGTGTGTGCATGTGTGTGACAATATGCCTGGTTTAGACAGTCAGCACCTGCTGTGGAGTACCAGTTTCCCACTCGCAGACCTGTGTTCTGGCAGGATGTGGTTGACCTCAGCAGGGCCGGTGTCAAAGTCCTGACAAAGCCTGGGAAGCGGAGGGAGGACCAGAGGAATCTGTGGAGGAAGAGGCGTTTGTGTAGGGCCTTGAAGGGTAGAGCACCATTGCTGAGGGTGCTGCAGGGACTCCTGGGTCACTTGAGCTGTTGTTCAGACTATGTGGGAAGGACTCAGTTTTCATTACAACAGAGGTCTGTTGTATCTCTTCTGAGCTTCACACCTGGGGAAGTGGAGTTAGATCCCTCATTTTCCTCTACTGGGGACATCATCATGGAAGATCTCTGGGTGGAGGCAGTAGTTGGAACATCTGGCTCTGTAAGCCCGCAACCTCCCTTGGCTCCAGGCTGCCATGTCTAATGGTGAAGGCCCACGGGCAAGAGCTGAGGACATCCCTAGGTGAGAGGCATTCCAAGCATACCTGTGCCATGAGAGTGTGCACAAAGCGCTTCCTGGAGAGCTGGCTCTGCTGCTCTCAGGGCAGTGAGACCATGGCTCCTGTGAGCGCTGGTGTTTTCCCTGGAGAACATTAGTTCTACTGCTCTCCCTCCATCTATTGGACATCTTGTGTGGTCCCAGATGAAAGGCCCCATCTTGGGGTTGAGAGAGGAACAGTGCTCTCGGCTTAAAATGCTTTCTGTGACATTCTCCCCAAGTGACTTTGGACTAAAGGCAGTTTCATAATCTTTTGCAAAACCATCATCTTTGTGGTGCAGTTGAACCCTGGGTTTGAATATGTGGTGGGGAGTAGGATCCAGTCTCGGTGACTGTTACTATCCCTGCATTCATGCTATGAGACAACATAGGCCAGCAGACACTCTCAGAAGGCAGGGCTCTCATTTGGGGTGGCCTGGGTGCATTTGCTGGTGAAACATTATTGGTTTTTATGAGGACTCACTTGGGTGCGCCCTGCACCTGGGGAAGCCAGCCCCTTGAGGGACAGGAAAGAATGGCGTGAAGGGAGCTCTGGGTCCTGGGCTCCTCCCCACCCTCCTGCCCTTTTGGAACTAAGTGGATTAGGCCCTGTGCAATTGTGATTAAAATCCTGCTGTGTGGGAACCGTGGAGGTTTGGCTTAGAGCAGGAACACGAGGCTCCTGTTTGGGGAACAAGGAGCCTCAGGAGGCCCTTTCAGCACTAGACAGGCCAGAGATGCTGAAAAGATTGCTTTTGTTTTTGAGGCGGGTTTGGGATTAGGGTTGCCTTTTTCTTTAGACTAGGGCTTTGTCTTTGCCGCCTTCTCCTCATGGCACTAGTGATCTTTCTGTCCTCTGCCTCCTCGTCCCTCTCATTTCTCCTTTTCCACCTGTTTCTCCTGCTATCGCTCTGTCCCCGCTCTCCCGGGCCTTGCCAGTTTGCCTGTCTCGTGTGTTTCAGGCCTCATGGCCTCTTTTCTGCAGCCTGGCAGGCTGAGGGCAGGCGGAGGACAGAGCAGGGCCAGGTCAGGTGCTAAGGACTCATCCTGGTCAGCGGGCAGCTCACTCCCCCACCCCCACCCCAGGGGAGGGTGGGGGTGGGGAAGGAAGGAGGAGTGAGTGCTGTACCCATGCCACTCACAGTGTCCCCTCCTGCTGCCCGCCTTGACCAGGCGTCAGCAGCCTTGGCAGTCAGAACAGTGGACTCAGGAGTTCTTGGGCTGAGCTGTAACCTGAGGAGGTCCCCCGCCACCCCCCCATGGCTTGTGTGAAGTCAACTTCAGCTGCAGTCTCTGCTGTTGGGTCTCCTTTTACGGCCCAATGGTCTGAGACTTTTGCTTGGGACAATTGTGTGGGACTAGGCACAGTATGACCCCCAAGGGTTCCCTAGCCACAGTGAGGTATAGACAGGGCTGAGATCTGACCTGAGTCAGAGCCTTAGAGCCAGCCAGAGGAGCTGGTGGGAGTCTGGGAGGGCTCAAGGTATGAGGTGCAACCTACCTCCATTTTTACAGAGGGCAGAACTGAGTGTGAGCTGCACCTGCACTAGCTGGTGTGAACACTCAAGACTCTCTAGCTGGCACCCTGCACCTGACCACCCTTGCCCTGCTAAGGCTCAGAGGCTACATTCAGGGGCCTGAGGGACCAGGACCTTGAGCTGCCACACTCATTTCCCCATTCTTAAGGGTTCAGCCTCCACAAGAGACCCATAGCTCATCCATAGATGCTCACCCAACATTAACAGCCCCCTTCTCAGGATGTGGTAGAAGGACTGGCAGGTGTTCTCCATGCTTTCTGGCAGGCAGTGGCACAGGGGGCAGGGGGATGGCAATAAGGGCACCCACTTGCTGAGTGCCTCCTACATGTCAGGCACAAACACTGCAGAATCAGAATGGATTATCACGCCCATGCCATGGATGCAGAGACAGGTTCAGAAAGGCAGAGTAACTCACCCAGGGTCACATAGTATGGACATGGCCCTGTGCTGGAACCCAGGCCTGGCTCTCAGCCATTCCTCTCTGCGTGTGTGCTCCTCTGGGGATCAGGAGCCACAGTCTGCTCATCTGCAAAATGAGAGCCTGGGCCGGGAGCAGTGGCTCATGCCTGTAATCCCAGCACTTTGGGAGGCTGACGCGGGTGGATCACCTGAAGTCAGGAGTTCGAGATCAGCGTGGTGAAACCCTGTCTCTACTAAAAATAGAAAAATTAGCTGGGTGAGGTGGCACATGCTTGTAATACCAGCTACTTGAGAGGCTGAGGCAGGAGAATCACTTGAACCCGGGAAATGGAGGTTGCAGTGAGCTGAGATTGCGCCATTGCACTCTAGCCTGGGAGTCAAGAGTAAAAGTCCATCTCAAAAAAAAAAAAAAAAAAAAAAAAATGAGGGCCTGGGTGCTCTGCTTGGCAAAGACCTCCCTTTTGGCTGTGAAGACATGTTAGGTGGGCAATGATCATCGGCAGTGCCAGGGAAGCAGGCAGGTCGTGGGGGCCTGCCTTGCCCACTGCTGGGGCTGATCTTGCAAGTAGATAGACAGCATAGAGACTGGTCAGAGGGTGCCCCAGGATGCCTCTCCCACACCAGTCAGCAAATGATGTTGTCAGGGGAACATTTGGCTATGGTGATGCCACCAGCAAGGGCTATATTCTGCCAGGGTCAGGAGCTCTGAGGGTTATGACTCAGGTTTGGAGACCCCTTCCGCTGTACTTCATGGCCTAATTAAGTGCTTGAGTCAGGCTGAGCCAGTACCAGGGTGTGTCCTTACCCTAGGCAGGCCCAGGAGAGGGGGAGTGAGTCACTGCCGCCTAATCTCATGGCAGGAACAGGCAGTGTCCCTCAGAGCTGCCAGGCCACCACCCTGGTCCCCTAGAGGGCAGGGCCTCCCCCTCTTCCTCATAGCTATGGCTCCATGGTATGATCAGAGACTAGGAAAGCCTTCTGGGAGTAGGCTGGGTGTCGGTGCCTTGGGAGTCCTCTGGCTGAACGTGAGCAGGAGGGGAGAGGGGCCAGGGGCCAAGGGAGACTGGAAGCCTGGATGGCTAGTGCCCCTGCTACCCCTGGGAGGAGCCTGAGGAGAGCAATGGCTGCCTGTACTCACCCAGGCCTGTGTGGGGAGCTGCAGAGACGTGAATGAAGCCAAAGGATGAGGGAGAGATGCTGAGCAGATATGAGATAGAAGGTCAGTGTTGGGGGTGGGGATGGAAGGTTCCCTAGGGCCTCTGTGCCATGCCTCTGGGGGTGAGCCAATGTATCTCCCCACACCCACTTCTGATTCCTTTGTCATCTCTGTGACATCTCCTCCAGGCGAGAGAGACCAGCTGTCATTCTTCTGAAAGCTGGAGAGTTTTGGGTCCCCTCTCTCCAGAGCTGGCCAGAGGCCTGGCCTGCTGAGTGCTTCAGCAGGGGTCACCTAGGCATGACCTCACTTGCCCTGGCCACCCCTGCTAGGGAGGGTGGTATGGCCCTTTGTTACCCTGTGCCAGCTATGTGGGCATCACTGCCACACAACTGGCCAGTTGGGGGCACATATTTCATTGCTGCTGTGGGGTCTCTTCATGAAGAGAGACCACTGATGGGACATTATTTCTGAGATTACAACAAAACACTTGTGTTTGCTAAAATGTTCCAGTCTTATGATGAAAATGTCCTATTTTTACACTGTCATAGAAGAAATAAAACCAGGGTAAAGTTTCACAGATTATGTAGCTGATTTTGATAGAAAAATCCCCTTTTCCTCTTTGAAGTTAAAGGAAGATACCAGAACCTGGATCTTCTGAGTATGTACTCAGGGGGCTCACAAGTGGTCTCTGCGGCCTCCTCCGGCCCTCTGTGGGAAGGCTGTGGGCAGAATCCTGGGATCCCACACCAGTCAGGGGCAGAGGGAGTTGTGATCCTGCCACTTTCTCACTGTAGAACCTCTGGGGGAGGGGAGGAGGCTGTAGCTGTCTCTGGGCCTCTTTCCCCACCTATAACACAGGAGCCATGTGGGAGGAGAGTGGGTGCCCAGTTCACAGATGCAAGCTGGGGCTTAGGAAGGTGAAAGGACTGGCCATGGTCACACATTTTGCAGGCGGGACATTGTTCAAAAGGATGCGCGGAGTTGTCGAGGGGTGTAAAGGTGTCTGCCACCTGGGAGAGTAGGGGGCTGCCACAAAGAAGTGAAGATGGGCCCCCTCCTGTAGTTGACCAAGCTTGAGAGCTGGGTGAGTTCCCTGTTGTGGGTTTCTGTTCTTTCAGTCTTGGTTCCCATTCCCCAGGGTCCCTCCCCTAAGATCAGCCACCCTCTCTCCACCCTGGAGGGTCTTCCCCTTCCTTATTGAGCCTTTCACAGCAAAACAGGATTTGTGGACTCAAGGTTCTTGGTCCACCTTTGAAGAGCCCAGTCTGGCTGTGCCCCTCTGAGGATATGAGACCATTTCCTGTGACCTGCTGAATTGGAGAGGTTCTGCCTCCCCCAGGTCCCCAAGGCTGCACCTAGCTTTCCCTGAATTCTGGGAAACAAGGAGGGGAGGAGTGTAAGGCCATTTCAGGAAGACCCAGGGGAATCCTAAAGCCAGGGGTCCCCAAGCAAACCCAGGAACTGTTTTCACCCATACCATCATGGCCCCCAATATCTTCAGTGTGCACTGGACACCAAGTTCATCTGAGCTCTTTGTGTGTGCTCTCATTCCCTCCTTGTGGCTCCCTGGGAACAGGAGTATTAGCACCATCCCCACTTTCCAGATTGGGCCTGTGAGGCTCAGAGAGGCTGAATGGCCTGCCCAAGGCCACAGGGGAGTTGGGAATAGACCTGGACCCCTGTGGCCGCAGCTAGTCCTGCTGTGCATGGTCCCTGGTCTGGGGCACTGGGACCCTCTAGCACTCACGTTCCCACTGTTCTTCCCTCTTCCTTCCTGGGAGCCTCGCTCAGGTCCCTCTTTCTAGAAGCATTTCCCTCCACTCTTCCCATCCCCCAGACTTAGCATTTCAGCCTTTGTTTCCAGGTTGTCTGGGGCTGGTGAGAAGCAGACCAACTGAGGCCATCAAAATTTGGTAAATTGGAGGAATCTTGTCTTCCTAAGACTTGATGATTTCAAAATTTGTGTTGGCTATCCTGTCCCAGAGCTTCCTGGGAAGACACTAGGCTTGGAACCTCAGCTACTCCCTCCCCTCCCAAGAACTCTGGTGAGAAGTGGTCAGGTGGAGGTTCCCAGCCTGTCAAGCTGCCACCCTGCCCCCCATCAGGTGTCCTGTCCTTGGCCTAGAAGGGGAGTTGTTGTTTAGGGGTCCTCCTTTCTTGTGAGTTCCCTCAGAAGGGGCTGGCCTTCTCCATCTCGCCTGTTCTGCCAGGTTCTGGTTCTGGAAAGAAAGGAGAACGGAAGGGAAGGAGCCAGGACCAGTTTCCCAGGTGTACATGTCATCATCAAGCATCCCAGTTGGCAGTGACTCATCCATAGACCCCTAAATCCTTGAGGACAGAGTGCCCGTGGCAGCATTCCCAGTCCCAGTCCAGGTCTAGCCCCCAGACAGGGCCAGTACATGTTTGCAGGAGTTGGGAGGGGATCTGTACATGGGCAGGCCTGTACAGTTGAATCCTGGTTCCCAAATAACTCTGACTCAGTGGTGGCCACGTGCAAACCACGTGACCCAGAGAATCCACAAAGCCTCCCTGACCCTCAGTTTCCTCATCTGAAAATGGTGGCTAACAATGCAGTTGTTGAAGGGCAAGAGCTAATGGGTATGACATGCCTGGTACAGGGCGGGGCTCCGTGAACATCTGCCATTGTTGTAACAGCCACCGAGTAGCAGGGCCTGGTCCAGACCAGGGGCGTGGGCCAAGCTCTCGGAAGGAGTGGCAGGGCCTTCTCTGTTTGTTTTCCCCAGGCTGGTGTTGTGGGGATGAGTGCCTGCTCCAGGCCTTGAAGCTGCATGGAAAAGGGGTGAAGCAGCTATACATGGTCCCCAGTCTTGACTCTCACTGCCCAGCTGTGTGACTTTGGGCAAGTCACTTAACCTCCCAGAAGGACATTTCCCCACAGGTAGAAGGGCGCTGCTGATCCTTGTTGGGTTATGGTGACCACTGTGTGAAGTGGCCTCTGCACAGTACTGGCCCAGCACCAGGGACAGACTGTTGTCCTGTAGGGAGCGCTAATCCCACCTGACTCCATCATTCCCTCAGCACCTACCTGGGGCCTGGACGTTTGGGGTCAGTGGTATCACGTGAGCCGCCCTCCTTGGAACGGAGCCTCTGAGGAGGAGAGGTAAATGGACAGGGTGAGACAGAGGACAGGATGTGGTCAGAACTTAATGAAGCAAGGTCTCATCTGGCAGGAGGCCAACTCATCCACAGCTGCAAAATTGGTTCCATTAGCTCCTTTAATGAGCTACGAAAGCTCGGAAAATGAGTTTGTGAGAGAATAATGGCACATGTCTGCAGCTCTGATTTGAAACTGTGGCTAAAAAGTTAGATATTACACTACCTTCCAGCTCTCCAAATAGCATCAGTGCCCTTGTGGGGAGGGAGAGGGAGGACATGGGGGGCGGGAGCGGGGTTCTGGCATTATAAGGAAGATGCTGAAGCTTTAAGAAGGAAAAGCCTGCTTCTGAACTCTGAATTCAGGGTCAATCCCATCCTGACGTCTTCCCTGCAGAGCAGAGGCTGAGGCTGTGACCCATTCTCTGAGTGGGCAAAGCAGCTCACAAGGGTCACACTGGCTGGCAGGGCCGAGTGTGTTAATAGCCCACACAGGTGCCAGCAGCACTGGCAGGGGTTTCAACAACTGGCTGTAAAATAGATTCTGCTATTGCAGTGGTGTCTCTTATGTCATTTGAGATGTGATCCTCATGGGAAATAATCCCAAATAATCATACAACTGGGAGCTGGGAGAGATCTTAGAGATGGCTGAGTCGAAGACTTGTCAAGGAGGGAGTATGATAGGTTCAAAGTGTTTTGTCTTATTCACGGCCTGCCTCTGTAAGAATAGGGGTTCCCAACAATGAAACCTAAATTTCCCTACAACATTCTCTACAGTTTTGCTGCCTAAGATTTCGTGTTGAGCACGTGCACTGAGATTTAATCTTCAGCATTCTGGCCTGCCTTTGCCTGAGGCTGGGATGAGACCCTTAGGTGGGACAGGTGTTGGAGGCCATGCTGGTCCCTGCTGCTCCTCTCCTCTCTGTCCTCTGGCACAAAACAAAGCTGGAATCCCAAGAAAATAAAGGTCTGGTGATGTTACCTCAGCACTCCTGGCCCACATGCCAGGCGATAGCTGAGGCATATGTGCTGGCCTCAGTCTTCATGGAGGAATCCATATTAGATATGTTCATTTGAGTCTGTATCTTTTGCAGAATTGCTGTCGAAGGTGTTGCCAGAAGGTTTTCTCCTATATAAGGTTTGATGTGAAATCCCTTTTAGAATTTCGTCCTAGAAAATGTTCAGTGAATATCTGTGCTCCTCTTCATGGGGTAATAAAAGCAGCAGAGCCTAACTGGTTTCCTTCTTTGCAAGACTTCCAGGAAGCTCAGAATTAAAATTTGTCCTCATTTATAGTTATGAACTTACATGGGTTTCTGGTGCATTTTATCTTTTTCTTCATTCTAAAGAGAATCTGCTGTTTTTGTTTGGTTTGGCTTCTGTCTTGTTTTAGAATTATAAAATGTCTGAAATACTGTTGTTAATAAGCAGGGCTTGCAGAAATAATGGTGCTTGGAGGGCCTCAAGGGGTGGTGAGAGGAACTAGATCCTTGGCCTCCAGGAGGAAGTTCCCTTTGCTGTAGGGCTGATGTCTCTCATACTGTGAGTTGTCACAAAATCCAGAGCTTCAGCTTCTTAATTTATTACTGCCTCGTTGATGGGAGAGATAAGTCAGCTCTCTTCCCCCGGAAACAGTGGGTGTTCTGGCAGAGGCCATACAACAGCCTGGCCGGGGCTGCAGGTTAATTGGCCAGGGGTATGGAGGTTGGGGTTTGGCTGCAAGAGGTGTTGGGGAAACTGCTTGTCCAAGCTGGTAGCCTCAGCGCTTCCTGTATGTGAGAGATGGAGATACGGTGGGCACTTTAACTTGAGAAGAGCCCAGCACTGGGGTGAGCTGGATGGGGACACCCATGTGTGGGTGGGTGGACCTGGATAGGGGGCCCTTCCTGGGCGAGGAAGTGGCTGGAGGAGGGTGTTGGGGACTGGTTCCCAAGAGTCACTGCAGACATCCCAGCTTTGTTCGATCTCTAAGAAGACAGACAGTCTTTTCTAGTTCTGGGCAACAAGAAATGTTAGGCCCTGCCATGGTGATGGGGTCCCAGTGGGAGAGGAGGTCTGAATGGAGGCATCTGGGCTTGGTCACCTTCTTGCACAGGCTGTCTTAGGTTGAGTTGTAGCAATAAGACCCCCCAATGTTTCTTGGGCACCTCTCTGTGGCCAGTTCTCTGCTAGGTACTTTGGAGAAGTAGAAAATATTAGATGAACAAATGGACAGATGGATAAATCCTGTTCTCTGCGAGTTCAAAGTCAATATTGCAGAGACTGGAGACACACATATGCCCATGGGCCCACACACCCACCCCCATACTCCCCACACACCCATGCACACACCCCTACACACGATGTATGCATGCATGCACACATTCATGTTCCCACGCACACACCCACACCCACATGCCCTCCTCATACCCCTACATATGCACTCACCCACTCACTGATGTACACATTTATTTCAGAACAAGCTTCCTGAGTCTTGTGCAAGCTGTGGATTTGGCCAGTGCCGCTCCAACTTGGGGCCACCCCCTCCTCTCATCTCCCCTCAGGGAGGGGTTGTCTGGGTGCTCTCTCAAAAGTCCTGTTCTCCTTCCTCCTCCAGCCTTGCCATCCTGCAGCCAGGTGGCCACGGGGCAATGACTTCATCCTCCCGAGCCCGTGTTTCCTCAATCTGTAAATTGGGGCTAATGGTTCCCACCCTGCTTGCCTCACAGGGTGGCACCAAGCATTCCCATGAGATAAGGGACAGCAGAGTGTTTTGTAAACTGCAAATTGTTTTCCAAACAGGCAAATGGTGCTGTTGTTTTCCCAGCTATGGAACTCAAGAATTCCTCCACCCACAAGTAAACCCTGTCCTTGGGTGGAAAGGGATATAGTGTGGTGATAGTGAGGGGCCTGGCCTGTTTTGAGGCCCCCACATTCCACCTGGTGATGCTAGAGGGGCACGGGCCCTTCTGCTCTCAAATTTTGCTGGGGCTCACTAGCTGGTGAAGTCAGTAGGGGTCTTGGCCTTCTGGCTGCTGGCTCTGGGGGCAAGAGAGAGAATTTGGCAAAGGAGGATGAGGGGAGAAGGGAAAGTGAAAACCAGTATATCAAAGCCTGAGGCCTGTGGTCACTCGCTAAAGGAAACGTCATCTCAAATTCAATGCTTGTTGAGCTTCAGTGGGGACCCACACCTCAGGTGCATGGCCAGGAATCCCCTTCCTCAGGAAGAAGCCCAGTTTCCACCTCACAGGGGTGTGTATGTGTATGTCTGTGTGTGTGTGTGAATGTGTGTCTGTGTGTACCTATTGGGCACTAGCTGGAGCTGTGGAGCTGCCCAAGTGCCATCACAGACCCACCAGTTCTGGTGGACCCCTGGGGAGCTCAGGGAACATAGGAGAGGAATGAGGCAAGGGTGGGGGCCTGTTGGGTTGTCAGAAATCCCCTCCTATCTTCTTCTTCTTTTTTTTTTTTCTGAGGCAAAGTCTTATTTTCTTGCCCAGGCTGGAGTGCAATGATGCGATCTCGGCTCACTGCAACCTCCACTTCCCGGGTTCAAGCCATTCTCCTGCCTCAGCCTTCCAAGTAGCTGGGATTACAGGTGTGTACCACCACACCCAGCTAATTTTTTTGTATTTTTAGTAGAGATGAGGTTTCACCATGTTGGCCAGGTTGGTCTCAAACTCCTGACCTCAGGTGATCCTCCCGCCTCGGTCTCCCAAAATGTTAGGATTACAGGTGTGAGCCACCGTGCTTAGCCCCTTCCTATCTTCTTATCTTCCCAGCTGTGACTGGGAACCATGACATCATTGCCCATTTCAGGTAGCCCCCAGTGGGCTCAGGCATGTGGATATGGAGGCCATGGGGACCCAGAGGCTGCTCCATGGGGGCAATGATGTGGGAGTGGTACTATGGTAGGTACTTTGCAAGGAACGCCTGTCTAGAAGTCTGCCTTGTTACCCACTTATCTCCCCCACTCTATATAGCCCAAGCCCTACAGCTTAACTTTGGGGAAACAGAGGCCCAGAGAGGAAAAGGGACTGGCCTAGGGTCATACTGAGAATAGGCATAGAACCTGGGCCTCCTGTGTCCTGGCCCTGTGCTCATTCTCATGCCTGGGAAGATGGAGCTCTTACTTTGGGACATCTTTTGTGAAGAATAGTGTGGAGTCATGTACCTATGTGAAGGAGGCCAACTTGCAGAAATGCCTTGTTGAATGGAGCAGTTATGATGGGCTCCCTGGAAGAGGAGGTAAAGCCTGGTTCAACAGAGAAGGTAGGTGAGGTACAGGCTGCCCTTGGGCAGCAGGGAGAAAGTTTGCCAGGTTGTCATGTCTCCCATTTGTTGAGCCTCACTGGGGCCTCCTCAATTTAATCTTTTTTTTTTTTTTTTTTTTTTTTGAGATGGAGTTTTACTCTGTCATCTAGGCTGGAGTGCAGTGGCACGATCTCAGCTCACTGCAACCTCCGCCTCCTGGGTTCAAGTGATTCTTCTGCCTCAGCCTCCTGAGTAGCTGGGGTTAGAGATGCACACCACCACACCGGCTAATTTTTGTATTTTTAGTAGAGATGGGGTTTCACCATGTTTGTCAGGCTGGTCTCGAACTCCTGATCTCGTGATACACCTGCCTCAGCCTCCCAAAATGCTGGGATTACAGGCGTCAGCCACCACGCCTGGCCAATTTAATCTTATCTTGTCGTCATGATAGGTTGTGAGAGGTTTTCCCCCTCATCCTTACTCTATAGATTTATTAAATCTATAAATATTGATAGGCGCAGTGGCTCATGCCTATAATCTCAGTGCTTCAGAAGCCAAGGCAGGAGGATCACTTGAGCCTAGGAGTTCGAGACCAGCCTGGGCAACATGATAAAACCCCGTCTCTACCAAAAAAAAAAAAACCAAAAACAAAAAAAAAAAACAAAAAAATTAGCCAGGTGTGGTGGCATGCACCTGTGGTCCCAGCTACTTGGGAGGCTGAGGTGGGAGAATCATTGAGCCCAGGAGATCAAGGCTGCAGTGAGCTGCGACTGTGTCACTGCACTCCAACCTGGGTGACAGAGCAAGATTCTGTCTCAAAAAAAAAAAATCTACAACTATTACCTGAGTTAGTGCTCTGTGTCAGGCCCTGTATCCCAGTACTGGGACCTAGAGGTGGCCAGGCAGACTGGCCCTGCCCTGTGGGCCCACAGTCTGATGAGGGAGGCTGCTGGTGTCGGCCTGGCTGGGGGATCAGCCATGTGATTTGGGGCCAGTTACTTCCCCTCTCTGTGCCTCAATTTCTCATCCAAAAAGTGGTGATAATGAAGTCCTTTCCTCCTAATGTTTATAAAGTACTCCAAACAGAGCCAGGCACATTGAAAGTACAATATCTGTATGTGTGTGTTTGCTTAAAGAGTTATCAAAGGAACAAGCTAATTGTATGTTGTGAGCAAGTGCTGCACAGGAAGTGAAAAGAGCGATGACGTGAGAGCTTTCTGGGGAGCTAGGAATGTTTTCTGTCTTGATGGAAGTTTGGGTCCCAAGGGTGTGTGCAATCATCAAAACTCATTGAATTGGACCCTTGAGACCTGGGCATTCTACTATATGTCAATTACACCTCAATAAACAAAGCATATATTGAAAGAAAGAAAAACAAAGGATGAAGAGGGAGGGCTTCTGAGAGGAGATGACATTGAGGTGGACCACATTGAGGGGAGGCCTGGAGGAGAAGGCTCTGGCTATGGGGAAGGAAGATGAGAAAACTGAGGCTCTAGGAGGTTTTGGGCTCAGGGTCAACTCAAGGGGTCAGGAGAGACAGCTCAGGGGATTTCTTGGCAGCTGGACCTGGGCCCAGGCTGAGGGCTCTGGCTCCTGTGATGTGCTCTGCAGAGAGGCCAGTGGGGCATTTATTATATTTTCCGGGGACGGCCCTCTCCCCTGTCCCTGTGCCTATTTTCAGGGCTTTGGCGTTTGTAGAAGGACTATTTTAATCCATGTGGGAAATGGGTTCCTAAATATGGACTCAGTGGGGCAGAAGCCTCGAGAGGCTCCAGCTCAGGGCAGCTCCACCTGCTCCTCTACCTCAGCAAAGCACAGGATGCAGGCCCAGGCTGGAAGGCTCTCCAGCCCCTCCTTGGCCATCTACCGCCCTCCTTCTTTCCCTCTGGCTCCTCCTATCTCCCTCCAGTCCTGGGCCCATCCTCCCATCCTTTGTTTGTTAGGAAGCCCAGTGTTTCCTGCCAGGCCCCAGCCAGGGACCCCCAAGTGAACTTGACCTGCCTCTGCCCTCAAGCTGCTCCCAGGCTGGTAGGAGGAACAGAAGCAAAACCAGTAAGAAAAGTGCTGGGAGGGGCCGGGCGCAGTGGCTTACACCTGTAATCCCAGCACTTTGGGTGGGTGGATCACGAGGTCAGGAGATCGAGACCATCTTGGCTAACACAGTGAAACCCCATCTCCACTAAAAATACAAAAAATAGCTGGGCATGGTGGCGGGCACCTGTAGTCCCAGCTACTCGGGAGGCTGAGGCAGAATGACATGAACCCGGGAGGCGGAGCTTGCAGTGAGCCGAGATTGTGCCACTGCACTCCAGCCTGGGTGACAGAGCAAGACTCTGTCTCAAAAAAAAAAAAAAAAAAAAGAAAAAGAAAAAAAGGTGCTGGGGGGACTTTCCAGAGAGAGAGAGAGAGAGAGACAGAGATGGAGACAGAGAGAGAGAGAGATTGATCGATCTGAATTGAGCCCTGAAGTTTCCTCAAAAAGAGGGAGTTGACCCAACAGAGAGGATGAGGCAAGAATGCACATGACAGGGACCAGCACAGACCTAGACACAGAGGCCTGGGGGAGTAAGGCCTGTTTGGGAACAACATGTATATTTTTCTGGCCAGAACAAAGTGGTTTTGGCCCAGAGGTGGCAGGAAGTGAGGTGGGAAAGGAAGGCAAGCCCTGCGTGCTGGGGGAGGACATTTATCTGGAAGATGTGAGGAAGTGTCTGTGGCCACAGGTGGATTAGAGTCATAAGGGGAGAGGCAGGGCTGAGGACCCTAATGAAAGCATTCCAGCTGTGAGCTTGGACTTTTAAGAGAGAAGAGGAGGACTCTGATGTGGGAGTGAGATGCCACAAGGCAGGCAGTGAGGAGGGAGTGTGGGAGCCAGCCTGGGAGGCCTGACAGGAGATGGTCAGGTCAGACTGGGGAGGAGAGAACCAGGCAGGGGGAGGGGGAGGAGGCAAAGAAGGAACCGGATGCAGGGGGGGAGGATGGTACCTCTTGGCTCCTGTGGCTGAGGATTGGGGTACCCCTAGCTAGGGCCGCCACAGGACATGGTGGAGGCAAGTGGGGGGCACTGAGCTTTCTGGTCCCAGTGCTAAGAAAGAAGCTGGTGATTGGGAATTGTGCGGGCACTAACCTGAGGGGTGTTCTGGAAGGCAAGGGCAGCATGAGCAAGGATCCATGGTGTCCAGGCAGGAGTGTCTGCCCACAGCAGCCTTGATGCACACCCCCAGCCTGCTCTGGGTAATGGAGCAGGGGCACAGAGCTGCTAGAGGGCTTGTCCAGCCCCTGGCTCTCTGTATTCCTTGCACTGCCTGTATTCCCAGGCTAGGGTTGAGGGGAGCAGCTCCAGAAAAGGAGGGACAGCCAAGGGGCAGCAGGCTCGAGAAACCACTGCCTGCCTCTCCCCTCTCTGGGACACTGCCCTGACCCAGTTTGTCTTTACCTAGAGAGCGTGCATGGTCACAGAGCCTGCCCCTAACAGTGCCCTGTGTAAAGTGGCCTGGCTCTCCCCATCCTGCAGAGGAGGAAATTAAGGCTGGGGCAGCCCAGGGTCCTATGGCTGCTGAGCAGTGCTGATCCGAGCCCCAGTCTTGAGCATCAGCCCTGGTCCCCAGCCCTCCTCCATTAGGAAACACAGTGTCACAGCTGGTCCTTGAGTGAGCAACCCTTTTTGGGGGTGGCTTGTCCCTGCTGTCCCCATTCTGGGCCATCTCCTCATGCATGCTGACTTCTCCTTCTCCCCCTACAGCAGGGCCACTATGAGGCCTTGTTCATTTCTGGTGCTGGTTGGCAGCCACAGTCCAGGGCTGAGTTAACCCGAGCAAGGATCCTGATGCCCGCCCACTGGATGCTTGCCTTGGCTGGGATGCACCCTGTGGGGATGACTCTGCTATTATACCATTTTACAGAGTTGTAGGCTGCAGCTTGGAGCTGTGAATGTATGCCTGAGGTCACACCGAGTCATTGGAGGAATTCAATCCCAAACCCACATCTCACTCCACTCAGCTGTCATCTCCCTCAACTAGGGTCCTCCCTTCCCCCAGTCTCTAGCTCTGGGTCCTTACCGGTGATCTGTAAGCATGGGATGAGGGTGGAGGCTGGGCAGCTAGGTCACCTTGAGATGGCCCCACCTCTCTCACAGTGCGATGACATTGTTGCCCTGGTACTGCATAGCAGCTCCCAGGCAGGCTATAAAGTTACCTTGGGAGCTGGGTACTGACTGGGTGGTCATGACCAAGCAACTCATTTTAGAAGCACTTTCCTTGGTAGTGAGAGTTTTGTTCTCATGCCCACTCCTGGAGAATTTGAAGTCTTAATTACTTTTACCCCTACAGGAGTGTGGCCTTGTCTCCCTCCACTCTGGGCCAGTTTCTTTGTGGGAGATAGATTGACAGACACAGGCCTCAACCTCTCCTGGAGGAAGTCTTCCTTCTCACTCCAGCACTCTCCTGATCATGCTGAGTCCTGTAGGGCAGATTTGCGTGTTAGTGCACCCTCTCCCCTCCCCAGCCTTTCCCCAGCACTTTCTGCTTCTACACTTACATTTCTCATAGATGCCCAGGGTGAGAATCACAAGGGAGGCACCAAGGGCCTACTATGTACCAGGTGCTATCCTGTACAATTTACATGTACAATTTCCAACCCTAGCCTGGGAAATGGAACAGCTGTGTCATCCTCATGGTAAAAATGAGGCTCAAGGGATGTGTGGCCCCTGGCTTGGGGTCCCATGGCTGCTGTGTGATTAGAGTGGGGTTATAAAACCCACTCAATTTCCATCTGAGAAGAGAGGCAAGGGCTTCTTTGGCCTCTGAGCCACTCGAAGCAGTCAGCCACCTCCCATGGACTCCTTGAACTACCTGCCAAGCTGCTTGAGCCCAGGACTGACCCTCAAGTCCAGAGGCTCACTGGACCACAAGTCAGAGAAACCTAGATTCAAATTCTCATTCTGCTCCTTATAAGCTGTGTGACCTGGGGCAGGTCACAGGCCTCAGAGCTTATATGTTTTTGTCTGCAAAGTGATGGTAGAGGGCTCTGAGCCTGATACTTTCTATGTGCACCCACCTACAGCTCTTGTATGACAGCCCCAAGGCCCGGCAGGAGGTAGACCATCACTGGCAGGCTTCTGGCGGCCCCCATATTGTCCGCATCCTGGATGTGTATGAGAACATGCACCATGGCAAGCGCTGTCTCCTCATCATCATGGAATGGTATGCTGGCCTGCCCTGTCTCCACACCCCCTCGGCATCCCTGTGGCCCTCAGGCTCCCTGCCATGCTTCTAGGGGCTTTCTTTGTTTTTCAGGTAGCAGATCTGGGTGCCACTGTAGCCCCTGAGGGGCAGTGGAGCAGGCAGCCGCAGGCCCTGCCTGTGGATCTATGGAGTTGGCCATAAGGACATTCCCTCAAGGGTGGGCAAGAAACCATAGGGGTTAATATGGCCTCCCTGAGTGTGATTTCTACTCTGTGAGGAGGACTGGAAGAGCTGTCAGAGAAGGCTCCCAATCCCTGAATATGGATGGATGGGGGATTTGGGAAAGAACAGCACCCACGCACTTCCCTCAGCTTTCTCTCCTTTTGACCTGGGTATGTGCTCCCATGGTCCCACCAGGAACTGGGTGCTTGGGGCCTAGAACCAGGAGCCAGTGGCCTTTTCCACCCTGGGCTTCTTCCTGTAACACCGTGGCTCAGCACCAGCCATCCTTGGACTCTGGGTCTCCAGCTCCTCCCTGTCTGCCTTTCAAGTCCCCCCTTCCTGCATCGGTTAGCCAGTTCTTCAGATTTGGGGTTCAGATCCTGCCTCTGCTACCCACTAGCTATGTGACCGTGGGCAGCTCTTAACCTCTCTGAATCTCTGTAACTCAGATGTAAGATGTGGGAAAGATCTTAATGTAGCATTTACCCTGTGCTTGACTCCATTCTAAGTGGCGCATGTGTATTGCATATTCAATCTGCATGACTATGGGGTTGGTGCTGTCATCCCTATCATACAAAAGAGATAGCTGAGGCACAGAGAGGTGAAAGAACCAGCCCAGGATCACACAACAGCGCTCATGAAACGTGGATCCCAGGGCATGGCACACAGTAGGTGCCCAGAGAACAGTGGTCATACGATGATAATTAACATCTCATCCCACATTTGGGGAAACAGAGACTTGAATGGGGTTGGGAGTACCCAAGCCCTCACAGTCAGGTAGGGGCCGTGCCACTGGGAACACACAGGCTTCTTGGCAGGGATCAGAGCCCACCACCCTCTTCTAGTTCCAAGAGTTCAGTTCAACCCACCTAAGCTGACAACCCACCATGCACCAGGTTCTACAAGGGACAGGGAGGCTGACAGTGGCTGTTCAGTAGGGGAGGAGCGGAGCAGTAGGGCCTGAAGCCTGGGCCTCTGATTTGGGGCAGGGGCAAGGGTAGGATGATGTGCAGTTTCCCCCTCTCTGCTTATAGTCACCTCTTTTACAGCATGGAAGGTGGTGAGTTGTTCAGCAGGATTCAGGAACGTGGCGACCAGGCTTTCACTGAGAGAGGTATGTGCATGTAGCTGGACCAGCAGGAGGATTCAGGGTGAGAGGTATGGACCAGAGCGTTGTGTGTGATGCTAGGCAAGACCCTGTTCCTCTCTGTGCCTCAGTCTTCCCATCTGAATAAGAAAGGGTGAGACTCAGTGTCCATCCCCACAAGGGACTCTCTGAGTCTGAGACACTTTGTCGAACTTGGACTCTCTATGGCTTTGGGATGGAGGCCTCAAAGCCTCCTGATGCTGTCTCACAGTTGAGCTGGGGAGAGGTAGCTCAGGACTGAGGAAAGAAGTTTAGATGGGTTGGGGGTATCCTCGGAGGAAACTGGGGTGTCTGGGGTGGCATAGACATCCCGGGATAGAGAACCTGGATAGCAGGAGCGCTGTCACTGTCTTCTTGTCTTGTACTGGCCTGTTAGACTGTGTCCAGGAGGGATGATAGGGTGGGGGCTTGACCTTTGACTGGCATCACTGACCCCCTCCTCTTCTGTTTCTGCAGAAGCTGCAGAGATAATGCGGGATATCGGCACTGCCATCCAGTTTCTGCACAGCCATAACATTGCCCACCGAGATGTCAAGGTGAGGCTCCAGGATTCAGGTTGGGGGCCTGGGGAAGAGGATGTTGTCCCACTCCACAATCCCTGATGGCATCCAGGACCCACTGGATGGAGGCGATGTTCCCTAGTCACATTCAAAGCCTCTGCTCTGTGTCCCAGACTGCTTTTCTCAGCTTCTTCTCTAGTTTCAGCATACTCATTCTGTTCTCACCAGGTGGGTCCCCTTGCTTCTTTCAAACACTGAGTAATCCAAATAGTAATAAGAATAACTGACTGCCTGCCTAAAGCCAGCGGGCCCTGACAAGCAATCTCATTTCATTCTCACCCAGCCTGGTGAGATAAGTGCCATTACCCATTTTACAGATGAGGAAAACAAGGCTCAGAAAAAGATTAAGTGACTTGCCCAGGGGCTGTGTAGTTGCTGCACTGGGATTCATTCATTCATTTGTTTACTTGTTCAGCAAGAAATTTTGTGTGGACGCAATGTGCCAGGCCTCAGGCAGGGGCTGCCTGATGCTGTTTTTTGTTTTGTTTTGTTTTGTTTTGTTCTGTTTTTTTGAGACAGAGTCTCACTCTGTCACCTAGGCTGGAGTGCAGTGGCGCAATCTCGGCTCACTGCAGCTTCCGCCTCCCAGGTTTAAGCGATTCTCCTGCCTCAGCCTCCCAAGTAGCTGGGACTACAGGCGCACACCACCACACCTGGCTAATTTTTGTATTTTTCGTAGAGATGGGGTTTCACCATGTTAGCCAGGCTGGTCTTGAACTCCTGACCTTAGGTAATCCGCCCGCCTCGGCCTCGAAAAGTGCTGGGATTACAGGCGTGAGCCATTCCACCTGGCCCTGTTGCAGCTTTTGTGAAGTCACAGCCATAGCTTTGACAGATCAGGCCCTCTGATACCAGCATTTTAAGGGAAAGAAGCCATTTGCTGAGCCCTGGAGGAAGGAACAGAGGTAGTGCCAGTTGTTGGGCCACCTTCCAGTCTTGAGGCTGGAAGCTCAGCTCTCCAAATTTCCTATCCTGGGAGGACTGGGTCTTAGAGGTCATCTGGATCAGATGGATGAAATGCAAACCAAGGCAGCACACACATGCATGTGCACACAAGCATGTGTGAGCACTATCAGAGCAGAGTCTGCTCCTCCTGGGCCCTCTGCCCCAAGCCTAGAATGTTACCTTCCTTGGCTTATTTCCTCCTCGGACTGGGCAGAGGCGAGCTGAGGTTACAGCTGCTGCATCAGGTCCTCCCTCTGGCTGAGCATGCCAACCTGTAAATCCTTGCTTTATTTGGACCCTGGCTTTTTTTTCCCGAAGAGAGAAAAGCCTTCTGCAGAGGAGATTCCCTTGAATAGACTAAAACTGCTTCTCTGTTTTTATCACAATTGAGAAGGTCAGATCTTCTCAAATGGAACCTGAGAAATAGCATCCATTGGTTCTAAACCACCACCCCATCCTTCTACCAACACCCCATCCTTCTACCCCGGCTCTGCTTGGGGGTCTCTTCTGCCCCTCTCCATGGGCCTACATCCTACCTACCATTCATTAAAAACCAGTTTCAGGGACAGACCTCCCCACTGCCCTCATCTGCCAGGCCCCTGGCTACTCCTGGGACACAGGAAGATTGCCTCTGTGCAGCTCCTGGGATCTGGGGTCTGAGCAACCAGGGCCTTCTCCCCTGAGCAACCTCAGATGGGGCTGTCCTTCTAGCCCTGTAGGATTCACTCTGGGCTGGGTATGGGACATGTTCTTGGCAATACTGACTTATGAGCAGCCTGCCTTCCCCCCGCACCCTTGCTCTAGCATTTCATGGCAATGTCACCAACTCAGGATCAGAAGTTCCTGCCCCGAGGCTTTCTATGGCACTTGGTCATTCACAGCCTTGGCTGAGCACCTGCCTTGCTTCCCCTTTTGTGAATGAAGGTAGCACCTTGGGTTTCTCTATATTTGGCCCATGTTGGTGGGCAAGGCCTGGGTCTTTTTTTAAATGGACCTGGCTCCTTCTGCACTGGGATGGAGTCGGGGAGTCTGGCTGAAGATCACCTTGGGGCTCTGCTCCTGCCTGGTTCCTAACTCCAAACCAATGTTTTCTCTTTGTGGCCCAGCCTGAAAACCTACTCTACACATCTAAGGAGAAAGACGCAGTGCTTAAGCTCACCGATTTTGGCTTTGCTAAGGAGACCACCCAAAATGCCCTGCAGACACCCTGCTATACTCCCTATTATGTGGGTGAGTCCTTGGGACATGAGTTGTAACTCCTCACCCCAACTTATACAGCTGTATTATGGGGTAGCCAGTGGGTTGCAGAAACCAAAGGGTTAAAGCCCAGCAAGGAGGGAGGGGGAGGATTCTGTCTGCATGGAGGCGGGTGACGTGGGGGGCCGGAGGCTGCAAAAATATTCTCCCAAACTTCAGCTTCTGCTTTTGAAAATAGATCCAGGAAAATTCTGGCTGTGGCCTGTGAGCTGAATGACATCACAGCAGCTCTAAATATATATGTGATAAAAGGCTGCCATCAGCTCGGGACGGAGCCCAACCGCGGTTGTTTTTCTCTAGTTTTTGTCTTCCTGGGATTCATATTCAGAAAGTGGGCATGCATTTCCTCCTAACTTGGAGGGACAAAGGGTACCAGTCACCTGCCTTGTGGGAGACGGTCACTAAAGCCAGGGCTTGGAGGTGTGCACATACTCATGCTTCCTGGAAAAGTTCACTGCCCTTCTGCAAGTGGGCAACCCCTGGATCTAAAAATGTTCCTTGCCAGAACTGCCCCCTAACCTGAGAGTGGGGTGATGACAGAGGGCTTTTCTCCCTCAGAAGAGGTCTTCCTGGAGGGCTGCTGAAGGGGTGGGAAGTTCCCTGAGACAGTTGAAATGGCACTCTGTTAACTAGGATGTGTTTTGCACTAAGTATTTTAACTTAGAAATCTTCTAGCCTACCCACCTCATTGCACAGGGAAGACAAAGGCCCCATGGATTGGTAGCCAAGCTGATGATGGAATGCAGAGCCCTGTCCCTGGTTCTTCCTTGCCTGTGACCTAGGCTGTGCATTCAGGGAGGCAAGGGACACAGGACAGCTGGCAGGCCAAGACCCTCTCACCTATGGCAGCTTCCCACCAAGCCCCAGACTGGCCTTCTCTTCTCTTCTTTCACCAAGGTTGAGACCGGCAGAGGGGCTCAGGCCCAAGGGAGCTAGGGGTATGTCTGAAAGTGGTTGATTTTTTTCCAGGAGCTTTCTCCTCCCCCAACTTCACACACATGCTGCCTTTCCAAAAGGTGCCAGACACCAGTCTGCTCTGCCCTACCTCCCAGCCCAGGTACCTGCTCCCCACCTTGCTCAGGCTTCAGGCTCCTGCCTGGGCTCCAAGACCCTTGGGTCTGAGAGCCCTGCTGTCCCTCTGCCCTGGCAGCCCCTGAGGTCCTGGGTCCAGAGAAGTATGACAAGTCATGTGACATGTGGTCCCTGGGTGTCATCATGTACATCCTGTGAGTACCTTCCCCACCCCCTGCCTCCATCTCCTGCCCTTACCCCCACTGTGAGCCCTCAGGACCACTTCTGTCCCCCCACCCCCATGTCCTTGGTGAGGAGCTTGTGTGTGTCACTCCTCATGCGGGCTGCCCTTCCCTTTTGGTCATGGGACACCACTCCTTCAGGTGCCTGAGGGTCTCCCCATGCCAAGGGCTGATGGCATTCCTGGGATGTGCCTGGGAGTCCGGAGGGCTGGTATTATTGCCGTGGTGTCTAGTTGTCTGTCTCCCCAGTCAGGGGCTTTAGAGGGGAAATGGGTCCACCTTGGCACTGCTCCCACCCTATGCCAAATGACTTACCCCTTCCCCCAGCCTTTGTGGCTTCCCACCCTTCTACTCCAACACGGGCCAGGCCATCTCCCCAGGGATGAAGAGGAGGATTCGCCTGGGCCAGTACGGCTTCCCCAATCCTGAGTGGTCAGAAGTCTCTGAGGATGGTGAGTGAACCTCTCTGTCCCAGCCTGACTCACCTGGCCCCTGCGGCTTTCATTCTGGGAAACATCACTTTGGTGTCAAACTGACCTGTGTTCAAATCTTGGCTCCCCCTCTTCCCAGCTATGGGACCCTAGGCAAGTCCCCTAACCTTCTTGAGCCTCAGTTTCTACACCTGCCAAACAGGCTCAAAACTTGCCTCCTCAAAACTCCCTCTAACTCCTATTCCTCATTCATATTTTCCCCTTTGAGGACCACAAACAAGGCTGCCCTGTATGAGTTATCTACTGCTGCTTAACCAATTATCCTGAACACTTAGTGTTTCAAAACAAGAAATAGTTGTTAGCTCACTCTTTCTGTGGGTTGGGAATTTGGGAGCACATGCAGCCCCTGCCCCAGCAGAGCTTGTGGTCTGTGGGGAAGGGTGGAGGGGCTGGCTCTGCAATCTCACCTCTCCCCTCTCTTCCCTGGCCCCCCTAGCCAAGCAGCTGATCCGCCTTCTGTTGAAGACAGACCCCACAGAGAGGCTGACCATCACTCAGTTCATGAACCACCCCTGGATCAACGTGAGCCCCTCCTCCTCCCATGGCAGGCAGGGTGTCCAGCAGGAGTAGGGCTGCCGGGCAGGAGGGTGGTGGCTCTGCTTTGAGGCCCCAGTGTAGGGCTGGAATGGGCCCATGCGCACAAGTAGATAGTAGGGCCTCACCTACAACCTGGCTTTGTCACTGCCCTAGTGAGGCTCCTTCCCCACCCTGAGCCTTGGTTTTTCCATCTGAGTCTGGGAGAAGGGGATGGAGTGGGGGGAACCAGTGCTGTCCCAGGTGCCTCCAGTTTCTAATCCATGGGCGTGGGGCTCCTTCCAGCAATCGATGGTGGTGCCACAGACCCCACTCCACACGGCCCGAGTGCTGCAGGAGGACAAAGACCACTGGGACGAAGTCAAGGTGGGTGGGCTCTGCCTCAGTCTCAATACAAGTGCCAGGATTTGGGCAAAAGGGACTTCAGGGGGGTGGCTACCCAGGGTCTGGGGTCTTTGGCCCCTTTCTGTACCTGGAGCACAGAGTGTCAGTGACTGTCGCAGTGGTCCAACCATGGCACTCCAAGGATTGGGCCTCACTACGCCATTCAGTGTGGTGCTCCTGGCTCACTTCCTCAATGAAAGGGGGCTTTGGTACCAAGCTTGGATGATGACCTCTCTTATAACCAACAACATTTGGGAGGGTGGTCAGCCTGGTTTAGACCCAGCAGAGGCCACGTTTGAACATATGGAGTAGCAGCTCCAGTGGCACAATCTCCAGGCCCCAGTGCGCTGGTTGCCCAGCGAGATGGCATTCTCTGCAGGTCTTGTGGTTCTGTGGTGGAATTGGTTTAGTTCACTGTCCCACTTACCCTTGGTGTGGTCCGAGGGAATAACTCTCCTTCTGTGCCTTAGTGAATAAGCTCAGTGTCTACCACAGAGGACTGTAGTGAGGATCATGTGATGCAAAGGGCTTGGCCCAGTGCTGGGCACACAGTGGGCACAGAGGCAGCACAGGCTGTCACTGACATTAAGGGGCTGCCCAGGCAGGGGGGTGATGGTTCCTAAGGTCAGTACATCCTGACCTCTTAGTGCCCACCATCCTGTCTGTCCCCAGGAGGAGATGACCAGTGCCTTGGCCACTATGCGGGTAGACTACGACCAGGTGAAGATCAAGGACCTGAAGACCTCTAACAACCGGCTCCTCAACAAGAGGAGAAAAAAGCAGGCAGGCAGCTCCTCTGCCTCACAGGGCTGCAACAACCAGTAGCTCATGGGGCCTTGGAGGAGCCTGGCCTCTCAGCCTGCATAACAGACTGAAATGTGCTCAGGCCCTGGCCAGGAGGGCCCAGGGTCATTCTTTTAACAAAAGGATTATTTTGTTGTGTTTTAATTTGTCACTCGGAACTTCAGGATGGAGGACCCTGACCCTAAACCTCCTTCAGATCTCTGGCCCAGGCTCAAGCCCTAGAGACGGGCAGGGCCTAGGGGCTGGGAGCTGCCTGCTGCCATAGCAGCACCTTTAGCCAGGTTGGCCTGAGTGAGGCCTCTGGGCTGTCCTGCCCTGGTGCATGGCCTTAGCTTTCTAGGCCACTGGGAGTTGTGGCTGGGCTTCCCATCTTCCACAGAGACATCCCCCTGTGGGATGGGCAGATGGGCCTGGCCTTGAGAAAGGCATTGGCCAGTGGTTGCCATGGTGACCAGGGACCACATTGCTGCCTGTGAATGCTGAGTGAGCGAGTAAGGGAGGAGGGGCAATTGAGGGTTCACCTCTGCCTTCTTGGGGAGGCTGATTTCTCACACACTGGCTGGCCCTCTCATTCTCACTCCTCCTTGGGCCCTGAGGCTGCTGGATCCGGTCTGCCTGCCTCCCTGTGCAGTCCAGCCCTGCCTTGCTGCAGCCCCAGCCCAGATGGCACTCAGCGCTCTCCCCTGAGGGAGTCCCTGGGCCTAGCCATCCCCTCACTATTCCTGACCCAAAGGGTGACTTTTCATCTGAACTTAAGGTGGGAGATATTTTTAACTTTTTTCCACTTTGGAAAATGTCACTGTGACAAAAGCCAGTATACTTCCCTGCACCCATCTGCTCACCAGATCTCAGGCAGGAAAGCCGCCCCTCTCTGTTGAAGTCAGGGGCTATCTTTTGGTATACTTGTGTGAAAGTGGCTGGTTGGGAGCAGAGCTAAGTGGCTTCCCATTAATCTGAGGTCTTTTTCTTTACTCTGGGTCAGACCTGAGGTTGGGGAAGGCGACTGAGCCATGCTCAGAACGTCTGGTCCTGGCTTGGGCCTGAGTAGGGCAGAGAGGGCCTTTCCTGGCTGATCAGAGCTTACCAGCCCCACCCCACCATGGTAGCCTTAGGGTGCCGAGTGCCTGATACTGCCTGACAAGTGCCTGACACCCAGCCTAGTTCCTTCCTGGCCCCTCTCTCACTGGCTGGGAAACCCTAGACCATGTCAGATAGGACAACACTGCTGGGTTTTATATCCAGATAGTAATAAACACCATTTCATCATTTTCTCTTGGCTCCTGGGTTTACTCTTTGTCTACAGGGGTGGACAAAAGTGGCCCAAGGGCAGCTTCTCAGACCCACTAGTGATTTCACCCCAGCTGGAGGGGGTGCCTCAGGCCTGATAAGCATGCCATGCTAACTCCAAGGCCACTGAGTCCTCGCCAGGCCTAGAAAGGTCAGAAGAGCTGAGGGATGGCAGCTGCCACATGCCCCCAGCTCTGTGCTGCCCCTGTGCAGTGTGTGTGACACCTACCCCCAGTCCTGTGTGTGCCAGCATCTGCCCACAGTGGCCACCCCCAGCTACGTGCCAGCCTGCTGAAGGGCGGGCAGAGTGCCTGCTGCAGCACTGAGCTATTTTCAGAAACTGCCAGATTTCATTTGGCAGTGAGAATATCGAGGAGGGGAGGGGGCGGCATGCTGCAAGACTGTCTTTTGACTACTCCAGTAACAGAGCACTCTCACCCATCAGGAGCCCTTGTGGGTAGCTTCAAGGAGGGCACTAACTGTGGCATTTCTCTCCCAGCTCCTATCTTGAGAAACCTCCCAGTTTTCCAAGAGCTCATCTGCTGCCTGCAGTGCTCTCTCCTCCACCCCCCCTTCCTTCAGGGCGTGGGGGAGGGTGCAGAGATGCTGGAAGGCAGGGGACAGGCAAACACGCCTGAGATGTTCTGCTGCTTCCCAGCCTGGTGACCTTGGGAGCTTTCTTGGCCTCAGTTTCCTCAGCTGTGTCCTGGCGATGATAATGCCCATCTCATGGAGTCGTGTGGGGGATTTGAGCAGATGATGTGTGTGAAGTACTTAGTGAGGTGCCAGGTGCGTGGCTCATGCCCCACACTCATTAGCTACTCTAACATCCTTAGTCATCAGGAAGGAGAGAAGTATCTAGAGTTATATCTAGAGTATCTAGAAGTCTCTAGAAGAAAAAGCAGCCCCAAGTCTGCCTCAGGAAGGAGATAATATCTAGAGTTATATCTAGAGTATCTAGAAGTCTCTAGAAGAAAAAGCAACCCCAAATCTACCTCAGGAACTTTCTATCCAGACAATCAGGCCTTCCTCACCCATGGGGTTTCATTTCCAAGGGCCTGCTCCCCAGAGCAGCATCATGTGGGCCTCCTGGGCTTTGTTTCCAGTACTGGGCTTCCAGGAGGGTGGCCAGATAAATTCAAGAGACTCCATGGAGCCTGTGGTTCAGCCCAGCCTTCCTAGTATACCCTACATTTGGAGGAATGCTGGCCAGATGCAAAGGTAGATGTAGTCCATCTAGTCACAAAGCTGTGGAGGCACAGATGGCCTTCCTTGCTTGGCTGCTAAGCATCCAGTGTACCTGAGATGCTGTGCTGGGTGCAAGGAAGGCTGCAGTGAGAACTTCAGACAGGGAGTTCACCTCAAGGTGTTTACATTCATGCGGGAGAAGGTGAAAACATCACATGTTGAAAAATGTTAAATTGGCCGGGCGTGGTGACTCACGCCTGTAATCCCAGTACTTTGGGAGGCCGAGGCGGGCAGATCACAGAGTCAGGAGATCAAGACCATCCTGGCCAACATGGTGAAACCCCATCTCCACTAAAATATAAAAAGTTAGCCGGGCGTTGTGGCAGGTGCCTGTAATCCCAGCTACTCGCGAGGCTGAGGCATGAGAATCACTTGAACCTGGGAGGCGGAGGTTGCAGTGAGCCGAGATTACGCCACTGCACTCCAGCCTGGCGACAGAGCAAAAGTCCATCTCAAAAAAAAAAAAAAAAAAAGTTTAATCAAGGTCTTGATATGATCTGTGATGGAAGAACATGGTTCCAGGAGAAGGAGGTGTCATGGGACAGTTTGAGCCAAAGAGAGAATATGTGCATCCCAGTGCTGGGAAAGGTGCCTGATAGGATACAGGGTTGCAGGCAGAAGTGCAGGGACCAGGGCCTCAGGGAAAGAGGGTCTCCCTGCTCTAGGACTCCCGTCTGCCACTCCGCTCTGCCAGTCTGTGCTTCTTCCTGGGGCTGTCCTTGATCCTTTGCCTGCACTGGGTTTTTTTGTTTGTTTGTTTGTTTGTTTTTGCGTTCTCCATAGCTCTGGCAAAACTAGAGCTGCAGAAGTTCTAGCTGGGGAGGTCATCTGCTCAGGTGTCCACATGTCAGTTTCAGGCGAGGGTTCTTATTGGTCACATTTGGCCCCTTGCTGTTGCTGGGGAGAGGGTAGGGCCCCTCCTGTAACTAGGTGGGGAGGGGTGCCCTAGAGGCAGTTAGCAGAAGAGCAGATGGAAAGATTGCCCCATTATCTCCCACATCTGTTTGGCTACTTCCAAGAGCCCATAAGGAGTCTGGGCCAGCCGCTAGCCCAGCCCAGGGCCTGGCTCCGTGATCTCCAGCATCGGGTGTCGCTCTTACAAGCCAGGGCTGGGAGGCTGGATGCCTGGCCAAGTCACATTCCTTTTTGGGCCTCAGTGTGGCTGTCCATGAAATGGGAGCAAATCTCTGACAATCAGCTAGTATTAGGTGAGCTAAGAAGCCAAGTGGCCACTTGTTCTCATCAGCGAGTCCAGACGCACAGGCATTTGCATGGGCTCAATGATAACTTCCCTGGCAACTTTTGGTAAGGAATTCCGTAAGAAGCTACTTGGGAGGCTGAGGCAGGTTGAGCCCAGGAGCTTGAAGTTACAGTGAGCCATGATTGTGCCACTGCGTTCCAGCCTGGGCAATAGAGCGAGACTCTGTCTCTTAAAAAAAAAATTCCATAAAAGTTATATACACACGTGTGCACATGCGTGTGTGCACATGTGTGTGTGACATCTCTTCCTAGTGATGTTCCCCCTGACCTGGCCAACAGCCCTGATTCTGTCCTCCAAACCTGATGCTGGCTGGCTTCCAATAGCCTGGCTCATTGCTATTCTACACCAGCCCCTCTCTGCCCTCAATTCAGCCCCTCCACTGCAGTGTCAGAATTGAGCCTCAAAATGCAGCCTGCTACAGCCTCTGCAGGGGTCTCCATGCTTCCAAGCCTGCTTGAAACTTTCTTTCTGGCAGGCATGGGGAGAGGGGAGGGCAGGCCGTGAGTGGCTGTCACCAGACCTGGCTGCCTTGGGCCTGGCTGCTTTGGGCCGAGACTTTGCATCCCTAATGGGTCCTCACGGCTGCCCACAAACCCAGCAGGGTAAAATTCTTCGTTTTGTCATACTGAGCAGCCAGCATGCTTAACCAGCAGGCAGGGAAGGGTCTGGCAAGCCCACCTCCCCTGCTGTATGTGGGATGGAGTGGGGTTGTCTAGAGCCAGGAGACCTGAGCTTTGGTTTACATGAGGCCTTGAGCAAGGCAGTTCTTATTTTTGAGGTTGCCCATCAGTAAAATGAGAGGCTGAATTAACAGGACCAGATTATTCCAGCACCCTTGACAGACATATCACCACCAGTTGATGGATTGTGAGGAATGCTCTATGTTCAGGCAGATCATGCATTTTTCCAAGCCTCAGTTTTCTTATCTGTTAGCATGATCCTCACAAGGATGGGGCCCGGCTGCAATGAAGACAGGGAGAGGGATGGCTGAGCCCAAAGACCGTGGTCACCAGCATAGCCCAAGCGTCTGCTAGGTGATGCACTAAGCTGCCCAGCACTCTGCCAGTTCTACCCTCTCTGTGTCCCCTGACCAGGAGAAGGCAGCTGTTGACTCAAGGGAACAAGTTCCCTGGGGCTCAGAGGAGCTGGCAGAGAGGTTAATTGGGGTGTGGGGCCACCTGCTGGTCACCTGGGTAAGTATTCAGTGGGCACCTACTGTGTGCCATAGCCTGAAGGAGCTGTGGGGCAGGGGAGAGACCACAGCACCATAATGAATAGCTGACACTTATTGAGTGCCTACTGTGTGCCAGGACTGTGCTAAAGCTTTACATGGATCATCTCACTTAGTCCTCACATTCTCATCTTACAGATAGAGAAACTGAGTCCCAAGCTCTTAGCCGCTGCTCTCTGTGCTAGAGAAGGTCAAAGGAAGGAAATGCTGTTTTTGGCTAGGGGCAATCACAGAAGACTTCCAAAAGGTGGTGACAATATGAACTCAAAGGGAAAGCCAGATTTGGATAGACAAACATTTAGGGACTTAGCTGGCAGGTACACGGGGAGGCAAGGCATTTTGTGTGAAGAATGGAAAACAAGTCTATTTACTGGGTGAGAGGCAGCTATGGCACAGGGGTCTCTCATTTCCTTGTCCCATCTCCTGTAGGAAGTCAGAATGGGGTGCTCAGGGATGAGACAATGGGCCCCTGGTAATAGCTCCTCTCTCTTAGAGCCCCCAGGGTTCTCCCATGGGTAGTGCATTCCCCCTCCACATGTGCACCTCTGGCTCCTCTGGAGATACACTCAGCCAATGTGTCAGACAATCTATCCATCCCCTCTTACTGCTCTAGCATTTCTGGTTGATTTCAGAGTTGGCTGTTAGAGTTGGGGCCAGATCTTTTCACACTGGACTCCCTGAACCCCCCAGGATTTGGTGAAGGAGTCCTAGGACCCTCCACTTTTGCTTCCAACACAGCTATTTTATAGATTGGTGTCCTGAGATTTAATTTGAACAAGTTTACATGCATTAAAAAAGTTTATGGAGCACTGAGCTAGACATTAACAAAACTGATCTCAAATTTTGCAAGGCAGGCATTAAGATCTCCATTTTACAGATGGGAAACCAAGACTCGGAGTAACTAAGTGGCTTGCCAAGGTTCATGGCTGGTGAGGACAGGAGGCAGGGCTCTGACATGGCAAAACGGCTGCAAGATTGTCCTTTCTCCTATGGTTCCTGCCCTCAGAGAGTCCATACTTCATGGGCACAGGCACCTGCTGGCATTGTCTGGTGGGGCGTCACTGGTGCTGACAAAGGGAGCAGAGATGACTGGGTGGTCGTGGCTGTCTTAGGCAGGCTTGCTTTCCCCTTTCTGGAGAGTTCACTCTGGACAGAGACAGTTGGGGCAAAGAGTGGGTGGTGGCAACAGGGGAGGCACTGGGAAGCCTGCCTTAGCCTGTAAACCCTGCCCCAGTGTAGAGGCTGTGTAGATAAAGCAGATGACACCCCCATTCCCATTCCTGATCTTGATCTGTGTTCACAGCAAGCCACGGAGTAATCAACCCTCAGACCTGGCAGAGATGCTCTGTGTGGGAATGAGGCAGGCCCCTCAGCCACCTCTTGAAGCAGCACCCCCAGTGCAGGGACTCTCCCCCAACCAGTCTCCCTTCCAGGTGATGGGACCTTGACTCATGGGTCATGTTTCCCCCACATGAGCTACTAGGGCTGGATGGAGGGTCTCAGGGCCCACTGAAAAGGCCCAGGGGCTGAGGGGCTGGGCTCTTAGCTGTGGGCCTGGCCTGTTTGAGTCATGCTTTGGAGCTCATGTTTTAGCACCTAGCGTGTGCCAGACATATCTCGTACTTGACTTTGTTTACTTTTCTGTTCTTCCAGTAGCCCTCCCAGGCAGAGATTATGCCCACTTTGCAGATGAAGTCACTGAAACTTGAATAGTAGCAGAAGAAACTTCCCAGGTTCCTATGAGTGGTATGTGGCAGGACCAGGGTCTGAAGCTAGGGGCATGGAGCCTCACAATCCCCTTCCTAATGGGAAGGCTATCCCTGCCCAAAGAGTTCCAGTGTCATCTGACCCCTTCCCTGATCTGGTCTAGCTGGAAGAGATGTCATAAACTCGTTCCTCCTCTGCCCTGATCTTCTATGGCCTCTGGTCCCTGAACTTGGGCAAGGAGTGCCTGGCACCTCTCAGGATGCTTTAAAGTCAGAGTGCTTCCCTGCAGAGGAGACAGATGTTGGGTCTGAGTCACACAGCTTGGGATCCCCTTCTGACTCCACTCTGTGACCTTGGACAACTCCCTTAATCTCTCTGAGCCCATTTCCTCATTAGGACATATGGATAGCAATGCCTGCCCCCAAGACTGTGAGACTGGGAGAGGTAAGGCATGACAGTTTGCTGAGCTCCCAGCATGTCATAGGTCCTGAAAAAATTCACCTCACATATGAGACCGTGTGGAGCATGATGGTGTTTAAGGAAGTATTGAGTCACAGGTTAAAGCCTTTAGAAAGGAGGCTGACTTCCTGGGAGAAGCTGCAGTCAGAGCTCCTGTCTAACTGAGCCACCCACCTGCCCTTGAGGCCTCTCTCTCTGTCTCTGAAGGTTCCTGCCAGGCCAGGCCCTAGTAGGCTGTGCAGTGGGACTGGCCAGGGCTGCTATGAAAGACAGGTGAAGCAGGGGAGGCTCTGTCCAGTGCCATTAGGCAGGTCCAGAGAACCCCTCCTTACAGGATCAGGAAGGGAGCCAGAGACTGTGGCTCCCTTCGTACCAGCTGGTGAGGGGATGGACTGGCCCAGTGTGCGTCCTGTGGGCAGGTGTCTCTGTGCTGTTGGCTGAGCCAAGTTAAGCAGACAGGACTCCTTCTACAATGATGGAACCTACAGCCAAACAGTGGAGTGACAGACAGGGACAGAAGGGTTGGGGGGTGGGGGGAGTATCTCTGAGAAGGGGACACTCAGCCAAGGATAAATGACAAGAAGTTGATTATAAGAAAAGAGAGGCTGGGCATGGTGTCTCTTGCCTGTAATCCCAGCACTTTGGGAGGCCGAGGTGGGCGGATTACCTGAGGTCAGGAGTTCAAGACCAGCCTGGCCAACATGGTGAAACCGTGTCTCTACTAAAAATACAAAAATTAGCCGGGTATGGTGGCATGCGCCTGTAATCCCAGCTACTTGAGAGGCTGAGGCAGGAGAATTGCTTGAACCTGGGAGGCGAGGTTGCAGTGAGCCGAGATCACACCACTGCACTCCAGCCTGGATGAAACAGCGAGACTCCGTCTCAAAAAAAAAAAGGAAAAAAAAAGAAAAGAAAAGAGAAGAAGGGCATCCCAGGAAGAAAGAATAGCAAACGCAAAGGCTTATAGTGGAAACAGCCTTTGAGAATCTGAGGAGCAGAAAAGAACACAATATAGAGAGTGCGGGTCTCGTCCAGCCTCCCCAGGACAGAAGTGAGCATATGGGCACACTTATGTGACCCAAGGAAGTCAAGCTTTTTAAAGACACCTTTCTCTAGGTTCTGCCACTGACCACCCAGGACAGAATGAGTCCAGGGCTCAGGATGGGTTGGCCAGATGTGAATCAGCCCCCACCTGGCCCTTGACTTTACAGATGGAACACCAGCTCCTAAGATGGCTTTGATATCTAATTGCTGGCAATAAATTAAACCCACAAAACCGTGGATGCAAAGCTCATTGGGGCTGTTAACATCAGCAAAGCCAGTGGCTGTGCCTGTTTTCACACCAAGACGCCGTAAGATACAACTCACCTCTGGAGATAGATTACATGGAGATAGGGCTCTGCCCTTTGGGCCTGGAAGCGAGAGGGTCGATTCCTGTTACTGAGCTCCTGTAACTAGGCTTGATCTTATCACAGTTATATGAATGCTTGGGAGGGAGATCCTGGAGTAGGGGTGAGCAGAGATTTTCAGCAATAGTCATATACTCTAATCTCAGCCAGCAAGAGACAAGCCCCTCCTCCCTCTAGCCCGTGAGTGAGTGCAGGCTAGGGGCCTGGCTAGGAGCACTGCCAAGGGATGAGGGGATCCCAAGGTGTTCTTCCTGGGACAGCCATCCTCCTCCTATGGCCACCTTTCCCAGCCTGCCCTGAGAAGGATTTCTTCCTTCTGTTGCTCTGGAAGTCAGGTGGGTTTCCTGAGAGAGTTAGTTCCATGGAATAAATACTTCCCACCTGAAGCTGGGAGGGCTGCCTGGAGGAGGTTAGGATGCCGTGCATGTGTGAAAGGGGGTTTAGGGAAGGAGCAGGCGGCCAGTTTCCACGCTCTGGAGGGAAGATAGTCAGAGGTCAGCTGAATTGTCCAAGGTTGCCCAGAAGATTAGTAGCTAGACCTATGAACAAAAGAAGGCTCCCTGGAGATGGTCTGAAGTGTAGGGGCAGAGGAAGATGGCATCAGGACTGGAGGGACTTAGAAGAGCTTGTGGCTCTGGCTTCGGGACTTCCGATGATTCCTCCTTAGAGTACGATCACCCTTAGAAAAAGATGGTACCTCTTGGGCCTCTGCACTTTCTTGCCTCCACGTTTGTCCTCTTGGACTGGCCAAACCCAGTCTTCCAAGGATGGAAGTGGATCCAGGAAAAATGAAAGTTGACACAGGCATGGTTCAGAAACAGCTTGAGAGCTGGAATGGACAGGCAGTTCTAAATAGACTCTAAGACGGTCAGAGCTGGAAAGTACCATTTGATTCTCATTTTATAAATGAGAAAACTGAGGCTCAGAAGCCAGCTACCCAGCTTCGACTGTCTCGCCCAACATGTGCAGCCCCCTGTCCCCTGGCTGGGCCACCTTGCCTTCCCTGGCCTTAGAGTTCCCTCTCAGGTCTTTCTGGCTCTCACCTTTTCCTGCAGAGCTGTTTTCCATTTTTGCTTATTCCTGAAGGGGACTTTATCGATGACTGGTTTTGTGGCATCCATGGCTCTTAATTAGGCTTCCTTAGGCCTCCTTTCAGAAGACTTTGAGTGAAAAGACCATCAGTATTTGGCACTGGCATCAGTGTAAAGGGCTCTGCCCATAGCACAGAAAGAAGGGCAGATGTGCAGGGAGACTGGTGCTGAATTACTGGGGCCTAGAGAGCCTGGAGGCCTGAAGAGGGTTTTTCAGACCCCATCCCATGCATGTTCTTCTGGAAGCCAGAGGCCCTTCAAGCCTGAGAGCCCTGGCTTCTGGGCTGGCTGCTGGTGTCCCCCTCCCTACCACTCTCAGGACAACTGCCCAAAGGCTGGACACACACAGGGATTTCCTGGCTGCATCCTGTGAATGGACTGGGGCTGAGGAGATGTTGGAAGCCATAGCCTGGCTGAGTTGAAGTCCCTACTCTCCGGCTGGAAATGCAGCCACTGCCTATAGGCTCTTCAGCATAACGATGTCTTTCAGAGAATCAGGGCTATGGAAATCACGAGAGGAGGGTGGTAGTTTTGCTTGGCTTTGGAACTTGAGGTGGGTTTGGAAGGAAGATGGAAGGTCAAAGCAGAGAGGGCACAGCATGGCTCTGGGAATGGTCTTGCTGATTTGGGTGTGGGGAGTGTGGCTAGGAAAGGGCGGGCCTCTCTTAAGCTTTAAGTGCCCAGCCTAGGGTGGAAAAAGAAATGCCAGGCTGAGTATGGACACCACTCTGGAGGCAACAGGGAGCCATTAAGGACCCTTGGACTGAAGAGAAGTGACAAGTGAGTGGTTTGGGGCAGCTTCGCCTGGGAATTGGCAATGATGAAGCCAGAGTGGAGGAACTCTCCTCACAATTTCTCCCAGATTCAAGTAGCACGGCCTCAGGGCAGACGTTCCTCTCCAAGGGTGAATGGGACTGTGGCTGGATGCTCAGAGACAGCCCAGGATGATTCCCATGCGAATCACCATCAACCCCTGGCTCATGCCCACCCTTGGTTAGAGTCTTCCTTGACAAGCTCTCCCTGGGGCATTCTTAAGCCAGCACCAGGTGTGTTTTCCAGGTGAGCCGAGCAGTTCTCATATTGCCAGACCTGAGGTTCCTCACTGCCTGGGACTTCCTGTCCGATGGAAGGAAAAAGGAAAACTTGCATTATTGACAGATGGATCCTGAACCCCTCAGCTCATGTAACCCTTGCAGCAGTCACAGGCAGGTGCCATTCACACCCATTTTATACCTAACACCTCCTGATGAGCCAAGTCTTCTCAGACTCCACAGTCCCTGCTGGTCCCTAGACTCTGGGGTTACCCTGGCTCTGGGCCCCATCAGAACCTCCCTGGGGCCTCCACCTTGAAAACCTGCCTGAGCGTGGATGGTGCATGCATTTACTGCAGGCTCCTTGAGTGATACTGCTCCACAACTGGGTCTGGGGAGGTTGGCCCCAGGTGGCCACCTCTAGTGGTCTCTTTCTGGCTGGTGGTTGCCAGCATCAAGAACCACCATCACTTCTCACACCATTCAGGAAGCCCTCAGGGTTTTCTCTGCATTTAGAAAAGAGCACAAAAACATAGGCTATATCCTGGAAGTGGGCAGGGGATAGGGGAAAGCCTCTCCCACTTTCCTCTTCCCCAAAGTATCTTCCACAGCTTCCAGACTTGTCACTATGGAGTGTCACAGTCTTAGGTTTGGTAATGCTCACTCCAGGTTCTGCAAAAGTTTGAAGGTCAGCCTCTTAAAGATTGTGGTTGCTGGCCGGGCGCGGTAGCTCACACCTGTAATCCCAGCACTTTGGGAGGCCAAGGCAGGCGGATCACGAGGTCAGGAGATTGAGACCATCCTGGCTAACATGGTGAAACCCTGTCTCTATTAAAAATACAAAAAAATTAGCCAGGCATGGTGGCGGGTGCCTGTAGTCCCAGCTACTCAGGAGGCTGAGGCAGGAGAATGGTGTGAACTTGGGAGATGGAGGTTACAGGGAGCCGAGATCGCGCCACTGCACTCCAGCCTGGGCGACAGAGTGAGACTCCATCTGAAAAAAAAAAAAAAAAAGATTGTGGTTGCTGCTTTCCCTGGATATAGAGAAGGGGTTTTGGTGTCAGGAAGTCCTTGGAACTCTGGGGCTGGCTGCTACGGCTGATCTTGGACAAGTCTCTTCTGTTCTTTGCAATCTCAGTTCCCTTGACTGTAAAATGGCCAAAATTATGCTCACAGGATTATTGGGAGGATTTGACGTGAGAATACATGAGAAAATACCATAATTACAGAGTCTGGTGCTCAAAAGAGTAGAATTACTTCAGGTTAGAGGGAGTTGGGGGGGCCCTGGACCAGCTCTACAGAATGGAGAGATGAAAACGGCTGGAGGGCGGGTAGCATCTGATCTGACAGAGAGGGCCAGAGCAACTATATTCATCCAGGGGCTCCTATGCCATGCGGAGGTCTCTGCTGTACTATTCCTGCCCTGCCGACATTAAGGGTAGTCTGCTGTTTACCTAAAAGAGTTTATATAGACAATAGTCAAAAGCTTGGGGTCCAGGGAGCCAGTATTGGGAGGCCAGTGGCCAGCCTGGAGGAAGAAGAGAGTAGGTGGAGAGAGCTGGAGACATAGTGCTCTTTTCCAAAGGCCACACCTATGCTCACGAACTTGGGTTATGCCTCAGGCCTTGGGTGCTGGGGGACAGCCCAACAGGAACGAGAACGTTTCCTAAGCAAAAGATAAACTCTGAGGGCACTACCTGGTTCCAGGCCCAAGGAAGGCATGTTTTTAGCCCCCTGTTCCAGCCTCGTACCCTGGCAGTCCTGGTCCATCTTACTGAGCACATATCCACACGCCTCATGCTCCCCAGGGCCAGTTTTGTAAGCCCAGAAGTCAAGGCCTAACTTGAACCTGATGAATGAATCAGATCAAATACATGCTGTATGCTCCTATGCCTGATTTCTCCAACTCCTCCAGGCCACATCCAAGGGAGAGCTACCGAAATGTCCATGCCTCAGTTTCCATGAGGAATAGCATTCAGCAGTTCAGGTCTGTGATGGACTCTAAGAACAGCGCCAGGGCCAGGCGCGGTGGCTCACGCCTGTAATCACAGCACTTTGGGATGCCGAGGCGGGTGGATCACAAGGTCAGGAGTTCAAGACCAGCCTGACCAAAATGGTGAAACCCCATCTCTACTAAAAATAGAAAAATTAGCTGGGTGTGGTGGTGTGCGCCTGTAATCCCAGCTACTCAGGAGGCTGAGGCAGGAGAATCGCTTGAACCCAGGAGGCGGAGGTTGCAGTGAGCCAAGATTGCAACACTGAACTCCAGCCTAGGTGACAGAGTGAGACTCCATCTCAAAAAAAAAAAAAAAAAAAAAAAGAACAGCACCATAGGTTTGTCATGCTCAAACAAGTAGCTTCCAAAAGGAGCCAGCATGTCACTTGGCAAGAGTGGAAACAAGAGAGAGAAGGGGGAGGTGTCATACACCGTTTTTTTTGTTTGTTTGTTTGTTTGTTTGTTTTTTGAGATAGAGTCTCACTCTGTTGCCTAGGCTGTAGTGCAATGGCACCATCTCGACTCACTGCAACCTCCGCCTCCCAGGTTCAAGCTATTCTCGTGTCTCAGCCTCCAAGTAGCTGGGATTACAGGCATGCACCACCACACCCGGCTAATTTTTATATTTTTAGTAGAGACGGGGTTTCACCATGTTGGCCAGGTTGGTTCGGAACCCCTGGCCTCAAGTGATCCGCCTGCCTCGGCCTCCTAAAGTGCTGGGATCACAGGCGTGAACCACTGTGCCTGGCCTTCATACACTTTTAAATAACCAGATCTCAGGTAAACTCACTTATCACCAAGGGGATGGCACTAAGCCATTCATGAGAGATCGGCCCCCCGTGATCCAAACACCTCCCACCAGGCCCTACCTCCAACGTTGGGGATTACATTTCAACATGAGATTTGGCAGGGACAAATGTCAAAACCATTTAATCATAGATGGACATGTAAGAGGGAGAGAGGCACCAAGGTGACTGCTAGAGTGTTGCCTTGGGCTGCTAGAGAGATGGAGGTGCTGTCTCTTAAGATGAGGAGACTGTATGTGGAGGGGATGGTTTGCAGCATTGGCCACTCTCATTTCAAGATACTATTAGACATTCAAGGTGTCACGAAGGCAGTTGAAATGATGGATCTTGTGGCACAGCTTTGGGAGACATCATGATTTATATGGGGTCCAAAGCCACAAGATCAGACAAGAGGAGAGAATGTGCAGAGAGATGAAAAGGGGACTCAATCCTGTGGCAGAGGTTGGGGAGACATGAAGGATCCAGAAAAGTAGACTGAGAGGGAGCAGCTGGCTAAGAGAAAAAACAAGAGGTATAGTTTATTGGAAGCTTCTAAAAGCAAGTATTATAAGAAAGGGATGGTCATGGCTGGGCGGGTGGCTCATGCCTGTAATCCCAGCACTTTGGGAGGCTGAGGTGGGCAGATCACGAGGTCAGGAGATTGAGACCATCCTGGCTAACATGGTGAAACCCCGTCTCTACTAAAAATACAAAAAATTAGCCAGGTGTGGTGGCACACGCCTGTAGTCCCAGCTAATCAGGAGTCCCGAGGCAGGAGAATCGCTTGAACCCGGGAGGCAGAGGTTGCAGTGAGCTGAGATCGTGCCACTGCACTCCAGCCTGGGAGACAGAGTGAGACTCTGTCTCAGAAAAAAAAAAGGGATGGTCACTGTGTTGAATGCTGTTGCACAGGAAAAGTAGGATGAAGACAGAGAAGCAATAATCAGATTTGCCAACCACAGACATCCTTGGTGGCCTTGGCATGGATGTTTCAGTGGAACAACAGGGCTGGAAGCCCAAATGGGGGGAAATGGGAGCTGTAGATATGGAGGTAGAGACAATGAGTGCAGTGAAGGGGAGTGGCAGCCTTTTTCCAGGCACCCGAGAAGCCTTGAGCTCTGGGCTTCTCCTCTGGCTGACCAGAGCCCTCAGGGGCCATAGAGAAAGATAAAAATGGGTCCTATGTCCTGGAAGTCAGGGCCTGGGTTGGCCAGAGTGGATAAGTAGATGAGCTAGGCTAGGAAGGATGAATCAGGTACAAGAATCCATGTTCAGTGCTGTCACAGCTCTCTATCACAAGAGCCTAGCTTTGAAAACTACTCCCTGCTCATTAGCAGGAAGGATGAGCTCCAAAGAGGGTGGGCTCCAGAGTACAGGGTTGCCAGTGCTGCCCAGCTCCATGTCCCGTCTCTGTGTATTATTCTCCTGAGAAAGTGATACTGCTGTATACAGGTAAATGTGTCAGAGAAGCAACACATAATCATTGGGAAATTGCAGAAAGGAGGAAAGGGTCTCTTCTTGGTATATTTTACTCTGGTTTGTATCTGCATGTGATTGTTCTTGCATAATTATAACCACATTGTGAACAGAGTTTTGGGACTGATTGTTTTTTGCTGAATGTGACACACTAGACATTCTCTTTGTTGATAGATTGATTTCATGGTTGTTATTGGTTGCATACAATTGCATGGGGTAATGTCCCATGTTCAATAACTTCATCCCCTACTGGTAGTCATTTGGATTATTTCCAATATTTATAGACAATGTTACATTGGATATCTATAGAAATGAAACTTATCTCAATCCATTTTCACAGAACTAACATTTTTTGGGGGAAGTTCTTGATACCCACTTGCCATAGTGCTGGTGGGAGGGTCACCTGGACCCACCCTACTTCAAATAAGTAGCCTACTATTACACTAACTGCCTGCACACAGTCATTAATTTTTTTTTTTTTTTTTTTTGAGATAGAGTCTCGCTCTGTCGCCCAGGCTGGAATGCAGTGGCGCAATCTCGGCTCACTGCAAGCTCCGCCTCCTGGGTTCATGCCATTCTCCTGCTTCAGCCTCCTGAGTAGCTGGGACTACAAGCGCCTGCCACCACGCCTGGCTAATTTTTTGTATTTTTGGTAGAGACAGGGTTTCACTGTGTTAGCAAGGATGGTCTTGATCTCCTGACCTCGTGATCTGCCCACCTCGGTCTCCCAAAGTGCTGTGATCACGGGCTTGAGCCATCGTGCCCGGCTCATTAACATTTTTTTATTTGGGCAGGGCACGGTGGCTCACGCCTACAATCCCAGCACTTTGGGAGGCCGAGGCGGGTGAATCACTTGAGGTGAGGAGTTCGAGACCAGCCTGGCCAACATGGTGAAACCCTGTCTCTACTAAGTAAATAGAAAAATTAGCCAGGTGTGGTGGCACGTGCCTGTAATCCCAGGTGCTCAGGAGGCTGAGGCAGAGAATTGCCTGAATCTGGGAGGCAGACGCTGCAGTGAGCTGACATCGCACCACTGCATCCATCCTGGGCGACAGAGTGAGACTCCATCTCAAAAAAAAAAAAAAAAAAAAAAAAAGGCCAGGTGCGGTGGCTCACGCCTGTAATCCTAGCACTTTGGGAGGCAGAGGCAGGCGGATCACGAGTTCAGGAGATCGAGACCAACCTGGCTAACACGATGAAACTTTGTCTCTACTAAAAAAAAAAAAAAATACAAAAAATTAGCCAGGCGTGGTGGCAGGCTCCTGTAGAGCTACTTGGGAGGCTGAGGCAGGAGAATGGCGTGCACCCAGGAGGCGGAGCTTGCAGTGAGCACCAGCATGGTGAAACTCTATCTCTACTAAAAAAAAAAAAATACAAAAAATTAGCCGGGCATGGTGGCAGGCGCCTGTAGTCCCAGCTTCTTGGGAGGCTGAGGCAGGAGAATGGCATGAACCCAGGAGGTGGAGCTTGCAGTGAGCTGAGATTGCGCCACTGCACTCCAGCCTGGGTGACAGGGTGACAGAGTGAGACTCTGTCTAAAAAAAAAAAAAGAAAAATTTTTTATATGATAGGCCAAAGAAGGGGTCTTCTTGGCCTGGCGTGGTGGCTCAGGCCTGTAATCCCAGCACTTTGGGAGGCAGAGGCAGGTGGATCATGAGGTCAGGTTTGAGACCAGTCTGGCCAACATAGTGAAGGCCTGTCTCTACTAAAAATACAAAAAATTAGCCAGGTTTGGTGGTGTGTCCCTGTAATCCCAGCTACTTGGGAGGCTGTGGCAGGAAAATTGCGTGAACCCGGGAGGCAGAGGTTGCAATGAGCCGAGATTGCGCCACTACACTCCAGCCTGGTGACAGAGCAAGACTCCATCTTAAAAAAAAAGAAAAGAGAAAGAAAAGAGAAGGGGTCTTCTTGTGGCTTCAATTTGTCTTTCTTTGGTAGTTAAAGAAGATGTTCATTTTCCTATCTTTTCATTTACTATTCTATTTCCCCTCACGGGAGGAAGCAGTTTCCATCTGGTGACCCAAATTTGTACCTTTCCCTGTGGGCTCTCTGAATGGCTCATCAGCCCTGCTAGGGCTGTTCTCACCAGCTGGAATGATGCAAGGTCAAATCTCTGTGTCCTCCTACATTGTCTCCACGCCTTCAGCCGGTCTTCATGGTTGCATTCTTCCTTCTAAATGCCTCATAGCAGCCTCCTGGCCTGCCCCACAGACTCCTCTAAGCCAACATTGACTATCCCCAGCCACTTCCCCCGGACCCTGAAGAGCCTTCAGAAAATATACCTTGACCCACTGACTAGTTTAGTCTCTACTGACTACTCAGAATTCTTCATAGTCTGCCTCCACCCACCTGCCACCCTGCCCCCACCCCCAAGGAAGTCTTGGGCTCTGGTCACACTGGCCTCGTCATTGCATCCCACTCATCTTGCTCTTCCTGCCTCTGTGCCTTGGTTCATGATACCACCCCTGAGAGTCATATCCACTTAAACTCATCCTCTGAGACCTTGCCTCCTCAGCCGAGCCTTCCCAGATTTTTCCAATCCACTCAGCCTCCCCTGCCTCTGAACGGCTGAAGCATTTATAGTCTATAGGGGCTCTCTGACAGGGTCCCCAATAAGTAGTCCTCTTTTCCTCATCCAAGTTCTGAACAATGGAGAGATAAAAACTCAGATGGAGGCCAAAGCATTATCTTCTTTATTGAAGAAGGCTTAAAGGAGGAAGTGGCTTAGTGTGAAGTCACATGGGTCTGTGCTGGGCTGACTTTCCCCATTCCCCTAGTCTCACTTGTTTTGGGTAAGTGAGGCCCCACACATCCCGGCCAGTGGAGACCGACACATAGAAGAAAGCATCGGAATGGGTAATCTGACCCCCTCCTCACAGTTCATACCCCAGGAGCAAATGCTAAATCCTGTCTTGAATTAACAGAGTTACTATGGGTTGGCCGGGCATGGTGGCTCATGCCTCTAATCCCAGCACTTTAGGAGGCCGAGGCGGGTGGATCATGAGGTCAGGAGATCAAGACCATCCTGGCTAACACGCTGAAACCCCGTCTCCACTAAAAAAATACAAAAAACAGCTGGGCATGGTGGCGGGCGCCTGTAGTCCCAGCCACTTGGGAGGCTGAGACAGGAGAATGGTGTGAACCTGGGAGGCGGGACTTACAGTGAGCTGAGATCGTGCACTGCACTCCAGCCTGGGTGACAGAGCTAGACTCCGTCTCAAAAAAAAAAAAAAAAAAAAATAGAGTTACTATGGGTTTTGTTGCTTCAACTATGCTGGACCAACTATATGAGGTCCTTAAAGCCCAAGGTATGTGCAGCTTCTTATCTTCAAAGTGCCTTGGAGTAGGTAAAGAGGACTCCCTCTTAGCAAGCCCTTCCTTCTCCATGCACACTCACCCCAGTTAAGTCTAAAATTCTGTTCTGAGGACCTCATTTCCCTATGGACGCTGGTCTGAGTGTGCAGGCAGAACCATGGGAGCAAGCAGGGATATAACCAGTAATATTCACTCAGGTCTCAGTCAGGAGGGTGGCAGGGCCTTTCCCGAGGGCAGTCTTCCATGGGGGTGCAGGGCATGAAGGCACAATTGCCTTTGGTGCCTCTGTACTAAGATCAAGGAGAGAGTCAAACAAGAGGTTGGGATGGCATAGACATGTTTTGCTTAACTCACAATTGTGTCACAAGCCTCCTTTGGGCTTTTACTGGACTGATGATAAGTGATTGGATTATCCAAGGCATGGGGATTAATTATTTTGGGCTGGACAGAAGAGCCCATGGACAGAGCTAGGTTACAAACTCCACTGCTCCACTGGCTGTTGCTTTCTGGAGGAATGTGAACCCTCATACAATTTGGAACCCACCTGGTAATGCCTGGATTCCAGGGCTTTGGGTGCACACACATCATTGCACCGTGTAGAATTAGAAAAAGATTTATCTAAAAATAACTACTGAGGAATATCTAATTTGATAGCAAGACTATGACTAATCCATGAAACAGAGAGTCTGTGTGACAAGACACAGTACAATAATGGGGAGAAATTCATGTTTGACCTTTAAGCAAGTGCAAAATGAAACAGATCTATGCCTTGGCAGCTGAGGACCCTGTGGCTCTAGGGAGAGTGGCTGTGAGCAGGGGGTTTGATGGTCATGGAGGAGAACTGATGCAATATGTAGTTCTCAGGGGTGCTGCATCATGGAAATAGCTTAGGGAAATCAATTCCTTTTGGTGTTAAATAGAGAGAAGAGGCTCATGCTGAGTTAAGTGCTGGCTGGTAAGAGGCAGGCGCAGGAGGCCAGCCCAGCTGCGCAGGGGTGACCAAACCAGCTCTCACAGACTAGCTTGGAGGAGAAGCAGATTCCACAAATGCAAGGAGACCCAGCATTTCTGGGAAGCAATTTGAGCTGGTAGGAGGGGAGCAAGGTTCCAAAGTTTCGTGAGTATTTACCTTGTGCCGGGCTCTGTGTTGAGAACTTTGCAGGCATTATCCTCAGAAGCATCCCTGATGTAGAAGCCATTCTGATTCTCACCTGACAGGAAGAAACTCCGTTCAGAGGGATTAAGCTACTTGCCTGGGGTCACCCAGCTAGGAAGTATCTATCTGGAGCTGGATGTGAACCCAGCTCTGACTCCAGAGCTCTCAAGTTCTATTCCCTGTTGCTAGGTCACCTGAAACTTGAAAAAGCCTGAGGCTGTCAGTGGGCTGGAGTGACAGACTGGGGCTGGGACAGGCTGGGTGCAAGTGAGGTTTTGGCAGGGGCCACCCCATGATGAGTTCTCATGAAAAATTGCCATGGCTCCTGGAATGGCAGGTTTCTGAATCAGGATCACTTCTCTGATTGTTCCATAATTCATAACTGCATATTATAAATTCTGATCCATCACCCTCAATGCTAATTGGAGAACAGAATAGTCCCCATTTCTTAGAGTTGCTCTTCTTCAGTGGTGACAGAGTGAGTACTATTCCTGCTGCTCCCTGGGTCAGGGCCCTGCATGTTCCGAGTACAAGTCCTAAGGTGTGATCTTGTGAGAGAATTCTCTAAAGATTTCTCTTTTTTGGCATCCTGTATTAAATGTTCCTCAAGGAAGAGATTAGCAGTAATCCTTGATCAGATTCAGGGCCAATTGCTTGTTGGTGCCCCTGGCAACATTCTTTCCCTGGACCCTTAGCATGGGCAGGGGTGTGAGGGACAAGCAAGGTGTTGAGACCATAGCTAAAGCAGTGGGTCACAGAACCTGGAGAGTGGGCTGTGTAGGGAGGTAAGCTGTGCTTCCCCTCCAAACCCGGGAGATGAGCGCTGGAGCCTGGCACAGGTGTGCCATCTTGAGAACAAAGGAAAGATTGGCTCAAGGAGGAGAAAGAAGCCTGGAGTGGTCCTGTGTGAGCAGTGGTCCTAGATGCTTCTGCACAGACTTTGTTGGTGCTCAGAGAATTGGGGAATGTGCAGTGGTGCCTCTGAGCCCAGGACTCAAGAGGATAGGCCTTTTCCTAGGCTGTTCCCTGAACAAGCCCAGGATCTCCTTGAGGGGAGATCATGTTCTTATTCATGTCTCTTATCTCTGCTTCTGACCCAAGGTCTGTCAATGGCTGGTTCCCTAATGTCATGGGACGTGGCAAGGCCCCAGCGGCTGCCCCTATCTTCCACTCTAGTCCCCACATTTCTCCCCACTCCCCACTTGCTCGCTCACACATCACGTCCTGGTCACACTGGCCTTTCCATTCCTTGGATACGTTAAGCTCCTTCTTCACCAGATTCACCTCTCCCAAATGCTGCTCCCTCTGTCTAGAACACTTTTCTCTTCTTTACTTGGCTAATTTGTATGTATTGTCAGCCTCCAGTTTAAATATCATTTCCTCCAGGAAGTCTTCCCTATTTGCAAACTAGGTCAGAATCCCTGGCTGAGGCTCCCTCTGTACATGTACCCTTTCTCTTTCTCTTCTTTCCTAGTACTTGTATCTCTCTTCGTTTTTTTTTTTTTTTTTTTGATGGTGTTTTGCTCTGTCACCCACGCTGGAGTGCAGTGGTTGTGCAGTCTTTGCTCACTGCGACCTCTGCCTCTGTCTCCCGGGTTCAAGTGATTCTACTGCTTCAGTCTACCGAGTAGCTGGGACTACAGGCACCCACCACCACACCTGGCTAATTTTTGTATTTTTAGTAGAGACAGGGTTTTGCCATGTTGGCCAGGCTGGTCTCGACCTCTTGGCCTCAAGTGATCTGCCCGCCTCAGCCACCCAAAGTGCTGGGATTTACAGGCGTGAGCCACTGCACCTGTCCTTGTGTCTCTCATTAGATATTTGCTTGTGTGATTATTGGTTCAGTGTCTCTTCTCCCAACTAGATGCTAAGCTCCATGAAGAGAGGCTGGGTGCAGTGGCTCCATGTTTTTTTTTTTTTTTTTTTTTTTTGCTCTGGACCTGGCCCATAATAGGTGCTCAATAAATTTTTGGTAAATAAATGATTCAAATTTTTTACACTTCAAGATAAAAAGTATGAAAAGCTGGTGGGGATAAAGTCTCAGTTCTTTTCCTAGCCCCAGTCCCACAGCATTTCAGAGATGGGGTAGGTGGTGCTACACTACACAACAGGCTTTTGTTTTTTAACTCATTTAACTCAAGCGAGTTGGTGAAGGCATTCAATTGGTGGCTTTTTATGTATAGAGAAATTACCTCTGTCCTGATTTGGAATATCTGTGCTATTTTGGGCTGTTTTTCTCTTTTGGGCCTGTTTGTATTGTAGCAATAATTTCACCATTTGGCTATGCAGAGGCCCAATTAATATTACAAATGTGGTCCCATAAAATGTGCTGCTTGACATCAGAACGTTTTGTTGCTAATTACTCTCCAAGGTTTTTAATTTCAAGCCCTCCTTGGTGACTTAGTGCAGAAATTTAAGGACATAATTATTTCCCCCCAAGGGAAAAGAGAACTAGGTAATGCCAAGTTTCTATCTATTTGCCCTTCCTTCCAGGGGGTATCTTGTTTTTGATTCTATCTCCGCCCTTTTTCCTGGACAGAAAATAAACAAGCAAACAAAAACCCTATTGGAACAAAAATATAAATTTCTGGAAAACATTAAAAGCACTCATTTACTAATGTATTAATTAAAACAATATTTACTGAGCACCTACTATGTGTCAGATGCTGCGTGCTAGGCACTAAAAATAAAAAAGAATATAGCATGGTGCTCTCTCCAGGTAGCTCACAGTCAAGTGGGCAGCAAGCAAGTGCTGGGAATTCTCTGACACATCTGGAAACATCTGGGGGTGCTTCTCATGGTGGGGCTTGTTCATTAGAGCCCATCCAGAAGTGCCACATCAGTCTCCACGAATTACAGTCAGGGGAGCTTTGGCCATTTCTCATTTGAAGACCTTGGCTAACTGAAAGAAATCCACGTTTTAATAATATTTTGAATGGGTTGATAAAATAGGAACAGATGGTTAAAGTTTGTCATTTTAGGAAAAATAATGAAATATTGTACTGCTTAATCTGTCTTCCTGTCACACTCTTCCCTATCCCCTCCCTACTGAAAATATATTCAGATGCAACAAAACTTAAAGCAAAATACTAATATCTTCTTAGACACTTTAGGTCTCTTCACCTGAAAGTGCTCTAACTGTGTCAGCCATCTCTGTGTTAACTTTATCTTTTTTTTTTTTCAGACACATTCTCACTTTGTCACCAGGCTGGAGTGCAGTGGAGCAATCTCGGTTCACTGCAATCTCTGCTTCCCGGGTTCAAGTGATTCTCCTGTCTCAGCCTCCTAAGTAGCTGGGACTCCAGGCGCATACCACCATGACTGGCTAATTTTTGTATTTTTAGTAGAGACGGGGTTTCACCATGTTGGCCAGGCTGGTCTTGAACTTCTGGCCCCAAGTCATCTGCCTGCCTCAGCCTCCCAAAGTGCTGGAATTACAAGTGTGAGCCACTGTGTCCAGCCTTTGTGTTAACTTACTTTGAATTAGCCCCTTATTCCAAAGCTGCCTCCTGAAAGGAGGCTTCCTAAAAGGTGTTGCTTTGGGGTAAATAAGAGGTACTGGTGAAGTGACACTAGCTTGCGCATCTCTCTGCCATGAAGAAAACTAGCTCCGCAGATGTTTTACTAACCACAGCAGACCCACTCCTTGAGGAACCCAGAAGGGCAGAGGTAAGTCGGGTAATGTGTTCTTAAGTCTTCCATTTACCTGACCCTGGGGTTCATATGGGGATAAGCTCCAGCTGCTGACACCTTCTGATCAAGAGAAGGCAGAATGTCACCACTATCACCTGCACTTTGTTTGGATTTGCCTCTATACCCACTGCATTTCTCTGATGTTTTTTTCTATCATTCTGTTTGGACAGAGCATCAGATGAAATCAAGTGCTGAGAGAGGGAAGTGAGTGCTGTGTTGGCACCGCTGCCAGAAACTCTTGAGAATGAGCATCGTGTGCCACTTATCCACTGCTTGCCGACTTCAGTAGCAAGAGCCTCCAGAATGCTCACGGATAAACATCATCTTTGTGGCCACACATTGTTTTATGAGCTGAGTCATCAGACTGGCTGGCTCCTTAAATGCTGCTGTGTGATTCTCTAGGCAGCAGAAAACAAGGAGAGAAGATATGAAGTGTATCTCATCGAGCTTTGTAGAGGGCCAGTATCATTCACCAAAGGTGATGGGGGATTTACCATTATGGAGTTTGCTTGTGATAAAAAAATTACTGATCAACTTAAACTCTAAGAGAAAAAGATGATGCTGTCTGCATTTCTTGTAAATTATTTATAAAATTTGTTTGGGTATTGGCTATTTTTAACAGCCACCAGTCTTAACGAATTTCCTGCAGAAAACTTGATTCCTTCCTTGCTCATCGAGTTGCAATTTATCATCTAAGGTAATGAGTTAAACCCAAAAGTAACAGTGACATGATAAGTGAAACTGTTTGCATACTTTGTTTTTTAAATTGCTCTATCATGTTTATCTTTTTTATAGCTACTCAATAAGACATTGCAATGAATTTTTAATTAAAACCAATATGTCTATAACAAAGAAATTTAATTAATTAGAGTTTCTGAGTTTGCCGATTTGTGACTTGCTGAGGTAAACATCTCAGTTCTCTCTTCCAACCTATTTCATTATGGTCTCAGAAAACATACAGGGAGATTATTCACCCAAGAGTGTATGTTAAATTCATGTTACGTGGTAGGCACTATGTTAGTCTCTGTGTAAGGTAAAAATAATTGAAGAACAATCCTTGTCACTGAAGAAAAAAACAGATGTTTGCCAATGTGAGAAGCAGACCCATTTGATCTCTTGGAGAAGGGTGGAATGAGTAAGTGTTACAGGAAAGGTCATAATGGGTGCAAAAAATCCAGCTGAACTGAGGGCAGTTGGGGAAGCCTTCCTCAGGAAAGTGGCCCTGAGACAGCTCTTGGAGCATGATGCAGATGTGTGGGTTTCAAGAGTAGAGGACACAAGCTGAGGGACACTCTATGCAAAAGCCCAGCCAGAACCAGGCAATGGTCTGAAGTTGGGATGGCCCTGGGGAATTCTGGGAAAGTAGTTTCCAGGAGGTGACAGGGTCAGAACGCAGACCTTCGGGTGGTGAGAATCAAATGAATTACATTGAAAGAAAAGGATTTGGAATGGATGATTCTCCTTTGTAGTCAGATGGAGAGAGGAGGAAGAGAGAGGGAATGGGGGGATGAGGGTACCAACAGGGCAGGTCTTCCTGGGAACACAGGAGTCTGTGGAGCAGGTCAGGGTGAAAATGGGAGACAGGGCAATGATAGTTGGGGATCCTGAGAAGTAGCAGGCAGTGAGCCTGGTGGTGGCGAGAACACAAAGAAGAGCGGTTGGAGAGGAGGGGAGGTTACTGTGCTGAGGGTCTTGATTTTCAGAGGCAAGCTGGAAGGCAGCTCATATGCTGAGAGAGTGTGTGTGTGGTGTGTTGAGTGGACTGGGAGCCTGAGGAAGGAAAGGATCAGAGCAGATGCTAGGGGGATAAGAGAGCAGGTGCATGGTCCTGCTGAAGGCCAATGTGTGCTATGCCCTTTTGCTTCAACTCACAAAAACAATCTAAATTTATACAAACAGCAAGAGTGTAGGAGTCCAGGCTTACTAAGTCCCTTCCTTCTCACTTTGGTCCCTTCTTTTCCCTTCCCTGGTTGGGTTTAATGCCCTTCCACCCTGGAGCTGAGGTGTGCAATCATGGAGAATTTTCTTCATCTGGGAAAGCCATAATCTAAGATGGATTCAGACTGGGAACAAGAGTATAAACTTTGGAAAAACTGGCCCTTAGGCTCTGTGACTGTCATCACATACAGCAGACAAGGGAGTGAACTTAGAGGATGAAATAAGAGCTTTAAGGTTGTTCCCTGAAGGCCTGCGTAGCTCAGCCCCACTTGTTGAATAGCTCCCTGGAGAGTTTTGTAAGAATGTGGCTTCGTTCCATAGTATACTTCCATGGTGGCCACCGGGGAGGGGTCTATCTTCTTGGAACAGTTAGCTCTTTCGTTATGTTCTTGGACACCCCTGCTACCCCTAAAAAGAAGTGTATCTGGCTATTGAGAAATTCTATCATTCACAGAACAGACATTTTCTGGGCGGGAGTGGGCAGCTATGATTAGTGAGGGGAGGAGCCTAAAGATCCGAAGGTGGGAAGGGGTGGCCATAACCCAGGGGAGCACAGTCAGGCCTGGGAGGAGTTACCAATCACGACACTTTGAAGGAAGAATCAACAAGATCTGTTGATTGCAAGATATTCTTGTATTAGTCTGGCTTCCCATGCAACAACTATACAACAGGTGCTGGGTTGGTGGTGAGGGTTTAGAAAGTTGATTTTAGCCTGGAGCTTGCCTTCTGGGAGCTGACAGTCTTATAAGGGAAATAAGACAAACCGAACATAGCTCCAATTCCAGACAAAGAAGGAAAGGAGACTATGGGTCAGGGCAGGCTTCCTGGAGGTGAGGGGCTGAGCTGGGCTTTGAAGAGTGGTGGTGTCTGAGAGTGCTAGTGAAGGATGACACCAGGGTTTTGACTTAGTAGTGCTAGTGACAGAGATGGGCAAATCTGCTGGGATTAGAGCATGTGGTCCAAACGTAGGTGGAAAGGAGAAGTCCTGCAGTTCCTGGTCTTTGGTAAGTGGTTGACTTGGGGGTCACAAGGTGACATTTAGAGGCATCAGAATGAATGGATTCTTAGGGAGGAGAGAGAGGAGGAAAGTTTCCGGTAGGAGCCAGTTCTTAGGGCTCCAAGGGAGGCAGACACCCAGGAGCAGCAGATGCCGTGTCCAGGGTAGGAACACGAAGGGCCCAATGAAGTGCTTCCTTACTAGCAAGGCGGCTGTTGATTGTTCTGGCCCCAAACATTCACCACTCAGGCCATCTCAGAGAAGCAAGAACCCAGGAGGTGTCAGCGGCCTCAGCCCACAGGGGATCCAGGAGAGAGGGGCACGAGTGCACCCCACCTGGTTCCCTCGTGGCGACTCCATCCTGCGGGCCCTGGGAATGCACAGGGTGGCTCCGGGGACCTTTCCGACAGCACTGTGGGTGACACTGGGATGGGTCTGAAAATGGTGTCGTGTCCTCCTTTTCTGGATCTCCCCTCTCCGACCAGGAGGCCTGTGGCCATCTCGGGGCGCAGGCAGGAGGCACTGGAAGCGGAAGCGAGTGGGGAGTCCGGGTAGAGGGAGTCGCCCACCTGACCGGCTTCGCCCCCTCCGGAGTTTGCTGCAGCTGAGGGCCCCGGACCAGCGATTCTAGAAGCCGATCCGGGGCCGGGCAGTCCAATAGCTTCTAGCGGATTTCCCTCCGCTGGCGCGCAGCAGCGGCGCGTGGATTCGCGCGCGGGCTCGGGACGGCGCGAGCCCGGGCAGCGCGAGCCCCTGCGCGGCAGGGAGTGGCGCATGCGCGGGCGTCCTGCGAGCCCGCTGGGGCGAGCCGAGCCGCGGCGGCGCCGGGAGCCGGGCGGCGGAGCTGTGAAGAAGCAAGCGGCGGCACGGGAGCAGCGGCGACGGACAGGTGGCGAGCCTTCGCCCGCGCCGCCAGGGGCTGCTGGGCCACTCGCGGAGCCTCGCGGTCCAGACGTGGCGGGGGTGGCGGCGGCATCCCGGACGGCCTGTGAGGGATGCGCCGCCCACTGCCCCGCGCCGCCTGACCGTCCCCGCCTCGACTCGCGGTGCGCCACAGCCGGGCCCGCGGCCGTCCCCGCCGCGTTGTCGCCCGGTCGCCGCGCCCGCGGGGCCGCGCCCGGCACGGCCATGTGGACCCCCACGGAGGAGGAGAAATACGGCGTAGGTAGGTGAGGCTCAGGCCTGGCCGTGGCGGGGGTTCTGGGAGACGCGCCCAGCTCCCGGCCCCGCCTGGATTCGCATCTTGGTGCCCCCGCCCCTGCCCGCAGACTGCGCGGCCTCGGCGCGGGGCGAGCGCGGGGTGGGGGCAGGTGCGGGTGCGGGTGCGGGTGCGGGTGCGGGTGCGGGGGTGGGCGCGGGTCTCTGTGCAGAGAGGGCGGCAGGGGGCGCTGGCGGTGCGGCCTTGGCAGGTGCGGCCCGCGGGAGGGGTGGGCAAGGCCCGGGCAGTTGCCCGAGGTTTCTGGTGTGGGCCACGGGGCAATTTTACCCGATAAACCAAATTCTGGGAATATATTTTCTCCCCTCCAAAAGCTCGATTTTAATGAGTTTCCGCACCTGAATTGATGAGCCCGATGGCTGTTTATTTTTGATCTGGAACCTTACAAGAAAACGGATGAAAAACGTTGACATCATTTTCCCAGTTCAAAAATTTGGACATTTGACTGCAAATGTTTGATCTGTTTTAATTTGTTTTGCCTTTAGTATTAGAAATAATACCTTACGATGGGAAATGTTTTTGGACATGTATCAATGTTTACACGGTTTTTTTTTTTTAAACCCTGTTTTCAGATGAGACCTTATTCCTCTTAGAAACCTTTTTTTAATGTTGTAAGTGTTAAACTCCAGAAGCTAAATAATTCTTACAATATTCAACTTTAAAAAGGATATTCAGTAATTTAAAGTATTGAATGTTTTACAATGTTAGTGTTTTGTGGCAATTACATGATAGAGTTAAGCCTCACTGCATCACCTATCATCTTGTTCAGTTAGAAACAGATTTAAAATGTTGAGTGTACAGGTTTTGTTTTTCCTAAGCTCGTAATGGAAAATTTTAGATAGGAAACCTGTCTAAACATAGATTTTTGTTTCCCATCTTTACCGCAATTTAATCAAGATTTAGTTCACAATTCACTACAAAATAACTTGAAACTGCAGTGGTAACGAATGTTTTGGAATGCTATCAGGCAGGTTATCGTGTGAAAATTGAATTTATTTAAATTCGAGGACCAGCAGAGAGGTCTTCTATTCTGGTAGAAGATCTTGTTTTAAAAGGTAACTTTCTGAAACAATTAGCTGTGTTAGGATGGAGGTGATAAAGGGAGCTCTGGTCCTAGAGTCTCTATTGAGAAGGAATTGAGAAATGATGCGAAGAGCTGGGATTCACCTCTAGGGACATTTTACCCCTTCTCTTAGAGTATTCCCTGAATACTGAGTTGATTCTGTGAAATGAGTTGGTGGTTTATCTTCTCCATAACTCGCTCCCAGAACTGCTGAACTAGAATAACAAATAATTGATGTGAGTGGTCACCTCTCCAGTGGCACCCCATGATTGATTTTTTTGGAGGGGAGAGGAGCCCTATTTTGGCGGGGGTGGGGGCGTGGGGGGAGGAGCCCTTGAATAGTGGACAAAGTGGAATTCAGAGTCCTAGCTTCTCTTTACTGGTGGTGTGGGCAAGTAATTTAACATCATTTAACGTCGTTTTCTTAATGTATAAATTGGGGATAATGTTTACCTATCTTACAGGATTGTGAAAGTGAAATGAGAACGTGCTGAATGCTTAATAGTTTCTTCTTTTCCCTTAGTATTTAGACTAATAACACTAAGTGTGTTAGTTCTGAGACAGAGCCAGTGCAAGGTAATCAAGATAGGTACATGTGAATCTCAAAGCACTAGGATTTGGTGTGTGATTTACCCAGCAAGATGCAACGAAATTCTTGCATTCCTAGGATTATGTGTTTAGCTTTAGAAAAATTGTTATTCCCTTTGGAGGGCCACAGCATTGGGCTCAGGGCAGAGCTTAATGCTTGCTAAATGAGAGAGACAGTTACACTGAAGACATTTTCATAGCAGCTGTGGTTTAGCATAACTTAGATGCCTTTTCTACCAAACCAAGCAACTCTCTGTTTATCTCACAGTCTTCCACTGTCCCTTCCTTAGTTATGATCTAAAAGTTTTTGTGTAAATTGTTTAAAACTCAGGACACATTTTTTTTCGTAAGGATGTTAGGGCTACACTTCTAGAACTTTTCATAAAATCCACTTTATAAAGTAGCTTATACATTATACTTATGAGAAAAATAGTCAATTAAAATGGCATTTTTGCTGCATCATTTGATTGCTATGAGGGCTAGCTTGAAAATATAACCATTATCATTTTCCTGTGAGAAAATGTTTGAGTTTCAGCTTTGATTTTTATGACTAACTTGGAGCACAGATTTGTGTCTTTGTTTGTCAACCTATAATCACATAGCAAGGAGGGAAACCCCTTACACTTACTTCCTACCAATTTGGAGAAATTTGTGGAGGAGGGCCTCGAGGGCCTCCTTTTGCCCTGATGTTAGTGAGGGAAGGAGTCCCCTGTTGCAGCAGTACAAAGGGTTTTTTCCACTGCAGCTGTTCATTTGTATTTGACATTGTTAAGGCTTTGAGATCCTGTAGTAATATCTTATTAAATTTTTTATAATATAGGAATTCTGTACAGGTTATAACATGACTGAATTGTTTGGTTTATTCATTTAGGATGAGGTGATGACTGAGCCCCCCTTTCCATTGTAATATTCTGTGAGTGACTTTAGGCAGTGGGGAGGACATTATCCTTTTCTGAGGGTCAGTGATAGGCCTGTCAATGTGCCCGGAACTCTCACTTAGGTAACCCCATGTCGATTCCCAGAGTAGTCTTAATGTTATCATTATTACACAGATAAAGAAACTGGATCCCAAAGGTTGTTAATTTTTTTTTTTTGTCCTTCAACGATTGTATATTTTCCTTAATTTTCTTCTTGGCAGTGGGCAGTATTTTGTGAAATACTTGACTGTCTTGCTTTCTTTCTGTGGTACTGTAAGGTACTGTTCTTTACTGTACCCGTTCGCCCGTGTTTTGACTTCTTATGTCCCTTTCCCTCTTAGAGAATCTCTGCTTTCCTTTCTGTTGCCATGAATGCTTGGAAAGTCCTGCATCCTTCCATTCTTTATTCTACCTTTCCAAGAAGCTTCCTGCTCTAAAGTGTATTAGGTGAGAAAAATCCAGCTATTTTTGTGAAACACCTGTCTTTCCCTATACTGACTGTACCCAGAGTACCAAATATAGAATACAAAAACCAAGAAAATGCTTTTCTCACCCTCTAACAGGAGCAACAGCAGGAGCAGCAAGCACCAACAATTTTTAAAACAAAAATGTTTGTAATTACACTCCTTGAATAGAAAAGTGGTAAAGGTTTGAGTACATAGGTATTAGTTTGACGTCTTAGAAGTGGAAGCTGCTTCAGAAGGTCATCTTGTTTATTCTGCTGCTGTCATTAGGCAATTTTTTTTTTTTTTTGAGAGGTGGGGTCCTGCTCTTGTCATCCAGGCTGGAGTGCAGCGGCATGATCATAGCTTACTGCAGCCTTGAACTCCTGGGCTCAAGCGATCCCCCTGCAGCAGTCTCCCAAGTAGCTGGGACTGCAGGTGTTTACTACCTTGCCTGCCTAATTTTTTTTTTTCTTTTTTTGAGACGGAGTCTTGCTCTGTCATCCAGGCTGGAGTGCAGTGGCGTGATCTCGGCTCACTGCAAGCTCTGCCACCCAGGTTCATGCCATTCTCCTGCCTCAGCCTCCCGAGTAGCTGGGACTACAGGTGCCCGCCACCATGCCCGGCTAATTTTGTTTTTGTATTTTTAGTAGAGATGAGGTTTTACCATGTTAGCCAGGAGGGCCTCAATCTCCTGACCTTGTGATCCGCTCGCCTCGGCCTCCCGAAGTGGTGGGACTACAGGCATGAACCACTGCGCCCAGCCTTGCCTGGCTAATTTTTAAATTTTAATTAAAAAAATTTTTTTTTTAGTGACATGGTCTTGCTATATTGCCCAGGCTTGTCTCAAACTGCTGGCTTCCAGCTATCCTCCCACCTCAGCCTCCCAAGTCACTGGGATTATACCTGTGAGCCACTGTGCCCAGCTAAGGCAAATTTTTGAGTAATTTAGGGCATTTATTGCTTATTTTTTATTAATCCCTCTTAGTAGAACATGAAAAATTTTTCTCATTACTAATCTGAAGACCTTACATTTTAGTTTTGTAATGTTATATTTATTTTTTCCTATTTAAAAAGTAATGCATATTTTATGCATTATTTTTACCTAACTTCCTTTTGGTTAGGTTTCTCCAGATAGGGAAGAAAAGCACTTAAAAACAAACAAACAAACAAATCCTGAGTCCTTAAAAGAAACTTGTAAAGATCCTGTGGTGCAGGAAAAGAATCTGAAGGTGGGGAGGTAATAGATCCTTGAAACCAGATCTGAGAGAATTAGTGTTCACAAAATTTGAGTAAATCTGTTGGTAAATGGACTAGAACTCACCAAAATAGTCTGAAGACAGTGTGCTCTTTAGTTATTTATTCAGTGAGGGAAGCCCAACCTTTGCAACCTCTGGAAGGGCCCCAATACCCCTTTAGAGGTAAAGACATCATCCACTAGGGGTAGGAAAGATTTCATAGACCTGTGACTTTGTTTTGTTCTGAAAAGTGAGGATGTGCTTGATGTCTTGTTTAGTGTTTATGGGGAACTTCCTTATTCATGATTCTACTTGAGCTTTACACTATATCACCACCTCTCCCCTCTTTTTTAAACAGATGAGAAAGAAGCTTTAGCTGAGAGAAATTAAGTAACTGACCTAAGATACTTTAGATAGTAAGTGCTGAGTTGAGATTTGAACCTAGGACTTTGAGATTCTAAGCCACAGATTGTATTATTACACTGTGTCCTCTGAAAGGAATTGTCAGTAGTATATGACTGTGGCTTGAAAGATGAGACATACTCTACAGTTTTCAATTTAAACTGGATAGTTATATTTAAGGAATTTTATTTCTGTATTGGACTTTTTTTTCTTTTTCTTTTCTTTTTTTTTTTTTTTAGACAGAGTCTTGCCGTGATGCCCAGGTTGGAGTGCAATGGGGTGATCTCGGCTCACTGCAACCTTCGCTTCCTGGGTTCAAGCGATTCTTCTGTCTCAGCCTTCCGAGTAGCTGGGATTACAGGTGTGCGCTGCCACACTTGGCTAATTCTTTTCTGTTTTTAGTAGAGACGGGGTTTCACCATATTGGCCAGGCTGGTCTTGAGCTTGACCTCAAGTGATCTGCCCGTCTTGACCTCTCAAAGTGCTGGGATTACAGGCGTGAGCCACCGTGCCCTGCTTTTTTTTTTTTTTTTTTTTTTTTAAAGACGAGGTCTTGCTATGTCACCCAGGCTTGTGTGCTATGGCATGATCGTAGCTCACGGTAACCTTGAACTCCTGGGCTCAAGCCATCCTCTCCAGTAGCTAGGACAACAGGTCCATGCCACCATGCCCAGCGAATTTTTAATTTTTTTTTTTTATAGAGACTGGGTCTTGCTATTTTGCTCAGGCTGGTCTTGAGCTCCTGGCCTCAAGAGACCCTCCCTCCTGGGGAGTGGCGGGTTTACAGGTATGAGCCACTGTGCCCAGCCTGTTGCCTACTTTTTAATGGGATTATTTGGTTTTGCTGTTGAGTTCCTTGTATATTCTGTATATTAGTCCCTTATCAGATAAATAGTTTGCAAATATTTTCTCCCATTCTGTAGATTGTCTCTTTACTCTTTTTCCTTTGCTGTGCAGAAGCTTTTAGTTTAATATAGCCCCTTTTGTCTATTTTTGTTTTTGTGGCCTGTGCTTTTGAGGTCTTAGTCATAAAATCTTTGCCTAGATGAATGTCCTGAAGCATTTTCCCTATGTTTTCTTTTAGTAGGTTTATAGTTTTGGGTCTTATGTTTAAGTTTTTAATCATCTTAAGTCTATTCAGTAGACTTCAGATTTCTAGTTCGTTTTATCATGCAGTATTAGAATATGATTTAGAAACATTAAGCTAAATTGTAAACATGACACCTATTTCTGTGTAGTATTAGATGCATTCTGAAGCAGGACAGTCTCAAAAGAATGGTCATTGAGATTGAAAGTACTTTACCTTCATAGCATATTTTTACATTGGTGCTAAATTTTAATTTTTAATAGTTTGTATTTTGAATTTTTTAAAATTTTTGTGTCTTTATTCTTTAAGAATGATCTGAAATTATTCCCAACATGTAAGCATTATTGGGTATGCTATATTAGGATTTTAATTCCAATGCTATGCTTTTATTGTAATGAACAAGCCAAACCTGTTTATGATTATGCATTTAATTGTTTTGCATACCCCCTTTTGACAGCTTTTGCAGGGAGAAGCAAGCATTTTTTTCACATAAAGGCTCTTAAAACCTTAAATTTTTTTTATACATCACCAAATTATTTTAGCTAAGTACTTGCAGTTGATTTGCTATATCACACCTTAGGATACTCTAGTAAAGATAATTACTATGTTGGGAAATGTCATTCAGAAGCTTCCCATTTTCCTGCTTATCTACAATGGAATAAAATCCCATCCTCCTACTTTAATATGATTCTCCCTCTCCCTTCGGAACTCATTCATGAGCTCTTGCTAATAAGTGAGAACCAACATGATAGAAGAATTAGAGTGTGATAAACACAGAACTTGATAGTACTGATTTAGTACCATACCTTCAACAGATATGTATTTGGCCTATATTCAAACATATCTATTGCCAATGCCCTCACCACTTTTTGGGACAGCCCATTTTATTGTTAGCTGTAATGAGAACATTCTTCCTTATTGAGTAGACTAATGACTCCCTGTAGTTTCTTATAAGTCCTTGTTCTGTGCCTTCATATAAATAACTTGCATCATAGCCCTTCAGTAAGTCATAAACTTTAGAACTCTAAGAAATCTTAGAGATAATATGGTTTAAGGCCCCAGAGCTAAGACTAGTTGGAACAGCTAGCATTCATGGTTTATCGTGTATCCAGCACTTTCATGTTATGGTTCAAATTTGCATGTTCAGCCTCATCCACTGACTTGTTAATACTTTACACTTTAGCCAAACTGAACTTTCTCCAGGTTCTTCTGTTTGTACTTGACTTATAACTAGTGCCGCCATGTCCCAGGACCATTAAACACTTATTTGCTGCATCATGTCTTTGTTCATATTGTTCCTTCTACACAGAGTGCCTTTCCCCCATGTCTTCATTTCTTAAATTATTTCCAGCCTGCCAAGACTTCTCTCATATATTGTTATCTCTGTAAATCCTTTCCTAGATTCTTGGCCCTACCCCTCTCTTGCTCCAACCAGATATATTTTATTCTGTTAAATCCTGTTATACGTTGTATTTTGTAGTGGTATATTTACTTTATCCTCTTCATTAGACTAATGTCTTTCCAACTTTTGACTATGACCTACAATAAAAAATACATTTAAAATTCTTATCTTGGGCCAGGCACAGTGGCTCACGTCGGTATTCCCAACACTTTGGGAGGCCTAGGTGGGTGCATCACTTGAGGTCAGGAGTTTGAGACCAGCCTGGTCAACATAGTGAAATCCCGCCTCTACTAAAAATACAAAAATTAGCCGGGCATGGTGGCGCACGCCTGTAATTTCAGCTACTCGGGAGGCTGAGGCAGGAGAATCGCTTGAACCTGGGAGGCGGAGGTTGTAGTGAGCTGAGATCGCGCCATTGCGCTCCAGCCTGGGTGACAGAGTAAGACTCTGTGATCCTCCCAAAGTGTTGGGATTACAGGCGTGAGCCACCGCGCCTGGTCTATCTTTGCATTCTTGGCAGACGCACCTCAGAACCAGGCATGCAGAAGGTTTTACACACGTATTTGTAGCATTGAATTGGACATTTTTATTAATGTGGTATAAAGACTGCTTTTTGGAGACTTCTGAGGTGCCATTTCGCACTAATTGCTCATACTGAATTTATAACAACTCTAGGTTTTATTTTATATGAACTGAAGTCAAGCTATATCCCCTCCATCCTGAACTTGTGTGATTGATATTAAACAGAAATGTAAAATTTTAGTTTCATTTAAAAAGTATTTTATATTTCCGTTAACATTAACACTGTATTTAGCTCATGAGTACAACCTGTCAAATCTTTTTGAAGCTTAAGTTTGTGATCCAAGATATTACTATATTTTCTTTGGACCTTTATGCAATTGATAAGCCTGTCTTCTGTGTTTTTCCAAGTGGCTAATAAAAATGTTGGACAGGAGGAAGAAAATTTTATTGTCCTAGAGGGAAATTATGTCTAGTGTATAAACAAGTAGTGTTTGCAGTGTTGTGATTTGAATGCAGATTATCTGTATGAACATTTTATGATAGTGCCAGCTGTACCACCTTTGTGAACTTGATAATGGTTGGGGTTAGGATGGGCTCCTTAGCCTTAGTTCATGACTATGGTGTTTTAACAAGGGGGAAAGATGCTGCTAAAAAGTCTGTGTGGACTTACTAAAGCATGGGGAGTGAGAAAGAAATATCAGCATTGAAAAGATGTTAACTTCATTTTCATCTTCCTGTACAGGAGGAAGGGTGGCACTAAACTTTTCTCAGAGTTTTGTTTCTGACATTCTCTCCACATTTTTTCTCCCCTCCCCTCCCCGCTCTCCTCCCCCCTGCCCACACACTCCCTCTCCCCTCTCCTCTTGGCTAGTCTTGAACTCCTGACCTCAAGTGATCTGCCTGCCTTGACCTCCCAAAGTGTTGGGATTACAGGCGTGAGCCACCATGCCGGGTCTCTCTCCACATTTTCTATACTCTAGGTATGCTGGACAACTCACCCTTTTCCAGACAGGACTATAATGTTCTTAACTTTATTGCTTTACTCAGGGTGTTGTTATATCATTGGAATCCCATGATTCCCTTTCTCTGCTTGGGGAATGTTAACTGAAAAAGCTCAAATGTCATCTCTTTTTTATACCTTTCCCTACTCTGCCTGATATAAATAAGCATTGCTGCTTCTACTGCAGTTAGTACCAACTTCTAGTATGTCATTTATCCTTCTAGATCATGCTTAATTTCATCTCTGCCTCAGGGACTGAGTTTCTTGAGGATAAGGAACTTTGTCTTCATGTTTGTATCATCAGGACGTAGTTCATGGTGAGTGACTGGTGAATGCTTAATTAAGATTCCAACCTAGTGAAGAATTTTATTTTGTTTTATTAATCCTGATGGTATTTTAAAAGGCAGGCTGTAAACCTAATAATATTTGATTGTTAGAAATTTGTGACATCATGAGTGTACTTCTTTTTTTCCCTTGGCCTTTCTCTTTCTTGAGCCTGTTAGAGAGGCTTAGTGCCTGTGGCTAAGTTCAGATGACAGATTTTGAGTGGGAGCCTTAGGATTCCAGTATGAATCCCTCTCTCTCACCTACAGTTTCACAGTCATCACAACAGTGATCCAGAAATCTTACAGCAGGTAACTGGGATGCAATTTGAACTTATCCCGACAATACTTCTTTTGTTTGACATCTTTGGGGAATGCTGTGTTTTGGATGAGTGACTTTTCCAGGGAACTCAAGGTTAAACCTTTAAGAGCACCAAGAAGAGATTTTGTCTATTTCTGTTAGAATTTTTTCTAAAATATGACTTATCTAGTCTTTTCTATATTGTGAATTCAGTATGTTGAATACATTTGAGCTTTTTATTTTCCTGTGTAACATTTCCTTCTGATTACATAACGTATATATCATTACAGAAATGTCAGTAAATACAAAAAAAATACAAAAAAAGCACATAAAGGTGATGTCTTATTTTCATTACCCAGACAACCCCTTTCAACATATTGTCATATCTTTTTAGTTTTTTTTTATTGTATATACATTTAAGTAGGCATTTAAAATAAATTTGGAACCATACTGCTTATATTGTCTTAAAATCTACTTTTATTTTAAATCTATTATACTTTGAACATGTTCTAATATCTGGATTCTTCACTCTTTTAAGACTGCCGTTCTGTAATACAGATATACTCTCCTTTACTTTCCTACTTTTGAGCAGTTGGTTGTTTGAAATTAGCTGTTGCTGGATTGTCCTCCAGGACAGTGAGGGTACTTGTTTTCTGCATTTTTGTTATAATAGGGCATTATTTCCTCCACAGACTTGCATTTTGAAAAATTTCAAAATTGATACATGCTTGAGAGCAATAAATCCTCTCTTTACAAAAGTAAAAGGTCCCCTACTACCAGTTCCACTTCTTGAGTATCAATTGTTTAACTGAGTTTCTAGTGATTTGACATTATTAATACAAAAAAGTGATTATGACGGTTATGATGTTAATACAGGGATATTTGTTTCTTCCTCACTGACATCTATAGGAAAATTGCTAGTTCCAGTGAGTGTATGCTTCAGGATGAAGTTCTCATCAGATCTCCTTGTAGCTGGACTTGCCACACCACTATGGCATGTTAAGTCACCACTCTGACACAAAAACCCTGGAATAATTATATGAAAGCTGGAACCCTTATTATCAAATCCTTTTTCTCCAGTGGTTAGAGCATGGAAGTTTTCTGCTGTCTTTGGAACTTTGTCTGCAAACAGCTCAAAGGAGACGTGGCTCAAGGGCTGTCCATGGCCTAGAACATGGTGGGGTTGACCGTGGCTGGTGGCAGGGAGCTTTGGGGGGCAGTGGTGTCTCCAAAGCCTTGCCCATTTTCTAATTGAGTTGTTTGGTTTTTTGTTGTTTTGTAGGAGTTCTTTATATTTTTTGGATATTAATCCTTTATACAGCAGTCTCTAACCTTTTTGACACCAGGGACTGGTTTTGTGGAAGGTAGTTTTTCCATGGACAGGATGAGGGGATGGTTTCAGGATGATTCAAGTGCATTACATTTATTGTGTACTTTATTTCTATTTTTATTACATTGTAATATATAATAAAATAATTATACAACTCACCATGATGTAGAATCAATGGGAGCCCTGAACTTGTTTTCCTGCAACTAGATGGTCCCATCTGGGGGTGATGGAAGGCAGTGACACCAGAAGTGTGTTGCTTATGTCCAGTCAATGCCTTAATCTCGCTTTGGTTGCCATCACTGCAGAAAACTCTGCTGCACAAAAATAGGATGTTGGAAATGGAAGCAGGCTTTTCAGTGCTTTTGTGGCAATCTCAGGATATTCTGCCTTGACTCTAATCCAGAATGTATGGAGATTTGAAGTTGTCCCAAACATACCATTAAGGCTGTTGTCATTTGTGATCTCAAGCAGTTGATCCTCTTCTAGCACGCACAAAGTCAATTCACCTGGTTTATTCACAGATTGGTCGTGGATCTATTCCTTCCCAGTTTGGGGGTCTTTTGTGGTTGAGAAGTAACGCTCAGACTCTTTTGAAAGCTGAGATATGTGATCATGCATCAGCTGGGAGAAAGAAGGCCCTGGCTCAGTCTCTTTTAAAATCTCTGCTCGCCAAGCATGGTGGCTCACACCTATAATCTCAGCACTTTGGGAGGCCGAGGCAGGTGGATCACCTGAGGTCAGGAGTTTGAGACTAGCCTGGCCAACATGGTGAAACCCCATCTCTACTAAAAATACAAAAATTAGCTGGGCGTGGTGGCACGCACCTATAATCCCAGCTACTGGGGAGGCTGAGGCAGGAGAATCGTTTGAACCTGGGAGGTGGAGGTTGCAGTGAGCCAAAATCACACCACTACACTCTAGCCTGGGCAACAGAGCAAGACTCCATCTCAAAAAAAAAAAAAAAAAATGCCGGGCACAGTGGCTCACTCCTGTAATCCCAGCACTTTGGGAGGCCAAGGTGGGAGGATCACTTGAGGTTAGGAGTTTGAGACCAGCCTGGCCAACATGGTGAAACCCCATCTCTACTAAAAATACAGAAATTAGCTGGGCATGGTGGCAGATGCCTGTAATCCCAGCTACTCGGGAGGCTGAGGCAGGAGAATCACTTGAACCCGGGAGGTGGAGGTTGCAGTGGGCCGAGATCATGCCACTGCACTCCAGCCTGGGCAACAGAGTGAGAGTCCATCACAAAAAAAAAAAAATAAAAAAAAAATCTCTGCTAAATCCCAGTGTTGACTCATCGCCCTCATTATTCCAGTTTGGCTTCGAATGCAGCCACTTTATCTGGTGATTTGAACACAGTTGTTGTTCTCCCTTGAAGTGACAGATTGAGCAGGTTGAATATGTCACACAAGTAAGCAGTTTGTGACCCATTCTGTGTCACTGAAATGTGCTGCCGGTAGTGACTGACTGTTTTTCTAAAAGAAATCACTGGAGCTGCTTTCATAACTCAAAAACTCTGGCCAGTGATCTACCTTTAGAAAGTCATCTCATTTCTGTGTGTAAGAAAAGACATGTATGCTCTGCGTCCATTTCCTCACAGAGCTGTGCAAATAGAATGAGCTAAGGGCATGTACTTTAATATGGTTGATAATTTTAATCACATCCTGTAAAATGTTGTTAAGTTCAGGCGACATTTTTTGTCATTTTTTGACACAGTGCATAGACTTACATTCTGAAGTGACCTCTTTGACCTGAGTAGTGAAATTAGAAAGCTGTCCAGTCATGGCAGCCATTCCACCTATGCATGTACTGACACAAAATGACCAGTTTAGTTTTCCTGATATGTAATCATTCAAAGACTTGAATAGTTCTGCAGCTGTGGTGCTAGTTGGCAACAAAGGTGCACACAACATATCCTCATGTGCATCCTCCTGAAAATATATTGCACAAAAGCAAGCACTGTTGCCTTGTCAACATTGCTGGACTTGTCAACCTGGATTGCATACTACAGTGACTCAATCCTCTCTTACAATTGTACCTCAATATCTTCTGCTATTTTATTTATTTGTCTAATTATAGTACTAGCCGAAAGAGGAACATGTGCCACATTTTGAACTGCAGCCTCTCCTAAAAGTTCATGACAAATGTCCTCAGCAGCAGGCAGGATCAACTCTTCACCAACAGTAAAGGGCTTCTTAGTTTTAGCGATGTGGTTAGCCACTAAGAATGTGTCTCAAGTGCAGACACATTTGATGAAGTGGTGGCCTTCAATAATTGCTTCTGTTCTTAGTGTTTCATTTTTTTTCTTTTGAAAAACTCCAAAGGCTTGTCTTTTAATGCAGGGTGCTTGGTCTCCATGTGGTGAGACAGTTTTGAAGGTTTCATGGCTTTGTTGGATAACTGGTTGCCACATTTTATACAAAGCACTTGGAGAATGTGAATCATTTGTTGCAATGAACCCGTAATTTAAGTAGGACTCTTGGTATTTTCATTAATTAATTAATTATTTTTGAGATGGAGTCTTGGTGTGTTGCCCAGGCTGGCGTGCAGTGGTGCAATCTTGGCTCGCTGCAACCTCTGCCTCCTGGGTTCAAGCGATTCTCCTGGCTCAGCCTCCTGAGTAGCTGGGATTATAGGCGCATGCCACCAAGCCTGACTAATTTTTGTATTTTTAGTAGAGACAGAGTTTTGCCATGTTGGCTAGGCTGGTCTCAAACTCCTGACCTCAGGTGATCCCACCCACCTTGGCCTCTTAAAGTGCTGGGATTACAGGCATGAGCCACCATGCCTGGCCGGTATTTTCTTTTAAATGCAGCTTTCTTTATTGTTGGCATTCTTAGAATGTCTTAGAGTCTTCTGCTGTCTCATCATTGAGTCTTCCCCCTTTTTCAAAGAAGCTCTCCAGTGATGTTTGTTTTTTACTCATTTTGGCTAGAGCTAGCTTGTGGGCTTACCAAAACTGTGACTGAGACAAGTGCACCATGTGGGAAAGAGGCATGGACTGTAAATAAAATAATGCGCGGGCTATTCGAGGAGTAAATTAAGTGTCGGATTGTGACTTAAAGCCTGCCACCAGATACAGCTGTGTTAAGTACATTAACTCACTTGCCACTGTAAAGCGTGCCATCTGATGCAGCTTAATTGTCACTTGCCACTCACTGATAGGGTTTCAGATGAGTCTGCAAGCAATTGATTGTCAAACCTCTCTGCTAATGTTAATCTGTATTTGCAGCTGCTTCCCAGTACCAGCATCATTGCCTCAGCTTCACCTTGGATCATCAGTGTATTAGTCTGTACTCACAGTGCTAATAAAGACATACCTGAGACGGATGATCTATAAAGGAAAGAGGTTTAATTGACTTATAGTTCAACATGCCTGGGGAGGCCTCAGGAAACTTACAATCATGGCAGAAGGGGAAGCAAACATGTCCTTCTTCACATGGCAACAGCAAGGAGAAGTGCCGAGCAAAAGGGGGAAAAGCCCGTTGTGAAACCATGAGATCTTGTGAGAACTCACCATCACATCTTCATGAGAATGGCAGCATGGGGGTAACCAGTCCCATGATTCAATTACCTCCCACCAGGTCCCTCCCACGACACATGGGGGATTATGGAAGATATAATTCAAGATAAGATTTGGGTAGGGACACAGCCAAACCATATCAGCCAGGCATTAGATTCTCATAAGGAGCATGCAACCTAGATCCCTTGCATGCGCAGTTCACAATAGGGTTCGTCTAATGCTGCTGCTGATCTGACAGGAGGCGGAGCTCAGGTGGTAATGTGAGCAGTGGGGAGTGGCTGTAAATACATATCGTTGAAGCTTTGCTTCTTTACCCGCTGCTCACCTCCTGCTGTGTGGCCTGGTTCCTAACGGGGATAAAGCAGGGTTGGGGAGCCCTGCTTTATCAGATAGGTGACTTGGAAATATTTCTCCCATTCTGTGGTTGTCTTTTCACTCACTTGGTGGTGTCTCTAGATGTATAAAAATTTTAAATTTTGATGAAGTCCAATTTATCTGTTTTTTTTCTTTTGTTTGTACTTGTGGTGTCATGCTACGAAACTGTTGCCAAAGTCAAGATCATGAAGCTTTTCCCCTATGGTTGTTTATAATTTATTTTTATTGTGGCAAAACGTACGTAACATAAAATTTGCTATTTTTACCTTTTTTTTTTTTTGGAGACAAGGTCTTGCTCTCTCTCCCAGGCTGGAGTGCAGTGATGCAGTTATAGTTCACTGTAGTCTCAAACTCTTGGGCTCAAGTGATCCTCTGCCTCAGCCTCACCGGTAGCTAGTACTATAGGCATGTGCCACCATGCCTGGCTGATTTTTTAAATTTTTTGTATGGATGGGGTCTTGCCATGTTGCCTAGGCTGGTCTCGAACCCTTGGCTTCAAGAGACCCTTCTACCTTGGCCTCCCAGAGAGCTGGAGTTACAGGCATGAGCCATTGTGCCCTGCCCATTTTGAAGTATATAGTTCCATGGCATTAAGTATGTTCACATTGTTGTGTAACTGTCATCCACTGTCTATCTCTGGAATTTTTTCGTCATCCCATACTGAAATTCTACACCAGTTAAATGAAAACTCTTTATTCCCCCTCACCCCCAACCCCTGGCAACTACTGTTCTACATTCATTCATTCATTCATTCATTCGTTCATTCATTCATTAATTATTTTGAGACAGAATCTCGCTGTGTTGCCCAGGCTGGAGTGCAGTGGTGTGATCTCGGCTCACTGCAACCTCTGCCTCCTGGGTTCAAGTGATTCTCCTGCCTTAGCCTCCCGAGTAGCTGGGACTACAGGCAGGCACCACCATGCCTGGCTAATTTTTGTATTCTTAGTAGAGATGGGGTTTCACTATGTTCGCCAAGCTGGTCTCAAACTCCTGACTTTGTGATCCACCCACCTCAGCTTCCCAAAGTGCTGGGATTACATGTATGAGCCACTGTGCCTGGCCTCTACTTTCTATCTCCGTGATTTTGACTATTCTAGATAACTCATATAAATGTAATCATATGGCCGGGCACGGTGGCTCATGCCTGTAATCCCAGCACTTTGGGAGGCTGAGGCGGGTGGATCATGACGTCAGGAGATCAAGACCATCCTGGCTAACACGGTGAAACCTCGTCTCTGCTAAAAATACAAAAAAAATTAGCCAGGTGTGGTGGCGGGCACCTGTAGTCCCAGCTACTTGGGAGGCTGAGGCAGGAGAATGGAATGAAACCAGGAGGCGGAGCTTGCTGTGAGCCGAGATCGCATCACTGCACTCCAGCCTGGGCGACAGAGCGAGACTCTGTCTCAAAAAAAAAAAAAAAAAGTAATCATACAATGTTTGTCCTTTTGTGTCTGGCATATTTCACTTAGCATGAGGTCTTCAGGGTTTATCCATGGTGTAGTCTATGTTAGAACTTCATTCCTTCTTATGTCTGAATGATGTTTCTGTGTATGGGTATACCACATTTTGTTTATTCCTTCTTCTGCTGATGGACACTTGGGTTGTTTCTACCTTTTAGCTATTGTAAATAATGCTGCAGTGAACACTGGCATGCTAGTACTTGTTAAGCTCCCTGTTTTCTATTTCTTTGGGTATATACCAAGAAGTGGAATTGCTGAACAATATGGTAATTCTGTCTTTAGTGTTTTTAGGAGCTAGTGTACCGTTTTCTGTAGTGGTGACTGTGCTACACATTCCCACCAGCAGTGCACAAGGATTCTAGTTCCTCTGCATCCTCCCCAATACTTGTTGTTTTCTGATTTTTGATCATAGCCTTTCAAATAGATGTGAAGTGGTGTCTCATTGTGGTTTTGATTTGTATTTCCCTAATGATTAGTGATGTTGACAATCTTCTCATGTGCTTATTGGCCATTTGTATGTCTTTTTTGGAAAAATGTCTGTTTGAATCCTTTGCCCATTTTAAAAGTCAATGTAAAAAGTTTTTTTTTTTTTTTTTTTTTTGGGACGGAGTCTTGCTCTGTCGCCAGGCTGGAGTGCAGTGGCACGATCATAGCTCACTGCAGTTTCAAACTCCTGAGCTCAGGGGATTCTCCCACCTCAGCCTCCTGGGTAGCTGGGACTACAGCTGTGTGCCACTGTGCCTAGCTAATTTATTTTTTATTTTTTAGAGGTAATAGTCTTGCTATGTTGCCCAGACTGGTTTTGAACTTCTATCTTCTAGAGATCCTCCTGCCTTGGGGTTCCAAAACCTTGAGATTACAGGCATGAGCCACTGTGCCTGGCCTCAATTTTGTTTTTGTTTTTGTTTTTGTTGTTGAAGTGTAAGAGTTCTTTATATCAATAGTCTCCAACATTTTTGGCACCAGGGACTGGTTTCGTGGAAGACAATTTTTCCACGGACCGCAGAGGGGATGGTTTCGGGATGAAACTCTTCCACTTCAAGATCATCAGGTATTAGATTCTCATAAGGAGCGTGCAACCTAGATCCTTCACATGCACAGTTCACAATAAGGTTCATACTCCTATGAGAATCTAATGCCACTGCTGATCTGACTGGAGGCAGAGCTCAGGAGATAATGCTTGTTCACCCACTGCTCACCTCGTGCTTTTGCGGCTTGGTTCTTAACAGGCCACAGATTGATATTAATCTGTGGCCCAGGGGTTAGGGACCCCTGCTTTATATATTCTGGATATTAATTTCTTATCAGATATATGGTTTGCAAATATTTTCTCTTATTCTGTAGCTGTTTGCCTTTTCACTGTGTTGATGGTGTCCTTCGATGCATGAAAGTTTTAAGTTTGATGAAGCTGATTTATCTTTTTTTGTTTTTTTTGTTGCCTGTGTCTTTGGTGACATATCTAAGAAATTATGGACAAATCCAGTGTCATGAACCTTTCCCTGTATGTTTTCTTCTAAGAGTTTTTTAACTTTAGATTTTATGTTTAAGGCTTTGATCCATTTTGAGTCAATTTTCGTATGTGTTATTATAAGGGTCCAATTTTATTCTTTGTGGATATCCAGTTTTCCCAGCACCATTTGTTGAAGAGACTGTCCTTTTCTCATTAAATGGTCTTGGCACCATGGTCGAGTATCATTTGACAATATATGTGAGGGTTTATTCCGGGCTCTGTATTCTGTTTCATTGGTCTATATAGTTCTGTCTTTATGCCAGTATCACACTGTTTTGATACTGTAGGTTTGTACTAAGTTTAAAAGTCAGAAGTGTGAGTCCTCCAACTTTGTTCTAATTTTCCAGATTATTTTTGCTATTAGAGGGCCCTTGAGATTCCGTATGAATTTCAGGATGAATTTTTAAATATTTCTGCAAAGAATACAGTTGGGATTTTGGTAGGGACTGAATTGAGTCTGTAGATTGCTTTGGGCGGATTGTCATCTTAACAATGTTAAGTCTTCCAATCAGTTAACATGGGCTATCTTTATTTAGGTCTTTAATTTCTTTTGGCAGTGTTTTGTAATTTTCAATATACAAATTTTTCATTTTTTGGTTAAATTGATACCTAAGTATTGTATTTCTTGATGCTAGTATAAGTGGAATTGTTTTCTTCCTTTTCATATTGTTCATTAATTTCCTTTCCTTTTTTTTTTTTTTTTTAAGACTGAGTCTCACTCTGTCACCCAGGCTAGTGTGCAGTGGCATGATCTCAGCTCACTGCAACCTCTACCTCCTGCGTTCAAGCCATTCTCATGCCTCAGCCTCCCAAGTAGCTGGGACTGCAGGCACCTGCCACCACACCTGGCTAATTTTTTGTATTTTTGGTAGAGATGGGGTTTCACCATGTTGGCCAGGCTATTTTCAAACTCCTGACCTCAGATGATCCTCCCACCTTGGCCTCCCAAAGTGCTGGGATTACAGGTGTGAGCCACCGCACCTGGCCTTCCTTTTCATATCATTCTCATGTTGTTCATATACAGAAATACAACTGGTTTTTGCATGTTGATTTTATGTCCTGCAACTGCTGAATTCATTTATTAGCTCTAATAGGCCTTAAAAAAATACTTTAAGGTTTGCTACATACAAAATTGTTGGCCAAGTGTGGTGGCTCACGCCTGTAATCCCAGCACTTTGGGAGTCTGAGGCAGGAGGATCACCTGAGGTCAGGAGTTTCAGACCAGCTGGCCAACATGGCAAAACCCCGTCTCTACTAAAAATACAAAAAATTAGCCAGGCGTGGTGGCGGGCGCCTGTAATCCCAGCTACTGGGGAGGCTGAGGCATGAGAATCGCTTGAACCCAGGAGGTGGAGGTTGCAGTGAGCTGAGATTGCGCCACTGCACACCAGCCTGGGGGATAGAGCGAGACTTTGTCTCCAAAAAAACTAAAAAATAAATAAAAATAAAAATAAAAGAATGGTAAGAGTTTCTAATACTTAGAGGCAGATATCCTTAAAAATGGAGATTTCCTTTATAGATTTAGATTTCTTTTACAAAAGAGTTTCAGGATAGCCAATTAAATTCCAGAAAAGTGTATTTTAGTTCAATAGGGTATTCTTTTTAACATAGCTACTGTTTCTTAGCTAAAATTACTGAGTTCAGAGTAATGGGTGGAGCCCATTAAAGAATGGGGCCAACAGGCTGGGTGCAGTGGCTCACGCCTGTAATCCCAGCACTTTGGGAGGCCAAAGCGGGCAGATCACTTAAGGCCAGGAGTTTGAGACTAGCCTTGCCTGCATGGTGAAACCCTGTCTCTACTAAAAAAATACAAAAATTTGCCGGGCGTGGTGGTGCATGCCTGTAATCCCAGCTACTTGGGAGGCTGAGGCATGAGAATCACTTGAACCGGGGAGGTGGAGGTTACAGTGAGGCTGAGATCACTCCACTGCACTCCAGCCTGGGCGGCAGAGCCAGACTCTGTCTCAAAACAAACAAACAAAAAAACAAATGAAAAACAAAAAAACAAACAAAAAGAACTCAGTATAAATAGATCTGAAAAAGAAGCAAGCCTATTTTACTTGAGGGCCGGCCTACCTTCATAAATACCTTATATAGGATAGCTTTCTTTTCCCCTTTGGGGCAGGCTAGTAACTAAGCCGAAAGGTTAGCAGATTTAATTTTTTTTTTAAATCAATTAGTCACTTAAGGTTTTTATTTGCCTTTGATAACGTCTTTAGATAAAAATAATGCAATCTTTTTAGAAGCTTCTACATATCAGTAGGCATCCCTAGATAAGACTAATTTGGGAGCCCCCAATCACATGCACTTCTGTTCAGTGTTGTTCATTCGGATAAGCACTGTAACTTATCTTTAGTAAGATTTCACCATTTCTGTAAGACTTTGCTGCCTCCAGGGCCTAATACTTATGCATGTATAAGCCGGAAGGAACTCAGTTCTTCACAAATTAAGGAGCCTATTTTTACCTCAAATACTGGCTTTGCTCTCAGGTTCCCCTGATCAACTTAGCTAGTGATTTTTTTTCTATCTAAGTGCACAAGAAAAATGAAACAAAGAGGGTAGAATGCACAAATCCCTGTGAATTTCCAAAAGCCAAATTTTATACCCCCTCCAATATTGCCATTTACTACTGGTTTCTTTCTGACCCAGTCAGATGTAAGAGGCCTCTAACTGGATCCAGCCCAATTAATATCAGATGTAATCTGATCCTAGACCTAGTCCAGTTTCTGTCATGACCTCCAAACCCAGTTTGGATCAGAAATTTGCTCAAAGAGACTCAAAGAGCACTAAACACAAATCTGTGGAACTTTGAAATGTGAGAGAGAACTTTCCACAATCCTCAGCTGTTCCGAGAGAGGAATGGACACAATGGGCCTGGTGGGTACCTCGCTTGGTCACTCAGTGCTCCTGGGGGTCGCTAGAAGCTCTACTTCGGATCCCACTTCTGACACCATCTGTTAAAAGAAAAACTTCAGCGGAATTCAATTTAAAAGACTGTAATTGAGCAAAGAATGATTCACAAATCGGGCAGCCTTCTGAGCCAGTGTAGACTCAGTGACTCCAGCACAGCCATGTGGTAGAGGAGGATTTATGGACAGAAAAAGGAAAGTGATGTACAGAAAATGAAGTGAGGTACAGAAATAGCCAGATTGGTTATAGCCTGGGGTTTGTCTTACTTGAACACGGTTTGAACAGAATCAGGTCCTTAAGGCATCAAGACCTCTGTGTCTCCATTTGATATCTCTGTGTCTATGTGTTGCATTCTTTCTTGCAGTCATTAACTTTTAAAAATTTACTCCTTTTATAATTGGGGACCATAGCTCCTGCAGTTCTGGGTACATGTTTACACAGCATGATGGAATAGAAAAGAGCTGTTTCCAGTCAGGAAAACTTCAGGGAATGAATGGTATGGCCCAATCTACTTCATATGCCCAGTTATTGAAGGGGTCCGATTGACAGCCCCACTGAAATCACTAGAGTGGGGGAGTTTTTGTAAAAGGTGAGAGTTAAGGATGCTGGACACAGAACAGTAAGGAGATAAGACTACCTGATGCACATTGAGTTCACAAAGGTATTGTAAATGTCAAACATGTACAATGGATAGAAGTAGGATGTGCTGTAGGAGTTCAGAGCCTGGGGGCATACAAGGCAATATCCCTAAGAGTGAAAGTAGAACTGAGTGTTGATGAGTGAATAGGATTTTGTGAGTGAAGAAGAAGCATGAGAGCAAATTCAGGTCGCAGGGGACAGTAAGGCATGAAAGATTTGTGCAAGGTGTTTTGGGAGGACCATGTTATTTGCAGCTACCATCTTCCCTTTAATTTAGTGATACTTTTTTGGGGGTGGGGTGGGGTAGGTGTCAATTCCATTTTGAGAATCTGATAATTGCTATGGGAAACCTGCATATGCACAAGTAAAATTTAACTAGTCGTGTCAGAATGTTTATGGACTTCTTGTTGCTTGTCTTTGGACTCAGGTTAAGAATCTCTGCTTTAAACATTTCAACTTGTCTTTTTTCTCTACATTGTGTGTATACTTTTTAAAGCCTACCTTTAAAGCTCCTGATTTTCTGACACATAGCACTGAATTTTTTTTTTTTTTTAAGAGAGAGTCTCACTCACTCTGTTGCTCAGGCTGGCATGCAGTGGCGCTATGTAGGCTCACTGTAACCTCCACCTCCTGGGTTAAAGCAATCCTCCCCCTTCAGCCTCCCGAGTAGCTGGGATTACAGGTGTGCACCACCATGCCTGGCTAATTTTTGTATTTTTAGTAGAGACAGGGTGTCACCATGTTGGCCAGGCTGGTCTCAAATTCCTGACCTCAAGTGATGCGCCCGCCTCAGCCTCCCAAAGTGCTGGAATTATAGGCGTGAGCCACTGTGCCTGCCCATAGCACTGAATGCTAGTTTCAGAATTTATTTCTGTCATTTACTTAATTGAAATGAAGAGTTTAAAGGAAAATGCAAGTCTGGGCATGGTGACTCATGGCTGTAATCCCAGCATTTTGGGAGGCCGAGGCGGGTGGATCACCTGAAGTCAGGAGTTCGAGGCCGGCCTGGCCAAAATGGTGAAACCCCGTCTTTACTAAAAATACAAAAAATTAGCTGGGTGTGGTGGCGGGTGCCTGTAATCCCAGCTACTTGGGAGGCTGAGGCAGGAGAATCACCTAAGCCCAGGAGGCGGAGGTTGCAGTGAGCTGAGATCGTGCCACTGCACTCCAGCCTGGGCAATAAGAGCAAAACTCCGTCTCAAAAACAAACCAACCAACCAACAAACCAACCCCAAAAATGAGCCGGGCACAACGTTAGCCTCTAGAAGATTGCTTTTGTGTCTTGTTTTGCCATTTCTTCTTTTATTATTGTTATGGACTCATGGGTTTTTGTTTATTCAGCGTGACTCAGCTCATCATTATGATTATAATCCTCAAATTATTCTAATGCTTTTAAAGTTCTTCTGTGATGGTTTCCTGTGACTGGAGAGACACCTGTTTTTGTCTGCTGCTTTGTTGTAATAATTGATTATATTTGGTCTTAGGACCTAAAGTCTGTGCTATTTTAATTTTTTTGAGGTAAAAATCAGTTATATAAAATTTATTCTCATAGTAAGTTTTCTTCCATGATGTTTATCATCTTTTGCTTACTATTTTTCTTTTTTTATCTTGTAAAAATAGCAGGGGTGTCGAGGTATAATTCACATACCATATAGTTAAGTCTTTAAAGTGTACTATCCCATTATTTTTAGTATATTTGTAGAGTTGTGCCTCCATCACCAGTATCTAATTCCAGAACAGTTTCATTACCCCCAAAAGAAATCCTATACCCATTAGCAGTCACTACTCATTCTCTCTCCCCCACCTGGGGACCCCCTAATTGGCTTTTTGTCTCTAAGGATTTGCCTGTTCTAGGCATTTCATATAAATGGAATCATGTATTATGTGACCTTTTGTGTTTGGCTGCTTTCACTGAGTATGTTTTTTAAGGCTTATCCATGTTTTAGCATATATCAATACGTCATTCCTTTTTATGGCTGAATAATATTCTATTATATGGATATACTATATTTGTCCATTTACCAGAATGGATAGTTGGATTGTTTCTACTTTTTCATTTTTCATCATTATGAATAATTATGCTATGGACATTCATGTACAAGTTTCTCTGTGGATGCATGTTTTCTTTCTTTCTTTTTTTTTTTTTTTTGCTATATACCCAGGTGTGGAATTGCTGGATCATATGGTAATTTTTTAATTGTTTGAAGAACTGTTATACCTTTTTCAGTAGAGGCTGCACTCTTTTTCATATGTGCCCACTAGCTGTGCACAAGGGTTCCAGTTTCTTCATATGCTCACCCATACTAATTGTTTTCTGTCTTTTAAGAAGTGGCATCTCATTGTGGTTTTAATTTGTATTTCCCTGATGGCTGATGATGTTGAGTCTCTTTTTGTGTGCTTATTGGCCATTTGTATCTCTTCACTGTTCAGTTCCTTTGCCCAATTTTGAATTGGGTCTGTTCTTTTGTTGTTGAGTGTTAGGGGTTCTCTATATATTCTAGATATCAATCCTTTATCAGATAAGTGATTTACAGATTTTTTTCCCATCTTACAGGTTGCATTTTCACTTCGTTGGTAGTTTGCTTTGATGAAGTCCAATTTGTGAATTTTTCTTTTGTCATCAGTGCCGTTGGCGTATCAAGGAAATCAGGGCTAAATCCATTTTAGGTCTTTTATCCATTTCGAGTTAATTTTTCTATGTGATAGTAGAGAAGGGTCCAACTTCATTCTTTTGTATGTGGATATTGTTTTTTCAGCACCATTTGTTGAAGAGGCGGTCCTTTTCCCGTCAAATGAAATCTTGGCACGCTTGTCAAAAATCATTTGACCATATATGTGGGGATTTATTTATGGGTTTTCTATTCTGTTTCACTGGTCTATTTGTCTGTCATTATACATGTATCGTACTGCTTTGATACTGTAGCTTTGTCATAAGATTTAAAATCAGGAGGTTGAGCCTTCCAACTTTGTGCTTATTTTTCAATATTATTTTGGCTATTTGGATTCCATGTGTATTTTCAGATGGATTTTTTCTATTTCTGCAAAGAATGTTGTTGGGCATTTTTTTTTTTTGAGATGGATTCTTGCTCTGTTGCCCAGGCTGGAGTGCAGTGGCACGATCTCTGCTTGCTGCAACCTCTACCTCCTGGGTTCAGGCAGTTCTCTTGCCTCAGCCTCCTGAGTAGCTGGTATGGGAATATCTCCCTTTTTAAGACTCTGTGTGTATTCCTTTGTTCTGCTTAAGTGTATGCACCATATGGCAACTGGTCAGCTTTGTTACTATATCTGTCTTCTGCAGAGAGGGGACAAGGTTCTTTTACTGCAGCGCAAGAGGCTTGCAGTCAAGCCTGTTGACCTGTGTCAGCTATCAGGAAGGATCCACTAGCCATGGGAGACAAAAGTCTACTACTGAAGCTGATCTTGCTCTATTTTTTCTTTTTCTTTTTTATTTATACATAATAATCGTACATATTTTTGGAATACATGTGATATTTTGATACATGCATACAATGTTTAGTGAGCAAATTAGGATATGTAAGATATTCATCACTCCAAACATTGATCATTTCTTTGTGCTGGAAACATTTCAAATATCCTTTTCTGGAAGGGAGTGGTGGCTCACACCTGTAATCCCAGCAGGAGGCTGAGGCAGGCAAGATCACCTGAGGTCATGAGTTCGAGACCAGTCTGGCCAACATGGTGAAACCCCCGTCTCTACTAAAAATATGAAATTAGCCAGATGTAGTGGTGCGTGCTTCTAATCCCAGCTACTTGGGAGGCTGAGGCAGGAGAATCACTTGAACCCAGGAGGTGGAGGTTGCAATGAGCGGAGATTGCACCATTGCACTCCAGCCTGGGCGAAAAGAGTGAAACTCTGTGTCAAAAAAGACAAAGCAAATATTATCTTCTAGCTTTTCTGAAATATACAATAAGTTGTATATTACTACTGTGCTGTCCAACTGTCCAATGCTAGAACTTATTTCTTCCGTCTAGCTATGTTTGTACCCATTGACCAACCGCCCCTTTGTTCCTCCCTACCTTTTCCAGCCTTTGGTAACCATCGTTCTACTCTCTACATCCATGAGATCCATTTTTTTTTAAAAGCTCCCACATATGAGTGAGAACATGTAATATTTGTCTTCTGTTCCTGACTTAGTTCACTTCACATAATGACCTCTAGTTCCAACTGTGTTGCTGCAAATGGCAGGATTTCATTATTTTTTTATGGTTGAATAGTATTCTGTTGTGTGTACCTACCACATTATCTTTATCCATATCCATTGGCAGACACTTAGGTTGATTCCGTATCTCGGCTATTGTGAATAGTGCTGTGATAAACATGAGAGTGCCAGTGTCCCTTTGATATATACTGATTTCCTTTCTTTTGGATAGATACTCGGTAGTGAGATTGCTAGACCATATGGAAGTTCTGTTTTTAGTTCTTTGAGAAGTCTCTATACTGTTTTCCATAATGGCCATACTAATTTAGATTCCTACCAACTGTGTATAAGAGTTCCCTTTTCTCTGCATCTTTGCCAGCATTTGTTATTTTTTGTCTTTTTGATAATAGCCATTCTGACTGGGGTGAGATAATAGCTAGTGGTTTTGATTTGCATTTCCCTGATGGTTAGTGATGTTGAGCATTTTTTCATACGCCAACTGGCCATTTGTATGTTTTCTTTGGAGAATGTCTATACAGATCCTTTGTGGCCCTTGTTTTTTTTTTTTTTTTTTTTTTTTAAGACAGGTTCTCACTTTGTCACCCAGGCTGGAGTGCAGTGGCAGGATCATGGCTCACTGCAGCCTCGAATTCCTGGGCTCAAGCCATTCTCTTGAGTAGCTAGGACAACAGGTCCACGCCACCACACCCAGCTAATTTTTAAATTTTTTGTAGAGACTGGGTCTTGCTCTGTTGCTCAGGTTGGTCTTGAACCTGTGGCCTCAAGTGATCTTCCCGCCTTGGCCTCCCAAAGTGATGGGATTACAGGCATGAGCTTGCTGTTGCCCAGCTTGCTGCCTACTTTTTAATGGGATTATTTGGTTTTGCTGTTGAGTTCCTTGTATATTCTGTATGTTAGTCACTTATCAGATAAATAGTTTGCAAATATTTTCTCCCATTCTGTGTGTTGTCTCTTTACTCTGTTTATTGTTTCCTTTGCTGTGCAGAAATTTTTAATTTAATGTAGCCCCATTTGTCTATTTTTGTTTTTGTTGCCTGTGCTTTTGAGGTCTTAGTCATAAAATCTTTATGTAGACCAATGTTTTCTTTTAGTAGTTTTGTAGTTTTGGGTCTTATGTTTACCTCCTTAATCCATTTTGAGTTGATTTTTGCGTATGGTGAGAGACAGGTGTCTAGTTTCATTCTTCTACATATTGATACCCAGTTTTCTCAGCACCATTTATGGAGGAAAGTGTCCTATCCCCAGTGTATATTTTTGGCACCTTTGTTGAAAATCAGTTGGCTGTAAATAGGTGGATTTATTTCTGGTTTTCTCTGTTCTGTTCCAGTGGTTTATGTGTCTGTTTTTAATGCCAGTACCATGTTGCTTTGGTTACTGTAGCTTTGTAGTATATTTTGAAGTCCGATATTGTGATGCCTCTAGCTTTGTTCTTTTTGTACAAGATTACTTTGGCTATTCGCAGTCTTTTGTGGTTCCATACAAATTTTAGATTGTTTATTCTATTTCTGTGAAGAATATAATTGGTACTTTAATGAGGATTGCATTGAATCTGTAGATTTCTTTGGGTAGTATGGTCATTTTAACACTGTTAGTTCTTTGGATCCATGAGCATGGGATTTCTTTCCGTTTCTTTGTGTCCTCTTCAAATCTCCCTTCAGTGTTTTGTCATTTTTGTCGTAGAGGTCTTTCATCTCTTTGATTAAATTTATTCCTAGGTGTTTTATTTTTCCATATGTGTTTTAGCTGGTTCATTAGTGGCATATAGAAATGCTACTGATTTTTTCTTTTTTTTTGAGATAGAGTCTCGCTGTGTCACCCAGGCTGGAGTGCAGTGGTGCGATCTCGGCACGCTGCAACCTCCGCCTGCTGAGTTCAAGCGATTCTCCTGCCTCAGCCTCCCGAGTAGCTTGGATTATAGGTGTACATCACCACACCCAGCTAATTTTTTTTTGGTATTTTTAGTAGAGATGGGGTTTCACCATGTTGGTCAGGCTGGTCTCGATCTCCTGACCTCAAGCCATCTGCCTGTCTTGTCCTCCCAAATGGCTGGGATTACAGGTGTGAGCCACTGTGCCCAGTCTGACTGTCGTATGTTTGTTTTGTATCCTGTAACTTTGCCAAATGCATTTATCAGTTCTAAGACTTTTTTTTTTTCCTGTAGTTTCCAGCTTTTTCTGTGTATAAGATCATACTGTTTTCAGATGAGGGACAGTTTGACTTCCTTTTTCTCAGTTTGAATGCCTTTTATTTCTCTTGCCTGATTGCTCTAGCTAGGACCTCCAGTACTGTGTTGAATAAGAGTAGTGAAAGTGGGCATCCTTGTCTTGGTCCAGATTTTAAGGAAAAGCTTTCAACTTTTCCCCATTCAGTATGGTGTCAGCTGTGGGTTTGTCATATGTGGCTTTTATTATGTTGAGTTCTATTCCTTCTATGCCTGATTTGTTGAGAGTTTCTATCATGAAGGATGCCGAATTTTATTGAGTGTTTTTTCTGCATCCATTGATTTGATCATATGCTTTTTATTCTTCATTTTGTCGATGTGATGTATCACATTTATTGATTTGCATATGTTGAACAATCCTTGCAATCCCTGTTATAGATCCCACTTGATCATGGTGTGTTATCTTTTTGATGTGTTATTATATTTGGTTTGCAAGTATTTTGTTGAGGATTTTTGCGTCTATGTTTATCAAGGATGTTGGCCTGTAGTTTTCTCTTTTTTTTGTTGTGTCTTTGTATGGTTTTAGTATCAGAGTATTGCTTGCCCTGTTGAATGAATTGGGAAGAATTCAGTTTTTGGAATAATTTGAGAAGAACTGGTGTTAGTTCCTCTTCATAAGTTTGGTAGAATTTAGCAGTAAAGCCATTGGTCCTTTTTCTTTTTGGGAGACTTTTTATTATTGATTCAATGTTGTTACTTACTATTGCTCTGTTCAGGTTTTCTGTTTTTTTCTTGGTTCAGTCTTGGTGGGTTTTATGTGTCCAAGAATTTAGATATTTTCGTTAGGGTTTCCAATTTGTTAGCATATAGTTGTTCATAAGAGTCTAATGATTCTTTTATGTATCTGTGGTATCAGTTGTGATGTCTTCTGTTTATGAACTTATTTGGGTTTTCTCGGTTACTGTAGTTAGCTGTTTATTGATTTTGTTTATCTTTTTAAGAAAACAAGTTTTCATTTGTTGATTCTTTGTATATTTTGGTCTCTTGCATTTAGTCCTGCTCTGATATTTATTGTTTTCTTCATCTGTAATTTTTTTATTCTTTTCTAGTTCCTTGGAGGTGCATTGGTAGGTTAACTTCTACTTTTTTAATATAGGTGTTTATTTCTATAAACTTTTTTCTTAGCTTTGCTTTTTCCATATCCCATAGATTTAGGTATTTTATTTTTCCATTTTCATTTGTCTCAGGGAAGTTTTTGATTTTCTTCCTAATTTCTTTATTGACCCAGTGATCATTCAGGAACATGTTGTTTAATTTTCATTTATTTGTACAGTTTCCAAAATTCCTCTAGTTACTAATTTCTAATTTGTTTTATTGTGGTCTGAGAAGATACTTGATATCATTTTGATTTTTAAGAATATGTTGAGGCTTTATGGCCTAACGTATGGTCTATCCTGGGAAAACTTTTATGTGCTGATGTGAAGAATGTGTATTCTGCAGCAGTTGGATAAAATATTCTGTAAATATCTGTTAGGTCCATTTGTTCTATAGTGCAGGTTAAGTCTGATGTTTCTTTGTTTATTTTCTGTCTAGGTGGTCTGTCCAGTGCTAAAAGTGGGTGTTAAATTCCCCAGCTATTATTGTATTGGTATCTCTCTTTTTAGTTCTATTATTTGCTTTATGTATATCTGGGTATTCCAGTGTTGGATGCATTTTATTTATGGTTGTTATAGTCTTATTATATAAGTATAAAGTAACCATATAATGACTTTGTTACTATAATTACTCCAGTATGCGTGGAAACATGTTTTTTCCATCTCTTCACTTTCAGTCTATGTGTGTCTTTATAGGTGAAGTGCATTTCTTGTAGGCAGCATTTTTTTTTTTTTTTTTTTTTGAGACGGAGTCTCACTCTGTCGCCCAGGCTGGAGTGCAGTGGCTCAATCTCGGATCACTGAAACCTCCCCTTCCTGGGTTCAGGCTATTCTCCTGCTTCAGCCTCCTGAGTAACTGGGATTACAGGCATGTGCCATGACACTCAGCTAATTTTTTTTGTATTTTTAGTAGAGACAGGGTTTTATCATGTTGGCCAGGCTGGTCTCGAACTCCTGACACTCCTGACATCAAGTGATCCATCTGCCTTGGCCTCCCAAAGCGCTGGGATTACAGATGTGAGTCACCACGCCCGGCCTCTGTATCTTTTAATTGGAGAATTTAAACTGTTACATTCAAGGTTGTCACTGATAGTTGAGGACTTATTCCTCTCCATTTGCTACTTGCTACTTGTTTTCTGTTTTTTTTTTTTTAAATCTATTCCTTGTTCCTTTCTTCTTCTCCTATTGTTGGCCTTTACAATTTGATGGTTTTCTGTAGTGGTAACGTTTGACTCTTTTTCTTTTTTGTGTACTACTGTTCTCACTGTTCTACCAGTGAGTTTCATACTTTCATGTGTTTTCATGATGGTATGTATCACCTTTTGCTTTGAGATGTTGATATGGTTTAGCTCTGTGTCCCCACCCAAATCTCATCTTGAACTGTAATCCCCACGTGTTGAGGGAGGGACTTGTAATCCCCATGTGTTGAGGGAGGGAGGTGATTGGATCCTGGGGGCAGTTCCTCCTGTGCTGTTCTCTTGATAGTGAGTGAATTCTTATGAGATCTGTTGGTTTTTTTCATTTTTATTTTTATTTTTTGAGACAGAGTCTCACTCTGTTGCCCAGGCTGGAGTGCAGTGGCGTGATCTTGGCTTACTGCAACCTCCGCCTGCTGGGTTCAAGCAGTTCTCCTGCCTCAGCCTCCCAAGTAGCTGAGACTACAGGCATGCACCACCATGCCCGGCTAATTTTTTGTATTTTTAGTAGAGATGGGGTTTCACCATGCTGGCCAGGCTGGTGTTGATCTCCTGATCTCTTGATCTGCCTACCTCAGCCTCCCAAAATGCTGGGATTACAGGCATGAGCTACCCTGCCCAGTCGAGATCTGATGGTTTTGAAAGTGGCAATTTTCTGGCTGTGCATGGTGGCTCACACCTGTAATCCCAGCACTTCAGCAGGCTGAGGCAGGTGGATCACTTGAGGCCAGGAGTTTAAGACCAGCCTGGCCAACATGGTGACACCTCATCTCCACTAAAAAATACAAACATTAGCTGGGTGTGGTAGTGCACACTTGTAATCCGAGCTACTCGGGAGGCTGAGGCATGAGACTTGCTTGAACCTGGGAGGCAGAGGTTGCAGTAAGCCAAGATCGCACCACTGCACTCCAACCTGAGCGACAGAGTGAGACTCTGTCTCAAAAAAAAAAAAAAAAAAAAGTGGCAGTTTTCTCCTGTACGCTCACTTCTCCCTCCTGCCACCTTACGAAGAAGGCGCCTGCTTCTCCTTTGCCTTCTGCCATGATTGTGTTTCCTGAGGCCTCCCCATCCATATGGAATTGTGAGTCAATTAAACCCTTTCCTTTATAAACTACCCGGTCTCAGGGAAGTTCTTTATAGCAGTGTGAAAAAGGACTAATACAGATGTGGGACTCCCTTATGCATTTCTTTAGGGCCAGTATAGTCATTATGAATTGTCTCAGTTTTTGCTTGTCTGGGAAAGACTTTTATTTCTATTTTGAAGGATAGCTTTGCTGAATATAGTATTGTCGCCTAGCAGGTTTTTTCTTTCAGTACTTTGAATATATCATTCTATTCTCTCCAGGCCTGTGAGGTTTTTGCTGAGGAAGATGCTGTCAGTCTGATGAAGTTTTCCTTATATGTTATTCGATGCTTTTTTCTTGCTGTTTTTAGAACTCTCTTTGTCTTTGACTTTTTACTGTTTGGGTAAAATGTGCCTTGGAGAAAACCTTATGGGATTGAATCTATATGGAGACCTTTAAGTTTCCTGTGTCTGGATGTGTTTGTCTTTTGCAAGACTTGGAAAGTTTTCAGTTATTATCTTGTTAGGCAAGTTTTCTATACCTTTGCCCACCTCTTCTCTGGAACTCTCAAAATTCAATTATTTATTTGCTTTATGATGGTGTCTTGTGTGTCTCATAGGCTTTATCTATTCTTTTATATTCTTTTTTTTTTTGATCTGACTTGGTTATTTGAAAAGAGACAAGTTCTGAATTTTTTCTGTGTCCCCAGCAAATCTCATGTTGAATTGTAATTCCCAGTATTGGAGGTAGGGCCTGGTAGGAAGTGATTGGATCATGGGGGTGGTCCTTTATGAATGGCTTAGCACCATCCCCTCAGTGCTGTTTTTATGATAGTGAGTGAGTGAGTTGTTGTGAGATCTGGTTGTTTAAAAATGTGTAGTGTGCATCTCTTCCCTCTGTCTCTTCCTCCTGCTTTGGCCATGTGAAGATGCCTGCTCTGGCTTTGCCTTCTGCCGTGAGTAAAAGCTCCCTGAGGCCTCACCAGAAGCAGATGTTGCCATGCTTCCTGTACTACTTGTGGAACTGTGAGCCAGTTTGAAACTTCTTTTCAAAATTACCCAGTCTTGGCCAGGCATGGTGGCTTATGCCACCAGCCTGGCCAATATGGTGAAACCCCGTCTCTACTAAAAATACAAAAAATTAGCCGGATGTGGTGGGGCATGCCTGTAATATGAGCTACCTGGGAGGCTGAGGCATGAGAATCACTTGGACCCAGAAAGTGGAGGCTGAAGTGAGCCAGGATTGTGCCACTGCACTCCAGCCTGGGTAACAGAGTGAGACTCTGTCTAAAAAAAAAAAAAAAATTACCCAGTCCTTGGTATTTCTTCATAGGAATGCAAGAATAGCCTAATACATCCCTGTATGATTTCTTTGGCTGTAATGAGTGTCAGTGTTGTCTGAATTTCTTAGTGGCTTAGGCTGTGGTTGTTAGTGGAAACTGTGGTGAGTCTTTGGTGGGGATGGGGATGTCAGATGGGCTGGTCCTTGGGCACAGTGGTGGTGGGTCTGTATCTGTAGTTGTGGGTCTGAGCTGGGTCAGTTCTTGGGCCTTCTGGTGTCATGCTCAGGTGCTAGTGATTACAGCGGTGGGCTGAGTGGGCATTGCCATATGCCCCTGGGTGGTGTGCATGATGTTGGTGGTGGCAGTGGCAGTGGTGTGCCACTTTTGGGCCCCGATTGGTGTGCATGGATGCCAGTGGTGGTGGTGTTGGGCTGGGCAAGACAGTCTCCTGGCCCCCAGGTGGGGTATGTGTGTTGTGGTGGTGGTGCAGTCTTGGCATGTTGATCCCTAGGCCCCCATGAGGTGTACATAGGTGTTTTCAGCTAGATGGGGTGGCCCCCTTTTTATGCCTTTGGACAACCCACATGTGCGTTGCTAGTGGTGGGCAGAGTGGCCGATCCACACACACTTGGATAGCATGTGCAGGTGCTGACAGTGATGGTGGTGGGTAGTGTGGGCAGTCCTCTGGCCCTGCTAATGGTGCATGCAGGTGGTGGTGGGCTATGTGGGCCTATTTTCAGTTCCTGGGATGGCATCCAGGCAGACTGGTCTCCAGGCACCCTAAAGGCCCTTGTATATTCATGGGAATCCTGCTGCTGGAGGGGTTGAGGTTGCTGTCAGTGGCAGTGGCCTTGTGTAGGTGGCTCTCAGGCTGTGGGGAGTGCATGCTTCTGTTCTTTTTGTCTTTGGGGCAGCCTCCCTGGTGTGCTATGCTGACCTTTTCTCAGGATATAGGGTGATGCATTGGCTATAGTGCAGGGGACCTGGTTGCACTGCTGGGTCCAGCTGGTGTGTCTTGATGCTTCAGGTGGACATGGGAAGATGTCACTGGGGCTTTAGGAATGTGGTTGTAGGGCCCTAGTGGAGGATGTAGTCTAGAGGGGGCTGTGATTTCAAAATGGCACTATGCTGTGGCTGCTTGTGTCTCCAGTGGGTATGTAGGACCCGGCAGTAATGCCTTCTCTGCAATAATGCCATTGTGTGGGCTCCTGAGATCTCCCTCTAATAGTCTCAGGGTCCACAAGGGCCTAGGGGCTCTCCCATGGCTAGGATTGTGGGAGTCTGCAGTGGGAATGTCTATCACTTGGGGATCTCTCATTTACCTTTTTTTCACAATGAGGAGTGCCTCCTGGCACTGAGCCAAACCTGGCTGGCTGCCTTGCTTTCCTCTCCTTTTATGCCTCAGAGCTTTCTTGTCACTTCTGTGCTGAATTTCAGTGTTCTTTCTTAGAAGCTCTGTTTGATGTGTGGTTATCTACTTAGTGTTTTGGTCCTTCTTTGTGAAGGAAGTGAGCCTTAGTCGCCTTTGGTCAGCCATCTTGAAGCCCACCATCATCTCTCTGTTCCGTTTTCGTTTTATGCGAGTAAAGCATTCTTCCATCCAGTGCTCAACTTTGTTGTGTTTTCCTTGGCAACTGTGATACCAAGATGCAGTGGACAAAAGTGCTAAGACTTCTAATCCTGAAAATAGTCAAGAGATGTCACTTGTTAGACATTTGTTAATTCAATTCTATTTATAATAGGAATTGTTTTCTTCACTTTATTGTTGGATTGTTCCCTGCTAATTTATAGAAATACACTTGACTTTGTATATTGATCATGTGTCCTGCAACATTACTGAACTCGTTTATTAATTCTAATAGTTTTTTTTTAGTGGATTCCTTAGAAATTTCTGTATAGAAGCTCATACCATCAGCTACTAGAGATACTTTTACTTCTTTCTTTCCAATCTGGCTGCCTTTTTATTTCTTTTTCTTACCAAATGGCTTTTCCTCCACTATAATGTTAAATAGAGCTGACAGTAGTGAACATTTTTGTCTTGTTCCTGATCTTAAGGGGAAAGCATTCAGTCCTTCACCATTAATTATAGTATTAGCCATGATTTTTTTTTTTTAAACAGGTGGGGCTGGGCATGGTGGCTCACGCTTGTAATCCCAGCACTTTGGGAGGCCGAGGTGGGCCTATCACGTAAGGTCAGGAGTTCAAAACCAGCCTGGCCAATATGGTGAAACCTCCTCTCTACTAAAAATACAAAAAACTAGCTGGGTGTTGTGGTGGGTGCCTGTAATCCCAGCTACTTGGGAGGCTGAGGCAGGAGAATCACTTGAACCCGGGAGGTGGAGGTTTCAGTGAGCTGAGATCACGCCATTGCACTCCAGTCTGGGTGACAAGAGTGAGACTCCATCTCAAAAATAAATAAACAGGTGGGCTTTATCAGGTCAAGGAAGTTCAATTCTATTTTAGTTTGTTCAGTGTTTTTATTGCAAAAGGATGCTGGAAGTTGGGCATGCTGATGTTTGCCATAGTTCTAGATAGTTGAGAGGCTAAGGTGGGAGGATCACTGGAGCCCAGGAGTTTGTGGCCAGCATGGGCAACATAGCAAGACTCCCATCTCTTAAAAAAAAAAAGACCTGAAACCAAAAATTTCTATGAGGTAATATCAGAAAAACTCTTCTAAACATTGGCTTAGGCAGAGTTCTTGACCAAGAGCCCAAAAGCAAATGCAACAAAAATAAAAATAAATAGATGGGACCTAATTAAACTAAAAAGCTTTTGTACAGCAAAAGAAATAATCAGCAGAGTAAACAGACAACCCAGAGAATAGGAGAAAATCTTTGCAAACTATGCATTTGACAAAGGACTAATATCCAGAATCTACGAGGAACTCCAATCAGCAAGAATAAAAACAAATAATCCCATCAAAAAGTGGGTAAAGGACATGAATAAACAGTTCTCAAAAGACGATATACAAATGGCCAACAAATATATGGAGAAATGCTCAACATCACTATCAGGGAAATGCAAATCAAAACTACAATGAGATATCACCTTACTCCTGCAAGAATGGCCATAATTAAAAAATAATAAAAAAAAGATGTTGACGTGGATGTAGTAAAAAGGGAACACTTTTACATTGGTGGTGGGAATGTAAACTGGTACAACCACTATGGAAAACAGAATGGAGATTCCTTAAATAACTAAAAGTAGAAATACCATTTAATCGAGCAGTCTCACCACCCAAAGGAAATAAGTCATTATATGAAAAAGATACTTGCAGATCCATATTTATGTGTGCTATAGCAGCACAATTTGCAATTGCAAAAATATGGAACCAGCCTAAAGGCCCATTAACCAATGAGTGTATAAAGAAACTGTGATATGGACAGCATGGACTACTACTCAGCCATAAAAAGGAACAAAATAATGGCATTTGCAGCCACCTGGATGGAGTTGGAGACTATTATTCTAAGTGAAGTAACAGAGGAATGGAAAACCAAATATCATACGTTCTCACTTGTAAGTGGGAGCTAAGCCATGAGGATGTAAAGACATAAGAAGAGGGATAAAAGACTTCACATTGGGCACTGCATACACTGCTCAGGTGATAGGTATACCAAAATCTCAGAAATCTCCAGTAAAGAACTTACCGTATAATCAAGAACCACCTGTTTCCCAAAAACTATTGAAATAAAAAAGGCCACTGGCTTTTTTCTTGCATACATATATTGTGATTACTATGGTTTTTGTCCTTTATTAGTATTACATAGTACATTAATTGATTTTCATATGTTGAACTGACCTTGCATTTCCTGGAATAAAAATCCTAGTTGTAATGTTGCTTAGTCCTTTTTTTTTTTGAGACAGAGTTTTGCTCTGTTGCCCAGACTGGAGTGCAGTGTTGCGATCTCAGCTCACTGCAAGCTTCGCCTCCTGGGTTCACGCCATTCTCCTGCCTCAGCCTCCCGAGTAGCTGGGACTACAGGTGCCCGCTACCACGCCTGGCTAATTTTTTGTATTTTTTAGTAGAGACGGGGTTTCACCATGTTAGCCAGGATGGTCTCGATCTGACCTCGTGATCCACCCTCCTCAGCCTCCTAAAGTGCTGGGATTACAGGTGTGAACCACCGCGCCCGGCCCAGTCCTTTTTAATGTTGCTGGTAATATTTTGTTGAAGATTCTTGTGTTTGTATTAATAAAAAATATTACTTTGTAGTTTTTGTTTGATGTCTTTGTCTTGTTCTGATATTAGGGTAATACTGGCCCCATATAATTAGTTGGGAAATGTTCTTTCCTTTCGTTTTGGAAGAGTTTATGAAGGATTGATATTAATTATTTGAATGTTTGGTGGATTTCTCCAGAGAAGCCATCTGGGCTGTGCTTTTCTGGGCTGTGCTTTTTTTCGTAGGAAGTTTTAAAAGTACTAATTTGATCTTTTTACTTGTTACAGGCATATTCAGATTTTCTATTTCTTCAGTAATTCGTCTCTTTCTAGGAATTTGTCCATTTCATGTAAATTATCTGATTTGGTGTACAGTTGTCCATAATGTTCTTTTATAATCATTTCTTACTTTTATAAGGTAGTTGGTGATGTTCCATGTCTTATTCTTGATTTTAGTAATTTAAGTCTTTTAAAAAAATCTTGGTCAATCCAACTAAAGGCCTGTCACATTTTTGGATCTTTTCAAAAAACCAACTTTCAGTTTTGCCAGTTTTCTCTATTTTCCATTTATTTCCTTTACTTTAACTCTAATCATTGTCATTTTTTCATCTGCTTGCCTTAGAGTTAATTTTCTATTCTTTTTTCCAGTTTCTTATGGTGAATGTTTAAGTTATTCGAAATTTTTCTTCTTTTTTATTAGAGATATTTGTAGCAATAAATGTTCTCCTAAGCAGTTCTTTAGCCACCTCTTGTAAGACTTTTTATTTTTATTTTTTGAGACGGAGTCTCGCTCTGTTGCCCAGGCTGTAGTGCAGTGGCATGATCTCGGCTCACTGCAACCTCTGTCTCCCAGGTTCAAGCAATTATCCTGCCTCAGCCTCCTGAGTAGCTGGAACTATAGGCACCTTCCACCACGCCTGGCTAATTTTTGTATCTTTAGTAGAGTCGGGGTTTTGCCATATTGGCCAGGCTGGTCTCGAACTCCTGACCTCAACTGATCTGACTGCCTCAGCCTCCCAAAGTGCTGGGATTACAGGCATGAAACACCATGTCCGGCCGCCTCTTGTAAGATTTGACAGGTGGTAGTCTCATTTTTATTCATCTCAAAGTCTTTTCTGTTTTTCTTTGTGATTTCCTCTTTGACTTACTGGTTAATTAGGAGTGTGTTGTTTAATTTCCACATATTTGTATATTCTCTAATTTTCCTACTGTTCCAGGAGATCGATTATAGTTTGTGTAATTTCAGCCCTTTTACATTTATTGAAGCTTGTTTATGGCATAACAGGCTCTATCAAGTGTTTCATGAGCACTTGATAACTATGCTGCTGTTGTTGGGTGGAATGTTTTGTAATTGTCTCTTAGGCCTAAAACAGACAATGTTTTGCCCTTAATAAGAAATATATGTAGGTCTCTGGTTCTTTCCCAGTTCTTAGAATGATCCCTTTGATGTCCTGGGTGGAGCATCAGGGGAGTGCACCTTTGTTAGTTTGAAGATGGGTGAAGAGACATTACTGTACAAAGGGAGATGAGAAAGGAGGAACCAGTATGGTGCCTCAACTTTAAGTGTGTTCTCAGGCAGATTTATTTGAGGAAGTCCTATAAAGGAGACAAAGGATCTGGAAATGGGTTATCTTAAAACAATTTGTGGTTCTTTATCTTTTAGTAGGACTTTATTTTTCTCCAGGGGTATGTGTGCCCCAGGGTGAAGATAAATTGAAAGGATCTTGTAAAGAGTTAAGGTTAAGGATTTGCTTTTATATGCACTGGGAAACTACTGAAGTTTTAGGAAATAAACATTTTGTTTTAGTGAGGTTAATGTGTAGTATGGATAATGGGAAGAAGAGACTAGAACTATGGAGCTTATTTAGAGTTTATGCAGAAAGAAATTTACATTCAATTCATTAAAAACTTGTTGAGAATTTATTTTGTGTTAGGCATGGGCTGAGCTCCTCTTGTTGAAGAATTCACAATCACATTCAGTGTTTCAAGTACAGTAATTTTGATATGTCTTAGGTATGGTGGTGGCACAAGAAAAGTTACTGTCTATAGTCTGATAAATAATATATATATGTATATTTTGTTTGTTTGTTTGTTTGTTTTAGATTCTGAGCTCTGGATGCAGATATCACATACTTACTAGATTTCGCCATTTGGATGTCTCCCAGGGACGTCAACTACATGTCTAGATGGAGATCATGATCTTTAGTCATCTCCAGTCTGTTCTTCTTTTAGTATTTTTGGCTCAATAAATGATGTTAGTCAGGTAAAGTTACAATTTTGCAAGTCCGTATTCAGTTAGTCACCAAGTATTAATGCTTCTAAATATCTCTTGAGGTAAGGGTAGCAGGCCACCATTATACCATTATCTCTTTTTGGACTGCTGGATCAGATTTTTTATTTTTATTTTTATTTATTTATTTTTTAATTTCAGATGAGCTCTTACAATATTGCCCAGGATGGAGTGCAGAGGCAGTTTACAGGAGCAGTCATCACACACTGCAGCCTCAAACTCCTGGGGTTGTGTGATTCCTCCTGCCCCAGCCTCCTAAGTGGAACTACAAGCATACACCACCATGCTGGGCAGAATCTTCCTGCATTCAATTTTGCTATTCTTTCTCCCTTTTCTGCACTGTAACTTCCCAAGTGATTTTAATAAAAACAAACCATGTCTTGGCACTCCCTTTCTTAAAACCTTTTTATTGCATCATTTAGGATAAAGTCCACATTTCTTAAATGACTTAAAAGCAACTTGGACTTCTGGTTCCTGCTTACTTCACCAGCTTTGTCCCAGTCACCAAGCTACTAATCTGCCATATTGAACTTTTTGAGTTTAAAATGTGGCATATTCTCTGTAACCTGCTGTTCTTGCAGATCTGGTCCTGATTTATGTCTCTGACTACTTCTTTTATTTATTTTTGGATAGGATCTTGTTCTGTTACCCGAGGCTGGAGTGCTGTGGTGTGATCATGGCTCACTGCAGCCTCGACCTCCTGGGCTCAAGGGACTGTAGATGCATGCCAGCACATCTGGCTAATTTTTAAATTTTTTTGTAGAGATGGAGTCTCACTATGTTGCCCAGGCTGGTCTCCAGCAGTCCTTCTGCCTCAGCCTCCTAATGTGCTGAGATTACAGGGGTGAGCCACTGCACCCAGCTTCTAACTACCTCTCTAAGTCTCCCTTTTTCCAGCTGTATTATCCAACCAATCAAGTATCTTTTAGTTCCTAAGAGTTATTCTTTCTCTTGCCTTTTGGCTCTTTGCACATGCTCTTCTAACACTTTTACTCCTGTTCACCCATTTTGCCTTACTCCTATTCATTCTTTAGTTTTCAGGTTGTTTGTTCAAGGAGGCCTTCCTTGACCCCTAGACCAGGTTTAATTTTTCTGCTACATGCACCCACTGAACCTTTTATGTGCTTTAGCAATTGCACTCAACATATTTTATAAGGATTACTTGTTTTTCTTCTCCACAGTGCTGTGAGCTTTGAAAGGACAGCATCTGGGTCTGTCTGGTTCACTACTGTATCTCCAGACCTGGCATCTTGCCAGACACATGGAAAATGCTCAGTGCATATGTACTGAATGTTGAGAAATGACTGTCATAATTAACTTTGCTTGGGTGGATCAGGAAATGTCTCAGAGACAAGGAAATGCATGAGTTGGGGCTTGAAAAATGAGTAGGTAGGCCAGGCGTGGTGGTGGCTCATGCCTGTAATCCCAGTACTTTGGGAGGCTGACGTGGGTGGATCACTTGAGCCCAGGAGTTTGAGGCCAGCCTGGGCAACATAGTAGGACCCTATGTCAACAGAAAATACAAAAATTAGCTAGGTGTGGTGGTGGGTATCTGTAGTAACAGCTACTCTGGAGGCTGAGGTGGGAGGATCACTTGAGCCTTGGAGGTTGAGGCTGCAGTGAGCCATGATCGTGCCTCTGCACTGCAGCCTGGGCAACAGAGCAAGATGCTGCCTCAGAAAAAACAAGAAAAAAAAATGAGTAGGTGTTTTCAGGATATTGGAGTGAGAATGAGGGTGATGAGGGGAAGGGCATTTTGGGAGGACAGAACACCATTTGCAAAGGCACAAAGATATGAAAAAGCACAGGCCATTAGGCAGCTGACTGCCCATAGTTCCAACCAGGTAGAGTGTGAATTTGAGGGATTTTTGAGAGATGGGACTAGATGATGAGATGATGAAGAAGAGACAAGATCATGGAGGGCCTTAAAGGTAATTGTCTTCTGGTTGGCATTAGGAGCCATTCATGTTAAGGAGGATATTTTAACATTTATTAAACTTTTGTTATGTCTTAGGTTTTTTTCTAAAAATGTATTATTTAATACAACAGTCTTCTTTCTGTCAGCTGTGATTCATCTTAAGTGAGTGAAGGCTGGTATCTTATTTATCCTGATATACTAGGTGTTTATAATTATATCCTAAGCAAGATCATTATTCTTTGAAATCAGATTTTGTGTATTATACTTCTTTATATCCCACAGAGAACTTAGGTCATTTTTGGTACAGTTTTGATATACTCTTATCAATGCCTCTTTCAAAATGAGTACAGCATACCAGATGAATCCTGTAGAATAGCGCTTTTACTACCTGTGTTCCTTGCTCTCTGCTTTGTTAATGAAATTGACAATGGCATTAATATTTTTGGGTGTAGTTGGCCGGGCGTGGTGGCTCACACCTGTAATCCCAGCACTTTGGGAGGCTGAGGTGGGCAGATCACGAGGTCAGGAGATCGAGACCATCCTGGCTAACATGGTGAAATCCCATCTCTACTAAAAAATACAAAAAATCAGCTGGGTGTGGTGGCAGGCACCTGTAGTCCCAGTTACTTGGGAGGCTGAGGCAGCAGAATGGCGTGAACCCAGGAGATGGAGCTTGCAGTGAGCGGAGATCACGCCACTGCACTCCAGCCTGGGCGACAGAGCGAGACTCCGTCTCAAAAAAAAACTTAAAGTATAATAATAATAAAATTAAAAAAAAATTGTATATATATATTTATTTTTTTTTGGTGTAGTAATTTTGGTTTATGTTTATTTGCCAAAGCTTATCAAGCTTTTGACATGAATTACTTTTAAGATTTTTTTATTTGTAGTTGATCTTTGGAACCTAAATTAGGAATTTTAATATTTATTCCTGTTAAACTGTTTTAGTTTCTAATTCTGACTTTTTTTTAATTTGGATCTTATTTATATATTTGCATAACTAATAGAGGCTTAAAAATCCCATGATAGGGTATACACCACTGTGATGCTTCCCTTGCCCATTCAGTTCTCTACTTTTTCCACGGTTGTTCCTTATATATTTTTCTGGAGTTTCTCTGTGCATTCACAATACTAGCAAATATTAATGCATATTCTTATATTTTGTTTTTCTTTTGATACTAAAAGTAGCATGCTATATTCACTGTTCAGCGAATTTCTCCCTCTAGTTAATACTTCTTGGAGATCTTTTAATACAGTCCATAGGGAGAGTCCTTATTTTAAAAATCTGAATAATGTTCTAGTATATGGATATGCCATAATTTAACCAGTTCTCTATTAATGGATATTTGCATTATGTACATTTTTTGCTAATAGAAACAATGCTTCAGTGAATGACCTTGTATATACTTGCCGATCCTCATTTACACTTGTGCAAATATACCTGTAAGATAAAGTTACAGATGTTGGACATGTAGAATCTCTGAGTGTACGCACTTGTCTTTCAGTGGTGGTTTAAAGTTTTTTTTTTTTTTTTTCATTTTTTAAAATTATTTATTTATTTATTTATTTTTTATTATACTTTAAGTTTTAGGGTACATGTGCACATTGTGCAGGTTAGTTACATATGTATACATGTGCCATGCTGGTGCGCTGCACCCACTAACTCGTCATCTAGCATTAGGTATATCTCCCAATGCTATCCCTCCCCCCTCCCCCCACCCCACCACTGTCCCCAGAGTGTGATATTCCCCTTCCTGTGTCCATGTGATCTCATTGTTCAATTCCCACCTATGAGTGAGAATATGCAGTGTTTGGTAGCCTTGTAGTATAGTTTGAAGTCAGGTAGTGTGATGCCTCCAGCTTTGTTCTTTTGGCTTAGGATTGACTTGGTGATGCGGGCTCTTTTTTGGTTCCATATGAACTTTAAAGTAGTTTTTTCCAATTCTGTGAAGAAAGGCATTGGTAGCTTGATGGGGATGGCATTGAATCTGTAAATTACCTTGGGCAGTATGGCCATTTTCACGATATTGATTCTTCCTACCCATGAGCATGGAATGTTCTTCCATTTGTTTGTATCCTCTTTTATTTCCTTGAGCAGTGGTTTGTAGTTCTCCTTGAAGAGGTCCTTCACATCCCTTGTAAGTTGGATTCCTAGGTATTTTATTCTCTTTGAAGCAATTGTGAATGGGAGTTCACTCATGATTTGGCTCTCTGTTTGTCTGTTGTTGGTGTATAAGAATGCTTGTGATTTTTGTACATTGATTTTGTATCCTGAGACTTTGCTGAAGTTGCTTATCAGCTTAAGGAGATTTTGGGCTGAGACAATGGGGTTTTCTAGATATACAATCATGTCATCTGTAAAGTTTTTTTGTTTTTCTTTTTTTATATAGATCTTGCCCATTTCTTAGTTTGTTCTTAGGTAGTTACCTTTTTGTAGTTGTTGTAAGTGGGATCTTTTCAATGATTGTATTTCTGTTGATTCCATATATTTATGTATGTGTGTATATGTATATATATACACACACATACACGTGTATGTGTGTATATATGTGTATATATATATACACACACACAGGTGTATGTGTGTATATATGTATGTGTGTATATATACCTTACTCTTATTGTAGCTTTTTTTCTAGTTGATTATCTTGGGTTTTTTGAGTATGTGAAATCACCTACAGAATAGTGTTTATTTTTTCCCTTTCTGTCTGCACCTGATACTAATAACAAAGTGTCTTTATGTTTCCTTTTTTTAAATTGAGATGGAGTCTCACCCTTTTCCTCAAGCTGGAGTGCAGTGGCGCAATCTCAGCGCACTGCAACCTCCACCTCCCTGGTTCAAGTGATTCTCCTTCCTGAGCCTCCCGAGTAGCTGGGATTACAGGCATGCACCACCATGCCCGGCTAATTTTTTGGTATTTTCAGTAGAGATGGAGTTTCACTATGTTGGCCAGGCTGGTCTCGAACTCCTGGCTTCAAGTGATCCGCCCACTTCAGCCTCCCAAAGTGCTGGGATTACATGCATGAGCCACTGCACCTGGCCGTGTTTGTGTTTACTTTTGCATTATTAAATAATCTTATACTTCTTACTTGGTTTGTGTTATATTAAGCATTCACAATATATATCAAGTATATCAGAATATCTAAATGATATAATTTGAATTCCAGTGGTTACAGATGAGGCCATCGGTACCTTTAATCTGCCTCTCACCTTCTTTCCTTTTCAGTTTTTTGTTGTGTGTGTCATTCTACATTATCAGGGCATATAACCTTTATATCCTGTCTGTCACTCTAATCTCCATATTTGTTTTATTCTTAGTTCAGCTATCAAATTTATTCAGTGCTCATTGTCAGCTCTTTTTTTGTGAAATTTCCTCAAAACTATCCTGTTTCCTCAATAAGAGATCATGAGCAAGATATTCCCTGAGTTTTTGGGTGTTCAGAACTGTTTGTAGCTTTTATACTTTATTCTCAAAGGACATCTTGGTTGCATGGAACATCTTTTGCTTATATTTTCTTTCCTTTAGTGTCTTTAAAATGTTTCTCTAGTGTCTTTCAGTGTTAGATATTGCAGTGGAGAAATCTGAGGCTAGTATGACTTTAAACCGCTTTCATTTTTCTTTTTAAGTTTTAAAGTCTAATAAATTTTCTAGGTTATGTCTTGTGTTGAGCATTCTGTGTCAGTGTTTCTTGGCACAAAATATTTGTTAAAGTATTTTTCATCCTCCCACAAGAAAACCTTTCTGAATTATATCTCTGTAATTATATTTCTGAATTAATCTTCTCTTGTTTTGAGTTTGTTTAGGAATTTCAATTATGCATATATTAGATTCCTTTTGCCATCCGCTCTAGCTGTAATTTTTTTCTGTAATCTCCCTTCAAGTTTATGGGTTGATTTTTTTTTTTTTTTTTTAAGACAGAATCTTGCTCTGTCACCCAGGCTGGAGTGCAGTGGCATGATCTCGGCTCACATGCGCTCCACCTCCTGGGTTCAAGCCGTTCTCCTGCCTCAGCCTCCTGAGTAGCTGGGACTACAGGCGCCTGCCACCATGCCCGGCTAATTTTTTGTATTTTTTAGTAGTGACGGGGTTTCACTGTGTTAGCCAGGATGGTCTCAATCTCCTGACCTCGTGATCCGCCCACCTCAGCCTCCCAAAGTGCTGGGATTACAGGCGTGAGCCACTGCACCCGGCTGTGGGTTGATGTTTTTAATCAGTTTGGGGAAAATATCAGTCATTATCTTTGTGAATATTGTTTTTCTTGTATTCTCTTTGTTTTTAGGACTCTAGTAGTAAGTTTTTTAGATCTTTTGATCAAGTTTTACATGTCTATTATACTCTTACTTGTTTTTTCCTCTCTGTTTCAGTTTAGATATTTTCTTTTTTTTTGTTAGTTTTTATTTCATACTCATAAACTTAACTCTGCAATCCAACTAGGCATGGAAGAGAATGAGGAAAATATGGAACCCAAAGACCTGCAGCAAGAGCACAGTGATTATAGGATGCTGCGAGCAAATGGAGTGGAGGGGTGCTCTCCTGAGCTACGGAAGGAATGGTCTGATGGTTAAGATAAAGCACAAGTCAAATTTATTAGAATTGTCCACAGTCAGCAATGGTGATCTTCTCACTGGTCTTGCCGTTTCTGGACCTAGAGCACTCCATGGCCTGCATAATATTAATGCTATTATTCACCTTGCCAAAGACCACATGCTTGCCATCCAACCACTGAGATCTTGGCAGTGCAGATGAAAAACTGGGAACCATTTGTGTTGGGTCCAGCATTTGTCATGGACAAGATGCCGGGACTTGTATGCTTCAGAGTGAAGTTCTCATCATCAAATTTCTCCCTATAGATGGACTTGCCACCAGTGCCATTATGGTGTGTGAAGTCACTACCTTGACACGTAAACTCTGGAATAATTCTGTGAAAGCAGGAACACTTATAACCAAATGCATTCTTTCCAGTGCTCAGAGCATGAAGTTTTCTGCTGTTTTTGAAACTTTGTCTGCTAACAGCTTGAAGGAGATGCAGCCCAAGGGCATACCGTCCACGGTGATGTCGGGGTTCTGGGTGGTGTCGTTGTCTACAAAGACAGTTCAGATATTTTCTGTTGATCTGTCTTCAAGTTCACTAATTCTGTGTTCTACTTTGTGGTGAAAACATTTAAAACCTACTCTTTTAATAATGCTCTAGAATAGTGTTTTTCAAAGTTTAACATAGAAAGGTGTTACCTGGAATCTTTTTTTAAAAAAATTTTTATTTCAGGTCCAGAGGTACATGTGCACATTTTTTATATAGGTAAATTGCGTGTTATGGAGGTTTGTCGTATGATTATTTCGTCACCCAGGTAGTAAACATAGTATGCAATAGGTTGTTTTCTATTTTCACCCTCCTCCCACCACCCACCCTCACATAGGCCCTAGAGTCTATTGTTCCCTTCTCTGTGTTCATGTATACTCAGTGTTTAGCTCTCACTCATAAGTGAGAACATGCAGTATTTAGTTTTTATTTTTCTGTGTTAGTTCACTTGGGAAAATGGCCTCCAGCTCCATCCATGTTACTGTGAAGGACATGATCTCATTCTTTTTTATGGCTGTGTAGTATTCCATGGTGTATATGTAACACATTTTCTTTATCCAGTCTGGCATTGATGGGCTTTTAGATTGATTCTATGTTTTTGCTATTGTGAATAGTGCTGCGAAGAACATACACATGCATATGTCTTTATGGCAGAATGATTTATATTCCTTTGGATATATACCCAGTAATGGGATTGCTGATTGGATATATACCCAGTAATGTGATTGCTGCTTGAATATATACCCAGTAATGGGATTGCTGGGTTGAATGGTAGTTCTGTTTTAAGTTCTTTGAGAAATTGCCAAACTTCTTCCACAATGGCTGAACCAATTTACATTTCCACCAGCAGTGTATAAGCGTTCCCTTTCCTCTGTAACCTTGCCAGTGTCTATTATTTTTTGACTTTTAAATAATAGTCTTTCTGACTGGTGTTAGATGGTGTCTCATTGTGGTTTTGATTTACACTTCTCTAGTGATCAGTGATATTGAGCTTTTTTTTTCATATGCTTGTTGGCTGTGTGTTTTCTTTTGAAAAGTGTTCATGTTCTTTGCTTTTTAATGTGTTTTTTTGTTTGTTTTTTGCTTGTTAATTTGTTTAAGTTCCTTAAGATTCTGGATATTAGACCTTTGTTGGATGCATAGTTTGCAGATATTTTCTCTCATTCTGTAGGTTGTTTATTCTGTTGATAGTTTCTTTTTCTGTGCAGAAGCTGTTTAGTTTAATTAGGTCCCATTTGTCAGTTTTTGTTTTGTTGCAGTTGCATTTTTGTCATGAAATCTTTGCCAGAGCCTATGTCCAGAATGGCATTTCCTAGGTTTTCTTCTAAGATTTTTATAGTTTGAGGTTTTACATTTAACTCTTTAATCCATCTTAAGTTGATTTTTGTATATGGTGTAAGGAAGGGTCTAGTTTCAGTCATCTGCATATGGCTACCCAGTTATCCCAGCACCATTTATTGAATAGGGAGTCCTTTCCCCATTGCTTGTTTTTGTCAGCTTTGTCAAATTTCAGATGGTTGTAGATGTGCAGCTTTATTTTTGGGCTGTCTATTCTGTTCAATTTGCCCATGTGTTTGTTTTTGTACCAGTATCATGCTCTTTTGGTTTCTATAGCCTTGTAGTATAGTTTGAAGGTTTGAAGTCAGGTAGTGTGACGCTCCCAGCTTTGTTCTTTGCTTAGGATTGTTTTGGCTATTTAGTTCTTTTTGGTTTCATGTGAATTTTAGAATAACTTTTTCTAATTCTTTGAAAAATGTCATTGGTAGTTTGATAGGACTAGCATTGAATCTGTAGATTGCTTTGGGCAGTATGGCCATTTTAACAATATTGGTTTCTTCATGAGCATGGGAATGTTTTTTTCATTTGTATGTGTCATCTTTGATTTCTTTCAGCAGTGTTTTGTAATTCTTTCAACTGAACTTTTAATTGATCAGAGTCCCCAGAGCCCCTAGTCACAGAGTGAGTTTGCATCCACCTGGCAATTATTTTCTACTGGGTCTTCACTGAATGGGGCATGGAAATATGCCAAAAGAAAGAGGACAGGTCAGGGAGACTGTGGGGCAACCCTTAAGATTCATGGGGTTTTTACTTAAGTGCATGGCTGTGGTGTGCCAGAGACTGAGGACAGGGTAGGAAAGCTGAGAGAGATCCTCCTGAGGCATGTGAGGACATTATCAAGTGCATAGCAGCATCCTGCAGAAAACTGAGAGCAGGGCAGCAGGGTAAAGGGTGATTTCCTGAAGTACAGAAAGCCTGGGGCATAAAAGGCTGGCAGCTGGCTGTGTAAATCAGAGAGAGAGAGACAAAGAGAAAGATCAAGATCTGTGCTTTGTGAAGCAGAGAGAGGTTATGATTTATCTGGACTGGAAAGTGGTAGATATTAAGAATTTTACCAGTGCCCAGATTCCTAACCCTGGTGAAGAAAAAGTTCTGATCTAGCATCTAAAACATTTGAAGCACTGGTGAAATAAATCAAAATTTAAGCTGAAAGAAAGCTGGGCTCATCTTAAGTATGTGTTAGAAGTATTATTTCCTTTAGCCTCTACTGTTCTTTTACACAGTACTGTCTGTCATACAGTAAAAAGCTATGAGACATGCCATGAAGGAGGATAAAGTGATTCATAATTAAAAGACAAAATAGTCAATAGAAGCAGCCTTACAGATGGCCCAGGTGTTGGAATTAGCAAATAGGGGACTTTAGTATTGTAATAAATATACTAAAGCCTGTAGGGGAGGTGGACAACATGTATGAACAGATGGGGAATTTCTTTCTTTTTCTTGTTTTTTTTTTTTTTTTTCTCTTGAGACAGGGTCTGGCTGTTGCCCAGGCTGGAGTGCAGTGGCATGATCTCGGCTCACTGTAGCCTCTTGCTCCTGGGCTCAAGGCATGCTCCCCACTCAGCCTCCCAAGTAGCTGGGACTACAGGCACATGCCACCACACCCAGCTAATTTTTGTACTTGTTTTATAGAGACAGGGTTTTGCCATGTTGTGCAGGCTGGTCTCAAACTCCAGAGCTCAAGTGATCTGCCTGTCCCGGCCTCCCAAAGTGCAGGGAATACAGACGTGGACCACCATGCCTGGCCTCAGATGGAGAATTTCATCAGGGAAATGAAAACTGAAAAGAACCACGTGAAAATTTTTAGAACCAGAAAGTAGAGAAGAATTCATTTGGTGGTCTTGCAGACAGGACATAGCAGCAGGAAAATATGAAGCAGTCTATACACAGGTCCATAGAGATTACCCATACCAAACCGTAAAAAGAAAGCTGGATGACAGTAAAGCTAAAGAGAGCTTCTGAGATCTGTGGGACAAAATGAAACTAACATATTGGTAGTTAGAGTCCTGAAAGAAGAGTAGACGGAAAGTGGAATAAAAGAAATAATTCAAAAAGTAATGACTGGGTGGGTGTGGTGGCTCATGCCTGTAATCCCAGCACTTTGGGAGGCTGAGGCGGGGGGATCACTTGAGGTCAGGAGTCTGAGACCAGCCTGGCCAACATGGCGAAACCTCGTATCTACTTTGGAACAGAACAGAGGCCTCAGAAATAACACCACACATCTACAACCATCTGATCTTTGACAAACTTGACAAAAACGAACAATGGGGAAAGGATTCCCTATTTAATAAATGGTGCTGGGAAAACTGGCTAGCCATATGCAGAAAGCTGAAACTGGATCCCTTCCTTACACCTTTTACAAAAATTAACTCAAGATGGATTAAGGACTTAAACGTAACACCTAAAACCATAAAAACCCTAGAAGAAAACCTAGGCAATGCCATTCAGGACATATGCATGAGCAAAGACTTCATGACTAAAACACCAAAAGCAATGGCAACAAAAGCCCAAATAGACAGATGGGATCTAATTAAAGAGCTTCTTCACAGCAAAAGAAACTATCATCAGAGTTAACAGGAACGCAATCTATCCATCTGACAAAGGGCTAATATCCAGAATCTACAAAGAACTTAAGCAGATTTACAAGAAAAAAACAACCCCATCAAAAAATGGGCAAAGGATATGAAAAGACACTTCTCAAAAGAAGACATTTATGTAGCCAACAAACTTATGAAAAAAATCCTCATCATCACTGGTCATTAGAGAAATGCAAATCAAAACCACAATGAGATACCATCTCATGCCAGTTAGAATGGCGATCATTAAAAAGTCAGGAAACAATGGATGCTGGAGAGGATGTGGAGAAATAGGAATGCTTTTACACTGTTGATGGGAGTGTAAATTAGTTAAGCCACTGTGGAAGACTGTGTGGCAATTCCTCAGGGATCTAGAATAGAAATACCATTTGACCCAGCAGTCCCATTACTGGGTATGTACCCAAAGGATTATAAATCATTCTATAAAGACACATGCACACTTATGTTTATTCCAGCACTTTTCACAATAGCAAAGTCTTGGAACCAACCCAAATGCCCATCAATGATAGACTGGATAAAGAAAATGTAGCACATATACACCATGCAATACTATGCAGCCATAAAAAAGGATGAGTTAATGTCCTTTGCAGGGACGTGGATGAAACTGGAAACCATCATTCTCAGCAAAGTAACACAGGAAGAGAACACCAAACACTGCATGTTCTCACTCAGGTGGGAATGGAACAATAACACATGGACACGGGGAGGGGAACATCACACACTGGGGCCTGTCAGGGGATGGGGGTCTGGGGGAGGGATAGCATTAGGAGAAATACGTAATGTAAGTGACAAGTTGATGGGTGTAGCAAACCAACATGACACATGTATACCTATGTAGCAAACCTGCACGTTGTGCACATGTACCCCAGACTTAAAGTATATATAAAAATAAATAGCTGGGCATGGTGGCACACACTTGTAATCCTAGCCACTCGGGAGGCTGAGGCAGGAGAATCACTTGAATCTGGGAAGCAGAGGTTGCAGTGAGCCGAGATAGTGCCACTGCACTCCAACCTGGGCAGCAGATGAGATTCTGTCTCAAAAAAAAAAAATAATAATAATGACTAAGAATTTCCAAGTCGTGATGAAAGATACCACCTCACAGATCCAACATGTTCGGGGAAACCCAACTGCATCACCTAGGTAAATTATACTCAAAGAAAATCTTAAAGTTAGCCAGAGATAAAAGGCGTCTTATGAAAGCAACAAGAAGAATGAATAATAAAAACATCTTATGGTGTTTATCACATATATAAAGGACAAATATGACAACAAGAGCACAAATGGTGGGTAAATAGAGATACTAAATAAGGTTCTCACATTGTTTCTGAGATAGTAAAATATTATTTAGAGAAGGACCATGGTAAATTAAGGATGTGTATTATAATCACTAAAGTACTAAAAACACAAGCACTGTTCCTGAACAGTTAGTAAAAGAGGCAAGTGAAATTGTGAAATGTTTTCTATTAACCAAAAACAAAGGAGGGACCTGAGGTCACCAAAAATGGAAGAGTAAGGAGCTTCAGTGATTCATTCCTCTACTGATACAGTGATTAAAGTGGCAAAAATGTCAGAATGAACCTTTTTGGAACTCTGGTATCCAATAAAAAATAACCACCAAGTGAATGCTTAATGAAGAAAGAGGCTGATAAATTTTGATACAAGGGTATTGTGGCACTTTTGCTTACCTACTCACCGTCTCCCATTCTTGGTGGCAGCAATGGGGATAGTGACCTATATTCCTGGTATGGTTTGCTGGTGCCAGAGGAGGTCCATGTGGACTTTGTCTCAAATAATTGTGGTTGTACATTTTGACCTGTCTGCTATGAGGGATTGGTTTAGGGGCTTGCTTTTGTTTTGTCCCTCCTCAGAACTTTCTCAGGGTTGGAGTAGCCTCTCGGGTGGCATTTGTTGAAAATATTTGAAGGCATATACAGTCATCCCTTGGTATCTCTTGGAGTAATTGTGAAAAGAGAACAAAAATTCCCAAGTGATTCTTACAAGGTACACCCTTTTATGTTACAATGTCGCGGATATAAAAATTCAATGATTCTTAAGTGCGTGATATAAAATGGAATAGTATTTGCATATAACCTATGCACATCCTCCCATATACTTTAAATAATTTCTCTACTACTTATAATACCTAACACGATGTATAATGCTATGTACATAGTTTTGTATTGTTTAGGGAATAATGACAAGAGTTTTAAAAGCCTGTATATGTTCAGTACAGATGCAATTTTTTTCCTGAATATTTTTGATTCACAATTGGTTGAATCCATGGATACAGAACTCTGTGGATTCAGAAGGCTGACTGTACTACCTTCAGCCATTCAGAAGAAGGGACAACATTTGGGGCAAGCAGCAGAGAGACTGAAAAATCTAGGAAGGGAGAGACTGGGGAAGGAGATACAGGAGGTATAAGGACTTTGTAAAGTGTATATTGGAGAATCCAGAAGTCCATGTACATACCAGGGCTAGACCTATACTGAAAAAAGACCTGAGAAGACCTTAAGCTTGTACTTTCGACTGATCTTCCGGCTCTGTGTGAGCAGGAAGTAAAGGCTAAGGCTGAGTTATAAGTGGCCTTGGTAAGCACTGAAGGAGAGCCCTAAATCAGGCCAGTCTGCAAGGACTAGGAGAGTATTATTATTATTTTTTTCTGTTTTGACTCTAGGTATTTAAGGAAATTTGTCAAATTGCAAGATGACTACTAAGCCAATGGAAAAGAGACTTAAGTGATCACAGCACAAAGAATTTACTCTTTACAAAACTAGTTTTAAAAATTCACTAAACAAATATAACCCACAACAACAGCAAACTCTGGGGAGGGAGAATAATCTGATTTCCAGAGTTACCACATTATAATATTCAAAATGGCTGGATTTTAACAAAAAAAATTGTGAGACTTGCAAAGAAACAAAATGTGTAGCCTATTCACAGGGGGAAAAAGAAAGAGAATAGAACCTTTCCATGAGAAAGCTTGATCATTGAACTTACTAGAGAGAGATTTTAAGTCAGCTGTCTTAAATATACACAAACAGCTAAAGGAAACCATGGGCATAGAACTAAGGGAAGCCAGGAGAATAATGTCTCACTAAAAAACAGAGGAGGCACAGAAGAACAAATGGGACTGTTAGAACCAATAGAAAACAAATATCAAGATTGTAGACTTAGGCCAAACCATATAATTACATCATTAAATGTAAATTGAATGATAGACCATTTAA